>NW_027361753.1:2500000-3100000 GCF_039654945.1 Dendrobates tinctorius
TTAAATGTAAATTAAAATTGTTCTTGCTTAAATCCTCAAAAAACAGGCTAGCTGTTCTGAAGTACCCTGCCAGATCAAAAACACATCATCAATGTACCGAGCCCAAAAAGGGACGCGGTCCATTGATGGTTGTCGATTTGACAAAAAGAGGTAGCCCCAGGAACAGATTTGCATAGGAGGGTGTAAAGGCCACCCCCATGGCTGTCCCCTGGAACTGTAGGTCCAGTTCTTAAGAGACTAACTGGATGAATAATTCAACGTTAGGACATGCGGACAAGGGTGGAAACTTGCGTGATTTTTTTTATAAACAATTGGGCACCTTACCCATTTCCATTCCTTCATGCTCTCTAGACAATTCCTCCAAAGTTTGCAGAGCCAGCTGTTCCTCATTTGTTGGAAACAGCTGATGTAGTTCATTGTTGTGGAACCACTTCTTAAAAATCAAAGAACGGCCAAGATGTGCAGGTCTTTGATTACTGTAAAAAGGTCAAAACGTGAACTAGGTGTAAGTCCTCTAGATAGCAGAGACAAGTCAAGAGCTGAAAACACATGATCAGATAGATTGATTACCTTATGATCATCAAGATAATTTTTAGACTGTTGTGATTTGTTGCCTTTAGGCCGATTTTACCATTGACGCACATTCTTTTTCTTCCCAATCGAGTATTTATAGAAATCATAGAAGACAGAGAAACATCTGACTGTCCACTAGTAGATGATAAGGATGACATAGATACAGATCTACTAGGTTTTGGATTAACTACTACTTTCCTCCATCTATACACCTTTTTCTGGGTATAATCAGAGATATCTCTTGCCAATTTCTTAGATTGGGTATCTTGAATTTGTTTCTCCCATGTATCTAGACAGGTTTCAATTTTTTCATTAAAAGTAGTCAATTTCTCACTAGAAATGGAGTCTTTAAAACGTAGATATGAAGCATCTATATCTTTCTCTATGTTCTCAATCACCGTTTGATTACGTGCAATTAATAGCTCCATAAATTTAAAGGAGCTATTATTGCATATCTCCTCCAATTTTGCTATAAAATTCTCATCTTCCACAGGAAAGGAGGGGAAGACCTGGACTCTGAGGCCACATGGAATCATTTGTTTACCAGGATATCTTTCCAAATATGCTTTATTCCACCATACTCTCATACGTCTTTGTAAAAGACGCTTAGCATTTTCCTGCAGTTCCATCACATTCCCCTGATCATCCGAATCAATATGAGGAGACCCACTCTGAAAGACCTTATCGAGTTTAGTCTGCCAGGACAAATATCTGGCCTTGTAGTCCATCTGACCACAACAACAAAACTGTGAAAAAACACAGACAATAGTAAGTAACAGAAAAGTTGTAGACAACACTTCAGGCATTATATCAAAATTCTACCCAAAATATGCCAAAATATAATAATGGACATATCACTTGGTCCAATAAATTAAGCCAGATCCGAAAGAAATAAACAAATGAACCAAAAAAAAATATATTTATAAAAATATAAATTTTATTAATTATCCAAAAAGACACATAAAGCACAAACAAGGTTTAAAAGAAGTGGGAAAACACAAAAAGGCTCCATGACTCCCAATAAGGCCAGTAGGAGGCTGCACAAAATACCTATCCCCAATAATCAAATTCCTATAATGCTAAAGTGCAAAGTGAAAAAGAAAAAAAGGGGAAATCATGAAGTCATGAATCCCCCCAAAAAAGGGGAAAAAAAGAGAACAAATCACAAATAGCTAATAGATAAAGTGCAACATGATTTACCTTCTGTGGGTGATGGAGCCAGCCCCAACGCGCGTTTCGGCGTTCAGCCTTCTTCTGGGGGTAGCATCACACCTACAGGAGCAAGGTTTTATACCCTATGGGCACTAAATAAAATCCAGAAAACACTTTTCTGTTTACTAACGTTGTTTCTAAATGGTCAGATGACCCAGGCTGCAGCCGGAACTTGATATATTAATAAGGAGTGGGTTGAGTTAAAAATCAGGGGAGTAACCCAAATATAGAAGGACCAATCTATCCTATACTCTATGATTAGATTATTTGGACTCTATATGGTATGAATTAGTTGTACATTGTATGACTGTATGGGCACTATATAGCATGATCATTGGTATGCTGTATCACAGGATTACTATATGGTATGACTATTTGTACACTGTATGATTGTATAAAGTGGCCACTAATTGATATAATAATTTGTACTCTGCATAATTGACTATTTGTACACTGTATGTCTGAATTATTTGGACACTATATGCTGGGGCATAATGAAACTTCAAGTGGATTTGCTTTCTCGGATGCACATCCACTCGAAGTGTATTGAGGTACACAGACCCATCGGTCCATGCGAGACAATACACGCTGCCAGCCAATCAGAGGCCAGCAGCTAACTTTGAGATGCACATGGTCGAGCGCATGATGCGCTGCCGTCGCACGCTGAAGTCAGCTGCCGGCTTCACAGAAGGACACTGTACAGCAATGTAGTGAAGGGAGGGAGAGTGTTTATTTATTTATTTTAAATAAGTCGCCATACTAATACATGGATAACTATGGGCTGTGTATTTTACTTTATTGATGATTATGGGGGTGCATTATACTTATTGATAACTATGGGGGTGCATTATACTTTATGGATGACTATGGGCTGTGTATTATGCTACATTATGACTATATGGGTGTGTGGAGAAACAGGGTCAGTGGGTGCTCTCGTCCGCTGGCCTGGCTGCCTTTAGCAAGACTGCAAGGAACAGGGCTCATACCACTGAACGCCCGCTCTAGCTCCCGGTGGGCAGTACACTAGACAGACAACACAGGGTTAGGGTAAAACAGTGTGGCAATATTTTATTGAACCACAACACCCAATAGCAAACAGAACAATCCCAGAAATTACCCCAAGATGATGCACATTACAGGGTCTCACCCTTCCGCTGACTCGCCAGGATAATGGTAGATATGTCCTAGCTACCAGGGTCGATACTCCACCTGTGATACGCATGCAGAGAGGAGGTAATGACAAGCGTAGGGAGATTACCGAGAGCAGTTCTGTGTTCTTTCAGCCGAGTCCGAAGTACCCTGAGCTGAGATCCTGAAGAGTGACACCAACCAGAAGAAAAGAAGTTTCTTTTATACCCGAGGCGGGTGATCTATTTTTAGATTTACTTGGTGTCCTTCAGTCCACCCTCACAGCCTTTCCCTATCTACCTTCAAAGACAACAAACTGGTTATAGAATACAATACACAATTTGCATATGAGCACACAATAAACACAGATAAACACACACTATGTACAAGTCACTATTACAGACTTACACAGTATGTTAAATGGTATGCAAGTCTGTCTTCTTGACCCACCAGACATAAACACTTAAATCCACAAGCCAATATACAAATAAAAAGTCAATTCTTCTTGGTTTGCAAAAAAATGGTTGTCTGGGAAATTAAGATACAATCTGGTTTCTTTACAGGGTGTATTATACTTTATGGATGACTATGGGGGTGTATTATATTTTATGAATAACTATGGTGTGCATTATACTTTATGAATAACTATGGGTGTGCACTAAACGTTATAGATGACTATGGGTTGTGCATTATACCACATGTGTAACTATGGACTGTGCATTATAATTTATGGATGACTATGAGCTGTGCATTATACTACATGGATGACTATGGGCGGCTGTCCATTATACTATATGGAGGACTATGGGCTGTGCATTATACTACATGGATGACTATGGGCGGCTGTCCATTATACTATATGGAGGACTATGGGCTGTGCATTATACTACATGGATGACTAGACTACAGGATGTGCACTATACTATATGGAGGATTATGGGCTGTCTATTATACTATATAGAGGCCTACGATCTGTACATTATATTATGTGAAGCATATGGGTTGTGTATGACACAAATATGGATGACTATGGGTTGCATTATACTATATGGATGACTATGGGGGTGCAATATACTTCATGGATCACTATGCGCTGTGCATTATACTTTATGATTAACTATGGGGGTGCATAATTATTTATGGATGACTATAGGAGTGCATTATACTATAAGGATGACTATGGAGAGTAAATTATACTTCTGCAGTGGAGTCCCATGACTTCTATGTACACACATGGTGAGTATAATGGTTTATTTTTTTTCTATACTTTAAAGAACAGCAGTAGAATGGGTGGCATATACCAAGATGGGGGATATATACACCAGGATGGGGCCCAAGCTGAGGGATGTAAATACCTGGATGAGGGACATACTGTATATACCAAGATGGAGGGTGTATATATGTATATTTATTCAGGGTGGAGGGGTCTGGTCCAAATCTTGCATCGGGGCCATCAGACTCTAGTTGCACCACTGACTATATGGTGTGATTATTTGGACACTGTATGATGGTATTATCTGGCCACTTATTGGTATAATTATTTGTACACTTTATGCCTGAATTATTTGGGCAGTACATCATATGATTATTTTTACACTGAATAATTCTATTATTTGGACACTATGTGGTATGACTATTTGTACGCAGTATGATTGCATTATTTGGGCACTATATTATATAGGTGAGGGACATCAGAAGAAGATACTACTCATCCCATATAAGGCTGCTCATGTAAAATGTTACTTATATCATACAGTGATCAACATAACAAAAATCCCCAAATCCGTAACAGAATATTTTGTTTCCATCCCCTAAAGAAATGATTAAAAGTTAAAAAAAAAAAACAGAGTTGGTGTGAATTGATTCCCAATAACTTGTGGTCGCTGGACATAAAACAAATATGAAAAATTAAAAATGTGGTTAGAAACAATTTTTGAAACAGATTTTTTTGATTTTTATATTCTGATTTCGAAAAGAAATATAAAATCTGGAGATGAAAAAAATCATAAATGTTAATAAACTTTATTAAGTTATAAGTTAAAAACATGCTTCCTTTCTATATTATAGTATTTATTTTACAAATCTGAGAATTGGCATCCCCAAGAACATACGTATAAATGTAACATAGCTGAGTATATGGAGTGGATGATGGGAATTCATTTCCAAGACGTTTTTATGGGATGAAGCAGCTATTAAGTATAATGTATCATTATAAAGTATAATGTACCATTATAATGTGCAGTGTAATTGAAACTGCGCATTGTGGCAACAGTAATATTTAGAATGTTGTTTTCTCACAAGCAAAACCCCCAAATCCCTGAACCGAGATATTTAGAAGAAGAAAAAACAATCTTGCCATAAAATAAATGTAACTCCGCACCGCAAAATCAATTAGACTAGACTGCCCAAGCTGCATAATTACATCCCCAGCAAATGTGATACATCAACCAAATGGGAGTCCGTGGCTGAGACGCGGTGTTGTCGTGTCCTATGTGCTCAATAGATTTTGATGACATTATCATGAGACCGTTTCCAACAGTTCGGGGTTTCGGAATATCTTCATAGATCAAAAAATATCCCGGAATTCAATCTGTGTTCTGAAGAATTTATGATGAATGTCACGTTTAATACCTGATATTCAAAAAGTATGATGTAAGATGTGATATGTATGATATGGGATAAGATGTGAAGATACGCAGTGTGCTGCCTTCAGTATTGTATGTGTACAATTAAAGTTACTCTTGCTCAGGGATCAAGTCAACACAGACAGAAGAAAACAGGCAGATATGTAAGGTATGAAAGATGGCTAAAAAATCAACCCTTCCGAAAGCTGTAATGTAAAATCATACTGATTCTTTCCCAGAAATAAATAGCTGTTCTCCTGTCCTGGCACAGGCGCTGGTTCTTGGTTCCTTCAGCTGGGGCAAGTTCCCTTTGTGCAAGTCCACATTTGATTTCTGCCGTTATCTTTGACATCAACATGCAAGGTACTTAATTAAGGCAGATTCAGACAGCTATGTGATGCCTGAGTATTAAGCTTTGCATTGATTTACCATGCATATTTTGGGGGTTTACCTAATCAACCCATTCTCTCGGCTGGCTAATCATGCCTTCTGAAAACTCCTGCTTATTTATAACTACTACGTTGTGATGGTGTGATATGCTATGTGGGTATCATTTTGTGTATATTTCTATTTCACTGATTTTCATAGTGTTTTTCTTGTTGCCTTGTATGTCTGCAGCCTGACTGTATGTCTCTTGATGACCCCCCTTATTGTCTTAAGTCCCCCAGGCACCTTTGTCCGGCATTGGAGGCCTGAAAACCACCCCAACCTGTCTGACTACTCCTGGACATAGGGAGGGGGCTGAAAAGGACAGGAGGGGGGAAGTCAGTTCCTGTGTGGAGAGCATCGGGTGAACACAGCACGTCAGAGAGAAAGGGAAGCGTATCATATGGACTTTTTATCCTCTGGCTGCTGCATTTTTGGACTCTCATCTCCCTGGACATTTTATCCTGTTACTGAACTGCATACGTGTTCTGGACTATTGTATCCGCAGTGTGTTGGATTATTTACGGACCTTCTAATTTTGCCTATAATAAAGGTCTTGGGATTGTTCACACTTCCCTTGCTCTGTTGATTGCGTGATACCGGAGAAGGACCCCGTGACATACCTCATCTGCATTTACTTCCTAGCTCACTACTGCAGTTACCCATTTGTCTGCTGTAAGCATTACGAACCTTGCTCTGGTATTACTGGTGCTGTTTCCTTATATCTTCTGCGGCCAAAGTGGTGGCCTATTAATGGTCCGAAAAAGCCAAGGCTAGTTATTATTATTATTATTTATTGTTATAGCGCCATTTATTCCATGGCGCTTTACATGTAAGGAGGGGTATACATAATAAAAACAAGTACAATAATGTTAAACAATACAAGTCATAACTGGTACAGGAGGAGAGAGGACCCTGCCCGCGAAGGCTCACAATCAGCAAGGGATGGGTGAGAATACAGTAGGCGAGGGTAGAGCTGGTCATGCAGTGGTTTGGTCGATCGGTGGTTACTGCAGGTTATAGGCTTGTCGGAAGAGGTGGGTCTTCAGGCTCTTTTTGATGGTTTCGATGGTAGAATCATAGAATCATAGAATCATAGAATCGTAGAGTTGAAAGGGACCTCCTGGGCCATCTGGTCCAACCCCTTGCTCAAAGCAGGATTCGCTAAATCATCCCAGTCAGATGTCTGTCCAGCCTCTGTTTGAAGACTTCCATTGAAGGAGAACTCACCACTTCTCGTGGCAGCCTGTTCCACTCATTGATCACTCTAACTGTCAAAAAGTTTTTTCTAATATCTAATCTGTGTCTCCTCCCATTCAGTTTCATCCCATTGCTTCTAGTCTTTCCTTGTGCAAATGAGAATAAAGTTGATCCTTCTACAATGTGACAGCCCTTTAGATATTTGTAGACAGCTATTAAGTCTCCTCTCAGTCTTCTCTTTTGCAAACTAAACATTCCCAAATCCTGCAACCTTTCTCTCATAAGACAGGGTTTGCAGACCGGTCACCATTCTGGTCGCTCTTTTCTGAACTTGCTCCAGTTTGTTGATGTCTTTTTTAAAATGTGGTGTCCAAAACTGGACACAATATTCCAGATGAGGTCTGACCAAAGAGGAGTAGAGGGAAATAATGACTTCACGTGATCTAGACTGTATGCTTCTGTTAATACATCCTAGAATTGCATTTGCTTTTTTGGCTGCTGCATCACACTGTTGACTCATATTCAGTCTGTGATCTATTAGTATACCCAAGTCTTTTTCACATGTGCTGTCACTTAGCCCTATTCCTCCCATTCTATATATGCTTTTTTCATTTTTATTGCCCAGATGTAGTACTTTGCATTTCTCCCTGTTAAAAACCATTCTGTTAGTTGCTGCCCACTTCTCCAGTTTATTTAAATCTTTTTGAATCCTCTCTCTCTCTTCTCTAGTATTAGCTATCCCTCCTAGCTTTGTGTCATCAGCAAATTTAATCAGTTTACCCTCAATTCCTTCATCTAAATCGTTGATAAAGATGTTGAACAATACAGGGCCCAGGACAGAGCCCTGTGGTACCCCACTTGAGACATTCTTCCAACTGGATGTGCAGCCATTTACGACCACTCTTTGGGTCCGATCAATAAGCCAGCTATGAATCCACCTAACAGTTGCCTTGTCCATTCCATACTTAGTCATTTTTTCAATAAGGATTGTATGAGAGACTTTGTCAAATGCTTTGCTGAAGTCAAGATATACTATATCTACAGCATTTCCTTGATCCACCCAATCAGTGATACCATCATAGAAGGAAATTAAGTTAGTCTGACATGACTTATTAGTTACAAACCCATGCTGACTCTGTTTAATCACTTCATTCTTATCCAGGTATTGACATACATGTTGTTTAATAATTTGTTCAAAGATCTTTCCTGGTATAGAAGTCAGTAGGTGAGAGTCTGATATGTTGTGGTAGAGAGTTCCAGAGTAGGGGTGATGCGCGAGAGAAATCTTGTATGCGATTGTGGGAAGAAGAGATAAGAGGGGAGTAGAGAAGGAGCTCTTGTGAGGATCGGAGGTTGCGTGCAGGAAAGTACCAGGAGACAAGGTCACAGATGTATGGAGGAGACAGGTTGTGGATGGCTTTGTATGTCATGGTTAGGGTTTTGTACTGGAGTCTCTGGGCAATGGGGAGCCAGTGAAGGGATTGACAGAGAGGAGAAGTTGGGGAATAGCGGGGGGACAGGTGGATTAGTCAGGCAGCAGAGTTTAGAATAGATTGGAGGGGTGCGAGAGTGTTCGAGGGGAGGCCACAGAGCAGGAGGTTGCAGTAGTCAAGGCGAGAGATGATGAGGGCATGGACTAGGGTTTTTGCAGATTTTTGGTTGAGGAATGAACGGATCCGTGAAATATTTTTGAGTTGAAGCCGGCAGGAAGTGGAAAGGGCTTGGATATGTGGTTTGAAGGAGAGATCAGCGTCAAGGATTACCCCGAGGCAGCGAGCTTGTGGGACTGGGCAGCCATTTACTGTAATGGATAGGTTCGTTGGGGGGGGGTCACGTGAGATGGGGGAAAGATGATGAATTCTGTTTTGTCCATGTTAATTTTCAGAAATCTAGCGGAGAAGAAGGATGAAATAGTGGACAGACATTGAGGGATTCTGGTTAGTAGGGAGGTGATATCTGGTCCAGAGATGTAGATCTGTGTGTCATCAGCATAGAGATGATACTGAAAGCCATGAGATTCTATGAGCAGTCCCAGGCCAAAGGTGTAAATGGAGAAGAGCAGGGGTCCTAGGACTGAACCTTGTGGGACTCCGACAGATAGGGGGCGAGGTGAGGAGGTGGTGTGTGAGTGGGAGACGCTGAATGTCCGGTCTGTTAGGTATGATGAGATCCAGGATAGGGCCAAGTCTGTGATGCCAAGTGATGAGAGGGTCTGTAATAATAGGGAATGGTCCACTGTGTCAAAGGCAGCCGACAGGTCCAGGAGGAGGAGGACAGAGTAGTGTCGCTTGCTCTTGGCGGTTAAGAGGTCATTGGTGACCTTAGTAAGGGCATTTTCAGTGGAGTGGTGTGAATGGAAGCCAGATTGTAAGCGGTCGAAGAGGGAGCAAGAAGAGAGATGGGAGGACAGTTCAAGGTAGACGTGTTGCTACAGTAGCTTGGAGGCATAGGGGAGAAGTGATATAGGGCAATAGCTAGATATAGAGAATGGGTCAAGAGAGGGCTTTTTGAGGATAGGTGTGATGGAGGCATGTTTAAAGCTTGAGGGGAAAACACCAGTTGTTAGTGATAGGTTGAAGAGATGGGTTAGGGTTGGGATGAAGACTGTGGTGAGGTTTGGGTTGAAGTGGGAAGGGATCGGGTCAAGTGCACAATTGGTGAGATGTGATCTTGAGAGTAGAGTGGAGAGTCGATCTTCTGTAATGGTGGAGAAGTTGGTTTTGGAGGTGGAGGACTGGGAAGTCGGGAGGAGGGGCTCTGGGGGTTGTTGACCAAAACTGTCTCTGATGTTATCAATCTTCTGCTTGAAAAATGAGGCAAAGTCTTCAACTGAGATGAGTGGGGAGGGAGGAGGTGCTGGGGGACGGAGGAGAGAATTGAAGGTGTTGAATAACTGTTTAGGGTTGTTAGACAGGGAGGATATGAGAGATGAGAAGTAGGTTTGTTTAACTGTGGCGAGTGTGGTCTTGAAAGTAGTGAGGGACTGTTTGAATGCGATGAAGTGCTCGTTGGAGTGGGATCTTTTCCATCTGCGCTCAGCAGCCCTGGAAGCTCGCCTCAGTTGATAAAGATGCAACTTCATACATCTGAACAACCCAATCCATAATGGGTCACCATGTCACTCTGGTCTCATATCTAGTTTGAATGCTGGTGGAAAGATTGTTGGACTGGATATAGCCTTCAGTTTTGCATTTTCAATTCAGCCAAATTGTTGATATATAATCATGAACCTATGAAAGATATCAAGATGATAGAAGAGCCCTCCTTGGCAGGTGACAACTAATACACATCATGGGTCAAGGTGTGTTTTGTGTTCTTTTTTTCTACCTTCCGTCAAAGTTTTTTCTTATATTATTTCCATACTTTCGTTATTCTCACAAAAGGCACACTGACAAAACAGTGATTTGGAAATATTAATTTGAACGTTTATATTGATCGTCCCAATAGCAAATAATAAGAGCGATCTGTCTTGATTACCAATAGATATCTTCTCTGAAAGACCAGATGTACAGCAAGGAGAACACATAAAACATCCATTACTCTTTGCAAAAGGTCAATCCAATACAAGCTGTGTTTGCATTGTGACCAACTGATGGCCATTTTATCACCACTGCAGGCGCAGGACGTCTTGTCAGCTCTGTAATAGTGTTGTCCTCCCTAAGTGTCCTGCATCCTCCACCAGACGGATACCAGAAATTATAAAGAACCATGGTTGATGTCATTCTTCTATCTTTTAAGGAGATAATGTATATTTCTAATCAATAATACGGTGTGTTTGAGGAAAAACAAGAAGGGATGGAACTTTTTATACAATTAATATAATGCACATTTCATCTCTTTGTAGGTATAAAACAACCCCCCAAATTACTAGCTTCAGCATACCTGACATATAGGGGTTCCACCAAAAATGTTCTATCTAAATAATAATCTGTAACATGCCTATATATATATATAGTCATGACCAAAAGTGTTGGCACTCTTCAAATTGTTCCAGAAAATAAAGTATTTCTCCAATACAATTATTGCAATTACACATGTTTTGTGTTTATATCCTTTTTTTAATGTATTGGTGTGGGGAGGAGGGCCCCCGCAGAGTGTCCGGGCCGGAACCAAGGGGACCGCCATCTAGGTTCCTAAGGGAACTGTACCCAGGGAGCGAAAGAGGGAGGTGGACGGCTGAGAGTGACAGAACAGCAAGGGTGTTAGGCGTCAGGTTTCTGCGTCTGCTCTGCAGGAATCCAGAGCCTCACATTCTGCGGTCTCCTGCTGTCTTTCTACTGCAGAGGAGATTACTTTGCAGCAGACCGTTCCAGGGACTAAGTCCCTCTGTATTCCTACTGGGCATGCTCACGAGACGATCTCCCATTGGAGATCGGGAGTCATGTGCCCAGGTCCTGTTCCAGATCTCATTGGTCCATCTCGGAGATCTGGAAGGTCCCACACGGCTATAAAAAGCGTGCATGGCCGTTTCGCCATGCGCTAGTATAGACTATACTGCTATGTGTGAATGGTGACGGATGTATGATTCTGGTGACTGACTTATTATAAAACCCCTTCCCTCTGATATTACTCATGTGGTTAGGGTATTAGTTCAGTAGTCTGCGCCAGTCTATGGCAAGCCTTAGGCCACTGTGCACACTGCACCTTTGCACTAGCATCCGACATAGCGCCTGCTTTGTAGCTGTGTCGTCCAGTGGCAGTGTCCTGCGCCGCACTGCAGTTGCACCCCTTCTTGGCGTTCCTAGTAGCAACGCCACACACACGGTAGGTCTAGATGGATGCAGTCCCTCTGTCTTAGTTCCTGCTCCTGTGACCTTATACCGTGTGTGCATTTACCTGAGGCCTGTGACTCTAACAGGCTCAGCCTTTTTGTATGTTTTTGTTGCGGCGCCTCTATGTGTGAACAGAGCCCGCTCTGCGCACTTCGGGTGAAGTTGAACCCATGCGCATTATATCGCCATATTGCTCGCCTGCCATTACTCAGCAGCGGTTGTAACACCTACTGCACGGTGGACCCCGAGCGGCGAACGCATTTTATTATTACTTTTATTTAGTGCGTTCCGCCAGTCCTAACAAAGGGGAAGGGCGAGTATAAAAGGGACAGGAAATGCACAGGGGAGTCAGTTGGCAGCACGGCAGAGACAGAGCAGGTGACTGTGTGAGTTTGAGAAAGCCAGAGCAATGGACACTGACCGGAGAGGAGGCCAGCAGCTTAGGGGACATTTACAGGGGCCTGTCATTAGGAGACGCCGGGATTACCAATCAGAGACTATCGTTTCACTCCAGTCCGGAGTCGCGGCCTACCCATGGACATCCGCGGCCGTTGCCGCTGTACTCCAGCCTGTCACGCACTGTCCGCTGCCTCTCACGGTGACTACCACTCGACTTCAGCCTGCAGTTGCGGCCTACTGCGGCCTCCCTTGGACGCTGCCGCCCAGGTGCAGCCCGCGGCTGTGGCCTGTTCATCACCGCCCACAGCTGCCATTCCCCCGCTGCAGTTGGCAGTTGGGGCCTGCTCCTCGCTAGCAAAGAGACTCAGTGCATAGCCCAGGCCATGCACGTGGCCTGTAAACCGCTACCCCTGGAAACTGTGACACAACCCTGCTAGGGGAGACTGGAGTCTCCTTAAAACACTTGACTAAGCGTGACCCCGCTGTCTTCATAGGGGGTCGCCACCTCAAAGGACCCCTTCAAGGCATGTTGTGACCCTACTCCCCTGGCTGCCGGAGCACCCGAAGACGACTCCAGATCCTCAACAACTGGGCCCAGCAACTACGACACCAAAGCATCTTCTTCAGAGACGCCGAGGGACGACAGAACGGATAAGTGGCAATATAGACACTAAGGACCCGAAGTCGGCCATACCGCGGCCTTATAGTAGCCGGCCTCTGCCGGGGTAGTCATACTCCCTTTAATAGTGTTTGGTTGTTTTGAGTCCCTGCGTGGACATTTATTGTTATTTTTTCTGGTTGCTTAGTATAGCCCTAGCGGCATTTGTTTATAAAAGTTATTTTCAAAAAGTATACTCAGTCTCACAGCTCGTCACTGCATCATGTGAACCTGCTTCACCACATTGGAACAACACAAAAAAGTGAAAAATGGGGAAACTGGACATAATTTCACACAAAACCCCAAAATGGGCTAGGAGTCCTAGACAAAAAATTTTGGCACCCTTCCAAAACTGTGAGTAAACAATTTTGTTTCAAGCATGTGATGTCCGTTCAAACTCACCTGTGCCACACTAAGCATGGAGAACAGAAAGAGAAGAGAACTGTCTGAGGAGTTGAGAACAAAAATTGTTGAAAAATATCAACAAAATCAAGTTTACAAGTCCATCTCCAGAGATCTTCATGTTCCTTTTCCACAGTGTGCAACATAATCAACACCTTAGATAATCTCCCTGGAAGTGGAAGCCAGATAAAAATTGATGAAAGGTTGCAATGCAGGATAGTCCAGTTGGTGGATGAGTAGTCCCAATCAAGTTCCAAAGAAATTCAAGCTCTCCTGCAAGCTCAGGGTAGCATTAGCGTCATCACAAACTATCAGTCGACATTTGAATGCAATGAAACGCTAAGCAGGATGCCCATGGGAACCCCACTGCTAACATAGAGACATAAAAAAGCTAGACTGCAGTTTGCCAAAATGTAGGCGAGAAAGCAAAAATCCTCCTAGGAAAGCATCTTGTGGGCAGATGAGACCAAGATAGAGCTTTTAGGCAAAGCACACCATCCTACTGTTTACCAAAAACAGAATGAGGTCTACAAAGAAAAGAACACAGTACCTACAGTCAAATATAGTGGAGGTTCAAAAGATGTTTTGGGGTTGTTTTACAGCCTCTAGCACTGGATGCCTTGACTGTGTGCAAGGCATCATGAAATCTGAAGATTACCAAAGGATTTTGGGTCACAATGTAGTGCCCAGTGTCATAAAGTTGGGTTTGTGTCTTATTTCATGGGTCTTCCAGTAGGACAAAGACCCCAAACATACTTCAAGAAGCCCCCGGAAATGCATGGAAACAAAGCGCTGGAGAGTTCTGAAGTAGCAGCAATGACTCTGAATCTATATCTCATTGAACATCTGTGGAGAGATCTTAAAATTGCCTTTGGGAGAAGGCGCCTTCACATATGAGAGACCTGGAGCAGTTTGCAAAAGAAGAGTGGTCCACAATTCCAGTTGAGCGGTGTAAGAAGCTTGTTGATGGTTATAGGAGGCGATTGATTGCAGTTATTTACTCCAAATGGTGTGCAACAAAATATTGGAGGTGGAATAAGATTCTGCAGGTGAACAACTGGCTACGTCAGCAAGGATTTGGATTTCTGAATCACGGAGTAAATTACCTATATGATGGACTACTTGCTAGAGATGGGGTGCACCTTATGAAGACTGGAAAACATGTATTTGGAACTTGTCGCCTTGCTACACTCATCAGGAGAGCTTTAAACTAGAACAATGTGGGAAAGGAAGAAAAAGGCCAGAAAAAGCCATAAATCTGACGAATGCTATTGAGAACTCTGGTATTAGCAGTGGAAAGGAAGAACAAAGACAAAAGAATCTACATAATAAAAATATTGGAGAAAGAGAAACCAATCACAAACTAAATTGTTTCTATACTAATGCACAAAGCATGGTCAATAGAGATGAGCGACTTTGCCTTTTTTCGGGTCGAGTCGGGTTTCGTGAAACCCGACTTTCGCAAAAGTCGGGTCGAACGAAATCGGCCGATTATCGTGAAAAGTCGAAGGCCGACTGAAACACGAAACCCAATGCAAGTCAATGGGGAAGCAAAGTCGGCAGGGAGTGGAGGACAGGAAACACACCTACAGTGCCCTTTTGAATGCGAAAAACATCAATTCTGATTACTGAGGCTTTTCAACCTTATTTAACTTCATAATACTAGTTACGCACTGAAAAATGGGGGTTATTTGGCTAAATTTGTGGGGGGGTAGGGCTGGCTCCAGGTTTTCATGTGTCCTGGGCCAAAGAGCGCCCCTTTAACACATACCACAACTCATGATGCTCCGATACGGCAGAGAAATAGCAGCATAGTACAAAGAAAAATACTTCACTTTTTACATCTCATGACTGATATCCATTTTAAATTCTCCAATAGCTCCAAAAACGGACAGTATATTACTCCATACAGTATTATGGTCACCGCATAGTGCGCTATACAGAGTAATGAGGCCCATATATTTCTCCATACAGAATCATTGGTCCCATATAATGTTTGAAACAGTATATGATGAGCTCCACATAATGCTACAGTATATGTTGGTCTCCATGGATGAAGCTGCACTATCTTATTGGCCCAAATAATGCTCCATATATAATGGGCCCCATTTCTACTGCTCTAGTGTATAATGGGCCCTGTAAATGCTGCTCCAGTGTCTGATGTCCACCTTTGGAATGTACCAGTGTATGGTGTGCCCCATATATCATTCTCCAGAGTATAGTGCTCCCCAAAAATTGCTGTCCCAACATTGAAAACAATTAAATAAGTCTCCTCAAATAAGTCTCCTCGCTAGGGAATCCCTGTACTAGTATGGGCGTACAGACGTGATGTCATTGCGCTCTCTGATCAGAACATCACTGTCAGGAAACGCGGAAGACGTCATGGCAGTGGAGCAGGGAGAGGTAAGTATTTCAACTTTGCAAGTGCTGTGATCCTGAGCAAGCAGGGGGGGCCCACTCGTTGGCGAAGGCACTGGCACAGGGCCCCTCATAGTACGGCGGTGTGTCTGACGGCGGGTGTGCACCCCCACCATCAGAGACACTTGATTGCACTATGAGGGACCCTGTGCCAGTGCCCGCGCCCAAGAGTCGGCCCACCCACCTGTCCAGGGCAACGGCACTTGCACGGTTGCGTGCGCTAGGTGGTGACCCCGGCCATGGGGGGAGGAGGCAGCCCAGTTAGGGAGGTTTACAAAATGGCATATGTTGATGTGGGACATTCATCTGCTGCTAAAGGCGAAATTGGTCAAGTCCCAGGAAGAGGAGGACCAAATAAAGCCATTTTTCTGGCAACCTATGTGTCATCAGGGTAAGGTGTGACAAAATCCTTGGAAACCCATGCATGGTTCATTTTAATGAAGGTTAGATCATCCACATTTTTGGTCGAGAGACGGGTCCTTTTTTCTGTCAGGATTGATCCAGTAGCACTGAAGACTCTTTCTGATAGCACATTTGCAGCTGGGCAAGTGAGCTCCTGTAAGGCATATTGTGCCAATTCAGGCCAGGTGTCCAGTTTAGTGGCCCAATAGTCAAATGGGAATGACCTGTGAGGGAGAACATCGATATGGGACGAGAAGTAGTTTGTAACCATAGTTGACAAGTGCTGTCTCCTGTCACTTTCAATCGATGCAGTATTACCAGTCGTGTGAGCGGGACTTGAAAAATCAGTCCACAACATGGTCATGAAACCCCTGTCTCCAATGCCACTTCTGATGTGTGCACTACCAACACCTCTTCCAAGCTGCCCCCGGCCCCTAAGGCTCGTGTGAGAACCATCACCGCTGCTGTGTGCTGGGAATGCCTCAACCAACCGGTTTACCAGAGTTGCTTGTTTGTTAGCCAATATTAGGTCAAGGTTCTCCTGTGGCATGATGTTTTGGAATTTGCCTTTATAGCGTGGATCCAGGATGCTGGTCAACCAGTAGTCGTCATCGTTCATCATTTTGGCAATGCGGGGGTCCCTTTTTAGGATCTGCAAGGCATAATCTGACATGTGGGCCAATGTTTGCGGCGTCAATGATGCACTGCGAGTGCTGGGTGGAGGAGCACTTTCTGGCAAATCCACATCCCTCCAGTCACGCACAAACCCTGTACCAGACCTTGCCACGCCAACATTTTCTCTTGCCCCACGAGAAGCATCCTCCTCCCCTAAAGAATCATCCCCATCATCATCCTCCTCCTCCTCTACCTCTTCTTCCTCCACCTCATCCAGGAGAGTTCCCGGAGCAGACAATGGCTGACTGTCATCAAGGCTTCCCTCCTCCTCTTCCTCATCATCCTCGGCTGCAGACGCCTGCTCCTTAATGTGCGTCAAAGTTTGCATGAGCAGATGCTTAAGTGGGATGCTCATGCTTATGATGGCATCGTCTGCGCTTACCAGCCGTGTGCACTCCTCAAAACACTGAAGGACTTTACAGAGGTCTTTCAGCTTCGATCACTGCACACCTGTCAACTCCATGTCTGCCCTCAAAGTGCCTGCCCGTGTATCCTCCCACAAAGGCATTACGGCCTGCCTCTGTTCGCACAGCCGCTCAACCATGTGCAGGGTGGAGTTCCACCTTGTTGCTACGTCGATAATTAGGCGGTGCTTGGGAAGGTGGAGCAATCGCTGCAGCTTCTGCATACGACTGGAGTGTACCGGCGACCGGCGGATGTGCGAGCACAGTCTTCGGACCTTCTGGAGCAGGCCTGTTAACTCTGGATAATTATTGAAGAAGCACTGTACCACCAGGTTCAAGGTGTGAGCCAAGCAAGGTATGTGTCCGAGTTTTGAAAGGGCTATGGCTGCCACAAAATTCCGTCCGTTATCACTAACTACCTTGCCTGCCTCAAGATGTAGACTGCCCAGCCATGACTCAGTTTGTCGCTGAAAATAGGCGGCCAGTACCTCCGCGGTGTGTCTGTCGCCCAAACACATCATCTTCAACACAGCCTGTTGACGCTTTCCACTAGCTGATCGATAGGGGGACACCTCAGGTGCAACACTAGCAGCTGCAGATGGAGTGCTCGTGCGACTGCGTTCTGTGGACGAGCTTTCGCTTCTGGAGGAGTAGGAGGAGGAGGGTCAAATGCCTACAGCCAACTGTTTCCTATACCGTGGGCTAGGCAGCACTTTCCCACCACCGCTGTCCCCTGTGGACCCTGCATCCACCACATTAACCCAGTGCACAGTGATGGACACGTAACGGCCCTGGCCATGCCTACTGGACCATGCATCAGTTGTGAGGTGCACCTTTCCACTCACTGATTGCTTGAGTGCATGGACAATGCAGTCTTTCACATGAAGGTAGAGGGCTGGGATGGCTTTGCGAGAAAAGAAGTGGCGACTGGGTAGGTCATAGCGTGGTACTGCGTAGGCCATGAGTTCGCGGAAATCTG
This sequence comes from Dendrobates tinctorius, assembly GCF_039654945.1. Classification (NCBI taxonomy): domain Eukaryota; kingdom Metazoa; phylum Chordata; class Amphibia; order Anura; family Dendrobatidae; genus Dendrobates; species Dendrobates tinctorius. Next base: position 2,518,273 of record NW_027361753.1, read on the forward strand.
CGCTTTCAACCAACCGATAGGGCATCATCTCTAATAAGATTAGTTTGGCAATGTGGGCGTTCAAACCCAGTGTACGCAGATGAGAGGATGAGTACTTTCTTGTCCTACTCATAGTCTCTGGTAGGGTGAGCTGGACTTGAGAGCTGCATATGGTCGAACTAGCGGTGGACATGGCGGACTGAGAGAGGGTTGATGATGGTGATGGTGTTCTTTCTGATTAGCCTAGATTCAGTCTTTCGTTGCAATAACTGTGATTCCCTGACTGATTTGCCCTTGCGACGACAACTCAACATTTGCTGCTGGTGGTGTGCTAAATGGTGGACTTACAGTGGGGGAAACAATGTAGTGTTGCTGACTACCTTCTTTGGGAGCAGTTGCACATGTGATACGTGAGTTTTGGTAGTCCGTCCACGCTTGCAAGTGCATGGTGGTTAAATGTCTTAGCATGCAACTGGTATTCAAATTTCTCAGATTTTTCCCTCGGCTAAAGGTCTTTGCGCACTTCTTACATATAACCTTTGCCTGATCATTAGGATTTTGTTCAAAAAAGTGCCACACTGCACTCTTCCTACTATGGAAGACATTTTGAGGCCTTGCACGCTGTTCTATTTTGACCGTATGGCCAAGCTGTCCTGCAAATCTTTTGGTTTCTGTAACACGTTTTTGGACTGCTACGTTCATGCCAGATAACAGCTGTTGCGATGTCGTTGCCTGCTGCGGATCCTCCTCCTCCTCTTCTGAGCTATTGGCAGCGGCACCCTCTTCCCCCAATGGATGTCAATCTGGGTCAACAACTGGGTCATCCATCACCTCCTCTTCAATGTCATGTGCACCTTCCTCTGTGTCACTGTGTATGGTAGTATAGTATGCAGGAAGGGGCACCTGAGTTTCATCAGTGTCAGATTCTGCCTCAGTACACTGCGAGGACAATGTAGTGCTCTGAGTGAATGTACCAGCAGAATCATCTATCAGTGGCTGTGCATCAGTGCACTCCATGTCAGATTCATCTTGGCCTGGGTAATTCACGATTTGACTTGATAACCCAGGCATGGTATGTAAAAACAGCTCCATGGAGTAATCTGTAGTGTGGCCTGCCGCATCCTTCAATTTTGGTTGGGGTGAAGGACACAAGGAAAGGTGTGGTTCATGACCATGAGCCTCCAATGACGACTCAGTGCTTTTATTTTTTAAAACTTCAGAAGAGGAGGCGATAGAGCTGGAGGCTGAGTCAGCAATGTAAGCCAAAACTTGCTCATGAAGCTCCGGCTTTAAAAGCGGTTTACCTACTCCCAGAAAAGGGAGCCTTCGAGGCCTTGTGGAGCCAGACGATGACGCAGGCTCAACACCTCCTGCATTAGGTGCAATTTTGCTTTTGCCACTACCAGTAGATCCACCACCAACACCAACACCATGATTACCAGCTGCCAACCCCCGCCCACTTCCACGGACTCTTCCACCACACTTCCTCATTTTTGGGGAAAATGTACCCAAAAAAACACCAACTATATGGTACTGTAAAACAAGGTACAAGGTGTATATAGGAGTGGGGAGAATTTGAATCTCTCTAGACTTCAGGACACAGATGGATTCTGTCAGGCCCTGTTTATATTACACGCAATGTGACAGACAGGATTCTGGATGGTGTAAGAAAGGTGTATAGAGGACTGTGGAGAATTTGAATCTCTCTAGACTTCAGGACAAAGTTGGATTCTGTCAGGCCCTGTTTATATTACACCGCAATGTGACAGGCAGATTCTGAATGGTGTAAGAAAGGTGTATAAAGGACTGTGGAGAATTTTAATCTCTCTAGACTTCAGGACACAGTTGGATTCTGTCAGACCCTGCTTATATTACACCGCAATGTGACAGGCAGAAATTGCCTAGTGTATGACAAACTACAAGGTGTATATAGAATTGGGCAGAATTGGAATCTCCCTAGAGTGTAGGTTTGTAAGAACGGACAAACTCCTCGGCTTTTCCTTACAGAGTCACACACTTAGATAGCTTCAATTTGGCCGTGATAACAGCGGTACTGAGAGAGGAGCGTGCACGTACACCGCTGTACGGTGTATGTAAAATTGTCAAGCTTCGTGTTTTTGTATACGGACTGACACACGCTGTCTCTCTCTAGTTTTGAATGTAATCAAACAGCAAATATACTAAACTGTTTGAAAAACGGACAAAACTATAAGGTGTAGGTCTGTAAGAACGGACAAACTCCTCGACTTTTCCTTACAGAGTCACACACGTCGATAGCTTCAATTTGGCCGTGATAACAGCCGTTACACGGTACTGTGTGAGGAGCGTACACCGCTGTACGGTGTGTGAAAAAATGAACGCTCACTACCTCACCAGGACAAAACAATACAATTTGGATTGCTTTTAAAAAAGCAGTTTGAACACCAGTGTGCACACAGCAATGCAGCTAGCCTTAAAAGGCAGGCTAATCACCACCAGCGCTGCTGCACAAGCACTAAAACAAAAATCTTCACTTTTCACTGCACAGTAACTACAGTGAAAAGCGCTAGCAGCAGAAGTAGTTTTTTTTTTCTTTTTGCCTTCCTAACGCTCTCCTTACAGAATCAGCAGCTGCAGCAGCTCTCCCTATTCTGGGATCAGCATGAGTAACATGGCGGTCGGCGTCCCCGCCCTTTTATACCCCCTGTGACGCCACACAAAGCAAGCCAATCACTTGCATGCCCTTCTCCAAGATGGTGGTGACCGCTGCCTATGTCATCACGTTGCCCACAGTGTCTGTTCTTCCTGATTGGCTGAAAAAGGGCGCTAAAGCATCTTTTGAAACGCGACTTTGGTGCGATGGTCGCCGACCTCGTGGCCTGCTAAGGTCGGGTTTCGTTTAATGAAACCCGACTTTGGCGAAAGTCGGCGACTTTTGAATTTTTTCGACCCGTTTCGCTCAACTCTAATGGGCAACAAACAAGGAGAACTGGAACTACTAACGCAGGAAAAGAAATATGATGTCATTGGAATCACTGAAACTTACACATGACAATACACATGATTGGAATACAAGACTAGAAGGATACAACTTATTTTCTAGAAACAGACTTGATAAACGAGGAGGAGGTGTCGCATTGTATGTTAGAAACGCATATATCTGCACAGAGATTGAAGCTTCAGAGACTGGGAGTTCTGTGGAAACTGTTGGGTAAGAATACAAGGAGAGAACAACGGAAAGGACACCATTGTAGGCAATTACTACAGGCCGCCTGTGCAAGCTGAAGATATGGATGAACTCTTTATGCATCAAATGGCCAAGTTCTCCAAAAAATATGACATAGTGGTCATGGGAGATTTCAACTATCTTGACCTTCCAAAAGGTAGGGGAGAAAACAAGGGGAACTGCTACCTTGGATCTAATCCTTATAAACAGGGAGGAAATGGTTGAGGAGGTAAGAGTGGCTGGGACCCTAGGAGGTAGCGACCATGCTATTTTAGAATTTTGGATAACTAGAGGAGGAAGACCTGTGAAGACTCAGACGTCAAGTTTAGATTTCAGAAAGGCAGATTTTAAGGGATTCAGAAAGAGAATTGGAGCGATCCAATGGTTGGATATCCTAAAAGGCAAAAATGTCCAGGAAGGATGGGAAATCGTGAAAAATGAAATTCTCAAAGCGCAATTGTTAACAATTCCGAAAAGAGGGAAGAATAGGATGCATTTAAGGAAATGAGGAAGGATGAACACAGAACTTAAGCACATGCTAAAAAGGAAGAAAGAAATGTTTATAAAATGAAATGAGGGAGGCATATCTAAAGAAGAATATAATGCAGTCTGCAGAACTTGCAGGGCACAAATCAGATTATCCAAAGCTGACAATGAATTGAGGCTTGGAAGAGACGTTAAAATCAATAAAAAAGGATTTTGGGGCTATGTCAAAAGTAAAAGAAAAGTCAAAGATGCTATAGGATCTTTACAGGATGAAAATGATGAAATGGTAAGACAGGATGTTGAGAAGGCCGAACTTTTAAATTCCTATTTTGCATCTGTTTTCTCTCAGAAAGGAAATTTAACATCAATTGTTCTTCACTGTCATATTAAGGTAATAGAAGAATCCAGGATATCTATAAACAGAAAGATAGTGAGGAAACACTTAGCTAACCTAAATGAATTCAAGTCTCCAGGTCCAGATGAATTACACCCCAGAGTCTGAAGGAGATAGCAGAAAAAATGTTTGAACACCTCTCCTTAATCTTTGAAAATTCTTGGAGAACAGGAGAAGTCCCAGAAGACTGGAGAAGAGCAAATGTTGTTCCTATCTTCAAAAAGGGGAAGAAGGTTGACCCAGGCAACTATAGGCCTGTGAGTCTGACATCTATACCAGGAAAGATCTTTGAACAAATTATTAAACAACATGTACGTAAGTACCTGGATAAGAATGAAGTGATTAACAAGAGTCAGCATGGGTTTGTAACTAATAAGTCATGTCAGACTATCTTAATTTCCTTCTATGACAGAATCACTGATTGGGTGAATCAGGGAAATGCTGTAGATATAGTATATCTTGACTTCTGCAAAGCATTTGACAAAGTATCTCACACAATCCTTATTAAAAAAATGGCTAAGTATGGCATGGACAAGGCAATTGTTAGGTGGATTCATAACTGGCTTAGTTATCAGCCCCAAAGAGTGGTCGTAAATGACTGCACATCCAGTTTGACGAATTTCTCAAGTGGGGTACCACAGGGCTCTGTCCTGGGCCCTGTATTGTTCAACATCTTTATCAACGATTTAGATGAAGGAATTGAGGATAAACTGATTAAGTTTGCTGATGACTCAAAGCTAGGAGGGATAGCTAATACTAGAGAAGAGAGAGGATTCAAAAAGATATAAATAAACTGGAGCAGTGGGAAGCAACTAACAGAATGGTTTTTAACAGGAAAAATGCAAAGTACTACATCTGCGCAATCAAAATGAAAAAAGCATATACAGAATGGGAGGAATAGGGCTTAGCAACAGCACATGTGAAAAAGACTTGGGTATACTAATAGATCACATACTGTGATTGCCTAAGATTCTCAGCCCCGCAGTGTGAATAAATCAGAAGAGTCTGCGGGGCGGGATCTCAGGCCGCGCGTCCATGCAGGCGCGATAAGGAAGACATCATGTGATGTCAGTGGACGGGCAGCGCTAACTGCGCATGGCCAAGAAAAAAGATTACAGCGCAGGCGCCAGGAAAATAAATGAACGCTGAGGAGGCAGCGCCAAGAGGAAAGGAGGAAATGAGTGATGGATGTGAGGCATCTGTGTCCGGGGGGAAAGACCTGCCCCCCCGGACAAACTACAGATATGACGGACAAATTATAAAAACGATTCTTTCAGGGGTGGAAAGGACGCCAAATAGAAGAGCCACCTTGACAGAATGCAGCATTAGTGCTGCACAAGGTGGCTCTTTTAGTTAAAAATGCCTGGGGGGGGTGACAGGTTCCCTTTAAGATCTATCTTCAGCATGACAAAGTACAAGAAGTCCTGGAAGTGATGATCCGGCCCCCACAGAGCCCTGATGTCACATCATCCAGTCTGTCTGGGATCACATGAAGAGACAGAAGGATCTGCACAAGCGACATCCACAGAAGATCTGGGGTCAGTTCTCCAAGATGTTTGAAACAATCTCCCTGCTGAGTTCCTTAAAAAATTGTGTGCAAGTACAAGAACTTAGAAGAACTGATGAAGGTCAAATTTGGTCACACCAAATATTGATAGGATTTAAATTTCTCTTTTGTTCATTCACTTTGAATTTTGTTCAGTGCTATAAATGAAATATTAACACTTCTAGTTTTAAAAAACTGTTTTGAAGTTCCTGAAACACCATAGGTGGAGAGTGAAGAGAGATGAGGGAAGAGCAAAATGAAAGGGGCAGATAAACAGATCCTGAGACAACTTTCTAGTAAGTGTTTAGCCTCAACTCTGTGTTGGATTCACAGCTACACTGCTCAATACGGCTCTGAAATATCCTCCATAAATCTGATGCTTCTGATCATGTGCTATCTGGAAACAGGAGAGCAGGAATCCCTCAAGTTTGTGTATGCTATGTATGGCAGACATTATACCAAGCAGTCTGCACCCACTAGCTAAGTGACAACTGACAATTACAGATAAGGCAGACTCTAAATTGGCGGAAATCCAGAATATAAGTCACATAATATTGTTATTCCTCACATACTCACGCATGACTCTCTATTCTGAAAAGTCAAGTTCAGAAATAAAAGGATCTCTTTACGCCCACAGAGCCAATGGAATAAAGCTGTTCTTCACACCCCTTGTAACAGGTCTCATGTCTATGATGCACCGTAGTCCAAAATCCTAAATTAAATTTTGATTTTAATTACCAAACTATGACGTTCAATTTGATGAATGGAGTGAGGAGTTATCAAGTTGTTTTTTTAGGGCCGCTAATTAGGACATTGTCTTAATTCTTTGCCCATGTATTGTATTAAGCCATTGAAGTTACCTTCAGAAGTGATAGCGGTATTATTCGTGAATAATCATCAGTATTCTGTCGGAGGCCCCTGAGCGCCAGAACTGTTAAGAAGCCGGAATGATTTTGCACAGTGCATCTTTAAACCTTCTTCTCAGCAATTGTGCTTCCAGCTAAAATACAGCAAAGGCTAATTTGATTTCTATTGCTTTAGTTTGTCTATCAGTGACAACCCTTTTATACATTTAATTCATTCTCAATTTCTCATAATCAGAGGCAAGGTGTCCCCTAAGGTTAGAACTGAGCTTGTCAGAAACACTGGGAAAAAAAAAATTGCAAAGGTAATCAGTCTATCTGTTCTTTCCGCTGCCCATGGAACGATTAACTAATATCGCGTCTTATCTTTTTAGTAAGGGTTTTTTTATTATTTTTTTTTTTTTACTTTTATTTTTTTTCCCACAGGAGATACAAGAGGACTAAACACCCTACTGTCAAAAACTTGTCACCCTCATTACCTCAAGGCAGCCTTCATCTCTTTTATTCTAATTTCATAGTTTTCCGAATTTACAGCCGCTGGAAATTGAGTACAAAATCCATTATCATTTGTATATTTTAATTATGCAAATGAGGCAGCTCAGCTGCACCGACTGGGTCCTGCAGGGATGCCTAACTTCATTCCGGGTGATTACAATTTATCCAGTCGAGTCACTTTAATTGTAACAAGCTAATTGCATTGTTTCATTTGGCTTTAACAAAACAAAGAGGAGACAGGAAGCTTAATGACATAGACAGGGAATTACAGTGCTCTCCCCTATGTGCGGCTGACACTTTCAATTTCGAGATAGTTAACCCTACAATTGTGGCGTAGCGGGGCAGGATTCAGGGGAGGGAGAGTTTTACCCAAGAAAAAAAGATTGATGCTGAAACACCAGGGCTCTGGTTAACTGTCCATCAAAACCCGGAGCTTTGCTTCATTCAAACTTAAATTGGGGGGAAGATTTCTCTGAAGACGTAATTATTGTTGTTATTTTTACAGTGGCTTTTATTCATTTAAGAGTGCTGTTAATTAATGGATATAATTACAGAATCAAAATAAAATCATGGGACTTTCACGTGGAAGAAGCATAGCCCCAAACAGCCTGGACTTTATACGTCCCGTAGAGAGCACCAATGCAGCTAGTATTGGACCTTTTCTACTACTTTAACAGCTGAGATCCTACTGATTTCCTACTGGTAGTTCATACATACTGTAATAAAGCAGGAGGTAAGGTCCTGGATGGCAGGTACGTGTTATTGAAATGGTTTTACTTATGACTGAATTTTTGGTCTGGGATTTAGGAACTACCAAAAGAGACTGGCTGGGAAAGGTTGCTCCTATACTGCAGTCGAGGTCTTACTGGCCTATTAAAATGCATCTGGTGTAGATTAGGTAGTAGGAGGCTGGATAGAGACAGAGCTGGTGGATAGTCTGTACTGCAGCCTGAGAGGTTCCTGTAATATCAAGTTGGGGAGACCCTGTGATTTACCCAAAGAGAGGACTGTTTTTGCTATTCATTTGTGCTGAAGAAAGGACTGTATAGTTTTTCATTTGTGATGAAGAAAGGATGTTTCCATTTTGGAGCTGTAAAGTTTATGCAGAGCAATAAACTTTATTCTGTTTTGATATAAAAACCCTGTGTCTGTGCATATCCATGTGGCTACCAGAGAACTGAAACCCCTACAATACATACATCAGCAAATAAAGACAGTGAGCAGCAGAATAAACAATGACATTGAGTGACTCACAAATGAGATCTTCTCTGATTTGAATCATTCTCTTTTCTTCCCAATCTGGCCCAGAACATCATTACAACTTCTGGTCGCAATTCATCTCTGTATAGTTTGTCATCCAGATTAGTGTTGAGCATTCCGATACCGCAAGTATCGGGTATCGGCCGATACTTGCTGTATCGGAATTCCGATACCGACTTCCGATATTTTTTCAATATCGGAATTCGGCATCGGAATCGGAAGTTCAAAGTTGATTGACAGCCTGACGTCATCATGATGCGCGGTGTGTGCGCATCATGATGCGCCGTCATTTCGGGCCTTCCGGGGGTCTCTGCCGGCCTGCCGGGGGCTGTGTGGACTGCCCGGGGTCTGTACCGGCCTGCCGGGGGGCTGTGCCGGCCTGCCGGTGGTCTGTGCACCCTGTGGGGGTCTGTACCGGCCTGCCGGGGGGCTGTGCCGGCCTGCCGGTGGTCTGTGCACCCTGTGGGGGTCTGTACCGGCCTGCCGGGGGGCTGTGCCGGCCTGCCGGGGGGCTGTGCTGATGTCCGGGGGTCTGTGCAAGCATCGTCCGATGGGACTACAAGTCCCATCTGGCGATGCCTGCTACCATGACAGTGATTGACACATTAGCCAATGATGGGACAGTAGTAGTCCCATCATCCGGCTAATGTGTTAAATGTTAAAAAAAAAAAAATGCTACATACATACTACATACATACTACATGCATGCTACATACATACTACATGCTACATACATACTACATATATACTACATGCATGCTACATACATACTACATGCTACATACCGTACATACTACATATATACTACATGCATGCTACATACATACTACATGCTACATACATACTACATGCTACATACATACTACATACATACTACATACATACTACATACATGCTACATACATGCTACATACTGCATGCTACATACATACTACATACATACTACATACATACTACATGCATGCTACATGCATGCTACATACATGCTACATACATACTACATGCTACATACATACTACATATATACTACATACATGCTACATGCTACATACATACTACATATATACTACATGCATGCTACATACATACTACATATATACTACATGCATGCTACATACATACTGCATGCTACATGCATACTACATACATACTACATACATACTACATGCTACATACATACCACATATGTACTACATACATGCTACATACATACTACATACATACTACATACATGCTACATGCTACATACATACTACATATATACTACATGCATGCTACATACATACTACATATATACTACATGCATGCTACATACATACTGCATGCTACATGCATGCTACATACATACTACATACATACTACATGCTACATACATACCACATATATACTACATACATACAATACATTCATACAATGCATACATAGACATACAGTACATATAACATAGAGTAACATACTTACCAATACTTGTCACATTGTTCCCCGAAGCCATTGTCTTTTCCGGAATAAATATTAACATAACAAACCACAAAAATACTCACCCACGATCCGAAGCAGTCCACGAGTGTGTCCCACGACGATCTTGGGTAGAGAACGGCAGCATCAGATGATGCTGCCGTTCTCTACGGGCTGCAGGAATCCAATGACGGAAGGTAGGTATCCTTCCGCACTGTATTCCTCCGCCACTTAAAAAAAAAAAAAGTCCCTAGTCTCACTTTATGCCATTGCTGCGTGGGAAATTCCCACACAGCAATGGCATAAAGTGAGACTAGGGACTTTTTTTTTTTTTAAGTGGCGGAGGAATATAGTGCGGAAGGATACCTACCTTCCGTCATTGGATTCCTACAGCCCGTAGAGAACGGCAGCATCAGCTGATGCTGCAGTTCTCTACCCAAGATCGTCGTGGGACACACTCGTGGACTGCTTCGGATCGTGGGTGAGTATTTTTGTGGTTTGTTATGTTAATATTTATTCCGGAAAAGACAATGGCTTCGGGGAACAATGTGACAAGTATTGGTAAGTATGTTACTCTATGTTATATGTACTGTATGTCTATGTATGTATTGTATGAATGTATTGTATGTATGTAGTATATATGTGGTATGTATGTAGCATGTAGTATGTATGTAGTATGTATGTAGCATGCATGTAGCATGCAGTACGTATGTAGCATGCATGTAGTATATATGTAGTATGTATGTGGTATGTATGTAGCATGTAGTATGTATGTAGCATGCATGTAGTATGTATGTAGTATGTATGTAGCATGCATGTAGTATATGTAGTATGTATGTAGCATGTAGTATGTAGCATGCATGTAGTATATATGTAGTATGTATGTAGCATGTAGTATGTATGTAGCATGCATGTAGTATATATGTAGTATGTATGTAGCATGTAGTATGTATGTAGCATGCATGTAGTATATATGTAGTATGTATGTAGCATGTAGTATGTATGTATGTAGCATGCATGTAGTATATATGTAGTATGTATGTAGCATGTAGCATGCATGTAGCATGCATGTAGTATGTATGTAGTATGTATGTAGTATGTATGTGGTATGTATGTAGCATGCATGTAGTATGTATGTAGTATATATGTGGTATGTATGTAGCATGTAGTATGTATGTAGCATGCAGTATGTATGTAGCATGCATGTAGTATGTATGTAGTATATACTGTATGTAGTATGTATGTTGCATGTAGTATTTATGTAGTATGAATGTAGCATGTATGTAGTATGTAGTATGAATGTAGCATGTATGTAGTATGCATGTTGTATGTATGTAGCATGTATGTAGCATGTAATTTTTTTTTTTTTTTTACATTCAACACATTAGCCGGATGATGGGACTACTACTGTCCCATCATTGGCTAATGTGTCAATCACTGTCATGGTAGCAGGCATCGCCCGATGGGACTTGTAGTCCCATCGGACGATGCCTGCACAGACCCCCGAAGCCTGCACAGACCACCGGCAGGCCGGCACAGCCCCCTGGCAGGCCGGCACAGCCCCCCGGAGCCGGCACAGACCACCGGCAGGCCGGCACAGCCCCCCGGCAGGCCGGCACAGCCCCCCGGAGCCTGCACTGCCCCCCGGCAGGCCGGCACAGCCCCCCGGCAGGCCGGCACAGCCCACTGGAGCCTGCACAGACCACCGGCAGGCCGGCACAGCCCCCCGGCAGGCCGGCACAGACCACCGGAGCCTGCACAGACCCCCTGGCAGGCCGGCACAGCCCCCCGAAAGGCCCGTACAGACCCCAGAGAGGCTGTACAAGGCAAAAACAGGGTTTTTCTTATTCCGATACCGGAAGTCCCATAGACTTGAATGGGACTTCCGGTATCGGAATCGGCGATACCGATACTTTTTTTAAAGATCGGCCGATCCATTCCGATCCGATACTTTGAAGTATCGGACGGTATCGCTCAACTCTAATCCAGATGTATTTGGCTAAATAAATATATTTCAAACAAACAAAGCTGCCCTCTGTAGTGCTATAGCATGTAAACATGAAATAGTGCTATAGTGCTACAGAATGCAACATTATTTGTTTGTTATGTATGGAGATGGCTAGTCTTAAGGTACTGACACACTTAGCGATGTACCAGCGATCCCGACCAGCGATATGACGCGGTCAGGATCGCTGGTACATCGCTAAGTGGTCGCTAGTGAGCTGCCAAACAGGCAGATCTCGCCAGCGACATCGCTGGGGTCGGGGGTCGCTACTTACCTGTCACACTAGGCGATCCTGCGTCCTCCCGCCCGGCTCCACGCTCATCGCTCGTCTCTCCACAGGAAGCCCAGCAGGAAGCTGACGACGAGAAACAGTCCTGGACGTTCTCGCGAGATCAGCGATAACCAGCGGGGGAGCGGGTCATAGGTACGCATCAGATGCAGCGATGTCGCTAGCAATATCGCTATATAGCGATATTGCTAGCGATATCGCTTAGTGTGACAGCACCTTTAGTTTGCGTCTGTACAGTTTTCTGTTTGAAAGTGACAGTCAGTTTTTGTAATTTAAATATATCTCAAAACATATTGTGCACCTTGAATTAAAGTATTTTCCACACTATTGGACCAATTTATCAAAGTTTTTATGCCAGAAAAATGTGTAAAAGCTTTGAAATGTCATATATTTTTGCTGCAACATGGAGTTGCTCAAAAAATTTGCCACCACTTTAAAGAAAGATTGAAGCGGCTTCACCAAAATTGAGAAAGCTTGGAAGGAGCTGGGGTGTGACCATGTCCACGTGTCAAGTACATTAAAAATGCAAGACTCAGATAGCATTTCTGACATGGCGCACAGAGGTGCACACCACAGAAAACATGTGGTAAAGTCATTAAGTGCCATGCTTTGGTGAGCCCTACATTAAGACTGGCATACACAACAGCAGTGGTGATAAATAGGCCCCTTAGTTTTGGAATAAACCAATATCAAGACTGTACCTACTGGTTAAAGTTTTCCCCTACACCGTGCCCTGCATAAAACCATGGCCACCTAAAGAAAAAATTAAGAAATTTCCTCAATAATAGTAGAGAGGATATGTTCTGTCTCCGACATTTAATTCAGAGTCCCTAATTATCTGCTTGTTAAATATTTTCAGTGTTTTCTGGCTCCATCTAGTGAGCAGAGTCATAAACGCAGTGTTATTGTGTGTTATTTTACTTTCACTTTCTGAATCTCCTTTTCCCTTCGTTTGCAATGCATTCTGGTAAGGTTGCAATGCACCCTGGTAGCCTTTTGCAAAGGATTATGGTTAGTTCAACCCCCATTTTCCCTCCAGTCCACCATTTTTCCCTCAGTCTGCATCCTGGAAGCATCTCATTTCTCTTCTCCCTTTGTGACAGCATCACTGGTATGTAGTCATGCTTCCTGCATCTAATTTCTGTCCTATATTAGCCTGCCTAGTTAGTTTTCCCCTGCTCAGCTAGTAGTGCAGATGATGTAATATCTGTAATATGTATCCCTGATGTACCCTGTATTGACTCAGTGTATATACAGTGGGGCAAAAAAGTATTTAGTCAGTCAGCAATAGTGCAAGTTCCACCACTTAAAAAGATGAGAGGCGTCTGTAATTTACATCATAGGTAGACCTCAACTATGGGAGACAAACTGAGAAAAAAAAATCCAGAAAATCACATTGTCTGTTTTTTTTTCATTTTATTTGCATATTATGGTGGAAAATAAGTATTTGGTCAGAAACAAAATTTCATCTCAATACTTTGTGATATATCCTTTGTTGGCAATGACAGAGGTCAAACGTTTTCTGTAAGTCTTCACAAGGTTGCCACACACTGTTGTTGGTATGTTGGCCCATTCCTCCATGCAGATCTCCTCTAGAGCAGTGATGTTTTTGGCTTTTCGCTTGGCAACACGGACTTTCAACTCCCTCCAAAGGTTTTCTATAGGGTTGAGATCTGGAGACTGGCTAGGCCACTCCAGGACCTTGAAATGCTTCTTACGAAGCCACTCCTTCGTTGCCCTGGCGGTGTGCTTTGGATCATTGTCATGTTGAAAGACCCAGCCACGTTTCATCTTCAATGCCCTTGCTGATGGAAGGAGGTTTGCACTCAAAATCTCACGATACATGGCCCCATTCATTCTTTCATGTACCCGGATCAGTCGTCCTGGCCCCTTTGCAGAGAAACAGCCCCAAAGCATGATGTTTCCACCACCATGCTTTACAGTAGGTATGGTGTTTGATGATGCAACTCAGTATTCTTTTTCCTCCAAACACGACAAGTTGTGTTTCTACCAAACAGTTCCAGTTTGGTTTCATCAGACCATAGGACATTCTCCCAAAACTCCTCTGGATCATCCAAATGCTCTCTAGCAAACTTCAGACGGGCCCGGACATGTACAGGCTTAAGCAGTGGGACACGTCTGGCACTGCAGGATCTGAGTCCATGGTGGCGTAGTGTGTTACTTATGGTAGGCCTTGTTACATTGGCCCCAGCTCTCTGCAGTTCATTCACTAGGTCCCCCCGCGTGGTTCTGGGATTTTTGCTCACCGTTCTTGTGATCATTCTGACCCCACGGGGTGGGATTTTGCGTGGAGCACCAGATCGAGGGAGATTATCAGTGGTCTTGTATGTCTTCCATTTTCTAATTATTGCTCTCACAGTTGATTTCTTCACTCCAAGCTGTTGGCTATTGCAGATTCAGTCTTCCCAGCCTGGTGCAGGGCTACAATTTTGTTTCTGGTGTCCTTTGACAGCTCTTTGGTCTTCACCATAGTGGAGTTTGGAGTCAGACTGTTTGAGGGTATGCACAGGTGTCTTTTTATACTGATAACAAGTTTAAACAGGTGCCATTACTGCAGGTAATGAGTGGAGGAAAGAGGAGACTCTTAAAGAAGAAGTTACAGGTCTGTGAGAGCCAGAAATCTTGATTGCTTGTTTCCGACCAAATACTTATTTTCCACCATAATATGCAAATAAAATGAAACAAAAACAGACAATGTGATTTTCTGGATTTTTTTTTCTCAGTTTGTCTCCCATAGTTGAGGTCTACCTATGATGTAAATTACAGACGCCTCTCATCTTTTTAAGTGGTGGAACTTGCACTATTGCTGACTTACTAAATACTTTTTTGCCCCACTGTATATGTATATATATATATATATGTTTTACTTGTAGTTTCACCGCGCCAATATACCATCAAGTTCAATAAAGCACAGATTCAACCTACTGTCTCCTTATTGGACCCCGGTATAGCGGTTTAGCTGCCTGTATAAGCTACATGAATTCTGCTTCATTTAGTGAGGACAGAACAGTGAAACAGCGTCTGTGCAGCTAGTGGGAATACAGAGAGAAGAGTCTTCCATCTTGCAGGACCACAGTGAAACAGCAGCTATCCAGCTAGTGGGAACTCAGAGAAAGAATAGTCTTCCATCCTGCAGGGGCCAGTTAAACAGCAACCATCCAGCTAGTGGAATTCAGGGAAAAGACAGCCCTTCATCCTGCTTGCAGGAACTAGTGAAACTGCAGAAATCCATCTAGGGAGATTCAAGTCACTGGCTAATACAATACAGCTACAGCAATCTCTGCACATCCAATCATTACTCCAAGACACCATGTCCCACAAATCACACAGGACAAAATCTGCTACATCCGTCTCCTCAAAGACTGTATCCATCAGCAGCGCGGTCGCCATTGCCCACGCAAATGCTGAAGCCGCCAAAATGCGAGCAAGCTATGCTGAAAAAGAGATGCAACTTAAATTAGCGAAAGCACGCCTAGAAGATCAAGAGAGAAGGTCACGCTTAGAAAGAGATGACCAAGAGAGAAGGTTATGCTTAGAAAGAGATGAGCAAGAGAAAAAGACACAGTTAGAGATGGCACGTGTGGATGCCGCCTTAGAGAGCCTAGAAGTCAAACGAGAAGTTGCTGCAGCACTAGCCAGAGCAGAATCACTAGAAGCCGTGCACAATCCTGAGCTGCATAGCCGAAGCAGTACGTCAAGTCTGAAGTTGCCGCTGCAAGATTCGCCACAACGCACGTGTCAGTATGTTAATGAACTTCCTGATCCAAGCTAAAACCAAGAACACGACACATCCAGTGAAGCGAGTGAGAGTCATCATGAGGCTCAGCTCCAGGAAAACGTGGAGCAAAACAATTCTGCTAATGACTACCTTGCCCCTCACCAGGTAACCAACGTGAATCGCCTTGCTGACACACCGCATGTCAGACCGAAGCAATATGACACCGGCTGGCGCCACCCTGAGGATACTACAGGTATGAACGCTCCTCACATCACTATCAGGATGACCCAGGCCATCACCAGTATACTCTGCTGACATCCGGTTCACAGCAGAATTTGCTAAGTTCATCACACGACGTGAACTGGTTGCCAAGGGACTTATGAAATTCACTGACCATGCTAAAGGTTACAGAGCTTGGAAATCTTCCTTCCAAAATGTCACTAGAGACTTGGGGCTACAACACAGGGAAAAGATAGACCTCTTAGTCAAATACCTAGGAGAAGAGTCAGTCAGACACACTGTAAGGATCAGAGACATTAATATAAACCACCCTCAAATCGGCCTCAAAGAGATCCGGAAGTGGCCGTATGAGTGTTACGGCTCAGCAGAGGTAATAGAGAGAGCCTTGTTCAAAAGAATCGATGACTTTCCTAAAGTATCTAGCAAAGGTCTCCAGAAACTTAGAGAACTAGGTGACCTGCTAAAGGAAGTCCTAGTTGCCAAACGTGAAGGTGACCTACAAGGACTTGCATTCCTTGACACAGCCAAAGCTATTAACCCTATAGTCCAAAAGTTGTCCTACAATCTACAGGAGAGGTGGCTCACATGTGGTTCCACGTACAAATACAAACACAGTGTTCCAGTCCCTCCCTTCTTCTCTTTTTGCAGATTTTATACACAAATAAGCGACAATCAGAAATGATCCCAGCTTTGATTTTGCAATGTCATATGCCACACCATCTCCAGCTGCAAACCCACGCAGAACATCAGTCTTGCAGTGCACAAGACTTATATTTCTTCATCAAGTTCCAATTACAGGTCTTCTGGCCGCTCTCAATCAGAGACAAAGGTACAGAATCCTGACAAGCAGTGCCCGCTCCATCAGAAGCCTCATCCTCTCCTGAAATGCAGAGCCTTCAGGGGAAAATCTATGCCAGATCGCAGAAGCTTCCTGAAAGAGAATGCTATCTGCTAGAAGTGCTGCTCATCCACACTCATCTCGCCAAGGATTGTAAGGTCAGTGTAAAATGCACAGAGTGTAGCACCACGGATCATAACACTGCTCTACACCCTGGCCCAGCTCCATGGAGTGCACAAAACACACCAGCTGACAGTGAACATGGCGGGGAGGAAAGGAACACTGATGCAAACAAGCCAGAGTTCACTTCACAATGTACTGAAGTCTGTAAAGGGACAATAGACAGTAGGTCCTGTTCAAAAATATGCCTCGTCAGAGTGTACCCAAAGGGTCATAGAGACAAAGCTGTAAGACTGTATGCTATCTTGGATGATCAAAGTAATCGATCCTTGGCTAGATCAACATTCTTTGACCTATTCAACATCAAAGGGCCAAGCACCCCCTACTAGAGTTGAGCGAAACGGGTCAAAAAATTTCAAAAGTCCCCGACTTTTGGCAAAGTCGGGTTTCATGAAACGAAACCCGACCCTAGGATGAGGTCGGCCACGAGGTTGGCGACTTACGCGCCAAAGTCGCGTTTCAAAAGTTTGTTTTGCGCTCTTTTTCAGCCAATCAGGATCCACGGACACTGTGGGCAACGTGATGACATAGGCAGGGGTCACCACCATCTTTCAGAAGGGCATGCAAGTGATTGGCTTGCTTTGGTGGGCGTCACAGGGGGTATAAAAGGGCGTGCACGCCGACCGCCATCTTACTTCTGCCGATCTCAGTATAGGGAGAGGTTGCTGCTGATTCTGTAGGGAGAGCGTTAGGCAGGGAAGAAGACAAAAAAACTGCTTCTGCTGCTAGCGATTTGGCCTGCACAACACACCAGTCACTGTGTGTGCAGTGCAAGGGGAGGCTATATAGTGGTGTAACAGTGGTGTTTAGAGTTGAGCGAAACGGGTCGAAAAAATTCAAAAGTCGCCGACTTTTGGCAAAGTCGGGTTTCATGAAACGAAACCCGACCCTAGGATGAGGTCGGCCACGAGGTCAGCGACTTACGCGCCAAAGTCGCGTTTCAAAAGTTTGTTTTGCGCTCTTTTTCAGCCAATCAGGATCCACGGACACTGAGGGCAACGTGATGACCTAGGCACGGGTCACCACCATCTTTCAGAAGGGCATGCAAGTGATTGGCTTGCTTTGGTGGGCGTCACAGGGGGTATAAAAGGGCGTGCACGCCGACCGCCATCTTACTTCTGCCGATCTTAGTATAGGGAGAGGTTGCTGCTGATTCTGTAGGGAGAGCATTAGGCAGGGAAGAAGACAAAAAAACTGCTTCTGCTGCTAGCGATTTGGCCTGCACAACACACAAGTCACTGTGTGTGCAGTGCAAGGGGAGGCTATATAGTGGTGTATCAGTGGTGTTGGTTGTTGGGCTGCCTTTTAAGGCTTCCTGACACGCTGGCATTGCTGTTTACCCACTGCTCCGCAAACTGCTTTTTTAAAAGCAATCCAATCTCCCTTATCCTCTAGTCACTTTTGTCACAGCTGTGCCATCGAGCGTGTCACATAGCGCTCAGATATCAGTGGGCCTCACACAATCCACAAGTGTCCAGTGTCCAAAAGTGTGCGCAGAGATTCAAAATCTCCATTATCCTCTCGTCACTTTGGTCACAGGCAGCTGTGCCATCGAGCCTGTCACATAGCACTCAGATATCAGTGGGCCTCACACAATCCACAAGTGTCCAGTGTCCAAAAGTGTGCGCAGAGATTCAAAATCTCCATTTTTCTCTCGTCACTTTGGTCACAGGCAGCTGTGCCATCGAGCGTGTCACATAGCGCTCAGATATCAGTGGGCCTCACACAATCCACAAGTGTCCAGTGTCCAAAAGTGTGCGCAGAGATTCAAAATCTCCATTATCCTCTCGTCACTTTGGTCACAGGCAGCTGTGCCATCGAGCCTGTCACATAGCGCTCAGATATCAGTGGGCCTCACACAATCCACAAGTGTCCACTGTCCAAAAGTGTGCGCAGAGATTCAAAATCTCCATTATCCTCTCGTCACTTTGGTCACAGGCAGCTGTGCCATCGAGCGTGTCACATAGCGCTCAGATATCAGTGGGCCTCACACAATCCACTAGTGTCCAGTGTCCATAAGTGTGCGCAGAGATTCAAAATCTCCATTATCCTCTCGTCACTTTGGTCACAGGCAGCTGTGCCATCGAGCGTGTCACATAGCGCTCAGATATCAGTGGGTCTCACACAATCCACAAGTGTCCAGTGTCCAAAAGTGTGCGCAGAGATTCAAAATCTCCATTATCCTCTCGTCACTTTGGTCACAGGCAGCTGTGCCATCGAGCGTGTCACATAGCGCTCAGATATCAGTGGGCCTCACACAATCCACAAGTGTCCAGTGTCCAAAAGTGTGCGCAGAGATTCAAAATCTCCATTATCCTCTCGTCACTTTGGTCACAGGCAGCTGTGCCATCGAGCGTGTCACATAGCGCTCAGATATCAGTGGGCCTCACACAATCCAAAAGTGTCCACTGTCCACAAGTGTGTGCAGAAATTCTAAATCTCCCCTGTCCTATAGACACCTTGTACCTTGTTTTACATTACTATATAGTTTGTTGGATTTTGTCTACATTTCTACCAAAAATGAGGAAGGCTGGTGGAAGAGGCCATGGAATTGGGCGGGGGTTGGCAGCTGGTAATGATGGTGTTGGTGGTGGATCTGATGGTAGTGGCAAGAGCAAAATAGGACCGAATGCAGGAGGTGCTGACCCTGCGTCATCGTCTGTCTACATAAGGCCTCGAACGCTTAGTTTTCTAGGTGTTGGCAAACCGCTTTTAAAGGCAGAGCATCAGGAAAAAGTTTTGTCTTACATTGCTGACTCAGCCTCCAGCTCTATCGCCTCCTCTTCTTCAGTTGTAAAAAGTAAAAGCACTGAGTCGTCATTGGAGGCTCATGTTCATGAACCACACCTTTCCTTGTGTCCTTCACCCAAACCAAGATTGAAGGATGACGCAGGCCATACTACTGATTACTCCATGGAGCTGTTTTCACATACCATGCCTGGATTATCAAGTCAAATGGTGAATTACCCAGGCCAAGATGAATCTGACATGGAGTGCACTGATGCACAGCCGCTGATGGATGATTCTGCTGGTACATTCACTCAGAGCACTACATTGTCCTCGCAGTGTACAGAGCCAGATTCTGACCCTGATGAGACTCAGGTGCCCCTTCCCGCACACTATACCACCATACACAGTGAAACAGAGAAAGGTGCACATGACATAGAAGAGGAGGTGATGGATGACCCAGTTGTTGACCCAGATTGGCATCCATTGGGGGAAGAGGGAGCTGCTTCCAATAGCTCAGATGAGGAGCATCCACAGCAGACATCGACATCGCAACAGCTGTTATCTGGCAGGCCCGGAGCACTCCAAAGACAGGTTCCAAACATCGAAAGAGTTGCTGGACAGCTTGTCCAGAGGGTCAAAAGATCACAGCGTGCTAGGCCGCAAAATGTCTGCCAAAGTAGGAAGAGTGAAGTGTGGCACTTTTTTGACCAAAATCCTCATGATCAGGCCAAGGTTATCTGTAAGAAGTGCGCAAAGACCTTTAGCCGAGGGAAAAATCTGAAAAATTTGAATACCAGTTGCATGCTTAGACATTTAACCAGCATGCACTTGCAAGCGTGGACACAACACCAAACCTCAAGTGCCACATGTGCAACTGATCACAACGAAGGTAGTCAGCAACGCTACATTGTTTCCCCCACTGTAAGCCCACCGGTTAGCACAGCAGCAAATGTTGAGGTGTCGATGCAAGGCCACAGCAGTCAGGGAATCCCACTGTTATATCAACGAAAGACTGATTCTAGGCCATCAGAAAGAACACCAACTCCATCACCATCATCAACCCTCTCTCAGTCCGCCCTGTCCACCGCTACTTCCACCATATGCAGCTCTCAAGTCCAGCTCACCCTCCCAGACACTATGAGTAGGTCAAGAAAGTACTCAGTCTCTCATCCGCGTACACTGGGTTTGAACGCCCACATTGCCAAACTAATCTCGTTTGAGATGAGGCCCTTTCGGTTGGTGGAAAGCACAGCTTTCCGCGAACTCATGGCCTATGCAGTACCACGCTATGACCTACCCAGTCGCCACTTCTTCTCTCGCAAAGCAATCCCAGCCCTCCACCATCATGTGAAAGACCGCATTGTCCATGCACTCAAGCAGTCAGTGAGCGGAAAGGTGCACCTCACAACTGATGCATGGTCCAGTCGGCATGGCCAGGGCCGTTACGTGTCCATCACTGCGCACTGGGTTAATGTGGTGGATGCAGGGTCCACAGGGGACAGCGGTGGTGAGACAGTGCTGCCTAGCCCACGGTATAGGAAACAGTTGGCTGTAGGCGTTCGACCCTCCTCCTCCTCCTCCTCCAGAAGCGAAAGCTCGTCCACAGAGCGCAGTCGTACGAGCACTCCATCTGCAGCAGCCACTGTTGCACACGATGTGTCCCCCTATCGAGCAGCTAGTGGAAAGCGTCAGCAGGCTGTGTTGCAGATGATGTGTTTGGGCAACAGACACACCGCAGAGGTGCTGGCCGAGTACTTGAAGCGACAAACTGAGTCATGGCTGGGCAGTGTACATCTTGAGGCAGGCAAGGTAGTTAGTGATAACGGCCGTAATTTTGTGGCAGCCATAGCCCTTTCAAAACTCAGCCATATACCTTGCTTGGCTCACACCTTGAACCTGGTGGTGCAGTGCTTCCTCAAAAATTATCCGGAGTTAACAGCCCTGCTCCAGAAGGTGCGAAGACTGTGCGCGCACATCCGCCGGTCGCCTGTACACTCCGTTCGTATGCAGAAGCTGCAGCGATTGCTCCACCTTCCCAACCACCGCCTCATTATCGACATTGCAACAAGGTGGAACTCTACCCTGCACATGGTGGAGCGGATGTGCGAGCAGAGGCAGGCCATAATGCATTTGTGGGAGGATACACGGCCAGGCACTTTGAGAGCAGACATGGAGTTGACAGGTGTGCAGTGGTCGAAGCTGAAAGACCTCTGTAAAGTCCTTCAGTGTTTTGAGGAATGCACACGGCTGGTAAGCGCAGACGACGCCATCCTAAGCATGAGCATCCCACTTATGCGTCTGCTCATGCAAACTTTGACGCACCTTAAGGAGCAGGCGTCTGCAGCCAATGTTGATGAGGAGGAAGAGGAGGGAATCCTTGATGACATTCAGCCATTGTCTGCTCAGGGACCTCTCCTGGTCGAGGTGGAGGAAGAAGAGGAGGAGGAGGAGGATGATGGGGATGATTACTTAGGGGAGGAGGATGCATCTCGTGGGCCAAGTGAAAATGTTGGCGTGGCAAGGTCTGGTACAGGGTTTGTGCGTGACTGGAGGGATGTGGATTTGCCAGAAAGTGCTCCTCCAACCAGCACTCGCAGTGCATCATTGACACCGGGAACATTGGCCCACATGTCAGATTATGCCTTGCAGATCCTAAAAAGGGACCCACGCATTGCCAAAATGATGAACGATGACGACTACTGGTTGGCCAGCATCCTGGATCAACGCTATAAAGGCAAATTACAAAACATCATGCCACAGGAGAACCTTGACCTAATATTGGCTAATAAACAAGCAACTCTGGTAAATCGGTTGCTTGAGGCATTCCCAGCACAGCAGCGGTGATGGTTCTCACACGAGCCGTACGGGCCGGGGGCAGCTTGGCAGAGGTGTTCGTGGTGCACACAGCAGAAGTGGCGTTGGAGACAGGGGTTTCATGACAATGTTGTGGACTGATTTTTCAAGTACCGCTCACACAACTGGTAATACTGCATCGATGGAAAGTGACAGGAGACAGCAGTTGTCAACTATGGTTACAAACTACTTTTCCTCCCATATCGATGTTCTCCCACACAGGTCATTCCCCTTTGACTATTGGGCCGCTAAACTGGACACCTGGCCTGAATTGGCACAATATGCCTTACAGGAGCTCGCTTGCCCAGCTGCAAGTGTGCTATCGGAAAGAGTCTTCAGTGCAGCTGGATCAATCCTGACAGAAAAAAGGACCCGTCTGTCAACCCAAAATGTGGATGATCTAACCTTCATTAAAATGAACCACGCATGGGTTTCCAAGGATTTTGTCCCACCTTCCCCTGATGACACATAGGGTGACAGAAAAATGGCTTGCTTTGGTCCACCTCTTCCTGGGACTTGACCTATTTCACCTTTTGCATCAGCTGAATGTCCAACATCAACATATGCCACTTTCTAAAACTCCCTAACTGTGCTGCCTCCCCCCCCATGGCCGGGGTCACCACCTAGCGCACGACACCGTGCGAGTGCCGTTGCCCTGGACAGGTGGGTAGGCCGACTCTTGGGCGCGGGCACTGGCACAGGGTCCTTCATAGTGCAATCAAGTGTCTCTGACGATGGTGGTGCACACCCGCCGTCAGACACACCGCCGTACTATGAGGGGCCCAATGCCAGTACCGACGCCCACGAGTGGGCCCCCCTTGCTTGGGCAGGGCCCCAGCATTTGCAATCTTTACCTCTCCCTGCTCCTCCGCTGTGTAGTCTGGGCCGTCAAATCCATACTGTGCCTGACACCGTCTGAGCCTGCCTCCTGATGTATAGACATATATTTTGAATGTGTACGCTATCCATACATGTTATCTGGGGATACGGTACCCTTTCTAACCTTTGTGCAATCACGTGCAATCCATACTGGGCCTAACACCGTCTGAGCCTGCCTCCTGATGTATAGACATATATTTTGAATGTGTACGCTATCCATACATGTTATCTGGGGATACGGTACCCTTTCTAACCTTTGTGCAATCACGTGCAATCCATACTGGGCCTAACACCGTCTGAGCCTGCCTCCTGATGTATTGACATATATTTTGAATGTGTACGCTATCCATACATGTTATCCGGGGAAACGGTACCCTTTCTAACCTTTGTGCAATCACGTGCAATCCATACTGGGCCTAACACCATCTGAGCCTGCCTCCTGATGTATAGACATATATTTTGAATGTGTACGCTATCCATACATGTTATCTGGGGATACGGTACCCTTTCTAACCTTTGTGCAATCACGTGCAATCCATACTGGGCCTAACACCGTCTGAACCTGCCTCCTGATGTATAGACATATATTTTGAATGTGTACGCTATCCATACATGTTATCTGGGGATACGGTACCCTTTCTCACCTTTGTGCAATCACGTGTAATCCATACTGGGCGTGAGAACGGCTGGCGAGCTGTTAAGCAAGCTACAGCACCTGTGGTTTGCACACGTAAGTTTTTCATTTTTTCAGGAATGACGGTTAGGCCTAATTCCGGAACTGCGGTTGACCTGCACTTACTGGGAAATCATTGTTCGCGGGTAATAATTGTAATCAGTGATCCCCATCACTAACGCTGTTCAGCGGGTTATCTGCACCTGTAAGCGACAAATGCTGGCCTTTTTAGTGTAGCGCACATGCAGCCACGGACATATAAGGGCATGGCACACCAGTTATTGGCCAATCTCATGTGCCAGAGCCTCACGTGTCCCTCTAGTAAGCCGGACTCGGACCGCGGGGCATGACGGAGTCTCGTTCGTTAACGGAATTAAGCTTGCAATGTGTGCATCTGTTCTGTAGCTGGCATGGTTGAGGTTTCCCAGGTGGATTCGAATTTAACCGTAGGCTCCACTCCTGGTGGTGCCCTTCTGGACATTCCTTTAAGGTTCAGCTTTGCAACCATACTGCCCACGTAAAACAAACACTTTGCCTTCATGAACGCTGTTTGGAGGGTCATGACTCGTGGGAATAACGCCGCCCAATCAGTTAACCTGCTAGAGAGATCCTTCGTTGCTCCCAAGCATGACATCACACTCCCTAGGAGGAAGGTAATGCCACTGTGGCGACCGTACTCCTGGGGGCAACACAAGTGCACTGATGCCCAGCCACTGCTCGATGAATCTGCTGGTACATTGACCCAGACCACTACATTCCCCTCGCACGCTACACGACCTGAATCTGAACCTGATGAAACTCAGGTTACCCTTCCCATATACAGTTCCATCTTACACGGTGACAAAGAGGAAGCTGCAGATGAAAGTGCAGGTTCGGCCCACCCGCCATCAGACACACCACCGTACTATCAGGGGCCCTGTGCCAGTGCCGTCGCCAACGAGTGGGCCCCCCCTGCTTGCTCAGGATCACAGCACTTGCAAAGTTGAAATACTGTGCAGTGAGATGGAAGATGGGGACGACGAGGAGTCCAGACAAGTACAGGGATTCCCTAGCGAGGAGACTTATTTGATTGTTTTCAATGTTGGGACAGCAATTTTTGGGGAGCACTATACTCTGGAGAATGATAGATGGGGCCCACCATACACTGGAACATTCCAAAGGTGGACATCAGAAACTGGAGCAGCATTTACAGGGCCCATTATACACTAGAGCATTAGAAATGGGGCCCATTATGTTTGGAGCATTATTTGGGCCCATAAGACAGTGGAGCTTCATCCATGGGGACCAACATATACTGTAGCATTATGTGGAGCTCATCATATACTGTTTCAAACATTATATGGGACCAATGATTCTGTATGGAGAAATAGATGGGCCTCGTCATGAGATGTAAAAAGTGAGGTATTTTTCATTGTATTATACCGCTATTTCTCTGCCGTATCGGAGCATGATGAGTTGTGGTATGTGTTAAAGGGGCGCTCTTTTGCCCAGGGCACATGAAAACCTGCAGCCAGCCCTCCCCCCCCACAACTTTAGCCAAATAACCCCCATTTTTCAGTGCGTAACTTGTATTATGAAGTTAATTAAGGTTGACAAGCTTAAGTAAGAAGAATTGATGCTTTTGGCATTCAAATAGGCACTGTAGGTGTGTTTCCTGTCCTCCTCTCACTGCCGACTTTTATTCCCCATTGACTTACATTGGGTTTCGTGTTTCGGGACGACCCCGACTTTTCCCTATAATCGGACGATCTTGCTCGACCCAACTTTTGGAAAAGTCGGGTTTCACGAAACGAAACGCGACCCTAAAAAACCAAAAGTCGCTCAACTCTACCCCCTACTCATTAAAGACGTGTGCAGGTACTGTGACAACAGCAGGCAGGAAAGCAGCTGACTACCAAATTGAGTCCTTAGACAGATAATTCTGCCTACCACTACCTGCAATCATCGAGTGTAAGCACATCCCAGACAATAGATCTGAAATACCTACACCTGATGTGGCAGTCCATCACGCTCACTTAAAACGCATAGCACACCTTATACCGGAACTCGACCATCAGGCACAGATAATACTGCTGTTGGGAAGAGATATCCTACAGGTTCACAAAGTGAGAAGTCATATCAATGGACTCCACAAAGCTCCCTATGCCCAAAGGCTAGACCTATGGGTCATAATAGGAAACATATGCTTGGGACACATGCACACCCCATCTTCTGTGACAAGCATGTTAACAAATACATTGGAGAAAGGACGGCCATCTCTGTTTCAACCTTGCAACAACGAGTTCCATGTCAAGGAACTACCACACAGCATCCAACTGCCCAATCATTTAATAGACTTTACTCATAACAGCAGTATGGTGTCTGGAAGCTATGAGGATCAGCTGGGGTGCACAGTCTTCCAGAGAACTAAGCAAGACAACCAAGTGGCAATGTCGGTAGACGACAAGTTGTTCTTAGAGGTAATGGACAAGGGATTTGTAAAAGATGAGACCAACAGCTGGGGTGCACCTCTTCCCTTCAGAACCCACAGACCACATCTACCAAACGACAGAAATCAAGCATTAAATCGTTTCTCCTCTCTTAAACATAATATGCAGAAGAAACCAGAGATGAAAGATCATTTTTCTCCTTCATGTCAAAGATATTTGAGAACTGCCATGCAGAACTAGCTCCCACTCTCAAAGGCTCTGAAGAATGCTGGTTCCTACCCATGTTTGGAGTATACCACCCTAAGAAACCGGGCCAGATTAGAGTGGTGTTTGACTCCAGTGCTAAGTTTGATGATGTCTCCCTGAATGATGTTCCACTACCAGATCTCAATAACAAACTGCTGGGAGTACTTATGCGCTTCCGTAAGGATTCCATTGCCTTCATCGCTGAAATCCAGCAAATGTTCCATTGTTTCCTTGTGAGAGAGAGAGACAGGAACTTCCTAAGATTCCTCTGGTACAGAGACAATGATCCTACTAAAGAGGTCACAGAGTATCGCATGAGAGCAGTGGCGGATTAAGTGGACTATGGGCCCGGGGCTGTTCATAAAACCTGGGCCCCTGTACCCCCCTTCCCAGGAAAACATTTTCTGTACAAATTTTGTGGCTCTTCTCACAAAAACACTGCATATGCTGATTTTTAGGTATACAAATTGTAACATTTATTAGACCATAAAAACAAAGATTACTTTTTTCTCACAAGAAATTGCTGGGGAGAGGCAGAGCCTAGCAGCCGCATAATGCATTGGAGCCGGGAGCAGCCAGGGAGGCTGGGGAGAGGCAGACCTGGCTGAGCATGGAGGCAGCCGCATAATTTATGCGGCTGCCTCCATGCTCTGCCTCTCCCCAGCCTCCCTGGCTGCTCCCTCCAATGCATTATGCGGCTGCCTCCATGCTCTGCCTCTCCCCAGCCTCCCTGGCTGCTCCCGGCTCCAATGCATTATGCGGCTGCCTCCATGCTCTACCTCTCCCCAGCCTCCCTGGCTGCTCCCTTCAATGCATTATGCGGCTGCCTCCATGCTCTGCCTCTCCCCAGCCTCCCTGGCTGCTCCCGGCTCCAATGCATTATGCGGCTGCCTCCATGCTCTGCCTCTCCCCAGCCTCCCTGGCTGCTCCCTCCGGCTCCAATGCATTATGCGGCTGCCTGCCTCCATGCTCTGCCTCTCCCCAGCCTCCCTGGCTGCTCCCTCCGGCTCCAATGCGTTATGCGGCTGCCTGCCTCCATGCTCTGCCTCTCCCCAGCCTTATGCGGCATAATGCATTGGAGGGAGCAGCCAGGGAGGCTGGGGAGAGGCAGAGCATGGAGGCAGCCGCATAAATTGCATAATGCATTGGATTGGAGGGAGCAGCCAGGGAGGCTGGGGAGAGGCAGAGCATCCTCCTCCCAAATGGTGACGGTGAGTGACCCACCTGCGTTAGGCGCTAGCCGCTGCCAAAATCTCCTGGGATGAGCCTGATATACTCTCTCTTCTCTCCTCACTGTGCCTCGGCCGGCCGCCTCCACGCTTCTCTCCCGAGTCCCGGCCACAGCACAGAGAGAGGAGGAATTTCTGCTCCTGCCGTGCTGCGCCGCCACCACACACGTGCCGCCTGGGACTGCCCGCCCCCCTTCCAAGTTCCTACGCCACTGGGTGGAGGCGGGCGGCTCACACAGATGCCGACCGACCGGATTGGCCCCTGCCCTGGGCCCCCAAAAAACCTTGGGCCCGGGGCGACCGCCCCATCCGCCCCTATTAAGATCCGCCATTGTATATGAGGGGAATGGCAACGAAGCCAGGGAACTCCGAGAAGCACCTGGTCAATGCCATCTGGCAAAATTAACAGGGACAAGGTCTCATGATGGGATGTTGAGATTGAGAGCCCTAGGGGGCTGTCTGGTGGGTAACCTGAGATGGTAAAGGTGCACCATTAACCACCCTGATGGTCAAGTGTTGGGGCAATAACACCAGCGGAATAGCGTGCTTTTGGGCGAAGGCCGAGGACATAAAGTTCCCTTCTGCCCGGGAATCCACCGTGACCTCTATCTCCCAGATGGAAGCCCCGCTATCTAACGTCCCTCGGAATACCGGTTTGGGGGAGAAAGGTTTCATATCAGATAGATCCCACCTACAACCACTGGACATGATCGTTTTTTCAACCGCTGTGGACACGTGTTATCCGAGTGACCAAACTGCCGGCACTGGTAACAGCGTGCGGAGCTTCGCACCGTACGTGGCTTGGGACCGGTGCGAGACACCTCCATGGGTTCAGAAGGTATAATCTCCTGAGCGGGAAGCTCTAGCGGCTCGGAGAAAGTGGGAGCCAACTTAAACCTTTGCCTGGATTGCGTACGCTCCAGCCCTTGCTCCGTAAACCGGAGATCAATGCGGGTGGAAATGGCGATCAACTCCTCCAGACTTACAGGGACCTCTCTGGTAGCTAGAGCATCTTTGACATGCTCCGCTAACCCTATCCAGAACACAGGGACGAATGTCTTATCAGGCCACTCCAGCTCGGAAGCCAGTGTCCGGAAACGGACGGCATAATGGCTGACCGAGAGTGATCCCTGTGTTAGGGCTAATAGCTGGAGAGAGGTGTCGTGAGTGACCCGTGGTCCAAAAAAGACCTGCTTTAAGGACGTTAGAAACTGAGCAGCGCTCAGAACCATGGGGTCATCATGCTCCCACAATAGCTTAGCCCACTCTAATGCCCTGCCCGACAGGAGGGAGACAATAAACCCCATCTTGTAGGGAACTGTGTGGACAGTAGCTCAAGCTGAATAGAGCACTGGCTCACAAAACCCCTACAGGTGGCGCTGTCACCCGAAAACTTGTCGGGCAACAGGAGACGGGATAATGTCGGTGCAGGCGTGGGTGAGGGCATACGAGAGACAGCCTCTGCGACTGCCTGTGCAGTGGCCGCAGTAACCTTCGCAGCTGAGCTGGGACTCTCGAGAGCCACCAACCTGCCCTCCAGCTGCCGAATGTACTGCGGTAGTTGCTGCTGGTCCGCCATTACTAGCCAGACCCTGGCGCTAGTATAATGTTAGGGACGGCGGAACGCACTAAATATTAAATAACAGAAAGTGCGTTCGCCGCCCGAGGTCCACCGTGCAGAGGTGTTAAACTGCTGCTATATCATGACAGACACACAATATGGTGGTATGGCACGCGGGGGTTGAACGTCACCTAGCGTGCGCTGACGAGCTCTGTTATTATCATAGAGGCGCCTAAGACATAAACATAAATGCCGAGCCTGTTGACCTCACAGGTCTCAGCAGTGTGCACGCACGGTATATGGTCGCAGGACTAGGCCCAAAGCTCGGGGTCAAAGTCCGTCTAGGCCTACCATGCT
Source organism: Dendrobates tinctorius (assembly GCF_039654945.1). Classification (NCBI taxonomy): domain Eukaryota; kingdom Metazoa; phylum Chordata; class Amphibia; order Anura; family Dendrobatidae; genus Dendrobates; species Dendrobates tinctorius. Next base: position 2,548,204 of record NW_027361753.1, read on the forward strand.
TGCGGTGTCGCTACCACGGACGCCAACAAGTGCTGCTGACTGCAGCGCGGCGACTGATCCAGCCGCAATACGACAATGCCCAATGTCCACACACGTAGTATCAGAGGGAGGGGATCTTATTGAGTCATTCACAGGTACAGTCTATACTAGCGCATGGCCAAGCGGCCATGCCACCCTTTTATAGCCGGGACCTTCCGGAAGCTTCCAGATCTCTGAGATGGACCAATCAGATCTGGAGAAGGACCTGAGCATGTGACTCCCGAACTCCAATGGGAGATCGTCTCGTGAGCATGCCCAGTAGCGAGACGGGTGGACTTAGCCTCTGGAGTTGCTTGCTGCAGAGCAGGAAATGCTTATCTTCTTTGATGAGCTTCAGTGTAGATATTCTCTCCTGAAGACCTTTTCCTCTAACAGAGTCACAGGCTTGCATTTCTGGAATGTAAAGTTTGTCTTTTCCTCTGGGAAGTGTGTGAACAGTTAGCAGACATTACAGCACACAATATGGGTAATCTCTTTCTCCATGTTGAACAAAATGAACTGTTCTCAAAATGTTGACGATTTCCATCAAGCAGGTCTATCCAGCTACAACCAAAAATCTTCAGACTCACGACAACTATTAAATCTTCCCAGAATACACCGGAAAAATGCAAATTACTTCTCTTGAACTTTAATTTCTGGTTTGACGTTTGACGATTACCTTCAAGCAGCTTGGTCCAGGTACACCCAAAGATTTTCAGACTTGTGGCAACTCTTCACTCTTCCCAGAACGCACTGGAAATATGCAAATGACCTCAACTAAGCTTCAATTTCTGATTTGACAATTTCCTTCAAGCAGCTCGATCCAGCTAAACCCAAAGATCTTCAGACTCGCGAGAACTCTTTACTCTTCCCAGAAAGCACCAGAAATATGCAAAATGACCTCCCTTGAGCTTCAATTCCTGGTTTCCTAGATCAGTCATGATACAAGAAGTTGAATCTTCAAATGTACTTAGTAGCAGGAGTCCTATATCAGCTGTATAGGCTCCCTCTATGAGATGAATGCTCTTAGCTAATGTTGGGGCTTTTAGGTCATTCTTGATCTCCCTTCAGGGGCAGTCATCATGGTCTGATGCATTATAGTAGCTGTACCTAACAAATTAGCCCGGGTCTGCTATATGCAATTATTGTAGAGATCAAAGTATAGTTACTACAACTAAAACTATATGAGCTCAATTCATCATTGCATTTCCGCAAGTTTTTTGGCCCGAAAACCTCTCAACTTGTGTTTTTTTGATTTGCGACCAATTCATCAAACGATCGGCACCTTTATACAAGTTGCCTTTTGTGGTTTACACTTAGTTTTCTGATTTTTAGGTCAAGGTGGCTACTCCAGATTTTTTTAGACTGTTTCATCAAATACAACCCTTTTAAAAAGCTGTAATATTTAGTGTAACTCTACTCCAGTCCCTCTCCTCTCCTGAAAGGGTTTTATGTACGCCAATATATTTGGTGCACATTTTTTTTGGCAACGTTTTGCCAAATGTGTAACTTTTTCTGCTTAAAAAAAGTGTCAAAAACAGTTAAAGGCTGGAAAAAAAGGGCAAGATATGGATTTCTACAAAATTAATGAATCGCTTGCGCCATTTGGATGAAATTGGCGCAAAAATAATTGAAAACCACGAGTCAAAAAATGAAGTGACTTAAAAAAAAATCATAATTTTGTTTTTTTGAGGATTTTATTGGGAAACTTTCATCAATAGGTTAGCATGTTGTCTGGACTCATTAGCACCACAAATGGTCTACATTTCAATCGATAACATCATCTGTTCAAGCTAAAGATTTAATTCATTCTATACTGATAAGTTTTTCTATTCTAAGTTGTTCTGTCCAGCCATATAATTGCTGTCTAGAAGGTCTAGTCATTTTTTATGTCTTCGATTATTACAGACATTGTATTTTTGTGTGTATTAATCCTTCATATATTTCATACTGTAAGGTAACAGCACCACCTGCTGGCCGTTTAATGCATAGATTCTAGTCTAATTTGCAATGTATTGTGGGATTGTTCCTGTTACATCATAGTCTTGTTTATGACACTGTGAGGGGAGCAGCAGCCTTTATTCCTCCATGTGTCTTAGGAGAAACTACACCATTCGTGTTCTTCATGCTTCTTAAACAGCCTGCTCTAAGCATAGTTGGTAAGCACTATCTAGGTGTTATAATCCTGTGTTTATAACGTTGTTGTATTAAATAGGTAATCATTACCTATGTATAACCTCATGGTACCTATGTATTACCTTATGTTACCTATGTATTACCTCATGGTACCTATGTATTACCTCATGACACCTATGTATTACCTCATGTTACCTATGTATTACCTCATGGTACCTATGTATTACCTCATGGAACCTATGTATTACCTCATGGAACCTATGAATTACCCCATGGTACCTATGTATTACCTCATGTTACCTATGTATTACCTCATGGTACCTATGTATTACCTCATGTCACTGTGTATTGCAGACTATCTGTATTTTATGCTCTGTGCAGTTATATATTCTGAAATGCTCCTGTTATTGCATCCTATAGTTTCACCCTTTCCTGTCACTTCTGCAATCAATAAAAGAAAGTTACAATTTTACAGCCTCTTTTCTTAAAGAAGACAGGGGGTTTAGCTACATGTCTCATTGCACACCCTGCTAACGTGTATGAGGACAGTATATAAGTAGTAACCCTGGTGTGTAAGAGTTACTGCATGGTTCCCATATTACTGTGGTCTGCATGGGTCATTCGGTGCAGTGGGGAAGGAAAATTGCAATGAGAAACCTGCGGCACCATATAAACTCTATTTAACTAATAGTAATGATGACGTTATTCTGCAATAGAAGCAGCTAAAAAGTTACACTCAAGTGGATTTACACCCAGGAAAAATCTCTCGCATTCTAAGGCCCTGTGCACACGGTGCGGATTCTGCCGCGGATCCGCAGCGGTTTTGCTGCTGCTGATCTGCAGCAGAACTGCAGGTGATGTACAGTACCATTAAACACTATGAAAAAAAAAAACGCTGTGCACATGCTGCGGATTTTTCCGCGCGTTTTTGGTGCGGAAAAAAAAAAGCAGCATGTGACTTCTTTTGTACGGTTTTCCTGCAGTTTTCCACCTGCTCCATTCTACAAATCCGCAGGTGGAAAACCGCACAAAAACCGCAAGAAAACCGCGAAAAAACAGGAAGAAATACGCATGAAAAATGCAGGTCATTTGACCTGCGGATTTCGTGAATTCTGCACAGAAAATGCATGCACAGAATACGCACCGTGTGCACATAGCATAATAGTCCATGTCCTCTCAATCCTGAGCACGCAGCGCATCACTTAGCAGTGATTTAACCGACCTTAACATCCCAATTTTTGCAAACTGCCAGCTCACACTGGGCAGCAAATGACCTTTCCTGACCAAGAAAATGGTTTCATATGCAAATTTTTGCAAATATTTGGTTTTCATAGTCATTATCATTTCAGATCTGAAAAATTAAATTCAGTTGCCCATGTAAAATAAATGATGTGGTATCTTGGGAGTGGCACTACGGTCTTGGGTACAAATCAGTCATGGGATTTGGACAAGGAGTCTGTGTTCTCCCTGCTGCTTTTGGGTTCTTGATCATTGGTTTTGCAAGAAATAGTCTACATTATTCCTCTTATGAGTTGAGCGAACCAGAACTTAATAGTTGGGATAGTTAGTGTCCGATGCTAAATGTTGAACACAGAATTTTTATTTTTTTTTATTTTGAGTCTTCAATCCTTATATAACTATTAACAGCTACAGAGAACTTGTACTCAAGTTGTACAACAAGGACAAAGCAACTTATTTTTCTGATTTTTCTAATGCTTTTATTTTATTTTATTTTTTTTTCATTTGTCAATTTTTGTTTATTTTTAAAATCTTGTTTCTCAAAAATCTATACAAAAATTGATGAAAAGATTGTCACCAAATTAAGCATAAAAAAGTGTAGAGGAAAAAAATATAGACTGTGCTTACTTTTTTGGTTTTATTGCTCTTAAAATAGCTTGAAGAGGTTGTCTATTACTTGGGGGAAAAAACTTCTCAATATTTAAATAATAGCACCTATGCTCACTTCCGGTGACGACTGAGTTCCAACGGTAGCGGCACTGGCTCTCGGGGCATAACAATGTCACGTGATCCCTTCTGCAAATCAGCACTTCCTTTCCTCTTCTCTCCTTCATTCAAATAAGACATACAAAAGAAGTAACAGCAGCGGCGGCGGCTCTCTCACTTCTTCTGGATCTCAGTTACATCCAAAGGAGAGTGAAGCTAACGCTGATTGGCTGCAGTGATGGCGTGACATAGCAATGTCACACAAGCCCCGGGAGAGCCATTGTCGACAATACAGGAATGGCACCGGCATCGGAGATGAGTATAGTTGTTAATAATTTAATAGGGGGAAACAGAGGCATTGAGAAGGGGTTGACCGAGTAGAGGACAGAATCTTCAAAGGGAATCTGTCACCAGATTTTTGCTACCTAATCTGAGAGCAGCATATTGTAGGGCCAGAGACACTGATTCCAGCAATGTGTCACTTACTGGGTGGCTTAGTGTAGTGAGACGCTGATAGGCTACAACGGCGGCTGATAGTCAGTAATGCTTATGGGACATAATAATGGCATATGAGCCACCATAACATGGTGCCAACATTGCTGGAAAAGTGCCGGTCCAGGAGGGGAGAATGTGCTGCTTTTGTTTTATTTGAGGCACTATAGCATTTAAAGAAAAGCTGTTACAAGGTGAAAAGTGTCTAGTTTTTACTGTTATATTATTATCACTGCTCCCTTTGTTTTTTTTTGCTTTGTTGTTTTCTTTTTTTTTTTTTGCACATCCACCAAACGGTTCGAGAGATATTGGAGTTTTTGGTTAGTGATCAGTTTTATGGTCTTTTTCAAAGGGGCGGCGTTCACAGGATCCTCTGGGGTGTGCCTTTGTTATTACCCTATGACTCACGCCCCCTCGGTAAAGACCAGAAAAAGTAGCGCTAAATAAAAAGGCCCATATCTCTGGAACTGTAGGGCGAAAGTAGGGGTTTTTCAGTAGTAATAAAACCCCTTTAATCATGGAAACAGTCAGCAATCTGGCTGTCAGATCCATTCCTCACTACAGCTTAGATGAGCTTTGAAAATACCGGGGATATTTTATTTTTCCTACTTCTATTCTGCATAGAGTCTGTATTGAAAAGACTACCAAGACTTTAAGTCGTCAGAACAAGCAGACGCTGAACAAGGAAGGCATGCTGGCAGATTCCTGCTCTAGAACTGGCTGCATAGTGATTGCAGCTCTGAAGTATAATACAGGCTGCAATTTAAAATTCTATCTAGACACTTTCTAGCTATAATGCTGATCAGTGTCATATTTGCACATGAACAAATGCTGAAAAATACACAACATCAATTTGCTCTGAATGTTGCATCCTTTTTGCATTTTTTTATGCGTTTTCCATGGTTTTTATGCCATTTTGGGTCAGACTTGATGAAACATTCTTTTCATCAGATTCTTTTTATTGATTCCTTAAAAATATTCAAACTCAAAACAGTTAAATGTAATATGAGGTAGAACTGGGGAATAACTGGGTGAAGGGATATTTAGGGAAAGGGAGCGAGAGGGTGAAATTATAGCAAATAGAGAATGGCGCAGAATAGAAATTAGTTTATTTATTTAAAGGGCAAATTACCTTCGGGTAGACTTGAAATAGGAAGAAAATGAATGGTGTATCTTATTTTAATTTAAAGAGATATCCGGATAAAGCAGGTGACACATAATGAGTTATTTCTATTTATCTCCCACTCGCGGACCCATGGATGCGCTGAGGTCGGCAGGACGCGTGGGATGTGAGACCTTCCTCTGCAGTCAGACAGATGAACACATTTATGGGGGAAATCACATCTCAGGGACACGTTCCTTCTTCAATCTACAAAACAATTCACAAAATGAGTTTTTGTCACATTGCGCTGAGCATGTCATTGTGTGAGTGACGCCGAGTGCACGATTTGGGTCAGTGTGATGTTTAAACTCTTAAATGGTTTCCCTAATCCGCATTAATCTGACTTTAAAGATGAAGCATAATGCTTAATACAGGAGCATAAGACTTGTTAATGCACGCTCTGCCAATAACAACACATTAATACCGGCCGCATCCAGACACACGACCTGCACTTTACATGGCTTCATTAACCCATTACCCTAAGCTCCAAACAAAGGCATTCATGTAAATGGATAGATAGATAGACAGATAGATAGATAGATAGATAGATAGATAGATAAAAATTGTGCAGTATCCAAATAATAGTAACAGTTGGGTGCAGAGCTTCACAGGTACAGTGGGTACGGAAAGTATTCAGACCCCTTTAAATTTTTCACTCTTTGTTTCAGTGCAGTCATTTGGTGAATTCAAAAAAGTTCATTTTTTTTTCTCATTAATGTACACTCAACACTCCAACTTGACTGGAAAAAAAACCCAGAAATGTAGAAATTTTTGCAATTTTATTAAAAAAGAAAAACTAAAATATCACATGGTCATAAGTATTCAGACCCTCTGCTCAGACACTCATATTTAAGTCACATGCTGTCCATTTCCTTGTGATCCTCCTTGAGATGGTTCTACTCCTTCATTGGAGTCCATCTGTGTTTAATTAAACTGATAGGACTTGATTTGTAAAGGCGCACACCTGTCTATATAAGACCTCACAGCTCACAGTGCATGTCAGACCAAATGAGAATCATGAGTGCAAAGGAACTGGCCAAGGCGCTCAGAGACAGAATTGTGACAAGGCACTGATCTGGCCAAGGCTACAAAAGAATATCTGCAGTACTCAAGGTCCCTAAGAGCACAGTGGCCTCCATAGTCCTTAAATGGAAGACGATTGGGACCACCAGAAGTCTTCCTAGACCTGGCCGTCCAGCCAAACTGAGCAATCGTGGGAGAAGAGCCTTGGTGAGAGAGGAGAACCCCAAGATCACTGTGGCTGAGCTCCACAGATACAGTAGGGAGATGGAAGAAAGTTCCACAAAGTCAACTATCAGTGCAGCCTTCAACCAGTCGGGCCTTTATGGCAGAGTGGCCTCTCCTCAGTGCAAGACATATGAAAGCCTGCTTAGAGTTGGCTAAAAAACACACAAAGGACTCCCAGACTATGAGAAAAAAATTCTCTGGTTTGATGAGACGAAGATAGAACTTTTTGATGATAATCCTAAGTGGTATGTGTGGAGAAAACCAGGCACTGCTCATCACCTGCCCAATACAATCCCAACAGTGAAACATGGTGGTGACAACATCATGCTATGTGGGTGTTTTTCAGCTACAGGGACAGGATGACTGGTTGCCATTGAAGGAAACATGAATGTGGCCAAGTACAGCGATATCCTGGATGAAAACCTCTTCCAGAGTGCTCTGGACCTCAGACTTGGCTGAAGGTTCACCTTCCAACAAGACAATGACCCTAAGCACGCAGCTAAAATAACAAAGGAGTGGCTTCAGAACAACTCTGTGACCATTCTTGACTGGCCCAGCCAGAGCCCTGACCTAAACCCAATTGAGCATCTCTGGAGAGACCTGAAAATGGCTGTCTACCAATGTTCACCATCCAACTGGAGCTGGAACTGGAGAGGATCTGCAAGGAAGAATGGCAGAGGATCCCCAAATCCAGGTGAGAAAAACTTGTTTCATCATTCCCAAGAAGACTCATGGCTGTACTAGCTCAAAAGGTGCTTCTACTCAATACTGAGCAAAGGGTCTGAATACTTATGACCATGTGATATTTCAGTTGTTTTTTTAATAAATTTGGAAAAATTTCTACATTTCTGTTTTTTTCATTCAAGGTGGGGTGCAGAGTGTACATTAATGAGAAAAAAATGAACTTTTTTGAATTTACCAAATGACTAAAATGAAACAAAGAGTAAAAAATGTAAAGGGGTCTGAATACTTTCCGTACCCACCGTACATACCAATCCTCATAATAGAAAAAATGAAGAAGCAGCACACCATCATTTTAGTGCAAAAAAAAGCTATTTTAATAGTCCATTTGTGCGACGTTTCAGCTCTATAGGCCCTTTTACATTTAGCGATGCACCAGCGATCCGACCCGGTCAGGATCGCTGGTGCATCGCTAAATAATAATAATAATAATCTTTATTTTTATATAGCGCTAACATATTCCGCAGCGCTTTACAGTTTTTTTTTCACACATTATCATCACTGTCCCCGATGAGGCTCACAATCTAAATTCCCTATCAGTATGTCTTTAGAGTGTGGGAGGAAACCGGAGTACCCGGAGGAAACCCACGCAAACACGGGGAGAACATACAAACTCCTTGCAGATGTTGTCCTTGGTGGGATTCGAACCCAGGACCCCAGCGCTGCAAGGCTGCAGCGCTAACCACTGAGCCACCGTGCTGCCCACACAGGAAGATCTCACAGCGATGCAGCAGCGACGCAGCGGACGATACTTACCTTTCACACATAGCAATCCAGACGTCCTCCCGCCCACGTCCTGCGTCGCTTGTCATCACAGCAGGAAGCTGACGACGAGAAATGGAGCCGCCTGATCTCGCGCGATCAGCGATAGACAGCGGGGGAGCCGGTCGGAGGTTAGTATCACACATAGCGATATCGCTAGCAATATCGCTATAACGTCAATAAATCAGAGCCGAAATGTCGCACAAATGGACTATTAAAATAGCTTTTTTTTGCACTAAAATGATGGTGTGCTGCTTCTTCATTTTTTCTAGATAGATGATATATAGATAGATAAATAGGTAGAAGCATTTTTCTAATTATTTTAAATATATAATCATATTGGGTATATATTGGTTGATCACCTCAGGATACCAACCTTCCAGAAATTCCTGGGCAGTCCATAAAAAGAGTATTTTTTTTCCTGTCTTCATCAAAAAAATGTATTGTGTCTGTGATTTTTATGATGTAAAAATGAAATGAAAAACATAAAAATAAGAAACTTAGTAATATAATCAATGGTTTCAAAAAAAGACAAAAAATATTCTGAACCTAAATACTTACATAAATGTATAACATTCCTGTTCTGATTGGGGATACAAAGGGATTGACACTCGGAATCACCTTTTAGGTCAGATTGGTTCATACTTTTTTGCCTTCTCTGGGTCAAAATAACAAAGCAAAATTCTTAAATATTTACCCCAAACCGTATCGTTTATTCATATCTGCTCTTATGCATCGCTTGATCTTGATGTATCTTTTTCAACCATACTGGAAAAATGTCCAGTCGTTATCCATATCTTCTGAACATTTCCTAGAAAACAATAAAAAGTAAAAAACGTCTGCATGTTCATCAAACTTCAAAAAGGTACACGTCCTTCAAGATGGAAGAGAAGATTTCTCAAAGTTATCCCGCCCATTTTAGTTGGTTCATGTTTGAGGATTTTATTTTTTGTCCCCCCTTTTTCAGGATCAGGGTTCGTGAATCAGATTCCATTGGTATTATGCTGAAATTTAATGAATGTTCTGTACACAGTAAGCATGGTGGGAACACACTAAAGAGTATCAGCCAGATGTCCTGACTATATACTGTAGACAGGGAAGGATTCTCTAGTCTGGATACAATGGCAGCAAAGGTTCAGCTGTGAGAAGTATTAGATCTGTTGAAATAAGAATGTTTCCATTTGTAGATGGCAAACATATCTGAACAATAGTGAGAAATTGAAGCAGAAGTATTCCAAGTTGTGGACCATTGCTATATTCAGGGATGTGGACTCTATAAACCAAACGTAAAACCCTATCTTGTGCTTTACAACATTCCAACTCTGTCTTTGACTCTAGTGAAGACTCTGGACTCCTTCAAATAAATGGCTCAAGTATCATAATAATAATATTAACACTTTTTCAGTAAGTATCCAAAAAGATGTGATTAAGGAAACAATATTAATGATAGAATGTATAATATTTATTAATTTTATTTTTCTGAATCGAATTTGGAGTTGGTACATTTCTTCTGACTACGACTACGAATGCCACCAGAGCTAATTCAGACTCCAACTCTACACCGTGTGCAGAATTATTGGTCAATTTGTATTTTATATCATCAAATTTTATTATTGAACAACTAAAGAGTCCAAAAGGTGAATAAACCTGAAATCTGAATATTTAAGAAAGTAAAAGTGGGGTTGGAGAATATTATTGCGTGCAGAATTATTATCCAATTAAAGGGAATCTGTCACCTGAATTTGGCGGGCTATTTAAATTACTTCTGTCCGGTCCGGTGGGCGGTGTTTCCTATCCATTCCTCCTCCCCATCCTTGGCCGCAATATTTTCTGGAATTGGAGTAGGTGTCCGCTAGAGTCCGCACATGCGCAATGCAATCTTGCCTCGCGCACGCGCAGTATACTTTGCCCAGCCGCGAGCAAAGCCTAAAAGCATTACTGCACATGTGCCAGTTTACTATATCCCGGAACACAGCGAAATACTTCCGGGATATAGTTATCTGGTGCATGCGCAGTAACGCCTTTAGGCTTTGCCCGTGGTTTGGCATAGCATACTACGCGTGCGCGAGGCAAGATTGCATTGCACACGTGTGGACTATTGCGGATACCTACTCCAATTCCAGAAAATATTGTGGACAGCAGCAAAGGATGGGGAGGAGGAATGGATAGGAAACACCACCCATCGGACTGGACTGAAGTCATTTAAATAGTCAGCCAAATTCAGGTGACATTCCCTTTAAATGAAAAACGCAAATTTTCCATCTCAGATATTCCCATCTGTTACTGTTAAAATAATAACCAAACACCTCCAAAAGTGCAAATTTTACATTTCTGATAGTCTAAAAAAAATCAGTGACCATTATAGTAACATAGGCTTCTATTCAAAGCCTTCCACCCATGGAGTCTGTCAATTTCTGTTGATCAAAATTTTGGGCAGCACCAACCACATCACCAGTCAACGATCAGAGAGGTGACTGTTCTTCTTCACCATAAACCTCCCATATTAGAATGGCCACAAGTTCTCAGTAAGATTTAGGTCCAATGAGGAAGATGCCTGGTTAATGTTCTTCATCTTTAAGACCTTTAGAGGCAATGAGCAGTGGAGACTTCAACGCCGCGATGGAACCTTGTCCTGCAGAAATATCATGGTTTTCTTGTAAGATGCAGACTTTTTCCTGCACCACTGCTGGAAGAAAGTGTCTTCTAAAAACTGGTGGTAGGGGTTGGGGTTGGTTGGGAGTTAAATTTGAGCTCATCTTCAACCCAGGAAGATCCAATCCCAGCCCATAACAATTCCTACCTCCACCTTGCTGGCGTCTGAGTGGAAGTGGAGGTCTGTGCCCGTAACTGATCCAGCCTCTTCACCTCAGCCGTGTCTCGGAGCACTGAACACCTTGTACTTCTGTGTCTTGCTCAGTGGTGGTCGGGCTCAGCCTCCTCACCTCGGCCGTGTCTTTGGGCACTGAACACGTTGTACTTCTGTGTCTTGCTCAGTGGTGGTTGGGCTCAGCCTCCTCACTTCAGCCATGTTTCTAAGCACTTGTAATGACCGGAGGTCCGAATAAGATCCAGTGGGTCACAAACCGAGACTAAAGCAGAAATTCCTAAAGAGTCTTTACTCAAACAGCAGACAATGTAGAACTTAGTATATGGAAGAAACAGATTGAATACCCTTATACAGTACACTCACTCAGCCGGAGCTGAAATCACTATGCCAATCCAAGGTTCCCTTGAAGAGTGTATTACACTGGGATTTGAAATAAATTTACCTATCAAAAAGGTCAATTCAGGTACTCAGAGAACAGGTGTAAATCGAATGTAGTGATATCAAGGGACCCTCTGGAATGGCACACTGAGTATAACATATACAAACTGTGGGGATGTGGCTCGCTTAGGTGCAGCGGGAGACAAATATGAGACAGGTTCTTCAACAGTGCTTGCGGTTTATTCACGGCATAAACGCACAAGGCAACGTAACACCAAACAAATAGCCTTTTAGCTCAGGCAAAATAACACAAAATGTCCGTAGTTGTAGACTCAGAGCAGGAGTCTCAGCACACATGGGAGGCTTAGGTCCTCCCCACACACAACTCCCTGGTTCAGGAGCAGGCCACATTATAAGGCTGTAGCCACACCCACAAACTCAGCAGCTGACTGGTCACCTGACTGTGACCTCACCACAGGTCCTTCAAACAACCACAATAATAATATCTGGTACGCTTTACTTATGCCTTACATTATAGAGACAAGCCATTTATGAGGCACATATCTCCCATCAATTACACGACCCTTAGCCCTGCCACATACCTCCCCCCTCTGCCTAAAGCCGTGGGGCTTGGCACTTTCACCTACCAGGCAAGGGATTCTGGAGAGGGCATCGGCATTCCCATGTAGCTTCCCGGCCCTATGCTCTACATGGAAGCTGAAGTCTTGTAGGGCTAAGAACCAGCGGGTGACCCTAGCATTCTTGCCCTTTGTTTCCCTCATCCACCTGAGTGGGGCATGGTCGGATATTAATCTAAACTTCCGTCCCACCAGGTAGTACCGTAATGTGTCCACTGCCCATTTTATGGCCAAACACTCCTTCTCTACAACTGAGTAATTTCTCTCACAAGGAGTCAACTTCCTACTCAAGTAGAGAACAGGATGCTCCTCCCCACGTATCTCTTGGGAGAGGACTGCTCCTATCCCGACATCTGAGGCATCTGTCTGGAGGACAAATTCACGTTTAAAGTCTGGGGCCACCAAAACGGGTTGCTTGCAAAGAGCTCCCTTCATTTCTTGGAAGGCTGACTCTGCTTCTTCGGACCAGCTGACCATCACTGACTTCGTCCCCTTAAGCAGATCAGTTAGAGGTGCAGCCATTGTGGCGAAGTTTGGGATGAACCTCCTGTAATATCCCACAATCCCCAGGAAAGCTTTAACTTGCTTCTTTGACAGAGGTCTCGGCCATGTCTGAATTGCTTCCACTTTATTGATTTGGGGTTTGATCTCGCCACGCCCCACTACATATCCGAGGTACTTGGCTTCTTCTCTCCCCAAGGCACACTTCTTCGGGTTTATTGTAAACCCCGCCTCTCTTAGAGCATCAAACACTGCTTGGACCTTCTCCAGGTGAGTCTCCCAGTCCGGGGTAAAGATGACGATATCATCTAGATATGCGGCAGCATATAGCTTATGAGGCGCAAGGATTCTATCCATCGCCCTCTGGAAGGTTGCTGGAGCTCCCTGTAGGCCAAACGGCATCCGGACATACTGGAAGCACCCGTCTGGTGTGGAGAATGCCGTCTTCTCCTTGGCTTCCTGTGCCATGGGAATCTGCCAATATCCCTTTGTCAGATCCAAAGTGGTTATGTATCTGGCCGGTCCAAGTCTCTCGATGAGCTCATCAACGCGTGGCATGGGATAAGCGTCGAACTTGGAGACCTCATTCAGCTTTCGGTAATCGTTGCAGAACCTCCATTCACCGTCAGGTTTTGGGACCAGGACAATCGGGCTCGACCAGCCGCTCTTGGATTCCTCAATGACCCCGAGCTTCAACATACGCTGCACCTCCTTGGAGATTACCTCTCGCCGGGCCTCAGGAATACGATAGGGTTTCACGTTCACCCGCACATGTGGCTCGGTCAGAATTTCGTGCTCCACCACCTTCGTGCTCCCCGGCAACTCTGAGAACAGGTCGCGGTTTTTCTGGAGTAACTCCCGGCACTGCTGTTTCTGGGCCTTCGACAGAGTCTCCGCTATGGTAACGGCTCCAACCTCCCCTTCTAGGTTGCCCAGCAAGCACGGAGTTACCCCTGGCTCTCTATCTTGCCATGGCTTGATAAGGTTAATATGGTAAACCTGGTATGGCTTCCGTCTTCCGGGTTGGTGGATCTTGTAGTTTACGTCTCCCAGCTTCTCCACCACCTCATATGGCCCTTGCCACTTGGCCAAGAACTTACTTTCCACCGTCGGGATTAGCACGAGAACTCGGTCTCCCGGATTGAACTGCCTCACTCTGGCTGACCGGTTGTAGACCCTGGCCTGAGCCTCTTGTGCCTGGCGGAGATGTTCTTTAACAATGGGCATCACCTTCGCAACCCTCTGCTGCATCAGTTCCACATGCTCAATGACGCTTCGGTGGGGCGTGACTTCGGCTTCCCAGGTTTCCTTGGCTATATCTAGGAGACCTCGTGGATGCCGGCCGTACAGAAGCTCGAAGGGGGAGAACCCCGTGGATGCCTGGGGAACTTCAAGGATAGAAAACAGTAAATACGGTAGGAGACAATCCCAGTCTCTACCATCTTCCTCTATGACTTTTCTCAGCATGCTCTTCAGTGTCTTGTTAAACCTCTCAACAAGGCCATCTGACTGCGGATGGTACACTGAAGTCCTTAACTGGGAAATTTGCAAGACTCTGCACAATTCTCTCATCACTTTGCTCATAAAAGGTGTCCCCTGGTCGGTCAGGATCTCCTTCGGCAAACCCGTCCGGGAAAACACATGGACCAGCTCACGGGCTATACTCTTCGCGGAGGAGTTTCTCAGGGGAATGGCCTCAGGATAGCGTGTGGCATAGTCCAGGATGACTAATATATACTGATGCCCCGAGCTGATTTAACTAAGGGACCGACCAAGTCCATGGCAATTCTCTCAAATGGCACCTCAATAATGGGCAGTGGCACAAGAGGGTTCCGAAAATGAGATGTGGGGGCAGTTAACTGACATGTCGGGCAGGACCTGCAATAGTTTACTATTTCCCGGTGACACCCAGGCCAATAGAACCTCTGTACAACCCGTTCCTGGGTTTTTTCCACCCCCAGGTGTCCCCCCAAGATGTGTGAATGGGCCATGTCCAACACTTTTCGTCTATAGGGGCCTGGTACTATTAACTGCTCTGCCACCTCCTCCCTTATTTTCGTGACCCGGTACAACAATTCCCCACTCAACATAAAATGGGGAAACCTTGTGTCTGCTCCTGGCTCTTGTGCAACCCCATTAATGACGGTGACATTGTTAAAGGCTTCCCTTAGTGTGGGGTCCCTATGTTGGGCAGTCCCAAAATTCTCCCCGGCCACCCCTAACTCCAGGATGTCAGGTACAGGGGACCCTTCCTCTTCATCCCCAACAAGGACACATAAAGGAAAGTAATCTGCCTCTGGTGGTGGCGATACCTCAGTGGGTTGGATTGGTTCCCTGCTCTTGCTAGCACACTCAGAACCCCTCCCCCACAGATCCCAAAACAGACAGAAATCCCGGCCAATAATTATGGGATGCAACAAGTCTCGAACAACACCAACTTCATGCGACTCGGTGCCATGCGCCGTTTCAATCTTCACCCTAGCCATAGGGTAGTCCTTTGCATCGCCATGTATGCACCGAACACCAATCTTTTTACCCGGGAGTATGTTTAGAGGAAAACTGGCCCTCACAAGGGTCACCAAGCTCCCGGAGTCCAGAAGCGCCATTGCTGCTCGACCGTTCACCTTCACGGGACACGCTTGTGGCCCCTTGTTAGGTAGCGAGTTCACACTGCAAGCTGGATATGCGTAGTATGAACTACGGCGTCCCATGCTGCAGTCCATCTGCTCGGTGGTCTGGGGACAACGGGCCGCTATATGTCCTGGCTCATGACATTTCCAGCAAATAACACCCGAGAGGACCTTGGGCACACCACGCCTTTTTGTGACTCCGCCCCCTGCTGGGACCCCAATACGGAATGGGCTGCTTCCCCAGGGAACCTTCCATCCCCTGGTATCTCTCGACCAGCCCAACCAGTTCATCAGCATTTTGGGGATCACCCTGGGCAACCCAAGTCTGTAGAGGTCTCGGCAGAGAATGCACAAACCGATCCATCACAACTCGCTCTACCATCTGTGCCGGGGAAGCCGACTCTGGCTGCAGCCATTTCTGGACCAGGTGCAACAGGTCAAACATTTGGGAGCGCGGGGGTTTGTCCCGGTGATAGGCCCAACGATGCACTCTCTGTGCCCTGGTAGTCATTGTTACCCCCAAGCGGGCGAGAATTTCCGCTTTTAATTTGGGATACTCTCTGGCATCTTGTACCGTCAGGTCAAAGTACGCCTTCTGGGGCTCCCCCGTTAGGTATGGGGCCAGTACCTCCGCCCACCGCTCTGGCTGAAGTTTTTCCCTCTCAGCCACCCTTTCAAACACCGTCAGGAAGGCCTCAACATCATCCTCAGGGGTCATTTTCTGTAATGCGCGTCTTACCGCCTTCTCGACGTCGGTGGCATCAGCCCGACCTGGGGTTGGGGCGCTCGTCCTGCCCTCCTGGATGGCGGTTGCCAGAAGCTGCATCTGCTGCCGTTGTTCCTGCTGGCTCTGCTGGAACTGCTGCCGCTGCTCCTGCTGGCCTTGCTGGATCTGCTGTAACAACAGCTTGTTGGTTTCCTGCTGCAGTGCCTGGGACTGGACCAGGTGTTTCAGCAGGTCCTCCATGATTCCCGGCAGTACTTGTTGCCCCGCTGCAAACTTCACCCAGGACATGCAGCAACTGTCTCAAGTCTCTGCTGGGACCGCTGCCCGCATTCTCCACCAATTGTGGGGATGTGGCTCGCTTAGGTGCAGCGGGAGACAAATATGAGACAGGTTCTTCAACAGTGCTTGCGGTTTATTCACGGCATAAACGCACAAGGCAACGTAACACCAAACAAATAGCCTTTTAGCTCAGGCAAAATAACACAAAATGTCCGTAGTTGTAGACTCAGAGCAGGAGTCTCAGCACACATGGGAGGCTTAGTCCTCCCCACACACAACTCCCTGGTTCAGGAGCAGGCCACATTATAAGGCTGTAGCCACACCCACAAACTCAGCAGCTGACTGGTCACCTGACTGTGACCTCACCACAGGTCCTTCAAACAACCACAATAATAATATCTGGTACGCTTTACTTATGCCTTACATTATAGAGACAAGCCATTTATGAGGCACATATCTCCCATCAATTACACGACCCTTAGCCCTGCCACATAACCTACAATAACAATACATATAAATATAATACAAGGTCCTTAAGTGCTTCAACTAGGGATACCCGGGTATCTATGACTATGGTATCTTTAACCTGAGGTGAGTCTCCTCTCAGGCATATAGATTGCATAGGCGGCAGCCAGTCCCAAATATTTGGCGCCAATCAGTTGCAGCAACACAAGGTTCCTCGTCTTGTCGGCCGATGCCGAGCCCAAACGCCGGGAACTTATAGCTCTGTAGCCTCAAGATGCCGTCTCTCCTCCTGTAGTCCTCACAAATTCTCCTAGAAGCAATACGCCTGTTTCTGTATAAAATGTCTGTCCAATATTGCTTCTCAGCTCATCACAACAGGGACTCCACAGAGCTCTATAGTCACACAGCTCTCAGGAACACTTAGTCTTTGTTCCACAACAAGGTCTCAGGCTCCCAAGATGAAGGGTTGCAGTACACAGTCTCTTACATCGTTCAATCTCTTTGCTTCTCACAAGCTGCTCCACACACACAGTGTCTCTCAGGGCAGTCTCTCTTCCTCTTCTGGAAGCTTCCCTTACAGCTCTAGACAACTGACACTGGACCCCACCCCCCAGCACACACAGACTCCAGGGCACTTGCAGCACCTGCTCTTAGTTGCAGCAGGCAAACAACACAGGGTCCTAGTGCTCTCCTGGTGTAATCACAGTTCACCCTCTTACACACCAAACTCCTTGTACTTCTATGTCTTATTCAGTGGTGGTCGCTCAGCCTCCTCACCTCAGCCGTGTCTCTGGGCACTGAAAACCTTGTATTTCTGGGCTCTAAGGAGGTTGCAGCTCTGGAATATGACGGCACTGGAGGATAATGGCTCCTGGTTGCTTCATCCTTGATTCTTCTGATATCTTCGGCAGTTAATGTCCGACATTTTTTTTTTGCAACAGAACATTTGATGTTTCTGTCATCGCCCCAATATCTGAGCAATTTCTGGAGCTGCGTCCTCTGTAAGAAATGAAACAATTTTTGACTTTTCAGAGTTAGTTAAATCTCTTTTATGGCCCATTTTGCTTGAGGAAAACAAGTTTCCTATTGATTCTGCACCGCCTGATATCCTTAATCCCTTAGTGACCAAGAGAATTTTGACCTTAATGACCAGGCCAATTTTACAATTCTCACCACTGTCATTTTACGAGGTTATCGCTCTGGTACACTTCAACGGATCCCGGTGTTTCTGAGAATGTTTTCTCGTGACATATTCTACTTCATGCTAGTGGTAAAATTTCTTTGATATGACTTGCGTTTATTTATGAAAAAACGGAAATGTGGCAAAAATTTTGAAAATTCAGCACAATTTTGGAAACAATTTTTTTTCTGTTAGGACATTATAAGGGTTAAAAGTTGACCAGCGATTTCTCATTTTTCCAACAAAATTGACAAAACTATTTTTTTAGGGACCGCCTCACATTTGAAGTGAGTTGGGGGGGGTCAATATAACAGAAAATACCCAAAAGTGGCATCATTCTAAAAACTGCACTCCTCAAGGTGCTCAAAACCACATTCAAGAAGTTTATTAACCCTTCAGACGCTTCACGAGAACGAAAGCAATGTGGAAGGAAAGAATGAACATTTAACTTTTTTCACACAAAAAAATACTTTGGAACTAAACTTTTTTATTTTCACAAGGGTAATGGGAGAAAATGGACCACAAAATTTCTTGTGCAATTCTCCTGAGTACGCCTAAAACACTGTATGTGGGGGAAAGCCATTTTTTGGGTATATGGCAGGGATCAGAAGGGAGAGAGCATCGTTTGACTTTTTGAACGCAAAATTGGCTGGAATCAATGGTGGCACCATGTCGTGTTTGGAGAGCCCCCCAATGTGACTAAACAGTGGAACCCACCCCTACTCTAACTCCAACCCTAACACAACCCTAACCCCAACACACCCCTAACTCTAATCCCAACTCCAGCTCTAACCACAACCATAACCCCAACCACCCTAATTCTACCCACAACCCTAACACCAACACCACCCTAACCCCACTGCCACAACTGTAACCCCAAACCAACCATAACCCCAACATAACCCTAACTCTAACATAACATAACCCTAAAGAATGGAAAAAATACAAAGTTTTTATTTTATTATTTTTACCTTACTAAGAGGGTGATAAAGGGGGGTTTAATTTACTATTTTTTATTTTGATCACTGTGATAGGATCTATCACAGTGATCAAAATGAACCAATAGGAAAAATCCTATTGTTGCCGGGTGCCGGCCAGCAGATCTTGGCAGGTACACTGCGCATGCGCCAGCCATTTTCTTCCAAGATGACGCAGAGGGCTGGGGGATGGAGCAGGAGTGACCGGCGATGGTGGAGGTAATGGGGTGACTCGGGGGACCTCATTTCTCTCTCCTTTGGTATGCTAGATCATATTAGGAGAAAGAAATGAATGGAAAACTGGACTTTTTTTTTGCAATCGGCGATCAAAAGACTGGGGACAGTAAAAAGACGACCTGAATGCTAAAAAATCTGCATAAAAATGATGTTATGTTCAAAATAGTCACTGCCTAATAATTCTGCGCACAGTGTGTGACTTTGAGTCTTGACTTAGCAGCCCTGTCTGTAGGATGTAAAAGTCACCTAGCTCAGCAAATACAAGTTATTCTAATATTTTTCCAAATCTCCACGTCCCTTCTAAAGTCCTTGAAAACCCAAGTCGTTGTTGGGTGGTTTCATTTGTGCAATTTTGCGCACAAATTGCACCTTAGTGATTGTATAATTACAGTAAGTTTGCCCAGGAATGTATAGAAAACTAACAGGAAAAAAGAAATGTTTTGGCCAAATGCATCTGATCCGTCTTTGACATTAATCACCGTTGGCTTATTAATGTCTTGTCAATGGTTAATTCTATCCTCTTCCCTCCCAGTTAGATGTGTGCAAACATTGGTGATTAAGTAGCAGATTAAACATGTTCATTAATATTTAAGGGGCTGTTTTTTTGAAACTTTTCCTGTCCTTTTACACTAATAGCCCCATTAAAACTTGTTTACAAGCCAGCGCTGAGAGTAACGGCGTGCACTTAAAATTGGAGAGTGGTTCCCCCGGAGAAGCACTTTCAGCCTACGAGGATGGCATCTGATCGATAGACTTCTTAAAGTAAGACTGTCTGCGTTAAACCAATGGAAGCAGAAGCGAAACAGCTGGCGACTTCCCAACTTGTTAATTAACAATGAACCAAACTCTGGGTCCCTGGCATGTGCGGTGCAATATTCAAGATAATTCACAATATCACTTCCTATTACCTTGTAAAAGGCTAAAAGCAGCCAGATTATGACATTGTTTAACAAACTATCGATCCCGGCGCTCAGACTTAACTTGAACATCTGCCAGAAATGTGTTTCTGTTTTTACTCACATTAGGATGCACATCGCAGTTTTATGTTTGCACTCAGGAAAAAAAAAATCCCTGTGTCTTGTGGTGGTGGAGGAATGAGGGCAACCTGGAGAGACTTTGAAACATAGCCAGTTTTAGGGGTGTGTATGGGCGCCAAAAGATGGCCTGGCACCTGGAGCTTGTGGTTACAACAAATAATATAGTTACAGTACTGTGCAAATGTTTTAGGCGGGAAAAAAATGCTTCAAAGGTGAGATACTCTCACAAATAGAAGTGTTAATAGTTTATATTAATGCCAATTAGCAAAATGCAAAATGAAAGAATAAAAGAGAGATCTAAATAAAATCAATATTTGGGGTACATAGATGAATTCTCCTAGATACATGTGCACACAGTTTTTTGAAGGAGCTCAGCAAGAAAGTTGTTCCAAACATCAAGAAGGTGTCTGATTGGCTCCAAATTAATTCTGCAGCAGAACAATGACCCCAAACATACAGCCAGTCATAAAAAATATCTTCAGTAGAGATAGGCGGATACCTGGATGATCGGGTCTGGCTGGTTTGGCCGAATAGTTAAATAAAGTTTGGGTTCGGGTACCAGAACAGTACCCGGACCCAAACCAGGGCCCCATTCACTTGAATGGGGGGCCCGAAAATCAAGTGTTTGCCATGCTGTCATATGCACGATAGCACAGCAAACACTGCTTCTGATTGGTGGTAAAATCATCTCTGCCGGTCAGACAGCTATGGTTTCCAGCTGTCAAATGACAGCATGAGCCAGCAGCTGTGATTGGAGGTATAAAGTTTATTGGTGTCGGATGATGAGACTACCGCTCCCATCAGCTGATGCCTGCAGCCTACAATTACAGTGAGAGCAGAAGCGGTTGATGGGAGTATCCATCAGCTGGCGCAGGCACACTAAATAACTAATTTAAAAAAAATACTGGCATGGGTTCCCTTGTATTTTGTATAACCAGCCAGGCAAAACTCACTGCTGGGGGCTGCAACTCTCAGCTGTCAGCTTCAGCAAGGCTGGTTATCAAGAACAGAGGGGTCTCCACACCGTATTTTTTAATTATTTAAATAAATAATAAAAAAACAGTGTAAGGTCCCCTCTATTTTTGACAACCAGCCTTGCTAAAGCAGACAGCTAGGGGCTGGTAGTCTCAGGTTGGTAAGGGGCCATAGATATAGCCCCCCAGCATAAAAATAGTAGCCCACAGCCAATTTTGGTGCTTTGCCCAGCTCTTCCCACTTGCCCAGTAGCAGTGGCAAGTGGGGTTTATATTTGTGGGGTTGATGTCTTGATGTCTCCTTTGTATTAACAGGTGACATCAAGCCCACGGCTTAGTAATGGAGAGGCGCCTATAAGACACCCATCCATTACTAATCCTATAGTTATCTGGTAAATAAAGACACAGCCAGAATAAAGTCTTTTATTTGAAATAAAACAAAACTCACTTTACTTTTTTATTTCAAAATAACAAAAACAGTTATACTCACCTAACACCTAATTCCACTGAATCCCTCGTCTCCTGTAATAAACCAAAAATATTAAAAAAAACATTATCCCTCACGTGTCTGTTGTTCTGTCCATCGTTCTGCTTTGTTTTTGATAGCATTCTTACTATGCTGAATTTTTTCAACAGCTACCTAAAACTTTTGTACAGTATCATATATCAAAGGTATAGCTAGGGGTTCAACGCAAGGGGGGCAAAAAACATCTGAATGTGGTAAACCTTATTACAGCTATACAGTAGTGGTGCACTCTAATTGTAGGTATAGGGCAGGGGTGGGGAAACTCAGGCCCGTAGGCCATTTACTGCCCTTGATAACCTTTTAGCTGGTCCTCTGGCAGATTCTCTGGGACAGCAGTACTTGGGTTGTCAGCTGTATTCTGATGGCCGCTGGCCCATTAATTTCTTCTTGGTCTGTGACCACTAGCACACAATGTTCACTACTGAACACTGAGACGTGAGCAATGAAAGATTTCGTCCTGACACCAGTGCCAGTGTCAGGACAGTCTTTGTGAATGGAGTTATAGCACAATTTGTAAGGCCCCTGAAAGAGTATATAAATATCCATATAGCCCTTGGCAGAAAAAAAGATTCCCTACCCCTGATATAAGGGAATCTCAATGCTGTAAATGAAAATAAATCTCTATACAATGACCAACACATATAGTAATAGTCCCTGAGTCCCCTGAGTACCCTCATCATATAATAATAGCCCCTGAGTGTCCTTGTTATATAATAATAGCCCTTGATTGCCCTCTATCTCTATATATGATCGCCAGTGGCCGCTGTCCCCGAATCCCATAAGGCACCATAGCAGTTCCAGCGCTCCACTACATGTAACTAGGAGCCAGCGGCCACCTCGCTGCCCTCCAAGGGGAGCCCCGAGAGACGAATACCTGTGCGCGGTCTGGCCTGAGAACTAGCGGATCCACTCCCTTCCGGTCTGTGCTCTGCCAGCTGCAGCCGCTATTTCCCCCAAGAGGCAAACACTGGACTGGGACGGGGCTGCTGAGAGCAGGTATGACATCATGGGAGCACACTGTGTGGGAAGGGGCAGAGCCTGCTGCACGTATAGTAATAGTTAGCAGAGCGGGCTAACAGAGTCAGGAGTGCAGCTCTGAGTGACATAGTTCTGCCAGTGGTGAGGGCAGCACATGTGGGGGGTATTGTAGAGACAGGTGGCGATTATGTGGTACTAGAAATAGGCCCAATGCTATTGCAAAGGGAGTGCGGTGAAATTACTGGGGCTGCAAAGCCTGCCTCCATCGTGACATTCCCGCCCTCCTGATGCGATAGCATCGGGCCTATTTCTAGTATATAATAATGTAATAATGGCCCCAAAGTCCTCTCCTCATATAATAATAGCCCCTGAGTACCCACCACATATAGTAATAATCCCTAAGTTCCCTCCACATATAATAATGGTCACTAAGTTCCCTCCACATATAATAATGGCCCCTAAGTTCCCTCCACATATAATAATAGTCCCTAAGTCCCTTCAGTAAATAGTAATGACCCCTTGGTCCTCCACATTAAATAATGACCTCTCAGTTATCCACATAAAATAATGGCACTTGAATCTTCCACACATAATAGTGGCCACTGAGTAGGGATAAGCGGACCCACACAAGTTCAGGTTCTGGTACCCAACCAGAACTTTATGCCAAATATCGATTAGGGTACCAGAACTGTACCCGAACTTGAACCAGAACCTGAACCCCATTGAAAACAATGAGGATCAGTGTTAAGGAGAGAATGTATGGCATATGAAAATATACTAAAATCAAACTTATAACATCCATATGGATGCTTTTGCTGAATCTGTATTAAATGCTTACGTGTTCTTTAATTTAATTCTGTCATTAAGCTAACCTTCAGTAGACTCTGATATGATTAATCTATGAATGGAAACTGCACCTGTACTAGGGGGTATCAGTCTCCACACCTGTCATTCCCACAGCAATCAAACACCATTAGCTATAAGTGTTAGATAAGGTAATATGCAAAAACCTTGTTTTCTCTATAAATACTCTGCATTTCAGCCAATAAAACCAGAATTCATTTTGAGACACAACTGCTTGCATTTGTATCCTGATTTCTCCGACCGTAAAACTTCACATTCAATTTGGCAGCAGACAATTAAGATGACACATGCATCCCGCGTGCCCAAACAGTTGGCGCCCAACGTGGGGTCAGGACAAACACCCAGATGATCACAGCCACAAAACATCTCCCCCAGGACGGACATCATCTGCAGGACTGAGTCTGCAGCTCGACAACCAGGTGAGAAAATATATAATCTTACCTACCCTTCTGTATTCACATCCGGGCTGGGATGAGATAGTTGGCTGTCTTCTCCGGACATTTAACTGACCACATTTGAAAGTCCTGAGCCTACGAACCCGGTCAGATATATAATTCATTAATTGTTTGTAGCTGTGAGCATTGACTAACCTAGCCAATCCAGAAGGTGTGTCTAGTATCTGCTGAAAAATCTATCCCATACTGCACTAGGGCTACTAGAATAATACAGTGCGGAGGGGGGGTGTTTTACCAGGCAATCACCCTGGTTCCGACCTTAGACGGTCGAAGAAACTATTCACTTATACCCAGTTGCTCACGTCCAGCCATACACGCCATAGTACTAATTGAGTCTGGTGACATGACTGACACGGCATATACATATATACAAAAGAAAAGAGGCAATTGCTATACCCCCCCGCTGTGATATCAACTGCATAACCACAGTTGATCATTAACAGCACTGCCGCTCACTACAACTAAAGTGACAAAGGTCAGCCCTAGTTGCCTTGGTAACAAGAACAGTGAAGGGAAGAGGAATACGTTAATGGCTATACCACAACTCACAATAGTCTCATATCTTGCCCTTACTGTGTACAGACTCTAGTTCTCGCCATCTCAGAACAGGGTTGACGCATCGTTAAAGTACTGGACACACCAATATGCAGATTTAACACTGGTTATACTGCCTATTCAGTTGAATTTCCTGAATTCTAAGTGTTTAGATTGAACATTCATGCTAGGTTATCCATTCCTAACTCAGAGGGTACACTACTACACAATGTTGAGTCCAACGGGTTGTTCCATCCTACACACACAGTACCCTTTAGGTGTACCCGCAATTACGGCAGCCCAGAAATTTATGAGGTATTGGCAAAACAAGAAGTACAGTGGTTGGGAATTAAACTGTAACATGGGTCACAACGAATCTAAAACCAATCAATTCTCCGCCCAAGAGATAGTGGCAGAAAGAGATGGCAAACAGTATGTTAAAAAGGCAAAGCTCCTCCTGAAGCTTACCGGATCCACAACCCAGGGGGGAGGCTTGATGAGATAGAATGGAAAAGCATGTTGACTAGCAAGAAAGGACTTTTATGAGATAATAATGTTTTAAGAGATGCTGAAGCATGATATAGAACAGCAAAAGAAATTAAGAGACGAATGTGGGTTGAAGAATGTAATTCTGCCACTGGTGAATATATGTACAGGCCACCTCCCGATAAAATGATTCCATATTTAGCAGCTGCACCTACACTGCACAGACCACCTCCATATTCCCCAGAGGGGTGGACATGTGCAGTCTGCCAGAATCAGAACCCAGATTGGAGGGACACATGGGCCATTTCTGGGGGACCACGCCCACACAAACCTACTTCCCTGTACCCTGTTCTCAACTCAGATGGCACACCTCATGTCCCAATGGCCATCTTGAGGCAGGCCACACCCATGGCCACAGCCACATCGGCAGCCATTTCACACAAAGGCACACATCATTCAGCAACCATTTCACACAAGGGCACACCTCATTCAGCAGCCATTTTAGCTCCCGTAGCATCTGGCATATACAGTGGGGCAAAAAAGTATTTAGTCAGTCAGCAATAGTGCAAGTTCCACCACTTAAAAAGATGAGAGGCGTCTGTAATTTACATCATAGGTAGACCTCAACTATGGGAGACAAACTGAGAAAAAAAAATCCAGAAAATCACATTGTCTGTTTTTTTTTCCTTTTATTTGCATATTATGGTGGAAAATAAGTATTTGGTCAGAAACAAGCAATCAAGATTTCTGGCTCTCACAGACCTGTAACTTCTTCTTTAAGAGTCTCCTCTTTCCTCCACTCATTACCTGTAGTAATGGCACCTGTTTAAACTTGTTATCAGTATAAAAAGACACCTGTGCACACCCTCAAACAGTCTGACTCCAAACTCCACTATGGTGAAGACCACAGAGCTGTTAAAGGACACCAGAAACAAAATTGTAGCCCTGCACCAGGCTGGGAAGACTGAATCTGCAATAGCCAACCAGCTTGGAGTGAAGAAATCAACTGTGGGAGCAATAATTAGAAAATGGAAGACATACAAGACCACTGATAATCTCCCTTGATCTGGTGCTCCACGCAAAATCCCACCCCGTGGGGTCAGAATGATCACAAGAACAGTGAGCAAAAATCCCAGAACCACGCGGGGGGACCTAGTGAATGAACTGCAGAGAGCTGGGACCAATGTAACAAGGCCTACCATAAGTAACACACTACGCCACCATGGACTCAGATCCTGCAGTGCCAGACGTGTCCCACTGCTTAAGCCTGTACATGTCCGGGCCCGTCTGAAGTTTGCTAGAGAGCATTTGGATGATCCAGAGGAGTTTTGGGAGAATGTCCTATGGTCTGATGAAACCAAACTGGAACTGTTTGGTAGAAACACAACTTGTCGTGTTTGGAGGAAAAAGAATACTGAGTTGCATCCATCAAACACCATACCTACTGTAAAGCATGGTGGTGGAAACATCATGCTTTGGGGCTGTTTCTCTGCAAAGGGGCCAGGACGACTGATCCGGGTACATGAAAGAATGAATGGGGCCATGTATCGTGAGATTTTGAGTGCAAACCTCCTTCCATCAGCAAGGGCATTGATGATGAAACGTGGCTGGGTCTTTCAACATGACAATGATCCAAAGCACACCGCCAGGGCAACGAAGGAGTGGCTTCGTAAGAAGCATTTCAAGGTCCTGGAGTGGCCTAGCCAGTCTCCAGATCTCAACCCTATAGAAAACCTTTGGAGGGAGTTGAAAGTCCGTGTTGCCAAGCAAAAAGCCAAAAACATCACTGCTCTAGAGGAGATCTGCATGGAGGAATGGGCCAACATACCAACAACAGTGTGTGGCAACCTTGTGAAGACTTACAGAAAACGTTTGACCTCTGTCATTGCCAACAAAGGATATATCACAAAGTATTGAGATGAAATTTTGTTTCTGACCAAATACTTATTTTCCACCATAATATGCAAATAAAAGGAAAAAAAACAGACAATGTGATTTTCTGGATTTTTTTTTCTCAGTTTGTCTCCCATAGTTGAGGTCTACCTATGATGTAAATTACAGATGCCTCTCATCTTTTTAAGTGGTGGAACTTGCACTATTGCTGACTGACTAAATACTTTTTTGCCCCACTGTACACAAATGGTGAGGACGGTGAGGACGAAGATGAAGAAGATGGAGAAGTTAAGGAAGAAAAGATGGAGTCCTGTCACCCCACAACCACATCCTTACATCAGGAGGCAAATCCAAGCAGTAGTATAGCAGGGCCAGCCCCCGACCAACAAAGAATATCTATGCCTTTGTACATAAACGAGAGCCTAGACAGGTCGGGGTCTATAAGTGATTTCGACCAACGCCGTACTAGGCGTATGGCTCCCACCAGCAATACTTTAATTTCTTCCAGACGTTAAACCCGATATGTGAGCTGGAAACCCCAGGAACCTGCCACTCTAGTGAACAGTCTCCCAGACCCAGAGGGGCATCCCATGCCTTTCTATAGAAAGATGAGTCAGATACATGAAACACATGCTGCTTCTTGGATAGACCTGATCGGACTGGCCGAGATTAAAGCAGGCGACTCCTTCTGGCCTGTTATGGAACCAGCCTTGAGACCTGTGAGTTGGATACCTGAGTACTGTCAGTCCTTAACATCTGGGCAGGACTTCCTCGACAAACTCCGGCTCTGGGCCAAAGACCGCCTAGCAGACCAAGCCACCTCCCTGCAGGATACCATGCAAGAAAAGGCAAGTCTGTGGAAAAATTTTACCACGGGTTAAACCAAATGTTTACTGACTTAGGATTTGATCTCCTAGACAAAGCCCACCACCAAATCTGGGTGCAGGCCTTTGTGCAGGGTCTCCGAGAGCCAATACACAAACAACTGCAGACCACCAGGCCAGAGTACCGAAGGCTAGAATCAGAAGTGCTCCACACAGTGGCAACGGGGTTAGAGTTGAATCAGCCAGACCCCGTACTACTCTTTTGTTGTCTCAGGATCCTTCGGGCATCACGAGACCACAAAGACCTAGGGGTGTGTGCTACAACTGTGGAAAAGTAGGACACCTAAAAAGGAACTGCAGGTCAGCTCCTCTCAGGAGAGGGCCAGAACAGCCACAGCAGCCCACCTAGGGAGTACCTGGATGCCATCCACAATAGGACATTGGCAAGCCAGATCCACCACACACACCATTATTCTTACACTCCACAAAACAACCAAGTGGACCAACGCCCACCATCCAGTTGGAGGTTGAGGGCAGACCCCTTAACTTCTTGGTGGATACCGGTGCAACCAGAAGTGTAATCAGGAACAATGACTTACCAGACCAGACTGTCTCACGGATGAAGTAGTGCCTTGTCTGGGGGTGGATGGTAACACACGATACACTCCAATGACCAGACCACTCCATATAGGCCTACAGCCCACCCAAAGCATGTTATCTCAATTAGTGGTCTTGTCCACCTGCCCCGTCAACCTACTAGGATCAGATCTACTGTCAAAGCTCCAAGCCAGCATTCTGTTTCACGAGGACGGAACAGTCACCCTTACAACCCCACTCTCACAGGAGCAGTCGGCGGAAGTATATGGTCTCTTCTCTCTACAGGATACACCTGTAGATCAAGTGGACGTTGAGCTGATGGCACTGATCCCAGACTCACTGTGGGCATGAGGCCTGGAAGATATTGGCAGGCTTAAAGTCCAGCCTGTGAAGGTGGAGCTGAAGCCAGGAGCTTTGCTGCCAAGGAAACCGCAATATCCGATCTCCGTCTCACAATCTGCCGCCAGCACACAACAACTGAAAATCTACCTGGAAAATGGAGCCATCCTCCCCAAAAAGTCACCCTGCATCACCCCTCTGTTTCCGGTGAAGAGGAAAACACCTAAGGGACAACCTACCAAGTTCCGCATGGTACATGATTTGCGTGCTGTCAATGAAGCCACAGTACTGGACACACTTATTGTGCCCAACCCGCACACACTGCTTTCATCTATCCTGCCCACCTCCCCATGGTTCAGGGTGATTGACCTGGCAAATGCCTTTTTCAGTGTACCCCTACACCCTGACAGCCAGTACCTGTTTTCTTTCACACATGAGTGTTATGAATGAGTCACCAGAGGAGGAAAAAACAGAAATACAAGCTAAGTCCAGAAAACCTGAGAGGTTGGTAGCTATCGGATTGCAGACCCCTGATCCTATTCACAACAACTAACAGTAGCCGTGGGGGGTTCCTACGGTGCCCTAGACCCCTCGTTCACAGCCGGAGAACTAAATAAGCCTAAAGAAAGAAAGGGGAAATCTAAACTGCCCCAGAGCAGACCCCAAAGCAATAGACAGCCCCCAACATGTATTGTCAGTGAAAAGCAGATGAAAACACAAATACAGACAGAAAGACAGGCAGAGCAAATGATGGGGCCCAACTAACTAAATAGGAAAGGACAGAAAAGATGCTGGCTGCAATCCGCAAAAAACCCTAACAAAAATGTCCCAACCGTCTGATAGGGAAAAAAGCCCTGAAGTTGCTAGACTTCAAAATCACTATATCAGCACTCAGGTATATTCTGAAGACTGAGCAAAAGATCAACTTGACCAGAGACAAAAATGGAGCTCAGCCTGTACCCACAAGGGCAGGCAGAACACAAACACTAAGTAAACAGACACAATCTCATGAAAAAATAAGAGAGCAAAAGCTTAGCTTTCAGAAGACAGGTACTGAACTGGTTTGCAAGAGCTCAGAGCAGAAAGGATCACCAGCAGGGCATCAGCTGCCTTGTATCCACTCAGTGATTCCGGGTGTCCAATCAAGCTCCGCCTGTTCAGATGACAGGTTTTTCCCATCCCAATCAATTTCACTACCTCTCTTCCCCAGCAAAGGGAGTTCATCAGACATCAACGGTGAAGGGGAAATTGAACTCACAACACATGAGGGTCGGCATTATACGTGGACTGTGATGCCTCAAGGGGCACAAAATAGCCCCTCTAATTTCACCCATGCCATGACGGCAGTCCTGGAACCCTGGAAGATGACACATCCCACTGTCGTTCTCCTACAATATGTGGATGACCTCCTCCTCTGTGCTGACACCCTGGCAGAAGCTCAGACAGAGTCCATCTCCTTACTACAGTTCTTGGCACAGAGCGGATGCAAGGCATCTAAACACAAGCTGCAGTTCTGCAAGGAGAAAGTTGTGTTTTTGGGACAGTGCATTTCCCATCAAGCCAAAAACATGACTGAGGACAGGAAAACAGCCGTGCAGAACATACCCCTGCCATCCAAGCCCCCACAGCTGCAGACCTTCCTTGGCCTTGTCTCCTATTGCCATCCCTGGATCCTTGATGCCTCTCTGCACATGCAACCCCTGCATGACTGCCTCAAGGGAAATCCCTTCAGTCTGACCAAGGAAGCCATTGATGGGTTCTACATGCTAAAGGCCGCCTTCACGTCCTCTCCGGCCCTAGGACTACCAGACTACAACAAACTATTCTGCCTGTTCGTCATGGAGAAAGAAGGCCATGCGACTGGAGTTCTGATGCAGCTCCATGGAGGTAGACAACGTCCTCTTGGGTACTACTCTGCCAGACTTGACCCAGTGGCTTGTGGAGCCCCAACCTACATGAGAGCCATATTTGCAGCCCACCTGCTCCTGGATAAAACATCTGATGTCATTCTGGGACAACAAATGAAGATCATGGCACCCCATGACATTACGGCCATCTTGGCCCAGACATAGTCAAAGCACCTGTCTGCTGCCCTCCACTTACGTCTCCAATGCTCTCTTCTGCTTCCAGACAACGTTACCATCTCCAGGTGTGCTGTCCTTAACCCAGCTACTCTCCTACCTCTGCCAAGGGGGGAGGATGAAGACCATATCTCTGACACACTAGTGGAAGAGGTAGTTGACTCTGAAATGGCTCAACATGATTGTCTCACCCTGATGAGACAGGAAACCTTCAGATTTGACTTGGTCACTGATGTGCCTTTGGACAATCCTGACCTAACACTCTTTGTAGATGGATCAAGGTATGCAGACCAAGAAGGCCGCTTTCACTCTGGTATGGCAGTAGTCACAGAAGATACCGTGCTACTAGCACAACCTTTACCCCGATCCATCTCTGCCCAGGAGGCAGAACTGCGGGCCATGACAGAAGCATGCAAGATATCTGCCCAACGCACAGCCACAATATACTCTGACTCACGCTATGCTCATGGTGTTTGTCATGACTATGGACCAATCTGAGGGCAAGAGACTTCATCACGTCAAATGGAATGCCTGTCAGACATCACAAAGCCATACAGGAATTGATGGAGTCATTATTAATGCCAGAAAGAGTTGCGGTGCAAAAAGTAAAAGCACACACTGGAGGAACTTCAAAGGAAGCAGTGGGCAACAGACTGGCTGTTGTCACAGCAAAGGAAGCAGCTTTACTACCACTTGACACAGAATTAATCCACTTTTGTCCACCAATTGTAGAATGTTGATCCAAGAAAAAAGTGACCGCGTGAATCCCCAAATCGTGTCGGATATTGGTGTACAGGGATTCAACGTCCAAGGTAACTAAAAAAGTGCAAGGGGGAACAATTAAATCTTTCAGCAAAACCAATAAATGTGAGGTATCCTTAACATAAGATTTAAGAGTAGAAACCAAGGGTTGAAGAAAAAAATCAACATACACACAAGGTTTTTCAAAAATCCCACCAATACCCGACACGATTGGACGGCCAGGTGGATTCACAATGGACTTATGCACTTTGGGTAACATATAGAAAGTAGGAGTTCTGGGATGGTGGGAGCTCAAGAACTCTCTTTCTTTTTTCGTTTAAGACATGATGAGTATACACCAAATTCAAGAGATGGTCTAATTTAGAATTAAATATTGTAGTGGGGTCAGATGGAAGTACCTGATAAAAGGAGGAATTACTCAGCTGGCTTTTGGCTTCTTTGACATAAAGATCAGCCGGCCAAATCACAAAATATTACCTCCCTTATCGGCTTCTCTGATCACCAATTCCTTGTTCCCGCCAAGTCCCTTGATGGCCCTCTTTTCAGAGTTGGTTACATTGTTTAAAACATTGGATTTGGTATCTAAGGTCTGTAAGTCTCTACATACCGCATCAAAGAAGATTTGGACCACCGGGAACAAGGAAAGCTTAGGTGTTGCTTGAGAAGGTAAGCGTCCCGTAAAATGAGTTCTCGTGGAGGGGTTCTCATTCTCCTCCAAAAGGGAGAGAATATCCCTGAATATTTGTCTGTCCTCCATAGGCAGAGTATCAACAATGGACGGCTGATGGTACATAAGCTTAAAAGTTAGTTGTCTGCAAAATAAATACAGATCTTTAACAAAAGTAAATTTATCAAGGGTGTTAGTAGGACAAAAAGATAAGCCATGCTGCAATATAGAGACTTCAATAGGTGATAATTCATAAGTAGACAGATTAATGATCGAGAGCTTACCCCCATCATTCTGGGAGCAATCCAGAGGGCCAGACTGGATGGCAGCAGGACAGATCAATATCTGCGATTCCGTCTTGTGTCCCTCCGATGTCTGGGGGACCACAGGCGAAACGTCCTGGTTCTTCTTGTGGGCTCTTGTACCACGTCTACCCCTCCTATGGCGCCTTCTGGGTCGCTCTGATCTGATGATAAAAAAACGCTAGACTGCGATTCATTAGCTGAAGGGTTATCCTTGTTCGTATTGACATCAGGTACATGTCGTCTTTACTTGCCCCTGTGCATCCATCTGTAAGCTTTTCCATTTTTAAAGTCCATCTGGTCGCGTTTAAACTTACGCTTTTTGCCCCCAATGATCTCTTTTTCATACTGATCAATTGTGTTTTTAAGGCGGCTTAAAAAGGGTTCCACCATTGTTTTGGAATCAAACGTGTGTAACTTAGTTTCACAAATTTTAATTTTATCCTTAGTTTCCACTAACAATATGCGATCATGCTCAATTAGAAGGTTCATGATGATGGTCGAACACTTGGAAAGGCCTTCCTCCCAAGTCTTCTGAAAAGAACCATCCACTTCCCAAGCCGGGAAAATCTGCACCCTAAGTCCCCTAGGGACAAGGCCAAAACGCTTGTATTCCTCAAGGCTTTTGATATTCCACCATGTTTTGGTGAGAGTTTTGTGTAGATTAATAAGTTCCCTAGAAGTATTATCAAAGTCCGTATGCAAACCAACATCACCCAAAAGAGACTGAGCCACTGAAACATCCTGAAAAATCCTCCCCTGCGCCTGACTGGCCCAAGCGGCCTCTCTTGCTGCCAGGTCCATAATAAGACCTAGATAACGTGCGTGTGTGCCAACACTCCTGAAAGAAGATAGTGGCTGAAAACCACAGACAAAACCAAGTAATATAAAGACTCAGGAGGGCACCACTGAATAGAGAGTGCGGATCCACCAGCAGTCAGTATAAACAAGGACTATAAAATTTGTAGAAAAAGCTACTGACCAAAAGTGCAGGGATCACTGCAAAAACTACAATTTTTATTGGTAACAGAAAAGCAAGACCATAAAAACATTTAAAAGTCATGAAATGACATAAACAAAGCACAGAGGCTCATAATAAAGCCAACAAGACTCACTCCAGTAGATACGAATATATAGAAATGGCTCTAGAATATATAACAGACAATGACATGCCTGCAACCATAATAAATTGTCAGAGGTATATATTTATACACAGATCACAATGATCCATGCAAAGGTGGATCTGTCTGGATAGGACATAGTACAAAAATGGTTACAGGATATGTAAATGTAAGCAAAAAAGCCATATAAATAAAGTAGGGCACAGTGCAGACATGAAACACAAGAGGATTCAATAACCTTTGCAAAGTGTGGCAAACATGATATAGCCCAATAGGCAGAAATAACACAGATTGGATCCTGCCTGCATTGTCCTAGAGTACTACCACTTACATGGGGGGAGCTTGTGGAGTGCCAGACGCGTGTCGCCACCGCAAGGTGGCTTCATCAGGGGCCAAAGAGTCTGTCTGTTACACTCATATAAATATGCTAAGCAACTAACAAGTATATACGGCAGCCGCGGCAACCTACCTAATTAGCCGCTAATGGAGACCAGGACACACAGTCACGCCACGGAAAGGAATGTAGTCAGTGACTCATAGTGATTTCCGGGTTCAGGGCAGTGTGACGTAACACTTCCCTCTGCGCAGGCGCAAACAGAGATGGTTGCCATAGTAGCAGGCAGAAAGCATGTGCGTTTGCGCCTGCGTAGTGTCGACTGATATGGCACACAATCCGGGATAGTTGCGCTTGCTATGTATCTTGCGCTCGCATACTGTGGATTAATTACAATACACGTTTCCTATTATTGTGGCAATCACCCCTGTTGTGTCTGCGAATTTGGTATTTACCATGTCACACAGCCTTTCTGACGCGCTCTGCCTGTCACTATGGTAACCATTTCTGTTTGCGCCTGCGCAGTGGGAAGTGTTATGTCACACCACTCTAAAAATACGTTTTTTCATTTTGGTATCTATTTTTCCCACTGTGATAATCATGCGGGCTCGCGCTTGCGCAGTGCTGATTGATATGGCACATAGCCTTAAAACCACAAATGGTTGCGTGATTGTGTGCTGTGTTTTAGTGCAATATATGTCTCCTATTGTTGTGGCGGTGTGCGTTTGCACTGGCACAGTGTCAATTGATATGGCACATAGTCCGGGATAATCACGCCTACTATGTATCTTGCGCTTGTATACTGTGGACTAAATACAATACACGCTTTGGCATTCATCGCTACTGCGCGTGCGCAATTGGTATCTACCACGTCACACAGTCTTTCCGACGCCTTATGCCTGCTACTATGGCAACCATCTCTGTTTTTGCCTGCGCAGTGGGAAGTGTTACG
Source organism: Dendrobates tinctorius (assembly GCF_039654945.1). Classification (NCBI taxonomy): domain Eukaryota; kingdom Metazoa; phylum Chordata; class Amphibia; order Anura; family Dendrobatidae; genus Dendrobates; species Dendrobates tinctorius. The sequence goes on from NW_027361753.1 coordinate 2,583,272, forward strand.
TCACACTGCCCTGAACCCGGAAATCACTATGAGTCACTGACTACATTCCGTTCCGTGGCGTGTCTGTGAATCCTGGTCTCCATTAGCGGCTAATTAGGTAGGTTGCCGCGGCTGCCGTATATACTTGTTAGTTGCTTAGCATATTTATATGAGTGTAACAGACAGACTCTTTGGCCCCTGACAAAGCCACCTTGCGGTGGCAACACTCGTCGGACACGCCACAAGCTCCCCCCATGTAAGTGGTAGTACTCTGGGATAATGCAGGCAGGATCCAATCTGTGTTATTTCAGCCTATTGGGCTATATCATGTTTGCCACACTTTGCAAAGGTTATTGAATCCTCTTGTGTTTCATGTCTGCACTGTGCCCTACTTTATTTATATGGCTTTTTTGCTTACATTTACATATCCTGTAACCATTTTTGTACTATGTCCTATCCAGACAGATCCACCTTTGCATGGATCATTGTGATCTGTGTATAAATATATACCTCTGGCAATTTATTCTGGTTGCAGGCATGTCATTGTCTATTATATATTCTAGAGCCATTTCTATATATTCGTATCTACTGGAGTGAGTCTTGTTGGCTTTATTATGAGCCTCTGTGCTTTGTTTATGTCATTTCATGACTTTTAAATGTTTTTATGGTCTTGCTTTTCTGTTACCAATAAAAATTGTAATTTTTGCAGTGATCCCTGCACTTTTGGTCAGTAGCTTTTTCTACAAATTCTATAGTCCTTGTTTATACTGACTGCTGGTGGATCCGCACTCTCTATTCAGTGGTGCCTCCTGAGTCTTTATATTACTGAGTCCTCCTTGTACAATATTGGCCCCTGAATTCTCCATATATAATAATGGCCTCTGAATCCTCCACATATAATAATGGCCCCCAAGTTCCCCAGAAATAAAAGTAATAATGCACCAGAACATTTAAAGAAAATCATATATACTCTCAGGTATGCCGTGATCTGGGAGAGTCCAACAACACATTCAGTGTCCCAGGAGGGATGAAGAGACATGGTAATGTCATCATGCTCCGCCATGACTCTGATGTTCTGTGTGTGTTCCTGCTGTTCCTTAGGCAGCAGGAATAAAATAACCTGGGGCTACAGAACGAAGAGCTGCAGGGTAGGAAGACCATAGCTCCCCATTCTCCAGCAACAATTAACTGTATCTCCATGCTGTGTATGCCAATACATTTAACAGTAGGAGTCACTCCAGTTGAGCCCCATCATGTAAGTGTGCTGGGGTCCCCAGTGTCCTCTCTGCCCCCGATAGCTACACTAATGGGTTATATCATTTGCTAGCACTGGTAATAGATGTATTCATGTGATCATTATATGTTAGTATTATTTGAGCACTGGCATTGTATAGATGAGGTAGGCAGGGAATGCAGCAGCTATTTTAGGATTATTTATTACTAGCTGAAGAGCCCGGCGCTGCCCGGGCATAGTAACTAACTACGGTTAGTTATAACAAATTATAATGATCATATCTATATATATATATATATATATATAAAGCTGAATGTATAGCCCCGCCCACTCCGCATAGCCACATTCACTATAATATCCCACATCATCCCGTCAGCCAGAGCCACCGGACTACTACCCCTAATATCCCACATCATCCCGTCAGCCAGAGCTACCGGACAACTACCCCTAATATCCCACATCATCCCACCAGCCAGAGCCACCGGACTACTACCCCTAATATCCCACATCATCCCGTCAGCCAGAGCTACCGGACTACTACCCCTAATATCCCACATCATCCCGTCAGCCAGCGCTACCGGACTACTACCCCTAATATCCCACATCATCCCGTCAGCCAGAGCCACCGGACTACTACCCCTAATATCCCACATCATCCCGTCACCCAGAGCCACCGGACTACAACCCCTAATATCCCACATCATCCAGTCAGCCAGAGCCACCGGACTACTACCCCTAATATCCCACATCATCCCGTCAGCCAGAGCCACCGGACTACTACCCCTAATATCCCACATCATCCCATCAGCCAGAGCCAACGGACTACTACCCCTAATATCCCACATCACCCCGTCAGCCAGAGCTACCGGACTACTACCCCTAATATCCCACATCATCCAGTCAGCCAGAGCCACCGGACTACTACCCCTAATATCCCACATCATCCCGTCAGCCAGAGCCACCGGACTACTACCCCTAATATCCCACATCATCCCGTCAGCCAGAGCCACCGGACTACTACCCCTAATATCCCACATCATCCCATCAGCCAGTGCTACCGGACTACTACCCCTAATATCCCACATCATCCCGTCAAAGCCAGTAAAAGTAGAATAGTGAAATTGCACGGAAACATGGTTCACTATGATCCCAGGTTTTCTACTGATCAGGCTGATAATCTCACTTATCTGCCACCATAAATATCACAGTCATGCTTTTCACCAATGGACAGGCACAAACCTTATACATTAGTACAGTAGAGAAACCTTCATACACATTTTCATGCACCGTCAACTTGTAATTTGTCCGGCTGAGTTGCTCATGGATGTAGAGCATCTGTATGCAGTATAGTATCATATTTAATGGGTTATTATGCGAAAAGCGTTACGTGTTATATGGGTATATTCAGGTGAATTATGGGGAAGGTAGCACTTTAAAAAAACTCACAGCATCACAGCACAGTAACACATCAATAATGCATAAAAGTGTCTGTGAGAACATATTAAATCCACATGACATTTAATATGTGCTCTTTCCTACATTCATGTGTGTCACTTAATGATACCACACGGGAGGGGGGATTCATTTCTGCCATGTACTCCCTGCTCCTTTCTGGGGGACAGACGATGGCTGGAAGCTTATGTTCCTGGTGATGCTAGATTTCTCCCACCATGTCAGTGTCTGCTGAGGTGTTGTTGTAGGTAGGTGCGCCGACTGAGGGGTGGTCCTCTTACTGCCACAAACAGACTGAGACAGAGACTGCAGTGCGTCCAACAGGTCCTCTTTATTGGCAGTCCTCTCGACGACCCGCAGCACCACACAGCTGCAGCACAACGAGCTCCGCACACAGGCCCGGGTACCTTTCCCTTTCTTCGGTCTTCCTGAATGACGTCCCTCATGGCTCTTTCACTGTGGCTGCCCTAGGCCTACCACCACAGTGCTTCACCCGTCCGAGTCTGTCCGTCTCTGACACCTCCCGGGCTCTCCCTGTCCTGCGGCTCTCCCTGTCCTGACCGTCTCTGTCACCAGTCCTTCCTGGAGCTTCTTCTTGTCCTGCCTCTCCCTCCAGTCTTCTTCACTCCTGAGCTCATCTCCCTGGACTGACTGCTTCTAGAAGTCTCTGTCTTCCTTTTATCCCTCTCCATGGGAATTCCCCCTAGAGTTCTTGTAACCCCGCCCCCATGACTGTGCGGTTTCATAGCCATAAGCTGATGTTAAGCCCTGCTCTCACTGCTCCCTGCTCCTATCTTGTGGCCAAACTGCAGTACTACACCTTCCTTTATTTCTGCTGTCCTTGGTCTCCCTCTAGTGGCAAAACCCAGTCCTTCACCACCCTGCTCCTCTGTCTAGCTGTCTCCCACCTTCATATACAGCAGTCCATGTCCAGCATATTGTACATTAACCCTTCCTGCTGCAGGCAGGTCCATATGTCAGTCCACTTCCCCTACATGCTCCCTTCCTTTGACCATTGTCATCCTCGACAATCTCGTCACCTTCATTATGCGTTCTGAAGCTTCCCCACTGCCTTTTTGTCGGACCGGTAGTTGAGCAAGGCCCGCGATACGTGGTGAGCTGAACCAAAATGGGAGCAATCTTGCTCCGAGTAGCTTACGGCTACCCGCCAGCGCATACGCCACTATGACAATTCCTTCTTGTTGAGATAGGACCACCCGGACTCCTCTACGGGTGCGTGCTTCCCACTTTTCTCCCGTTCTGTGACATTTTGCAATTTGGAGCACAATGACCGAGGCTGTAGCCTACCAGGTCATCGTCAGCTTCCTTCTTTCGTTTTGGAATTTTAGTGGAATTCAGGAGCTGATCTATGGACTGCTGTCTGTTTCAATTCCACACACTTTATTGTTCCTCTAGTTTAAATTAGTCATGGTTGGCGTTTTCTCTGTCACCTAGTACCCGGGACCTGTTGAACATTTTAATTTTGTATACAGATTAACATTTCAAACTGGTTACACTTGCTATACATAGTTGCTACATACACTATTTTTGACGGGCACAACATTTACCCTGTTTCCTATTATCATACTACATTACTTAGCATCCTACGATACCATACTATATTTATACTACTCCCTATTCTCATTATCTATTCACTTTTTATTCCCAGTTGTATCTTTAACTATAGCAATCAGCATTATTATGCAACGTTTCAAACATTTATCAGCAAAAAAAATTTTTTTTACAGTGGTGCGCCCCCTTACTTTGTGGGAAGCACTCCCATACATCCCCGTTGTGTCAAGAGTTGTGTACTTTACCCCGAGGGGACGTGGAACAGTCCCCCATGCCACGCAACGGCATGCAGCAGTTCCGGTAGTCCGTTTCTCAGCGGTGCTCCGGGTCATCTCCTGATGACAGGGATGTCTTGCCTGCTCCTGGGCCCCGAATATTCTTATTGCCCAGGACATAGGAGTTCATCTCCCTCCTGAGAGATGCATGAGAAGGGGAAGAAGGGGTCAAGGATAGTTCCGCAGCACGCATCCTGCGCCACATCTTCACTTGTGCACCAGGCCGAAGAGAACTCCACCGCTGCAGCATATCCAACCGGCAGAAAAGTCTCAGGGGCAGAGGAGTCCTCAGCCGCCCCCGTGCATGGATTGGCACCTTCTCCACAGGGCCCGGTGGCCCCCGGGACAGGGGCTCCAGGCCCCCCGTCCCCATTGAGGGACAGCATCGGGGCCCAGCAGTCCACCACCGGTGGCGGTGGGGGCGCGCTCATCTCTGGCGATGTGGTGGTTCCGCTCCATCCGTCCCCCAGCTCCTGTAGATCCAGCCGCAGGTGGGGCGCCGGGAACATTGGGCGGTGAGAGGCGGAGCGGGGAAGCTGAGGCCTGATCACTCGGATGGCAGTCAGCCCCACATAGGCCGCAGAGCCCTGTGACCCGGCCTCAGGCCCCACTTAGGCCGCGGAACCCGGCGAGTAAGCCGCAGCCGTAGCTGAGGGTGGGGTACAAGCGGCCGCAGAGTAGGCCACGGAGGCTGATGGCCTGGCCACTGCAGCTGTCTGGAGCAGGGCTGAAGTGGCGGCAGGCCTCGATGGATAGGCCGCCGCCGGGAGGTGGAGCGCAGCAGGGGTGGCCGCGGGTCTGTTCCCCACCGGCAACGTGGGTCGGGGCGCCGCCAGGTGGGGCGGCTCGGGGTCGCTGATGAAGGCATTGGTCGACCCTGCGGGAGCCACAGAGTCATCAGGAGTATGGGGCGTCGGAGCGGGAACTGCCTGTGGGACCGCCAGCTGAGCCGGGGGAACGCTCACCTTCCCCGATGCCACAGCTCCCTTCAGGCCGTTACGCCGCTCTTCCAGGGTGTCGCTGGCCTTCGCTGCTCCTCCGCAGCTCCCGGTCCCTTCTTCTGGTGTCCACTGCTGTTCTTCATCCCGCCATCCGGCAGGACCAGCTTCCAGGCCCGATGGTCCTGCAGTGAGGGTCGGCAACAGTTCCTCTGGCGGCTGCTTCAACAGCCTGGACCGCGTGCGAGCGCTCCTCCGTTTTCTCCTCCAGCTCCAGCCCCGTGGGCCAGTTGTCAGGGACTCCATCTGCTGCAGATCTCCAGGATGGGTTAGTGCTTGCTGCGCTGGCAACTGCTCCCAGCTCTCGCTGTAGTCCTTTAATGTGGGAGGGTACCAAGCTTTCCAGCAGCGGCACCCAGCTTTCCCAGCAGTGTTCCAGGGGCGAGCTCGGCTTGGCTGCCCCCAACAGTCCAAGTTTGTAATCCACAGGGAAAATATTCAACCCGTTCAGCTTGGGTCCTTTGGATCTTCAGTGCAGGCTTACCGCTGAAGATGGTGTATTAGGCTGGTTTCACAATAGCATTGAAACAACGCTGCGCACTGCGTCGGTAAGCCCCGCCCCGATCCGGCTCCCTGCCCGCCCCATCCGGGATCACCGCCTACTTTCGCATTTGCATGCATGCGATCGGCGCACCCTATCTTTAGCATAGGGTGCGCAGATCATGCGCTGCCAGTGTGAAAGTAGCGTGCTAAAGATAGGGTGCGCCGATCGCATGCGTGCAAATGCGAAAGTAGGCGGTGATCCCGGATGGGGCGGGCAGGGAGCCGGATCTGGGCGGGGCTTACCGACGCAGTGCGCAGCGTTGTTTCAACGCTGTGAAACCAGCCTTAGCGGTGATGATCCTGCCGACTACGCCAAATGTAGGTAGGTGCGCCGACTGGGGGGTGGTCCTCTTACCGCCACGAACAGACTGAGACAGAGACTGCAGTGCATCCAACAGGTCCTCTTTATTGGCAGTCCTCTCGACAACCCGCAGCACCACACAGCTGCCACACAATGAGCTCTGCACACAGGTACCTTTCCCTTTCTTCGGTCTTCCTGAATGACGTCCCTCGCGGCTCTTTCACTGTGGCTGCCCTAATCCTACCACCACAGCACTTCACCCGTCCGAGTCCGTCCGTCTCTGGTACCTCCCGGGCTCTCTCTGTCCTGTGGCTCTCCTGTCAAGGCCACCCGCTGACCGTCTCTCTCGCCAGTCCTTCCTGGAGCTTCTTCTTGTCCTGCCTCTCCCTCCAGTCTTCTTCACTCCTGAGCTCCTCTCTCTGGACTGACCGCTTCTAGAACTCTCTGTATTCCTTTTATCCCCCTCCTTGGGAATTCCCCCTAGAGTTCTTGTAACCCCGCCCCCATGACTGTGCGGTTTCGTTTGATGTTAAGCCCTGCTCTCACTGCTCCCTGCTCCCATCTTGTGGCCAAACTGCAGTACTACACCTTCCTTTATTTCTGCTGTCCTTGGTCTCTCTCTAGAGGCAAAACCCAGTCATTCACCACCCTGCTCTTCTGTCTAGCTGTCTCCCACCTTTATATACAGCAGTCCATGTCCAGCATATTGTACATTAACCCTTCCTGCTGCAGACAGGTCCATAGGTCAGTCCACTTCCCCTACATTGTCAAGTGGGAAAACTTGTGCATAGCAACCAATCACAGCTCAGCTACCTTTAACCAGCTCTGGTGAAATGAAAGATGCTTCATGATTGGTTGGTAATACACACACTCACACACATTGATTTTTATATATAGAGATAGTGAGAGGATGTCAGAGCTCACAGTTCAGCAAGAGAGATAAGAAGAGAAGTATTCTATTGTATAACTGCAGTAATGAAGAAGGCAAGAGTAGTAGTGTATGAATAATATAGAGATTCATTTGATAGGGGGAGAGAGATAGCAGAGGTGCCAGCAGCAGTGCCAGTGTGATTGATCAATGATATGGAGTAACTGACATCTGTCTTGCTGCATTTAAATTACAATTACAAATTTAATTTTCTCATAATTAATGCATTAGAAAGCAGCAGCATTGCAGCACAATACGTTTGACAGAGAAAAAAATCTGAAATCAGTGTTAGGCCGGGATCACACATGTGATAAACACATGTTAATACCTGGCAGTGCTGCCGGCACTTGAGAGCAGAGCGTGCGACTGCATTTATTGCTATGCAGCCGCACACTCCGATCCGAGTGCCGGCGGCAGTGCCGGGAATTAACATGCGAGACTCGTCCGAGTTTCTCGCTTGTGTGATCCTGGCCTTAAGGCCCCGTCACACTAAGCGACTTACCAGCGATCTCGACACCGATATCAAGGTGTCAGGATCGCTAGTAAGTCGCTATGTGATCGCTGGTGAGCTGTCACACAGACAGCTTCACCAGCGATCAGCACAGCGATGTCGAGCGCCCGGCATCGCTGGCCATCCCTGTAAAAAATAGAATCAAAATAAAAAATATAGTTATTCTCACCTTCCGACGTCCCGTTCAGACATCCTGCCTCTCTCCACGCTCCGGTGAGAATAACTATATTTTTTATTTTTTTTATTATTTTTTACACCTGATCGCTGGTCTCCCGCCTGTCACACACAGCGATGCGTGCTGGCCAGCGGGAGACCAGCGACCAAAGAAATGTCCAGAGGTTTCTTCCAGCGATCAGCGATACCGGCAGGGGGGGCCGCTCACTGATCGCTGTCACACACAGCGATCTCACTGGTGAGATCGCTGTTACGTCACAAAAGTTGTGACTCAGCAGCGATCTCGCTACCGAGATCGCTTAGTGTGACGGGGCCTTTACTCAAATTGTGTGTGCAATCGACTGTGCTAAGCTTTTGTATTTCTTATGCAATTCTTTTTGTGAAGGGGGAATAATTGATTTGTGTTTTTTTTCTTTTAAATCCAGATATTTAACTGAGACGCACTCCCTGAACAGCCAGGTTCAGTCGAACCCATGGATTTCTAAATCAGCAGATTGGAGCAATGTCAAGAACTGTCCATGGGCATACTGTCCAATGTACTGTCAAAGAGGGTATTTAGGACAACCAGTGGCTTTGTCACGCAAAAGCGGACCATATTACCTTCTATAAATGTTGAAAACCTTACATTTGTTAAAATGAACCAGGCATGGATTAGTGCAGATTTTCATTAATCTATGGTTTATGCTAAAGATTCGATCGGCTGTAGCATCTGCCTGCCTGTCCATTGAGTTCTACACTGTTCGGCTAGTGCTGGCCCTACACAACAGAACTTTCCCTTGTCTGTCAGTTTTCTATATTGTGGATCTGCTGTCACTACCAAGACAGCGACACAACTCCTGCCATGCCCAGTGTGTTCTATAACTGATAGTGCTGCTATCAAGGCTGTCAGTGCTGGCCTTACACAGCCCAGACATCTCCTTGCCTGTGCAATCATATTCCATACTGTGCATCTACTGCTGCTGCCTCTGTCACTGCCAATAGAAAGGCACACTTCTCATGCTGGTCAATTGTGCTCTATAGCTATATAGCATTATTTTACAATTGATGAGAGCTATAACTAGCACAGGGTAAAAGAACCTGAAACTGCTCCCAAAAAATGGATAATTTTTGGATGTCTTGTTAAAAAGCTATAGCTTCTTCATTTATCAAGCAACAAACCTGTTTGTTTGATAAACAAATTTAATTATTTTTTAACCAACTCTTTCCAAAAAGTCACAGATTCTTCAATGTTCTCTGTCTGTGCACAAACACCAACAAGGCAGTCATATGCCCCCTACCCCCACAAAAAAGGGTTAATTTTTGGACCATTTTTAGATTTAAAAAAAGCATATAAAGTCTGCCAGAACAGTTTGACTTTAAACAGGCAGTTATTTACCACCAACTTCCATCCCTTTACCCATAGCCATAAATGTTGAGGTCACTTGGACATTAGTAAGGCTGTGCTTGCGTTACAGAGTTCAAAAGAGGTTGGGTACAGTTCAAGGAGACCTCAGAGTGCTACTCACATCCGGTGCGAGGCAATTAGAGCCTTTGCAGTATTTAAATTTGTGGCAAACTGATTCGCTGCAAATTTAATTTTTATTTAAAAAAATCATCGAAGCTGGCGGAATTGAAATTGTAAAAGATCTATTACGCTCAGTAGTACTATATTGTATTTTTACAATTTATGGTGTCATTTTATAGAACTGTAAAGCACTGTACAGTATGCTGTTTTTGTGGAGTATGGTGGCATTGTATATACAGTGCCTTGCGAAAGTATTCGGCCCCCTGGAATTTTTCAACCTTTTCCCACATATCATGCCTCAAACATAAAGATGCCAAATGTAAATTTTTGGTGAAGAATCAACAAGTGGGACACAATTGTGCAGTTGAACGAAATTTACTGGTTATTTTAAATTTTTGTGGAAATTCAAAAACTGAAAAGTGGGGAGTGCAATATTACTCAGCCCCTTTAACTTAATACTTTGTTGTGCCATCTTTTGCTGTGATTACAGCTGCAAGTCGCTTGGGGTATGTCTCTATCAGTTTTGTACATCGAGAGACTGAAATTCTTGCCCATTCTTCCTTGGCAAACAGCTTGAGCTCAGTGAGGTTTGATGGAGATCGCTTGTGAAAAGCAGTTTTCAGCTCTTTCCACAGATTCTCGATTGGATTCAGGTCTGGACTTTGACTTGGCCATTCTAACACCTGGATACGTTTATTTGTGAACCATTCCATTGTAGATTTAGCTTTATGTTTGGGATCATTGTCTTGTTGGAAGACAAATCTCTTTCCCAGTCTCAGGTCTTTTTCTGTATTTGGCTCCATCCATCATCCCATCAATTTTAACCATCTTCCCTGTCCCTGCTGAAGAAAAGCAGGCCCAAATCATGATGCTGCCACCACCATGTTTGACAGTGGGATGGTGTGTTCAGGGTGATGAGCTGTGTTGTCTATACGCCAAACATATCATTTGGCATTGTTGCCAAAAAGTTCGATTTTGGTTTCATCTGACCAGAGCACCTTCTTCCACATGTTTGGTGTGTCTCCCAGGTGGCTTGTTGCAAACTTTAAGCAACACTTTTTATGGATAACTTTGAGAAATGGCTTTCTTCTTGCCACTCTTCCATAAAGGCCAGATTTGTGCAGTGTACGACTGATTGTTGTCCTATGGACAGACTGTCCCACCTCAGCTGTAGATCTCTGCAGTTCATCCAGAGTGATCATGGGCCTCTTGGCTGCATCTCTGATCAGTCTTCTCCTTGTTTGAAATGAAAGTTTAGAGGGACGGCCGGGTCTTGGTAGATTTGCAGTGGTATGATACTCCTTCCATTTCAATATGATCGCTTGCACAGTGCTCCTTGGGATGTTAAAAGTTTTGGAAATCATTTTGTATCCAAATCTGGCTTTAAACTTCTCCACAACAGTATCACAGACCTGCCTGTTAAGTTCCTTGGTCTTCATGATGCTCTCTGTACTTCAGTACTGGATAAGAATGAAGTGATTAAACAGAGTCAGCATGGGTTTGTAACTAATAAGTCATGTCAGACTAACTTAATTTCCTTCTATGACGGAATCACTGATTGGGTGGATCAAGGAAATGCTGTAGATATAGTATATCTTGACTTCAGCAAAGCATTTGACAAAGTATCTCACACAATCCTTATTGAAAAAATGACTAAGTATGGAATGGACAAGGCAACTGTTAGGTGGATTCATAACTGGCTTAGTGATCGGACCCAGAGAGTGGTCGTAAATGGCTGCACATCCAGTTGGAAGAATGTCTCAAGTGGGGTACCACAGGGCTCTGTCCTGGGCCCTGTATTGTTCAACATCTTTATCAACGATTTAGATGAAGGAATTGAGGGTAAACTGATTAAATTTTCTGATGACACAAAGCTAGGAGGGATAGCTAATACTAGAGAAGAGAGAGAGAGGATTCAAAAAGATATAAATAAACTGGAGCAGTGGGCAGCAACTAACAGAATGGTTTTTAACAGGGAAAAATGCAAAGTACTACATCTGGGCAATAAAAATGAAAAAAGCATATACAGAATGGGAGGAATAGGCCTAAGCAACAGCACATGTGAAAAAGACTTGGGTATACTAATAGATCACAAACTGAATATGAGTCAACAGTGTGATGCAGCAGCAAAAAAGGCAAATGCAATTCTAGGATGTATTAACAGAAGCATACAGTCATTATTTCCCTCTACTCCTCTTTGGTCAGACCTCATCTGGAATATTGTGTCCAGTTTTGGCATGTTAGGGCAAGTTAAGATAGGATATGGGTTGAACTAGATGGACTTAAAGTCTCCCTTCAACCTTAATAACTATGTTACTATGTTACTATGTTACATTTTAAAAAAGACATCAACAAACTGGAGCAAGTTCAGAAAAGAGCAAACAGAATGGTGACCGGTCTGCAAACCCTGTCTTATGAGGAAAGGTTGCAGGATTTGGGATTGTTTAGTTTGCAAAAGAGAAGACTGAGAGGAGACTTAATAGCTGTATACAAATATCTAAAGGGCTGTCACATTGTAGAAGGATCAACTTTATTCTCATTTGCACAAGGAAAGACTAGAAGCAATGGGATGAAACTGAATGGGAGGAGACACAGATTAGATATTAGAAAAAACTTTTTGACAGTTAGAGTGATCAATGAGTGGAACAAGCTGCCACGAGAAGTGGTGAGTTCTCCTTCAATGGAAGTCTTCAAATAGAGGCTGGACAGACATCTGTCTGGGATGATTTAGTGAATCCTGCTTTGAGCAGGGGGTTGGACCAGATGGCCCAGGAGGTCCCTTCCAACTCTACGATTCTATGATTCTATGATTCTATGATTCAAACAGAACCCTGAGACTATCATAGAGCAGGCGCATTTATACGGAGACTTGATTACACACAGGTGGATTATATTTATCATCATTAGTCATTTAGGACAACATTGGATCATTCAGAGATCCACAATGAACTTCTGGAGTGAGTTTGCTGCACTGAAAGTAGAGGGGCTGAATAATATTGCACGCCCCACTTTTCAGTTTTTGAATTTCCAAAAAAATTTAAAATAACAAATAAATTTGGATCAACTTCACAATTGTGTTCCACTTGTTGTTGATTCTTCACCAAAAATTTACATTTGGTATCTTTATGTTTGAAGCATGACATGTGGGAAAAGGTTGGAATGTTCCAGGGGGCTGAATACTTTCGCAAGGCACTGTAGTACTGTATTGCTATAGGTATTGTGTATCAGTATATGGTGGCATTGTATAGTATGTTATTTTTGCAGTGTAAGATGGCATTGTATAGCACTGTTAGGTATTGTGCATTATGGTTTTTTTCAGTATTTGGTGACATTATATAGCCACAGCATGTTATTTTGTAGTTTATAGTGGAGATGACACAGTATAATTTTGTTATTTAGATGACTATATGAAGGCATTAATTTCCCACTGTATGGCGGCATCATTATTTTGATACCTACTTTATAGTGCCTATAAGTAAGTAGTGTTTGGTATTTGCACACTTTTTTAAAGTTCACCATATGCGCAAGGTGGACCCTGATATAAAGCAATTACGGTAACTATGGGAAGTATATGTGCTTAGATTTCCAAAGCAGTGGTCTAGTAAGCAAATGCCATTTACACCATTTACATGTTAAATTAATTCTACTGTATAGTACCAAAATAGCTTCAGCAAGGTGCAAGGTGCCAAGTATTGGTGCTACCAACTCTTTTCTTCCGTGTGTAGTGCATGCAATCAATCCTTTAGTAGCCCATATTATTCCCATCCATCCACCGTGAAGAAAACTGCTCCATGCAAGCAGAGGCGTATCTAGGCTTTCTGGCACCCGGGGCAAGAATTTGGTTCGGCGCCCCCCTATTACATATGCAACTTGCACACTTAGCCATGTACCCACGAGCTGCTCTCCCTAATGCTCTCAATGTTCAGTAAAAAACTGACAGCAGGAAGAGAAGCTCGTCACAGGACCATAACTATGAAAAGTGTCAATCTGATGAATACTGGAACCTGCAGAGCAGAATCCTGACATTGCAGCTTCTGAATTCTCACAACTAATGCACTGCACACTTTTAGGATTCTCCTTTGCCGATGTACAGTCATGTCAGCACAAGTATGTGATTTATATACTTCTGGCCACATTCCGACTAGACGTGCCCGAACCCCGCTGTGTTCATTTTCATTGAGTGAGGCCACAAATGTCTAGTCAGCATGTGACCGCATGTATGTAAATTATCAGCACGAGAGAATCCTAACAGCGTTCAGTGAGCACTGTGAGAATTCAGAAGTCTGCAGTCACATAGAAAGACTGCAGACTCAGCACAAACCTGGAGAACCCCTTTAATGCCCCTAACCTAAAAACATGAGAATTAGTCAATATCACAAATAACATTTACATCCAGGTACCTTATAGATGATGTCGTCTCTGGAGTCGTTCTTCTTTTCTTCTTATTGTCCAGACCCCATGATGAGTTCTCTCATCCACAGCCGTCTCTGCAGACTTCCATCTTCTCCGGTCTTCTGCAGCAAATCTCCACACGACGTCCTTAAATATAGACTCACACTATTCCCCTCCCTCCTCATACTGTCTCCTCTAACATCCCCCCTGTTCACCATACTGTCTCCTCATATATTTACCCTCTCACTCTCTATACTCTCTGCTCACACATACCCCCGACTCCCCATACTGTGTCTGCTCACATCCCATCACCCACACTCCCCATACTGTGTCCACATACATTAACCCGTTTGCTCCCCATACTGTTTCCTCATACATACTCTTCATTTTGTGTCCTCAAATCTCCCACACACATTAAATCGCCCATCCCCAATCCCCCACACACATTAAGTACCCCCCATCCCCACTCCAAATCCCCACACACACATTAAATCCCCCATCCACACTCCAAATCCCTCACACACATTAAATAACCCCCCATCCCCACTCCAAATCCCCCCACACATTAAATAACCCCCCATCCCCACTCCAAATCCCCCCACACATTAAATAACACCCCATCCCCACTCCAAGTCCCCCCACACATTAAATAACACCCCATCCCCACTCAATAACCCCCCGTCCCTACTCCCAAATCCCCCAACACATTATGTACCCCCACTCCAAATCCCCCCACACATTAACCCCCATCCCCACTCATTAACCCCCCACACATTAACCCTCATCCCTATTCATTAACCCCCCACACATTAACCCCCATCTCCACTCATTAACCCCCCCACACATTAACCCCCATCCCCACTCATTAACCCCCCCACACATTAACCCTTCCACACATTAACCCTCCCACACATTAACCCCCATCCCCACTCATTAACCCCCATTCCCACATTAACCCCCACAATTTAACTCCCATCCCAACTCATTAGACCCCTTCCCCCCTCATTAACCCCCTTCCCCACATTAACCCCCATAATTTCCTCAGGTTTCCTCCTCCTCCCCCCCATATGTTCCCCATCTTTCTCCACCACACCACATGAATATGTCTGCACCCTGGCCTTGCTCCGAGTCCTCACACACTGTCCTCAGTAAACTTACTCCCCCTGCTCCCTCCCTATCCATTCCATGGGACTCTGCAGTCATCCCCCAATCTTCCCTTGCACAGTCGGTGGTGTCTTCAGCACCATTACCCGTCTGGAGCACTTACCGCACCAATCGCAACGCTGCCTCACTGCCCGAGTCTTCGCCTCTGAAGAGCCGGCGTGTGACGTCAGCAGCGTGATCATGTGACCTGATCACGCTGCTGGCGCATGCGGAAGTGCCGGCGGCGGTGAGGCGCCACTGGCAGTGGCGTCGCAGCGGCGCTTACACCTCTCCAAGTGAGTCAGACAGTGTATGTACTAGTAAGCGCAGCTCTTTCTCTGCGCCAGCTGTCAGTTTGACAGCCGGCTCAGAGAACGGAAGAATCTGAGTGTGGGGGCGGCAGAATGCCACCGATGGGGAGTCTCCTCTTTGGACCACCGCATCAGGCAGCCCGATGGCTCCCCCTGTCGGCTGCACCCGGGGAAAATGCCCCGGCTGCCCCCCCGGATACACCCGTGCATGCCAGTAAGAATTGCTGCTTTGCCGTTGCAGCTCTATATCCTAACAAGGTGCAATCACTCATAATTTTCAGAAACCCCTTTAGGCTAAGTTCACACTTGGTGTTTTTTTTTTCTTTTTTATGCTTATTTTCAGCTGTGTTTAAGGGTATGTGCATACGCTGCGGATTCTGCTGCGGATCCGCTGCGGATTTGGTCTCTGCGGATCTGCAGCATTTCTGCAGACAATGTACAGTACCATGTAAGTCTATGTGATTTACATTCTGCTGTGCACATGCTGCGGAAAGGCTGCAGTTTTGAATCCGCAGAAAGAATTGGCATGTCAATTCTTTCTGCGGATTCTGCTGCAGTTTGCCACCTATTCCATTGTCCAGGTGTCAAACCGCAGGGGAAAACCGCTGGCCAATCCGCAGGTAAAACCGCAGATCATTTTACCTGCGGTTTCACCTCAAGGGGGAGGATGAATCCAAAACACAACTAACGGTCATTACAAAATTGCTTTATTAAAGTGGTGAGGCAAGGCACAAACACAACATGATATAGAGCCATAAAATCATAAACAGCAGATGAGGACACAGAGGCCCATGTTGCCAATACTGCACTTAGAATTACTCATAATTACATGGCAATAGTATATACCATACAGTATAATAAAAGCCTAACAGCTAATATTACATAATATAGTGCCCATAATATACTCGCAGGTGGTCAAGCTGAATAAAAATGAATCCAGTCAACAGTCAAAGATGTATATTCATATGAACAATATATATTACCTGGACACAATAGCAGATGGCAAGCAAGGGGTCACAGTGTCCGCCGGGTGGACCGCAGGGAGACGGCACCGAGCTTACCGACAGAAGAAGACTGCTGTCTCACTCCAGCTCGCAGCTGCGGCCTCCTTGCTTCTGCCCGCAGCCATCGCCGCTTCACTCCTGACCACGGCGGTGACTCCTCCTTTGCCGCCCACAGCTGCCACCGCCCCGCTCCAGTCCGCGGTAGAGACTGGGCCTGTGCCCGCTGCGGATCCGCCAGTGCGACCTCAGACTGCACCTGTGGCCTATCAACCGCCACTTATCACCGCCACTGCCAGTCCCTGTCAGGGAGTTGTGGCCTCCACTCTCCCGCTCCCAGGCGGTATCCCGCTGCCTCCGCTGGGGGAAATCCTGCCAAAGAACTCTCCGCGGGCCTGTTGCGCCCCTACTCCTCCTGGGCGTCGGAACGCCCGAAGACTACGCCAGATCTTCAGCGGCTGGGTCCAGTGGCTGTGACGCAGACACACCGTGGAACAGAATGCCGAGGGACGTCAGGACGGATAAGTGATACATAGTGACTAAGGACCCGTAGTCGGACTTTCCGCAGCCATATAGTGACCGGTCTTTGCCGGATTAGTCGTGTTCTCCCAATCTTTGTTTAAGTGTATTGGCTCCCTGCGAGGACAACTACTGTTATTCTGTTGGTTGCATAACAATAGCCCTAACGGCATCTATCTATAAAAGTTAACGTTTAAAGACATTTCTGTCTCTCGTCTCGTCACTGCATCCTGCGTACCTGCTATTACCACATTTGGTGTAGTCGGCAGGATGCAGTCTCCGAGCGCGGACAGTGGCACCCCAGGCCAGAGCGGGGCCATAGACACAGCAAGCAACCAGAGACCCCAGTCCAGCAATTCTCTGGGGGCTATGCTAAACAACCTGCCCAGGTTTTCAGGCTCCAACACCATGCTGTGGAGCTGGGCAGAGCGAATGTGAGGCCTCTTCCGAATGCATCCGATGACCCCTGACCTGGAAGCCGAGGTAGCTCTCATGGCATTAGAAGGGGAGGCCAGGGATTCAGTAATGTTGAGGCCCCCGGGACACCGCAACACCTTTGCTATGGTCTTACGGATACTGGAATACTGGAAGAGACCCATGGGGATCCGACAGATGTGGGGGACTTGAGGACCCGGTTGTTCAGTCGAATGCAGGGAGAGGTGGAAACTATCACCCAGTATATGAATGTCCTCCAAGAGTTACACACGGCCATCGAGCGGAAGGACGGCGTAGGCGTAGGACCCATCGACATTACCCTACGCAACTTGTTAGTGACTGGACTCCGAGACCTGTTGATAAAGCAGGCACTATGGGAGCAGGTCCAACTGAACCCACATTTAGCTTTCTCTGAGGTGGGGAGTAAGGCGCGTGCACGAGAGCAGGAGCAGGGAATGACAGTCCCCGTGGGGAAGGTCCGGAGTGTGGAGGTCGCTGTGACTGCTGTCGGAGAGCCCCAATGGATAGAAGAGATGAAACAAGTGCTGAAGAACATCAGGGGCAAGTTGGCCGAAGTGAAGAGAAGAACCGAGGTCACGTCTGGGTGGCCTAGTTTCAATTCCAGGCCCTGGGGGCCTCGCAATGCTTAGAGCGGCCGGCCCTCACAGCCCCAGTGCAATGAGTGCGGGGAGCTGGGCCACTTCGCACGAGAGTGTACGCGGTGTGGGAGGCAACCACCCCGGCCGCCATTAAACTAGAGTGCTCCAGGCTGGGAGGACGCCGCTCGGAGCCAGAAATCACGACATGGGGTGGTGGAAGTCCAGAAGATCTGGTCGCAAAGTGTCCGGTGGTATGGGCAGAAGTCGAGGGCCATGCCGTACGGTGCCTAGTGGATACGGGGTCGCAAGTAACGACCATGCCTGCAACTTACTTTCGGCAGCATTTCCCTGAGGCAGTGAGACCCCAGCGGGGACCTATGTTAATACTGGTAGCCGCCAATCAATTACCAGTCCCTGTCGCTGGGGTGGTTTGGGTGCAGATTATGCTGTGTGGCAAATCCTTCGGCCGCCGGGGAGTGGTCCTGACTCATGGAGAAACCAATGACAAACATCCAGTTATCCTGGGCATGAACATCCTGCGAGAGTTTGGCAATTTACTCCTCAATGACCCCACGCAAGAGACTCTGACCAGTGGGGTTCCTGCATGGCCCAAGGGCAGGTCTTCCAGCAGTTGGTGCAAGAGGCATGAGTTCTCCAGGACTGCCAGGAGGGCGAGGCACTGGGCAAAGTCATTGCGCCAGCGGCTCCCCCGCTCATACTGCCCCCCCGGGCAGACAGTGGTGACCCTGCCCACCAGGGCCCCGGTGCCTTTGGAGGGCGTGGAGATGCAGGTGGAGCCATGCTACTCGGAATGCCTGCCTCCTGGCATACTGGTGGCCCGCTCCCTGGCCACTGTGCGGAGAGGGACCGTCCTGGTGCGCTGAGTCAACCTAGAAGACCAAGACATCATCTTAAGGCCCCGGATCGAGATGGCCAAGCTGGTGGGGTTGTTGGAAGAGGTGCTGCCAGCCCCTACGGTCCAATTGAAGATGCAACCCGAGGACCCCTGGGCAGTGACTATTCAAACTCTGCAGGCTGCTGAGTCCTCAACTCAGGGAAAGGGCCGAAACATCCTGTAAAGAATGCGAGCTGAACTCTCTGGCCTGGCTCCCGCCCAACTTCTCCAGGTAGAAACACTACTAGGACAGTATCACGGGGTATTCGCTAGCCACGAGGATGATTTTGGATGCACCACAGCCATCACACACGGAATTCCCATGGCATGAACGGCCCCCATACGGGAACGATACAGACAAATTCCCCCACAACTATACCAGGAGGTAAAAACTTTACTGGCCCAAATGCTGTGGAAGGGGGTCATTCGAGAGAGCCAGGGCCCCTGGGCGGCTCCCATCGTGTTGGTGCGCAAAAAGGATGGCACCCTGCGGTTCTGCGTGGACTATAGAAAGTTGGATGCCTGTACCATCAAAGACTCGTACCCGTTGCCTCGTATAGAAGAATCCCTGTCAGCCTTGGGGAAGGCGAAGTACTTTTCAACGTTAGATCTGGCCAGCGGGTATTGGCAGGTGCCGATATCGGAAGAAGACAGGGCTAAGACGGCGTTTATTCTTCCTATGGGACTGTTCAAGTTAAATCGAATGCCGTTCAGGCTGGCCAATGCCCCGGGGACCTTTCAGCGGCTGATGGAACGGTGTCTGGGGGATCTCAACTTCGAGGCCACGCTGATATACATGGACGACATGATCATCTATGCCGCCACAGTTGAGGACCACCTGCGGCGGTTGGGACAGGTGCTCGGCCGGCTGCAGAAGTACGGGTTGAAGGTGAAGCCCCAGAAATGCCACCTGTTTCGCACCCAGATTGAATATCTGGGGCATGTCATCTCTGCCGAGGGTGTTAGACCGTCCCTGGAAAAGGTTGCTGCCATTCAGGGATGGCCTACCCCCGAAACGATAAAAGACGTACAGGCCTTCCTGGGGCTGGCTGGATACTATCGTAGTTTCGTAAAGAATTTTGCACGCCCGGCCCGAGTTATGCAGGACCTGCTAAAGGGGGCTCCTGCCGGGGCGAATGGATGGAAAATCCAGTGGCAACAACCGCAAGAAGAGGCCTTCCAAGACCTTAAGGCTGCGCTCTCAGGTGCCCCAGTGTTATCTTATGCAGATTTCTCGAAACCGTTCATACTACACACCGACGGGAGCCTCCACGGGCTAGGGGCTGTATTGTCACAAGTTCAGGATGGCTAGGAGAGAGTGATCGCGTATGGTAGCCGATCACTTCATGACTCCGAGCGAAACCCTGACAATTACAGCTCCTTTAAGCTCGAGCTCCTCGCGGTAGTGTGGGCCATGAAAGAGTACCTGGCGGGCTCCGAAGTTGTGGTGCGGACTGACAACAACCCGCTGGTCCGCCTCGAAAATGCCAAATTGGGGGCTCTGGAGCAGCGATGGGTGGCCCAGATGTCCAAGTTCAACTACAAGATCATCTACAAAAGAGGAGCAGAAAATGTGCACGTGGATGCCCTCTCCAGGATCCGGCACACAACGCCAGGGAAAAGCCGAGACGACGAATTGGAAGGAGAAGAGACACCATATGCCCTCACCGCCACTGTGTTCACGGTTGCCACCCAAGAAGGACCCCCAAGCGGTGTGCTGGAGCAATCACGTGGCAGATGGATCCAACAGCAGCAAGAAGATGAAGAAATTGGGCTCCTACGCTGATAGGTGACCACCGGCAGACTGCCCACCGATGCCCAGAGACAGACTTCGTCTCAGGATATGTTGCTGATGCTACGCCAATGGGAGAAACTAGTCATCAAGAAAGGACTGTTGTATCGTAAGACAGTATCACGGGCGACGTCTGCAACAACTTGGCAGGTAGTTGTGGCCAGAGCCCAACTCAGTGAACTGGCACGGGAAGCCCACAAAAAGGGGGCTCACTTCGGAGTCCAGAAAACCTTGCAATGGTTGCAGCAGATAGTTTACCATCCGCGCTTGCACGCTGTTGTGGAAGAAACTTGTCGGGCCTGCCACCTATGCGAACTAGCTAAACCACCCGCACAATGGGCCCCGGTGCAAACGATAGTGACATCAGCACCCCTCGAGCTCTTGACGGTGGACTATATGACCATTGGCCCTGCATACCAGGGGTATGAGCATTGTCTCATCATGGTGGATCACTTCACCAAATTTGCCGTGGTAACCCCAACTCGAGATCAAACTGCGGAGTCAGCCGCCTATGCAATCTGCAAGAACTTTATCCAAGTGTACGGCTGCCCTCAACGGATAGATTCAGATCAGGCAGCATGCTTCCTGGGGAAGGTCATGGAGGAGCTACATCGTCTCTATGGTATCAATAAATCTCGGACCACACCATACCACCCACAGGGAAACGGGGCCTGCGAGCGTTTTAATCGGACATTAATTCAAATGTTGCGTACCCTGAAGAGTGACCGGAAGGCCCGATGGCCTGATTATGTCCCTGAACTAGTGTGGGTCTATAACAACCGGGTGCACCGAGTTACTGGCTATACCCCCTACTCACTACTATTCGGGCGAGAAGGCAAAGGGATCACGGAGGTAGAACAAAACCCGGAGGAACCCCAACCCTGGTCTGGAGTGTCATCATGGGTCCGAAACCACCGACACCGGCTACAGACCCTTCACAGCATCGTCCAGACAAAACTCCAGGACCTAGAGCACCCAGGGGGACTCTACCTCCACCCACTGACTTTCAGACTGGGGATCGAGTACTTGTACTAGACCAGCGCCCCCAGAACAAGCTAGAACCCCGGTGGGAAGAGAGTCCTTACTGAGTATTGCGCCGAATAAGCCCCTATGGGCCCGTGTACGAGATACGACCTGAAAGGGACGGGGCACTTCCCACTCATACTGTCCACCGTAATATGTTGCAGCCCTGTACATCCAACGATCCCGTGCAACCCGAGCCCACTCCTCAGGCCCCCGAACCAATCCCCATGGTCTGGGACCTAGATGACAAAGAAGATAGCCCAATGGTACAAGCGGGCTATCCAAGGAACAATATCTCAGCAAGTCATGCCAGCCCACCAGAATCGCCATTCCACCACCGGCCACCACCCCAGAAAGCTCCACCACAGTCGAACTAAGACGCTCCGAGCGGTCAACAGCCTGAAAACCCCCCGAACGCTACGAACAGGATAAGTTCGTATGGCAACAGGAACTTTTGTCTCAAAAGGCCAACCTGAGCCTACCAAGACCCTCGCCCGAGGACTGGCGAGCATACAGGATGGGGGAGTGTAGGAGGAGAGGCCTCCGCAGAGTACCCGGGCCGGGGACCGTCTTCCAGGTTCCTGGGGTATCTGTTTCCAGGGAGCAGAGCTAGGGGATGGACTGCTGAGACTGACAGGGCAGTTGGGGGAGGAGTCCAGAGAAGAGGGGCGGAGAGGGCCAGACTGTGTGAGTCAGCAGAACGAGGGAGAAGGAAGTGGAGACTTGGGGAGGGCCCGATAGCGAGAGCCACGACCAGCTTCCAGAGAGGAGGACAGCGACAGGAAGGAGACTCCCAGTGGACCGCAGGGAGACGGCGCCGAGCTTACCGACAAAAGAACACTGCTGCCTCACTCCAGCTCTCAGCTGTGGCCTACTCGCAGCTGTCTGCGGCCGATGCCGCCTCACTCCAGCTCGCGGCTGCGGCCTCCTCGCTGCTGCCCGCAGCCACCGCCACTTCACTCCTGACCACGGCGGTGATTCCTCCTTTGCCGCCCGCAGCTGCCACCGTCCCGCTCCAGTCTGCAGTAGAGACTGGGCCTGTGCCTGCTGCGGATCCTCAAGTGCGACCTCAGACTGCGCCTGTGGCCTATCAACCGCCACTTATCACCACCACTGCCAGTCCCTGTCAGGGAGTTGCGGCCTCCACTCTCCCACTCCCAGGCAGTATCCCGCTGCCTCAGCTGGGGGACATCCCGCCAAAGAACTCTCCGCGGGCCTGTTGTGCCCCTACTCCTCCTGGGCGTTGGAACGCCCGAAGACTACGCCAGATCTTCAGCGGCTGGGTCCAGTGGCTGCGACGCAGACACACCATGGAACACAACGCCGAGGGATGTCAGGACGGATAAATGATACATAGTGACTAAGGACCCGTAGTCGGCCATTCCGCGGCTATATAGTGACCGGTCTACGCCGAATTATTCGTGTTCTCCCAATCCTTGTTTACTGTGTATTGGCTCCCTGGGAGGACAACTACTGTTATTCTGTTGGTTGCGAGACAATAGCCCTAACGGCATTTATCTATAAAAGTTAACGTTTAAAGACATTTCTGTCTCGCGTCTCGTCACTGCATCCTGCGTACCTGCTATTACCACACCAAAACCTCATTCTATGAAACTGGACTTTTACTTTCAACACTAAACTTTATTATCATGCACAAGAGACAAATCTAGCATGCCAAAACTGCTGCAAAAAAACGCATAAAAAAAGCAAGGAAAACCTGCATTTTTTTCTGGGGCTTCTTTCCTGTCAAGAGATCAGGTTTTGCTGCAGAAAAAAAAAATGCTGAAAAAACGCCTAGTGTGAACTTACCCTTAAAATCCAACATGTACGGTTCCAAGGTCATTAACGGAGGAAGAACACTTGCAAAGTCAAAATTGATCTCCAATGCCCCAATTGAACTTCTAAATACTAGGCGGACAATGATATAAAATTGCCGTCCATGGGACAGTGTTGCGGTTATCGGAATGGTGAGCCTACTGTCATCCATGCCCAAATCTGGGGACATTGGCGCCTCCCAAACGTAATATACCAGCTTTGTAACTGAATATTTGGTAAATAGTCAATAACTGTACGACGAGACTGCCCTGAACCACAATTTTTATTTAATGCATTGTAATGCCCAACAGTCCGTCCATCAAGAGGATCCTGCCAACGTCTCGTCCTGCAGCGAGTGTCTCTTTTAGGAGAAGCTAAAACTGTCTTTGTTTAATTCGCACACTTCACCAAACCCTTATCATGTTATGTGGAGCACAGTGAATCTCTCAAGAGCCCGTGCTGAGCCATGTGTCCCTAGATGGGATTTAAATGAGAGTTTTTACATCAAAATGAAGCATAAAGTAATTAGGTTTAGTGCCTGGGGAATTAACCCTCTCCTTTCCACAGTCTTCAGACTTTGCAGAAACAAGGTACCTTGTACTACGTTAGTCGAGGCAGAAGAGACACATTTATGTGCAAAACACAGAAGACCTGACTGTCACCAGACCCCTAAAAAAATATTATATTAATGGGGCTACTTCCAATTTTTTGGAAATAGAAAACAGAAAAAATTAAACTATGGACAAGTTCATGTGATCATATTTTTGGCCCTTGTGCTGTCCATAAAAAAAAACTGGCAGTACTAGGGACGATGTCATTCAATTTGGCTGTTCACATGAGAAAATTTTTCACGGGCTGAATTTGCGCATGAAAAAAATCCCAAGTCTTTTATGTATTTTGGATCTATTCAAATCTACGGGTGCACCAAAAAAGTTAGATCCCATACAAATCAAGCATATCAACTATACCACATCCGATTTCTTTAACATTTGAAACCATATTTATTATTATCAATTTTAATAACTGCTGGTATCTAAAAGTGGAAGCTATATGGAAGACAATTCAGATAAAAATCATCCATTTGTCTGGATGAGAATTAGATGATATTTTTACGTTCATGTGAACTTAGCTTACAGGTGACAGGTGAAATCAGTTCCAGATAAATATTCCTGCCATATGCTGTCCAAATTGTAGTCATGTGGTGCCGCATTCTTGCACTTTTTGAAGCAATCAGAGTAATCAATGATTGGCAGTAGAGGAGAGGAATCTTGTAGAACCTTTGTTCTAACCATCAACGTCTCCTAATGTGCCTTATTTTGGCCCACTGTTCTTTATTGAGGTCCAACATGTTCTCTAATTGCCATTCGCATAAGTCACAGGCCGGATAAAGTTACCACCAAGTGGTAAAGCAATTTCCATGCGTGGTGTGGTAGTGGATTAGAAGATGGTAAACCCTTCATTACGTTCCACTGCTAGGCCTAAATAAGCTGGCCTATATGCGCCATAATGAATGATCTCATAATTTCATTCCAATAATATAATTGGCTAAAGTGTTTTCATTTCCTAGCCACTAGAGTTGAGTGAAATGGGTCGGTCAGATTCAAAAGTCGCCGACTTTCGCCAAAGTCGGGTTTCGCCGAGGTTGGCCATGCGGTCGTCGACCCAAGTGCCAAAGTCGGATTTCACAGAATGCTTGCACGTGACTTTTTTTTCAGGACGTGACTTTTTTTTCAGCGAATGAGCAAGGACATACACTGTGGGCAACGAGATGACATGTGCAGCGTCCGGGAGGAGGGAGGAGAGAGAGAGAGTTTTCGCGCACTTTAAAAAGCGGTCCGGCATGTAGGTGTGTTTACTGTCCTCCACTCCCTGCCACTTTGCTTCCCCATTGGCTTGCATTGGGTTTCGTGTTTCAGTCGGACCTTCGACTTTTCACGATAGTCGGCCGATTTCGTTCGACTCGACTTTTGAGAAAGTCGGGTTTCATGAAACCCAACTCGACCCTAAAAAAGGCAAAGTCGCTCATCTTTACTAGCCACCTTATAACATCTCCTCATGTGGTCATCTCCTCTGCTGTAGTGATCACATTTTTTTGGGGGGGGGTGAAAAAATTGACCATATTTTCATCCATAGAATATTATGTGCTTTGTGATACATTTCTGTGGTATATGACACTCCAAAAAAGCGTTTAATTTTTTTTCTGGATTCAATTACTCATCCATAGAGTATTATATGCTCTGTGGGACATTTCGGTAAAATGTAACAATCCTAAAAAAGCATTGACACATTTTTCTGGATTCATTTAGTCATCTAGAGAGTATTAGATGCTTTCTGTGACAATAGGGTGGTTTTTAACACTTCAAGAAAACACTGAAAAAATTTTTGTAGATTCAATTACTCATTCATAGAGTATTAAGTGCTTTTTGTTTTTACCCTTCAGTGGTATATAACACTCCAAAAAACTGTTGAAAAATATGTCTAGATTCAATTACTCATTCATACAGCACATGCTTTATTTTAAATTTCGGTGTTATATAACACTCAAAAAAAGTTCTAACATTTTTTATGGATTCAATTTGTCATCCATGCAGTTTCACTTGGTTCCTGTCATACAAAACTCCAAAAAAAGTTCCAAAATTTTGTTTGGATTCATTCATTCAGTTTAACGCTGTTAGGGGCTGGCGGAACGCACCAAATAACATAGAAGGTATTTAGGTGCGTTTGCAGCTCGGGGTCCAACGTGCATAGATGGTAACTGCTGCTCGGTAATGGCAGACACTATATGGCGGTATAATAAGTGAACACACATGGGTTAACGTCACCCGGTGTGTACCAGGCGGACTCTGTTGCCTCACAGAGCCGCACTACCGCTGAATATGAATGCCGAAGCCTGTGAATCTCACAGAGCTCGGCGAAATGAGCGCTGGTGTAAAGTCACAGGACTCTGCCCAAGGACACAGGGTCGGAGTCCCTCTAGACTCACCAGCACTCGGCGCCGCAGTAGATGCAGTACTTATGTGCCTTGTGCTGGATGGCACAATATGGCGCTAAATGAGGTGCTGACCTGGAAGCACTGTGGCATAAAGCCTAGCCACTGACAGGCGCTGACTCTAACCACCAGACCTTAACAACAGGCACAACCAAGGATAGGGGTTTCAAATGAGTCAGTCACCAGATACATGTATCCATCATCATACACACCTTAAGCATAAGAGTCTATACTAGCGCATGGCCGAGCGGCCATGTGACTCTTTTATAGTGGTGTCCTTCTGGGACATTCCCAGTAGTGGACCAATCTGAGCAGGAACGGGACCTGCGCATGTGACCTCCAACCTCCAATGAGAGGTCGTCCCACGGGCATGCTCAGTAAGCAAAAGACAGGACTTAGTCCCAGAAGTGTCTACTTGCTGCTGACTCAAACATGGAGTTATAGCAGAGCCAGCATGAGCAACCAGATGCCTAGCATCATCCTGAGCAAGATGCCTGGACCAACATCTCTGCTGAGCAGGTATCTCTGGGGCTGCAGAGGACGTGGCTTGAGATTCCCCCTGTGCAATGGGGGAAACTTGACGCCTTTTGTTTAGTTTATCCTATGTATGTCCCTGCATAGGAGAAACTAAACAAAAACTTCAAACAAGGATGAATCTGCATAGACATACGATAAAAAATGAGCTGCACACGCCTGTAGGAATACACTTCTCTAGACCTGGACACAGTATGGCAGATCTAAAAGTCCTAATTTTGAAAGGTCATTTCAATAGTGACAGAGAAAGGAAAATATGGGAGTTCAAATTTACACATATGTTTCAATCTCTAACAATAGGACTGAATTTGACACCTGGATTGATGAGTCATTACATGGACACAGTTCACACCTCCACAAGAAGGTTTCCTGATGTCTGACAGAACACTTCCAGTTCACACCTCTACAAGAAGATCTTCAGATGTCTAATAGAACGCTTTCACCTCATCTACATGTATAACAAAACCTTAATTTGATTTCCTTGGCCTATCTCTAGCAAGCATCTCGCTTTTCCTTGTAGAATTCCTATATAAATGTTGCCATCTCTTCTCAGTATATGCCTGAAGAAGGGGCCTTCTGAGCCTTGAAAGCTTGCAAATATAATTTCTCTGGTTAGCCATTAAAGGTATCACTCCTTGAATACTTTTCTCAATTTTTTAGGGGGACATAAGTATTTACATCTATTTTTCTGGCTAACACGGTACCACAATATTATTTTGTATTGTACATCGTAAAAATATTACCACAAACTTTTCCACACCATCAAATGACAGGAGCACATAAAGTGTTTTTAATGTTCAATATTTGAATGAGATCCACCAGTTGTTGCCTTCAAAGGTCTATGGATGACTGGATGACACTACTTATCATTTTTTCATTGCTTAGCACTTTGTTCAGAGCCTTTATGAGTGTACGAGCACATGAACTATAATAATAATCTTAATATTTTAATGAGGTCCTCCAGTTGTTGCCTTCAAGGGTTTATAGATGAGCCTGCTTATAATTTTTCCTGGCTTTGCACTCTGTGCAAAGTCTTTATGAGTGTAACTATACTTTGTGCAGAATAGCTGAATGAGGTACTACAGTTGGTACCTTCAAGGGTGTATGGATGACCCTGCTTTTAATTTTTGGCAAGCTTTGCACCACATGACAATTGAAACAAAATATGTATAAAGCCCTCATTTATGTCTAATACAAGGTGTATCGAGTCCCTCTTCCATTACATTTTTGGCAGTTCTTGCTGACTTTATAAATTACACTGAAATTTCCATTTTTTAATAAAAATTTCAATTTTGGCATACTTAAAGGGGTTGTGCCACATACAAAGTTCATTTTAATCAATATATATTGGAATAATAATAATAATTTCTACAATTGGATGTGTTTAAAAAAAAATTCCTGTGCTGAGATAATCTTATAAATGTGAACTTCTTAGACAAAGAAAAAAGTGAACGGCACTAGTGGAACCTATAAGTTACACGTGGAGATGATAGATCCTTTATTACTGAAATATAGTGGTTCCTCAATTGGTGTATATTGCTTATAAATGTGCCCCTGCTGTAATGGCTGTGTCTGACAGTGCACAGAACATGGTCTGTTCATACCACAGCTCCTGAGCAGGGGAGGGGAAGAGAAAAAGTATACAGACATTACAGACATAAATAATTATTTCTTTGAAGTAACACATTTTTTAATAATAGGAAAGGAAATGCTGTACCTCACTAAAAGAATCAGCCGTGATCTCATGCTATAATGTCTGTATACTTTTTTGCTTCCTCCCCTGACCAGGAGCTGTGGTATGATCAGACCATGTCCCTGTACGGTCAGACACAGCCATTACACAGTACACAGCAGCGGCACATTTGTAAGATTATTTCAGTAAAAAGAACATTTTCTTTAAACACATCCAATTGTGGAAATTATTATTATTACAAGATCTAGTGATTAAAATCAACTTTAAGATCAACTTTGCTCATGGGAAAACCCCTTTCAATTTTTTTAAAATCCTTTTTAAATATTGACTTATATATAAGTCACTATACAGGAAAGAATGTTTCATAACATTTTTCCTGGAAACTCCAATTTTGAATGATTTATAGTCCTTATAGTAGAGAAAAAGTGTGACCCCATTGTTCTCAGCAGCGATCTGGAAGTCAGAGATGCTTCCAGGGGTCTTCCTCATGCTGTTCTCCTTTCATTCATCACTTTTTTTCATCCATTCCAACATTTTTGCTTCCCCCCCAGACCTCCTTATCTGTCCTCAACAGGGCAGAGCAGTGCGCCTGCGCCAGAGCCGTGACGGGCAGCAAAGAAGAGGCCGTCACCGTTAGAAGATGGGAGGTGCTGGACCATGCCCGCCAGATTTGCTCTGCCAGGGATTTTAACCCTGAATAGCGTCCCGGAAAGGCCGTGAAATATCTCTCTCTCTCACCCTCTCTCCCTCTCTCCTTTTCCAGACCGCGGTTCCTTTAAATTTCATCCACTTCCCGGCTGCAGCGGATCCGTATAGAAAACGGATCCAGTGGCATCTGTTTGACCCATGATGGAAACGGATCCGTTTTTTTAACGCTCTGGTGGATTTTGACTGACCTAAAAAGACGTAAATGTGAAACAGGCCTTAGAGGAACAAACGGAATCCATCCGCTAAAGTAACAATACGAATCAGTTACACAAAGGTAAGCAGAAAAGCTCCATTGAATATTTGGGAACCGTTTCGGTTCCATGTTGTGTCAGTTTTGAGATTGGAAGAGCAAGCTCTGCGTGCAAAACTTTGTTTTCCATTCTAAAGACAGACACAAAATGTAAAACAGACGATCCCATAATAATCAAGGGGACTTTATGCTTTTGTTGCCATCATTAATGCAATGGATCCTTTTTACATAGGAATTTCATTTTTCTATTTCTCTAAAGAAAAAACAGACAAATGTATTGTTGGTCCTGTCCCTGGTCCAAAACATCCCCACCCACATTCCTAATCATTCCAGTCATCTTGTCCGAATGTCAAAGCACTCATTTATTATACAGACTTATCATACTGAGCACTTTTTTATTGCTGTCTATGCAAAGCACAGCAGCCGATGAAAAGGTCATCTCTACTGCTGCACTCTGCATAGGTGAAGCACTTGGCAGTAAGCAAGCTGCCTTACCCTGAACTGAGCAAGTTTTTGCTGGCCGTCAGGCACTCACTGCTCCCATGTGTTGCTAATAAAAGTGGTATTTTCCAGACCCAAGTGTTTAGTCCTGTCATCTTAGATCATATTAATTGTGTGGGGGGGGAATAATTTGTGCCCCATAGAATTTACATCTGTGCAATTATCCCCATGGTCAGGTATCATGCTACACCACAGTAGCTGTATACCAACCATCTAACTCTGTTCAGCCTTGTTACCTCACAAGTTACCATCAAGTTTGTTGCCTTTTAGTGAGTAATATCTGCTTGAATTGCTGCCGGTGTCTGTCTGTATTACTTGTGCAATCCATGAGTTGGGAAACCACTCTGCCCGATGAGGACTGTTGTATCCATTCAAGTTAAAAGAGCACACTACATCACCCAGTGCACCTCTGAAACACTCATCTTTTTTTTATGTTTTTCCTCTGTGAGGCAGAAGGGCCAGCGTTGTAGTCATGGCCGAGTACATTGGGGCTTCTAGGCCCTGGCCTCCCATTACATGAAAATAAAGTCCATTAGTCAGCATACCTGTGACTTCAGGTCCAGCATTGTCAGGATCTCTTCTACGCCACTGAAGACTGTCTGCAGACGATTTCACATGAATTAAGACACAGCCCATTTCAACTTGAAACTGAACAACTTTACTGTTTTCATTTCTCAGCACATCCAAGTATTTCACAGCATTAATCACAGGTTTCACAATACATGTATCTTCATCTTTCCACGTCCACCAGTACATTATGGGGTAATAGCATCTTTGGTGGTACCGCAGCACCCTCCTTGTCCAGACTCACTGTATTTGGGGATTCCCTAGTCTGTTTCACCCTGGATCTGAGGGCATCAGCCCATGCAATGACCTGCCACATATTGGACAATCTGTACCCTGTACTCTTCCCGGACCGATTTCTTCCTTTTCCTCCAAACTGCTGCAACACTGATGATTAATACTGTTCTTCTGTCCTAAGAACCCCGAATGGCTGGGCTTCACTGCTTCACTGACATTATGTGACTCCTGCGGCATCCTGGGCCTATAACCCTTGTGGACTGTTTGGGCACCCAGGCCCTTCTCCCTCTACCTACACTATCCTACCCCTTACCACCCAGCAGCCCTTTCTACAGTTAACTATATCCTATGCTAGAGCTGTTTACGCTATAATGCCCCCCATCTAGTGGTCAATGTTATGTCTGCACTTACCCTATCAATAAACATAGCAGTACCAACTTTTATAACATTACATATACATTATGTAGGTACATGTTATCTTAGCCGTAATAAAAGAATCTAACAGTATACATGGATATACAGACATACTCCTATAATGTGCAGAACTGGGTCGAGCAAGTAAACGGCGAGAACAGCAAAGACATATCATACCCCCTACACCCCTTCACCTAATGCTTCAACATTTTGCATAACTACATATTCTCCTTTCTGCACCTTTCAGGATCTCCTTGTGAAGTGGAACCACTATGCCCCAGGTGGGTACAAGTACCTTGAGCATTATTGCAGTAGCAGGATGTTGCGAGGGTAGCAAGGACATGGCACACCCAGTAATCTGGGGAGCAGCAAAACGGATACAGTGGAAGTCAGCCAGGAAAGAAGCAGATGAAGCACTGTGTGAAAGAAGGCGGGGTACATCAAACTGAAGTTTTGAAACTCAATCCTTAGGTATCCATGGTTACGACCACAGATATAGTGACAGTTAGTTAGCCAGTTGCTAGTGGTCGTAACCATGGATACCTAAGGTCCTGCAATGCCTGCACATGAGGAAAGAGACATAGTGAATCAGAAAAACTACATATTTCTAATAGGAGGTATTTGCTAAAATTATGGTTATTACATCTGCTACATATTGGGATAGGATCTTTGAGATGGGATGGGAATATCCCTTTAAGTTATAAAACTTCCTCCAATCAGATCACAGGCTTCACTAACTAACATAGAGTCTGTATGTGTTAGGAACGGCGGAACGCACTAAATAAATAAATAATTAAGTGCGTTCGCCGCTCGGGGTCCACCGTGCAGTAGGTGTTAAACCGCTGCTAGATAATGGCAGACGTGCTATGTGGCGGTATATTGCACGCGGGATAGATGTCACCCGGTGTGCGCTGGGAGTACTCTGTTAGCTTCACATAGACGCCTAAGGAATTAACATAAATGCTGAGCCTGTTGGACTCACAGGTCTCAGATAAGTGCACGCATGATATTTGGTCACAGGAGCTGGGCCCTAGGCAGAGGGTCAGAGTCCGTCTAGACCTACCGTGCGTGCAGCGTCGCAACCGCAGACGCCAAGAGGTGCTGCAGACTGCAGCACGGTGACAGACACTGCTGTTAATCGACTATGCCCGGTAGTAGGCGCACTGTCGGACGCTAGCACTGTGGAGGATGCTGTTGTGGCTTGCAGTTTGCCACTCACTGACTGGCGCAGACTCTAAATTTAAGTCCCTATACACACTCGTAATATCAGAGGGAGGGGATCTTAATGAGTCATTCGCAGGTTTATGCATCCATCATCATTCACACAGTAGCAAGTAAAGACTATACTAGCGCATGGCCAAGCGGCCATGCGGGCCTTTTATAGCCTTGCGCTTCCGGGACCTTCCAGATCTCTGAGATGGACAAATCAGATCTGGAGAAGGACCTGAGCACGTGACTCCCGATCTCCAAAGGGAGATCGTCTCGAGAGCGTGCCCAGTAGAGTGACGGAGGGACTCTGGAGCGATTTGCTGCTGAACAGCCTGCATTGCTATTGCTGACTAAAAGGTGGCAGCAACTGCCAGACCCACAGAGCAGGACTGGGCAGAGCGTCTGGGATGCCAGGATTGCAGAGCAGTCTCCTCTGCGGTCGATAGATAATGGGAGACCGCAGAATGTGAGGCTCTGGATTCCTGTTGAGCCGCTGCAGGAACCCGACTCCTAACAGTATGTACAGAAACTGGAGATGCAGATAAAGGACATACTCCCTAACAACAAGGTATGATTTTCATATTGCCCACACTTGTTACTTGCCATAGATTAGTTTGAACAAGCATCACATGCTTGAAAC
This sequence comes from Dendrobates tinctorius, assembly GCF_039654945.1. NCBI lineage: Eukaryota > Metazoa > Chordata > Amphibia > Anura > Dendrobatidae > Dendrobates > Dendrobates tinctorius. Next base: position 2,616,407 of record NW_027361753.1, read on the forward strand.
AAAGTTATTTACCCTCAATTCTGGAAAGGTGCCAAGAATTTTGTCTGGATCATTTTTGGGGTTTAATGTGAAATTATGTTCAATTTGCCTTTTTTCTCTGTTTTTTTGTGTTGGTTCAAAGCACACAAAGTAAATAAACATGTGTATAACAAAACATGTAACTGCAGTAATTTTCTGGGGAAAAATACTTTATTTTCTTGAGCAATTTCAAGGATGCCAATACTTTTTTGGCCAATAATTTATTTGTATTGAGGTAGATAAAGGAACCCTGTCTCTTTAAATCTTCAACTGGTTTGGGAAAACAAAACTACACACTCTGGGGTGGAGATATGGTTGACAGCCTCCCACCCACTCTTCAGTGTACTCAAAAACTTAGCCCTAAACATGGCCGATTAACCCCTCTCAGCACGTGTGCTGGAGAAAACTTCTAGGTTTCAATCACTGCACCTAATAGCCTCAATGAAACATACATCCCATCCAGTATTTTACCAATGATTTTGTCACAATATATATGGTATATAATTCAAGACAATAACCACCAATAACCAAAACAAAACTCACTGCCACCACCAGTTGTTTATACAGGTTGATTGGACATTAGATAGGTCGCATATGGCTTCAGGGATGCGGTTTATAGAGCAAGAGGAACAAGGCTATTACATTTTATTATATTTATTCCAACAATTAAGAAGAACTTACATAAATATTCAAAAGCTTTCGCAAAGGGGGCAAGACAATACAGTATATACAGTAAATAAAAAATGGGTTAAGGGAAAAGAAAGTTACTACAAAGGTTGTCATAGGAATGGTGCAGATCTTGCGAAGGGGAGCACTCCATTTAGACAATGGCATAGTTCTTACAGCATGCTGTATCTCCCAGCACTGAATAATGATTCAAAGTCAATACCTGCTTTTACCAGGTACCAGCCACTCCCACCCACCTCCCCTGGTGACCTCAGATGGGGGAACATATGATGCAGGCTCAGGTACAAAATATTATGAGATACCCATTCTTAAATATATCTGCTCTCCCGCCAAGGTCCCAGGCGGAAGATATTAACTCCATATTTCCTATGACTAATGTACCTTTCTATACATTGGAGACATGGGATCATTGGTGGATTATAATGAGGGCAATCTGGCCTACTGCCCAGGGACAAGACTCCAGGGGGGGACCCATAGCCATATTTCCCTCATTATAATGTTTTGTGCCCACTGGGGGTGTATATCTGTTGGCAGGGAGCTCATGAAGCTCCGCAATCAGCAATATAAAATGGCAGAGCAAATCCAAGGGAGCTTCCGTCACCTTTTCTGTGATGTGCAAGAAGACATGGAATGCATGGGCTAATTAATTGATATGTTTATTGGGAGGGGAAAAGTGGATGATTATAGTTTATAGGGGGCACAGTAGTGGATTATCAATTTACATTTGTAATGAGGAGATGCATAATAACTAACTACATATTATTGGTGGGTGCACATCTGTATTCAGCGGCGCAGTGTGGGGGGATTTCTTATTCAGGAAACATAGTTACATATATGTCACCTTTTTATTTTCAGGGGCGCTGTGATTACTGCAGCAGACAGCAGTGACCGTATCCCAACGTTAAGACGTCGACATGAGGATTGGACCAACATTCCACAGGCCACAATCAACAACCTGATAAACTCTATGCCAAGGAGATGGGTTGCACTGTGTGAGGAATATGAGGAAGATGGTGTCACACCAGATACTGACTGGTTTTCTGACTAATAAATACTGTAAAACTGCACATTTTAGAGTAACCTTTTATTCTAGCAGTCTAAGGCACGCTTCTGCAATAATCAAATTCTTGATCACCATCTGGATATGCCTCTTCTGTAATGTATTATCTCAGCAAACGAGAAGATCTCACTAACTGAGATGAGCGACTTTGCCTTTTTTAGGGTCGAGTCGGGTTTCATGAAACCCGACTTTCTCAAAAGTCGAGTCGAACGAAATCGGCCGACTATCGGGAAAAGTCGGCGGTCCGACTGAAACACGAAACCCAATGCAAGTCAATGGGGAAGAAAAGTCGGCAGGGAGTGGAGGACAGGAAACACACCTACATGCCGGACCGCTTTTTTAAAGTGCGCGAAAACTCTCTCTCTCTTTTACGTACAGAGAAAAAGTCTTAGATCTTTTAGTCATGACAAATGGGAGAAAAACAAAGGTGGTGCGTTCATATTTTTGTTCAGTATAAATGCGTTGTGTTCTGCGCTGCCTCACAATACTGTAAATATATCTACCATTTCCATAAACGCTACATATGTTACTAGAAACCCAGTAGTCATTTAAGTCCTAGACATTGGTTATATTTCTCTATATTTGCTCTGAAGTAAGGAAGAACCTAACTACAAAGGGACAGAAGAGTGTCACAACACAAAACTGTTGCTTCATGTTCTTACTGACTGTCTCAAAGGACGGGACTGCACCATAGACCCGCGGCTCAACTAGGGTCATGGAACAAATGGGAGGAAGAGAGCGTCACCTATTCGTCCCATAGCCCTGATTCAAATTTATACTGAAACTATACTCCTATGCACAATATAATGTGATGGGAGGAATGTCATATACATAATACAGGTGATGGAGAGATGTGATATACATAATACAGGTGATGGAGGGATGTGATATACATAATACAGGTAATGGAGAGATGTGATATACATAATACAGGTGATGGAAGATGTGATATACATAATACAGGTGATGGAGAGATGTGATATACATAATACAGGTGATGGAGAGATGTGATATACATAATACAGGTGATGGAGGGATGTGATATACATAATACAGGTGATGGAGAGATGTGATATACATAATACAGGTGATGGAGAGATGTGATATACATAATACAGGTGATGGAGAGATGTGATATACATAATACAGGTGATGGAGGGATGTGATATACATAATACAGGTAATGGAGAGATGTGATATACATAATACAGGTGATGGAAGATGTGATATACATAATACAGGTGATGGAGAGATGTGATATACATAATACAGGTGATGGAGGGATGTGATATACATAATACAGGTGATGGAGGGATGTGATATACATAATACAGGTAATGGAGAGATGTGATATACATAATACAGGTGATGGAAGATGTGATATACATAATACAGGTGATGGAGAGATGTGATATACATAATACAGGTGATGGAGGGATGTGATATACATAATACAGGTGATGGAGGGATGTGATATACATAATACAGGTGATGGAGAGATGTGATATACATAATACAGGTGATGGAGAGATGTGATATACATAATACAGGTGATGGAGAGATGTGATATACATAATACAGGTGATGGAGGGATGTGATATACATAATACAGGTAATGGAGAGATGTGATATACATAATACAGGTGATGGAAGATGTGATATACATAATACAGGTGATGGAGAGATGTGATATACATAATACAGGTGATGGAGGGATGTGATATACATAATACAGGTGATGGAGGGATGTGATATACATAATACAGGTGATGGAGAGATGTGATATACATAATACAGGTGATGGAGAGATGTGATATACATAATACAGGTGATGGAGGGATGTGATATACATAATACAGGTGATGGAGAGATGTGATATACATAATACAGGTGATGGAGAGATGTGATATACATAATACAGGTGATGGAGGGATGTGATATACATAATACAGGTAATGGAGAGATGTGATATACATAATACAGGTGATGGAAGATGTGATATACATAATACAGATGATGGAGAGATGTGATATACATAATACAGGTGATGGAGAGATGTGATATACATAATACAGGTGATGGAGGGATGTGATATACATAATACAGGTGATGGAGAGATGTGATATACATAATACAGGTGATGGAAGATGTGATATACATAATACAGGTAATGGAGAGATGTGATATACATAATACAGGTGATGGAGAGATGTGATATACATAATACAGGTGATGGAGAGATGTGATATACATAATACAGGTAATGGAGAGATGTGATATACATAATACAGGTGATGGAGAGATGTGATATATATAATAAAGGTGATGAAGAGATGTGATAAACATAATACAGGTGATTGAGGGATGTGATATACATAACACAGGTGATGGGAGAGATGTGATATACATAATATAGGTGATGGAGAGATGTGATATACATAATACAGGTGATGGGAGATGTGATATACATAATACAGGTAATGGAGAGATGTGATATACATAATACAGGTGATGGAGAGATGTGATATATATAATAAAGGTGATGAAGAGATGTGATATACATAATACAGGTGATGGAGAGATGTGATATACATAATACAGGTGATGGAGAGATGTGATATACATAATATAGGTGATGGAGAGATGTGATATACATAATACAGGTGATGGAGAGATGTGATATATATAATAAAGGTGATGAAGAGATGTGATATACATAATACAGGTGATGGAGAGATGTGATATACATAATACAGGTGATGGAGAGATGTGATATACATAATACAGGTAATGGAGAGATGTGATATACATAATACAGGTGATGGAGAGATGTGATATATATAATAAAGGTGATGAAGAGATGTGATAAACATAATACAGGTGATTGAGGGATGTGATATACATAATACAGGTGATGGGAGAGATGTGATATACATAATACAGGTGATGGAGAGATGTGATATACATAATACAGGTGATGGGAGATGTGATATACATAATACAGGTGATGGAGAGATGTGATATACATAATACAGGTGATGGAGAGATGTGATATATATAATAAAGGTGATGAAGAGATGTGATATACATAATACAGGTGATGGAGAGATGTGATATACATAATACAGGTGATGGAGAGATGTGATATACATAATACAGGTGATGGAGAGATGTGATATACATAATACAGGTGATGGAGAGATGTGATATACATAATACAGGTGATGGAGAGATGTGATATATAATACAGGTGATGAAGAGATGTGATATACATAATACAGGTGATGGAGGGATGTGATATACGTAATACAGGTGATGGGGAGATGTGATATAAATAATACAGGTGATGGAGATATGTGATATACATAATACAGGTAATGGAGAGATGTGATATACATAATACAGGTGATGGAGAGATGTGATATACATAATACAGGTGATGGAGAGATGTGATATACATAATACAGGTGATGGGGAGATGTGATATACATAATACAGGTGATGGGGAGATGTGATATAAATAATACAGGTGATGAAGAGATGTGATATACATAATACAGGTGATGGGGAGATGTGATATACATAATACAGGTGATGGAGAGATGTGATATACATAATACAGGTGATGGAGAGATGTGATATACATAATACAGGTGATGGAGAGATGTGATATACATAATACAGGTGATGGAGAGATGTGATATACATAATACAGGTGATGGAGGGATGTGATATACATAATACAGGTAATGGAGAGATGTGATATACATAATACAGGTGATGGAGAGATGTGATATATATAATAAAGGTGATGAAGAGATGTGATAAACATAATACAGGTGATTGAGGGATGTGATATACATAACACAGGTGATGGGAGAGATGTGATATACATAATACAGGTGATGGGAGATGTGATATACATAATACAGGTAATGGAGAGATGTGATATACATAATACAGGTGATGGAGAGATGTGATATATATAATAAAGGTGATGAAGAGATGTGATAAACATAATACAGGTGATTGAGGGATGTGATATACATAATACAGGTGATGGGAGAGATGTGATATACATAATACAGGTGATGGAGAGATGTGATATACATAATACAGGTGATGGGAGATGTGATATACATAATACAGGTGATGGAGAGATGTGATATACATAATACAGGTGATGGAGAGATGTGATATACATAATACAGGTGATGGAGAGATGTGATATATATAATAAAGGTGATGAAGAGATGTGATATACATAATACAGGTGATGGAGAGATGTGATATACATAATACAGGTGATGGAGAGATGTGATATACATAATACAGGTGATGGAGAGATGTGATATACATAATACAGGTGATGGAGAGATGTGATATACATAATACAGGTGATGGAGAGATGTGATATATAATACAGGTGATGAAGAGATGTGATATACATAATACAGGTGATGGAGGGATGTGATATACGTAATACAGGTGATGGGGAGATGTGATATAAATAATACAGGTGATGGAGATATGTGATATACATAATACAGGTGATGGAGAGATGTGATATATATAATAAAGGTGATGAAGAGATGTGATATACATAATACAGGTGATGGAGAGATGTGATATACATAATACAGGTGATGGAGAGATGTGATATACATAATACAGGTGATGGAGAGATGTGATATACATAATACAGGTGATGGAGAGATGTGATATACATAATACAGGTGATGGAGAGATGTGATATATAATACAGGTGATGAAGAGATGTGATATACATAATACAGGTGATGGAGGGATGTGATATACATAATACAGGTGATGGGGAGATGTGATATAAATAATACAGGTGATGGAGATATGTGATATACATAATACAGGTGATGGAGAGATGTGATAAACATAATACAGGTGATGGAGAGATGTGATATACATAATACAGGTGATGGAGAGATGTGATATACATAATACAGGTGATGGGGAGATGTGATATACATAATACAGGTGATGGGGAGATGTGATATAAATAATACAGGTGATGAAGAGATGTGATATACATAATACAGGTGATGGGGAGATGTGATATACATAATACAGGTGATGGGGAGATGTGATATAAATAATACAGGTGATGGAGATATGTGATATACATAATACAGGTGATGGAGAGATGTGATATACATAATACAGGTGATGGAGAGATGCGATATATATAATACAGGTGATGGAGATATGTGATATACATAATACAGGTGATGGAGAGATGTGATATACATAATAATAATAATAATAATAATCTTTATTTATATAGCGCCAACATATTCCGCAGCGCTTTACAGTTTAACAGTTCAAAACACAAGTCATAAGTAACAACGCTAACAATACAATAATTAAAGCAAAATAAGACGAAATAAGATGACCCTGCTCGTGAGAGCTTACAATCTACAATGAGGTGAGGGAGATACAGAGTACAGAGTACAGGGGTGTATATACAATGGTGTATTTACAATGAAGGTCCAGCCATCTTGCGGGAGTGAAGGATGGATGGAGATAGTGAATGGGCTACACACGTGCACTTACACAGAGAATGACTTTGATTAGTGAATGTGATAGGCCGCTCTGAACAGGTGTGTTTTGAGGGAGCGCCTGAAACTATGCAAATTGTGGCTAGTCCTGATTTCTTGGGGTAGAGCATTCCAGAGGATAGGAGCAGCACGGGAGAAGTCTTGGAGTCGGAAGTGGGAGGTACGGATTAGTGCAGAGGTTAGTCGAAAGTTGTTTGCAGAGCGCAGCGATCGGCTAGGCCGATAGACAGAAATGAGAGAAGAGATGTAAGGGGGTGCCGCACTGTGGAGAGCTTTGTGGGTGAGAACAAGTACTTTGAATTGGATCCTATAATGAATGGGCAGCCAATGTAAGGACTGGCGAAGAGCGGACGCGTCTGAGTACCGATTACCCAGATGGACGGTCCTGGCCGCTGCATTAAGTATGGACTGGAGAGGGGATAGTCGAGTGACGGGGAGGCCAATTAATAGAGCGTTGCAGTAATCCAGGCGAGAGTGGATCAATGCAACAGTGAGGGTTTTTGTTGTTTCCATAGTGAGAAAAGGGCGGATTCTAGAGATGTTCTTTAGGTGTAAGCGGCAAGAGCGGGCAAGGGATTGTATATGGGATGTGAAGGAGAGATTGGTGTCAAACATAACACCCAGACAGCGCACCTGCTGCCGGGGTGTTATTGTGGTACCACCCACGGAGAGGGAAATGTCAGATTTAGGGAGGTTAGTAGACGGCGGGAGCAGAAGAAGTTCAGTTTTGGAGAGGTTGAGTTTCAGATAGAGAGCGGACATGATATTGGAGACTGCGGACAGACAGTCACTGGCGTTCTGTAGTACAGCATGGGTAAGGTCGGGGGAAGACGTGTATAGTTGTGTGTCATCAGCATAAAGATGGTACTGAAAGCCAAATCTGCTGATGGTCTGTCCAATTGGGGCCGTGTAGAGAGAGAAAAGAAGGGGGCCAAGGACTGAGCCCTGAGGTACCCCGACAGCAAGAGGAAGAGGAGATGACGTGGAGCCAGAGAACAAAACACTGAAGGAGCGGTCAGAGAGATAGGAAGAGAACCAGGAGAGTGCAGTGTCCTTAATGCCTAGTGACTGGAGCCTAGAGAGTAGGAGATGGTGGTCAACAGTATCGAAAGCTGCAGATAGGTCAAGAAGAATGAGCAGAGAGTGGTCACCGTTACGTTTTGCTGTCAGAAGGTCATTGGTCACTTTGATGAGTGCAGTTTCAGTCGAATGTAGGGGGCGGAAGCCGGACTGTGAAGGGTCTAGAAGGGAGTGAATGGAGAGGTAACGGGTAAGGCGGGAGTAAACTAGGCGTTCCAAAAGGTTAGAGATGAAGGGGAGATTGGAGACTGGTCTGTAGTTGTTTGTGCAGGATGGGTTGAGAGCAGGTTTCTTTAGTAATGGAGTAACGATGGCGTGTTTGAAGGAGGATGGGAAAATGCCCGAGGAGAGGGAGAGATTAAAGATTGTAGTTAGGTGGGTTGTGACGACTGGAGAGAGAGACTGGAGGAGATGTGAGGGAATGGGGTCGGTAGTGCATGTAGTCGGACGAGAAGAAGAGAGGAGTCTGGAGACTTCTTCTGTGATGGGATCAAATGTGGAGAGTGAGCCAGGGGAGATGTAGGAAGGGATGGGAGTCACAGCACTTGGTGGTTGGGAGCAGATTTCTTGACGGATATTATCTATTTTTTCTGTAAAGTGGGAGGCCAGGTCATCAGCACAAATGTCTGTGATAGGGGCTTGTGCTTTTGGCCTGAGGAGGGAGTGAAAAGTGTCAAAAAGTTTCTTGGGGTTGTTGGCTAGTGAGGAGATCAGGGTGGTGAAGTAGGTCTGTTTGGCAAGGTGAAGGGCAGCGTTATAGGTTCTTAACATAAATTTGAAGTGGATGAAGTCTTCTGGTGTGCGGATTTTTCTCCATAGGCGTTCAGCACTCCTGGAGCATCGCATCGCTAATACAGGTGATGGAGAGATGTGATATACATAATACAGGTGATGGAGATATGTGATATACATAATACAGGTTTTGGAGAGATGCAATATATATAATACAGGTGATGGAGATATGTGATATACATAATACAGGTGATGGAGAGATGCGATATATATAATACAGGTGATGGAGAGATGTGATAATCATAATACAGGTGATTGAGGGATGTGATATACATAATACAGGTGATGGGAGAGATGTGATATACATAATACAGGTGATGGAGAGATGCGATATATATAATACAGGTGATGGAGATATGTGATATACATACAGTCATATGTAAAAGTTTGGGCACCCCTATTAATGTTAACCTTTTTTCTTTATAACAATTTTGTTTTTTGCAACAGCTATTTCAGTTTCATATATCTAATAACTGATGGACTCAGTTATATTTCTGGATTCAAATGACGTTTATTGTACTAACAGAAAATGTGCAACCTGCATTTAAACAAAATTTGTCCAGTGCAAAAGTATGGGCACCCTTATCATTTTCTTGATTTGAACACTCCTAACTACTTTTTACTGACTTCCTGAAGCACTAAATTGGTTTTGTAACCTCATTGAGCTTTGAACTTCATAGCCAAGTGTATCAAATCATGAGAAAAGGTATTTAAGGTGGCCACTTGCAAGTAGTTCTATTTGATTCTCCTATGAAGAGTGGCATCATGGGCTCCTCAAAACAACTCTCAAATGATCTGAAAACAAAGATTATTCAACATAGCTTTTCAGGGGAAGGATACAAAAAGTTGTCTCAGAGATTTAACCTGTCAGTTTCCACTGTGAGGAACATAGTAAGGAAATGGAAGAACACAGGTACAGTTCTTGCTAAGCCCAGAAGTGGCAGGTCAAGAAAAATATCAGAAAGGCAGAGAAGAAGAATGGTGAGAACAGTCAAGGACAATCCACAGACCACCTCCAAAGACCTGCAGCATCATCTTGCTGCAGATGGTGTCACTGTGCATCGGTCAACAATACAGCGCACTTTGCACAAGGATAAGCTGTATGGGAGAGTGATGCGAAAGAAGCCGTTTCTGCAAGCACGCCACAAGCAGAGTCGCCTGAGGTATGCAAAAGCACATTTGGACAAGCCAGTTACATTTTGGAAGAAGGTCCTGTGGACTGATTGTGATGTACCATGTCTGCAAGATATGTTTTCTGTTGCAATGTGCTAACAAATCCTCCATCCTAGGACATTGTAAACTCTCAGTAGTAGGAATTCCTTCCCCCCAGGTTTTATCAACCCTGCCACTTCCTCTGGAAGAGCAGGAATGTTAATTAGCTAGACCATCTTCCTCACACCATTTGCCTTCTCTCCTCTTCAGAGCGGGAAAAACTTCTTTGTTTGAAACGAATAAAACTATGAGAGACTATACCATAAGAACCAAATACCCTAGAGATATGAAAATCATATTTTTGTAACCTGAGCGGTCCCAGCTTCGAGACCGCGTATGTTTCGAAGTTCTACCCTGTCCAGAACATGAGATAGGATTTGCGCCCAAATGGACGGTCATATCGCATAGATGTTTGATGTTTTCTTGATGGGCTCATTACGCTGGGAAACATGATACCACTGATGAGTCCATACCAGCTTCTCCCATAAAGTTATAGCTAATCTAAGTTTTGTAGCCAAAACATAACTTGGATAAGAGAGGTGGGATCAACCCAGAATGCACCTCTCTGTGATGTCACATAGGAAAGTCTATAAGGCATTTCCTGGGCAAACCAGCTCAGAACAGCTCAAGTCGTCGTGCTAGAAGGACCCCAATGAGCGGAGAAGTGCAGCTCCGCCTCCACCCACCTTAGCCGCATGGTCTGCCTAAGGAACAATATGGAACTGTGAGTGTAATCTCTTTGTTTTCTCCACTTTTATTTTATACCTGTACTGTACATATTTTATGTCTCAATTTTATAGCAACTTTTATCTGTAATCACTGTCCTCTTTCGGAAAATAAATGAAATTATTTAGATCTGTCTCCATGCTCTAAGAATCGAACTATACACCTTTGATAGATAATCGCTACTAATTCAAGGGGTTTGCCACGGACCCTCTTAATTTAACACTGTGAATTAAGTAACCGTGACTGGTGGCAGCGCGTTGTGTACGGCTATTACGGCTTGCTGGCAGTCTAGAAGGGTCTTATATTGCTGAGTAAGGGGCTTCAGCCACAGCATTGATAATTCCCTTACTGCAGAAGCCTAATTGCCGGTTCACAACAGGCAGCCCGTCCGGCGACTAATTATCCTAGGTGCAGTTCCCTGACTGACCTGAGGGTAAGGGGGGCGCCGGAGAGCTGCGAGTTCCAAAGTGGAACTGAGAAAGTGGGATATACATAAATCCCCGCAGTACTTGGAAGATTGATAGCAGTGGTGGGGCATCCAAATTAAACTCCCCCTGCGGCAAATTGTAGAGCGAGATTAGCTTGCTGGATATTTTTGGTCACATGGTGCCAGTGTTGGGATAACTAAGATAAGCCCCACTGCGCCTGTGATAGCCGTGTGCCGGCATTGTGTCACGCCCCTCCGTCCGCTGATACACCCGTGTCAGTGGTGGGACTGTGACATAGTGGTGACACAGGGTCCGCTGTCCGTCGCGTTTTGGTGGCAGCGGGACTCCCGTTAGTGTCGCCCGTAAGTGGACGAACGGCGGTGGGCTGTTCGTCACATATTGGTGGCAGCGCGGTGGGATAATCCTAGAGCATTAGTGATTTGGTTTGAGCAATCATTCCTCTCACTAAAAACCTGCACGGTTCCTGCGGGAATCCTGCATCATAGGTTTTGGAGAACAGACTCAGTGGTTACTAGTCCTGAGACATTAGTGTGTACTTGCAAGTATCCCCCTCCCGTTTCTTCGTTTTTCTTTTTCTATCTTTTATTTGGCAACCATGGCGGCAAAAGGAGAACATTGGTACACCCGGCAGACAAAGGAAGTTCTTGCTGCGTTATGCACGTACCAAGGCCTTGACGCCACGAACAAAAACAGAGCTCAAATGATCGCGGCTCTAGTGCAGCTGGACAACGACCAGAATCCAGCGAGCGCAGAAGTTGGCCCAAGTTGCAATGGGGCTGCAGCAGAGGCTCCACTCCTGAGCGCTGGCCCCACATTCAACCAGAACGGGGTGGACCCCTATCTGCAAATGGCCTTGGACGAACTCCCCGCCGAAGACAGTGATGGGCGGGTGAGGCTGATCCAGCAAGCTCGAGAGAGAGCAGAGCAGCGAGCCGAGCGCCAGGCGGAGAGAGCTGAGCGCCAAGCTGAGGCTGAGAGAGCCGAGCGCCAGGCGCAGAGGGCCCATGAACTGGAGGTACTCCAGCGGGGTGGGAATGCCCTCACAGCCCGAAGCCGTGAGCCCAGCAGCGTCCAGACTCCTAAACCCCGGCCAGAGCATTTTCCCGTGATGGAAAAGGACGGGGACTTGGACACATTTCTGCGAGCCTTTGAGAAAGCCTGCAGACAGTACCAGCTGCCTAGAGACCAATGGGCAAGGTACTTGACCCCAGGGCTAAAAGGCAAAGCCCTGGAGGCATTTGCTTCTCTTCCGCCAGAAGCCGATGATGACTATGACGCCATAAAGCAGGCGCTGATCGCCAAATACCGGCTGACACCTGAGGTATACCGAAAGAAGTTCCGACACCTCCAACGTGGCCCACACGATAGCTACAGTGATGTGGTGCAAGGACTCAGGACCCACTTTGACCAGTGGATCCATGGACTGTCCGTTGAAACCTTTGAGCAGCTACGGGACCTGATGATCAAAGACCAGTTCCTGCATCTCTGCCCAGCTGAGGTCCGACAGTTCATCCTGGACCGCGAACCAACGAACGCGGACAAAGCGGCGCAGATCGCCGACAACCACGAGGCCAACCGGAAGCCCGAGACGCGGAGGCCAGTCGCCACCAGCTGGAAAGGGGGTAAGCCAGCAACCAACCCCAATGCCCCAGCTAGCCGTCCCTCCGGAGGCCCTGTCCCTGTTGCCAACAACAGGCCGGCTACTGACAGTCGCCTGTGTCACCACTGCCAGCGGCCTGGTCACTTCTTTTACACCTGTCCGAACAGGCCGAAGAACCCCCCAGCCAAGGCCCCCGGGCCCAATGCCTCTGTTCTTTTGGTGGGAGGTGTGGTTGGGAGGGCTGACGACAACGTTCAACCTGTTCAGGTGGGGGCCCGTCTTGCTACAGGCCTCAAGGACACCGGGGCTGAACGAACCCTCATCCGTCCTGGACTGGCGGCCCCTGAAGAGTTTGTTGAGGGGAAAACCCTGACTGTCACCGGGATTGGAGGCACCCGTTGTCCCTTGCCAGTGGCACGAGTTTTTCTTGACTGGGGTGCCGGGAGCGGGTTGAGGGAGGTGGGAGTGTCTGAAAATTTGCCCACTGATGTTTTATTGGGGACTGACTTGGGGAGGATGGTTGCATACTATGTCCCTGACACCCTTCCCCAAACTGATAATAAGGGTAACGTTAACCCTGATGATGTTGATGATGGGAAACTGAATGTGTTACCTGCTAATGCCTTGATGAGTAATGATGCAACTAACAACCATTCTTTCCCCAGGTACGATGCTGATGCTGATGTGAATGTACCAAAGCAAACTGATAACCATTCTTCTCCTAGGAAGGATGATGATGATGTTGATGTATCTGTGCCGACTGAACCCGTTAACCCTTTCTTTGAAGCGGTAGATGTGTCCACAGGTACCGAAGTGCTCAGCCCCGTCACTCTGCGGAGTGAGACGGCTGAGGAACCCCTGGCAGGAGTAAGCAACGGTGCTCAAGGAAATGGGGAGGTGCATGGGGACCATGAGGAAGGTAATGCCATGCAGCTGACCAGTGCCACCGAGGAAGGTAACTGGCCCATAAGTAGCACTGCTCCTGAAGTGTTGGGGGTGGATGGGGAGGTAGAGCCCAGGGCAGCACCAGCTGGTGGGTCTGAAGAAATCCCCAGGGAGACAGCATACATAGCAGCTGTCACACGCAGTCAGAGTGCCCAGATCGCAGGTAACGCACTGTCTTCTGGACCCTCTGCTGCTACAGGAGAGACTGAACCAGAGGTGAACCCAGAGCCGGTTCCAGAGGGTCCCAGTAAAGAGGGGACCCTGACGTCACTTCTGGCAGCCTCCAGCATGGAGTTCCAGGCTGCTCTGCACTCAGATGCCAGCCTGGAGAAATTGAGAGGTCTCGCCGAGACGCCCACCTCCAAGTCTGATAAGGAGAGGGTGTTCTGGGAACGAGGAAGGTTGTACCGGGAGACAGTACCCGGAGATCCTAAAAAGGAGTGGTTGAGGGAAAGACAGCTGGTCGTCCCCTATCAGTTCAGAACTGAGTTGTTGCGGATTGCCCATGAGATTCCACTCGCTGGACACTTGGGGATCAGCAAAACAAAGGCACGGCTGTCTCAACACTTCTATTGGCCCAAGATGGGGACAGATGTAACACACTACTGCCGCTCCTGTGCCACCTGTCAAAAAGTGGGTAAGGCGGGGCCTGCTCTTAAGGCTCCCCTTATTCCTTTGCCGGTGATAGAGGAGCCTTTCCAGAGAATCGCGGTGGACATTGTAGGACCGCTGTCCGTCCCCAGCAGCTCCGGAAAGCGATACATTCTCACCGTGGTAGACTACGCTACCCGGTACCCAGAGGCAGTAGCTCTGTCTTCAACCAGGGCAGATAAGGTGGCTGACGCACTGGTGACCATCTTTTCGAGAGTAGGATTTCCCAGGGAGATGCTTACCGATCAAGGGCCCCAATTCATGTCTCGCCTAATGGAGGCTCTCTGTGAGAAAATGCAGGTGACGCAGCTGGTATCGAGTCCGTATCACCCACAGACTAACGGTTTGTGTGAACGTTTCAACGGTACCCTCAAACAGATGCTCCGCATACTGGTTGAGACCCAAGGGCGCGACTGGGAGCGGTACCTCCCACACCTGCTGTTCGCTTACAGAGAAGTTCCGCAGGCTTCGACCGGGTTCTCCCCCTTCGAGCTCCTGTATGGCAGGCGAGTCCGGGGACCCCTTGGGTTGATAAGAGAATCCTGGGAAGATGAGCCAAACCCCACAGAAGTGTCCATCGTGGATTATGTCATGCGCTTCCGTGACAAGATGCAGATCTTGACGCAGTTGGTGCATGACAACATGACGCAGGCTCAGGCTGACCAGAAGCGCTGGTACGACCAGAACGCCCGGGAGCGGACCTACCAGGTGGGTCAAAAGGTGTGGGTGTTGGTCCCGGTACCAACGGATAAGCTTCAGGCAGCCTGGGAAGGCCCGTACGTCGTCCACCAACAGCTCAACCCGGTCACCTACGTGGTCACGCTTGACCATGCTCGGGGTAGGCGCAAGGCCTTTCACGTCAACATGCTGAAGGCGCACTACGAACGTGAAGCTTGCATCCTACCGGTCTGCAATCTGCCAGAGGATGGGGAGGAAGATTCCCTCCTGGACATGCTGGCCCAGGCCAAGGCCAATGGGTCCATTGAGGACATGGAGATAAGTGGTTCGCTCACCGTGTCCCAGCGGTTGCAGTTGATGGCCACCCTGGAACTCTTCCGGCCCGTGTTCACCAACCATCCTGGGAGGACGGAGTTAGCGGTTCATGAGGTGGACACCGGGAATCATGCCCCATTACGGCGAACACCTTATCGGATCTCTGAAACGGTGCAACAAGTCATGCGCCAAGAGGTCGATGAGATGTTAAGGCTGGGAGTGATTCGACGGTCAAAAGGTGCGTGGGCTTCACCTGTAGTCCTCGTGCCTAAAAAGGATCGAACCACCCGGTTCTGCGTGGACTACAGGGGGCTCAACGCCATCACAACCTCTGATGCCCACCCGATGCCGCGCATCGAGGATCTGCTCGAGCGGTTGACAAACGCCAACTACATATCCATCATGGATTTGAGTCGGGGATACTGGCAGATTCCCCTGAGCCCTGAGGCGCAGGAGAAATCCGCCTTTATCACCCCCTTTGGACTGTACGAGTCCACGGTCATGCCCTTCGGCATGAAGAATGCCCCTGCCACTTTCCAGCGGATGGTCAACCACCTGCTTCGGGGACTGGAGGAGTACGCAGTGGCGTACTTAGACGATATTGCCGTCTTCAGTTCCACCTGGGAGGAACACCTTCAGCACCTCCAGGAGGTGCTCAAGCGTCTTCACCAGGCAGGCCTGACCATCAAGCCGGGGAAGTGCCAGATAGGCATGCGCGAGGTCCACTACCTGGGGCACCGGGTAGGCGGGGGTTCCATGAGTCCGGAGCCAGAAAAAGTGGACGCAATCGTGTCCTGGCCCACCCCCAGGACCAAGAAACAGGTGAAGTCCTTCTTGGGCACTGCAGGGTACTATAGGCGGTTCGTACAGGACTATAGCGCCCTTGCCAAACCCTTGACTGACCTCACCAAGCAGAGGCTACCCCAAACAGTCAACTGGACAGATGACTGTGAGGCGGCTTTCCAAGCTTTGAAAGCAGCCCTGTGCAACTCTCCAGTGTTGAGAGCAGTCGACAGCAGTCGCCCGTTTCTGGTACAGACCGACGCCAGCGAGTTTGGCCTCGGTGCTGTGCTTAGCCAGGTCGACTCGGGGGACCAAGAGCACCCCGTGTTGTACCTGAGCCGGAAACTTTTGCCGAGGGAAGTGGCATACTCGACCATCGAGAAGGAGTGTCTGGCCATGGTGTGGGCACTGCAGCGTTTGCAGCCCTACCTGTATGGGCGCGCCTTCACGGTGGTAACCGACCACAACCCACTGAGCTGGTTGCACACCGTGTCGGGAACCAATGGAAGATTGCTCCGCTGGAGCCTTGCCCTTCAACAGTACAATTTTACTGTAAAACACAGGAAGGGCAGTGAAAACGGCAATGCCGATGGGTTGTCCCGCCGGGGCGAACCCGCTGAGGTGCGCATGGCCGATTACCGAGAGGTAATGCCTCCTTAGCGCCCTCTTAAGGGGGGAGGTGTGATGTACCATGTCTGCAAGATATGTTTTCTGTTGCAATGTGCTAACAAATCCTCCATCCTAGGACATTGTAAACTCTCAGTAGTAGGAATTCCTTCCCCCCAGGTTTTATCAACCCTGCCACTTCCTCTGGAAGAGCAGGAATGTTAATTAGCTAGACCATCTTCCTCACACCATTTGCCTTCTCTCCTCTTCAGAGCGGGAAAAACTTCTTTGTTTGAAACGAATAAAACTATGAGAGACTATACCATAAGAACCAAATACCCTAGAGATATGAAAATCATATTTTTGTAACCTGAGCGGTCCCAGCTTCGAGACCGCGTATGTTTCGAAGTTCTACCCTGTCCAGAACATGAGATAGGATTTGCGCCCAAATGGACGGTCATATCGCATAGATGTTTGATGTTTTCTTGATGGGCTCATTACGCTGGGAAACATGATACCACTGATGAGTCCATACCAGCTTCTCCCATAAAGTTATAGCTAATCTAAGTTTTGTAGCCAAAACATAACTTGGATAAGAGAGGTGGGATCAACCCAGAATGCACCTCTCTGTGATGTCACATAGGAAAGTCTATAAGGCATTTCCTGGGCAAACCAGCTCAGAACAGCTCAAGTCGTCGTGCTAGAAGGACCCCAATGAGCGGAGAAGTGCAGCTCCGCCTCCACCCACCTTAGCCGCATGGTCTGCCTAAGGAACAATATGGAACTGTGAGTGTAATCTCTTTGTTTTCTCCACTTTTATTTTATACCTGTACTGTACATATTTTATGTCTCAATTTTATAGCAACTTTTATCTGTAATCACTGTCCTCTTTCGGAAAATAAATGAAATTATTTAGATCTGTCTCCATGCTCTAAGAATCGAACTATACGCCTTTGATAGATAATCGCTACTAATTCAAGGGGTTTGCCACGGACCCTCTTAATTTAACACTGTGAATTAAGTAACCGTGACTGGTGGCAGCGCGTTGTGTACGGCTATTACGGCTTGCTGGCAGTCTAGAAGGGTCTTATATTGCTGAGTAAGGGGCTTCAGCCACAGCATTGATAATTCCCTTACTGCAGAAGCCTAATTGCCGGTTCACAACAGGCAGCCCGTCCGGCGACTAATTATCCTAGGTGCAGTTCCCTGACTGACCTGAGGGTAAGGGGGGCGCCGGAGAGCTGCGAGTTCCAAAGTGGAACTGAGAAAGTGGGATATACATAAATCCCCGCAGTACTTGGAAGATTGATAGCAGTGGTGGGGCATCCAAATTAAACTCCCCCTGCGGCAAATTGTAGAGCGAGATTAGCTTGCTGGATATTTTTGGTCACATGGTGCCAGTGTTGGGATAACTAAGATAAGCCCCACTGCGCCTGTGATAGCCGTGTGCCGGCATTGTGTCACGCCCCTCCGTCCGCTGATACACCCGTGTCAGTGGTGGGACTGTGACATAGTGGTGACACAGGGTCCGCTGTCCGTCGCGTTTTGGTGGCAGCGGGACTCCCGTTAGTGTCGCCCGTAAGTGGGCGAACGGCGGTGGGCTGTTCGTCACACTGATGAAACAAAGATTGAGTTGTTTGGTCATACAAAAAGGCGTTAATGCTGGAGGCTAAAAAACACAGCATTCCAAGAAAAACACTTGCTACCCACAGTAAAATTTGGTGGAGGTTCCATCATGCTTTGGGGCTGTGTGGCCAATGCCGGCACCGGGAATCTTGTTAAAGTTGAGGGTCGCATGGATTCAACTCAGTATCAGCAGATTCTTAACAATAATGTGCAAGAATCAGTGACGAAGTTGAAGTTACGCAGGGGATGGATATTTCAGCAAGACAATGATCCAAAACACCGCTCCAAATCTACTCAGGCATTCATGCAGAGGAACAATTACAATGTTCTGGAATGGCCATCCCAGTCCCCAGACCTGAATATCATTGAACATCTGTGGGATGATTTGAAGTGGGGTGTCCATGCTCGGCGACCATCAAACTTAACTGAACTGGAATTGTTTTGTAAACAGGAATGGTCACAAATACCTTCATCCAGGGTCCAGGAACTCATTAATAGCTACAAGAAGCGACTAGAGGTTGTTATTTTTGCAAAAGGAGGATCTACAAAATATTAATGTCACTTTTATGTTGAGGTGCCCATACTTTTGCACCGGTCAAATTTTGTTAAAATGCAGATTGCACATTTTCTGTTAGTACAATAAACCTCATTTAAATCCAGAAATATAACTGAGACCATCAGTAATTAGATATATGAAACTGAAATAGCTGTTGCAAAAACCAAAATTGTTATAAAGAAAAAAGGTTAACATTAATAGGGGTGCCCAAACTTTTACATATGACTGTAATATAGGTGATGAAGATATGTGATATACATAATACAGGTGATGGAGAGATGTGATATACATAATACAGGTGATAGGGAGATGTGATATACATAATACAGGTGATGGAGAGATGCAATATATATAATACAGGTGATGGAGAGATGTGATAAACATAATACAGGTGATTGAGGGATGTGATATACATAATACAGGTGATGGGAGAGATGTGATATACATAACACAGGTGATGGCGACATGTGATATACATAATACAGGTGATGTAGAGATGTGATATACATAATACAGGTGATGGAGATATGTGATATACATAATGCAGGTGATGGAGAGATGCGATATATATAATACAGGTGATGGAGAGATGTGATATACATGATACAGGTGATGGAGAGATGTGATATACATAACACCTGTGATGGGAGAGATGTGATATATGTAATACAGGTGATGGGAGAGATGTGATATATATAATACAGGTGATGGGAGAGATGTGATATACATAATACAGGTGATGGGAGAGATGTGATATATTGTTGTGAGTTCATTTTTCCTTTCACCATTGAGGTCTGATGAACTCCCTCCTCTAGTGAAGGAAGGTAGTGAGACTGATTATCAAACACCTGGGCAGCTAGATGATGACTGGGTGGCTGGAATTGAGGACTGGATATAAGGCTGCCAACGCCCTTCTTCCTGGCTGGTGATTTTCCTGCTGGATTCTTGGAGACCAGTCTGATTCCTGAATCTCAAAGCTAAGTTTTTCTGCTCTGCTTTGTACTCTTCAGTTTTGTTTTTGTTTTGCCTTGTTTTTTGGGAGTTCTGCCATCCCCGGCCGGGGGTGAGCTGAATTCCATTTTTGTCTCTGATCTGTTGATATTTTGCTCTGTCTTCAGAATATACCTGAGTGCTGATATAGTCTTTTGAAGCCTAGCGACTTCAGGGCCTGTTTTTCCTATCAGCCGGTTGGCTCATTTTGAGAGGGTTTTTGCAGATGGCAGACAGCAGCTTTCCTATCCTGTCCTATGTAGTTAGCTTGGGCCCCATCATTTGCTCAACCTATCTTTCTATCTGTGTTAGTGTTTTCATCTTGCTTCACCGTCATTATATGTTGGGGGCTGCCTATTGCTTTGGGGTCTGCTCTGGGGCAGTTTAGTTTTTCCCCTTTCTGTCTTTAGGCTATATAGTTCTCCGGCTGTGATCGAGGGGTCTAGGGCACCGTAGGAACTCCCCACGGCTACTGCTAGTTGTTGTGGATAGGTTCAGGAGTCTGCGATCCGATAGATGCCAACCTCTCTTGTTTTTCTGGACTTAGCTGGTATTTTGTTTTTTCCTCCTTCGGTGACTCATCATAACAGAATCACCAGCCGTACCGCAGATCCTAGGGTACTCAATAGCAGGAGAGAATTGTAAAAAAAAAAAAAAAAAAGGTGTCAGAATTTTTTTTTTTTTTTTGTGTGTGCATATTTTTTCCTCTATATCTCTGAGGCCGTAGGGGGAATTTTTCTCTCAATGGAGATGAAGCAATTGTCTGATTGTGTGGAGCAGCTGAAGTGCGGGGAATTTCCGCCTATCTTGCTCATTCACATGCTGCTGAACCAAAGATTCCTACTCCTGATGTATTTTTGGGGGACCGGTCTAAATTCTTTAATTTCAAGAATAATTGTAAATTATTTTTTGCCTTGAAGCCTAGCTCGTCGGGGAACTCCGCGCAGCAGGTTAAAATTGTCATCTCTTTGCTGCGCGTCGATCCCCAGGATTGGGCGTTTTCTTTGAAACCTGATGATCCTATTCTGAATAATGTGAAAGCATTTTTTCAAGCCTTGGGGTTGTTGTATGATGAACCTAATGCTATTGATCAGGCTGAAAAGACCCTGTTGGCATTAAGCCAGGGTCGGGATTCGGCAGAGTTGTACTGTCAAAAATTCCGAAAGTGGGCGGTCCTTACTACCTGGAATGATGGTGCCTTGGCAGCCCTCTTTCGGAAGGGTTTGTCAGAAATTGTAAAAGATACTATGGTGGGATTTCCTGTTCCCTCTGGTCTTGACGATTCTATGTCATTAGCCATTCAGGTGGATCGGCGTTTACGTGAACGCAAAACTACACGAGAGATGTTACCACCTGTTGAACAAATGTCTGAACCTATGCAATGTGATAGAGTTTTGTCTACGGCGCAACGTCAGGAGTTCAGAAGGCGAAATAAGATGTGTTTTTTTTGTGGAGATGCCTCGCATATTATTTCTGTCTGCCCTAAACGAGAGAAACGTTGTGCACACACGTTTTCTGTGGGTGGTGTTCAACCTAAGTTTCTTCTGGCAATTACTCTGATCTGCTCCCTGTCCACATTTTCCGCCAAGGCTTTTGTGGATTCAGGAGCAGCTCTGAACCTGATGGACTTGGATTTTGCTAAACGTTGTGGATTTCCTATGACACCTCTGCGGACGCCTATCCCTTTGAGGGGTATTGATGCTACTCCTTTGGCGAAGAATAAACCTCAGTTTTGGACCCAGGTGGTAATGCGGGTCGCCCCAGACCATCAAGAAAATTGCAGATTTTTGGTGCTGCATAATTTGCATGATACCATTGTTCTGGGGTTTCCCTGGTTGCAAATCCATAATCCAGTTCTGGATTGGAAATCTTTGTCTGTGGTGAGTTGGGGTTGTCGGTGTGCCCGTAGTGATGCTCCTGTTTTCTCCACCTCTCCCCAGTCACATGATGTTCCTGACTATTTGGCTGACTTTTATAATGTATTTAGTGAGAATGAGTCTGCGCCTTTGCCTCCTCATAGGAGTTATGACTGTGCTATTGAACTGAACCCGGGGTGTAAATTTCCCAAGGGTCGGCTTTTCAATTTATCTGTACCCGAGCACGAGGCTATGCGATCCTATATTAAGGAGGCATTGGAGAAGGGTCATATTAGACCATCCTCTTCACCCTTAGGTGCTGGGTTTTTTTTTCGTGGCTAAAAAGGATGGTTCATTAAGGCCTTCCTTGTATTGACTATCGTGCCCTCAACAAAATTACTGTTAAATATCAGTATCCGTTACCCCTGATTTCTGATCTATTCTCCAGAGTTAAAGGTGCTTGCTGGTTTACCAAGCTTGACCTCAGGGGGGCGTATAATCTTATTCGCATTAAGCATGGGGATGAATGGAAGACGGCGTTTAATACTCCGGAGGGACATTTTGAGTACCTGGTGATGCCTTTTGGGCTCACTAATGCCCCTTCTGTCTTCCAGTGCTTCATGAACGATATATTCCGAGACTTTGTGGATAAATTTTTGATTATCTATCTGGATGATATTTTGATCTTCTCCAAGAATTGGGACTCTCATGTGGAACATGTTCGGACTGTGTTCTGGATTTTGAGGGAGAATTCCCTGTATGTCAAGGGATCGAAATGCCTTTTTGGGGTACAGAGGATTTCATTTTTGGGATTTATTTTGTCTCCGTCAACTATTGAAATGGACCCGGCCAAGGTACAGGCCATTTATGATTGGGTTCAGCCCACTTCTTTGAAGGCCCTCCAGAAGTTTTTGGGTTTTGCTAGTTTTTATCGGAAATTTATAGCTAATTTTTCTGGTATTGCCAAGCCATTGACGGATTTGACTAGGAAGGGTGCTGATGTGCTGAATTGGTCTCCGGAGGCTGTTTCTTCCTTTCAGGAGCTGAAGCGAAGATTCACTTCTGCTCCGGTTTTGCGGCAACCTGATGTCTCACTCCCGTTTCAGGTGGAGGTGGACGCTTCTGAGATTGGTGCAGGAGCGGTGTTGTCCCAAAAGGATCCTGTAACATCTAAAATGAATCCTTGTGCTTTCTTTTCCAGAAAGTTCTCCCCATCCGAACGTAACTATGATGTGGGGAATCGGGAACTGTTGGCCATGAAATGGGCATTTGAGGAGTGGAGACATTGGTTGGAGGGAGCCAAACACCAAGTCGTGGTCCTTACTGACCACAAGAATTTGATTTACCTGGAGTCGGCCAAGCGCTTGAATCCTAGACAGGCTAGGTGGGCCTTGTTTTTCACACGTTTTGATTTTGTGGTCTCTTTTCTTCCGGGCACTAAGAATGTCAAGGCAGACGCCCTCTCTAGGAGTTTCCTTGCTGATTCTCCTGTTGTGACTAAGCCTGCTACCATCTTAGGCGAGGGGGTAGTTCTTTCTGCCATCTCACCCGATTTGAGACGTGCTCTGGAAGAGTTTCAGGAGGACAAACCTGAGCGTTGTCCCAGTGGAAAGTTGTATGTTCCTGACCAGTGGAGGAAAAGAGTGATGTCTGAAGTTCATTGCTCTGCATTGGCTGGTCATCCAGGTATTTTTGGTACTAGAGATCTGGTGAGTCGATCTTTTTGGTGGCCCGCCTTGTCTTGTGATGTCAGGAATTTTGTGCAGTCCTGTGGGACTTGCTCCCGGTCTAAACCTTGTTCTTGCTCTAGTGGCTTGCTAATGCCTTTGCCGGTGCCCAGGAGGCCATGGACCCATATTTCAATGGATTTTATCTCTGATATGAATGTCTCTCAGAGAATGACTGTTATTTGGGTGATTTGTGATAGATTCTCTAAGATGGTCCATCTTGTACCACTCCCTAAGTTGCCATCTTCCTCTGAGTTGGTGCCCTTGTTTTTGCAACAGGTGGTTCGCTTGCACGGGATTCCTGAGAACATTGTATCTGACAGAGGAGTTCATTTTGTGTCTAGATTTTGGAGGACTTTCTGTTCCAAGCTGGGAATTCAGTTGTCCTTCTCCTCTGCGTTTCACCCTCAGACCAATGGGCAGACGGAGAGAACAAACCAGACTTTGGAGTCGTATTTGAGATGTTTTATTTCTGCCGATCAGGATGATTGGGTTTCATTTTTGCCCTTGGCCGAATTTGCTTTAAATAATAGAGCTAGTTCTGCCACTTTGATGTCACCTTTTTTTTGTAACTTTGGTTTTGACCCTCGATTTTCTTCAGGGCAGGTGGAGCCTCCTGCCTGCCCAGGTGTTGACACTGTGGTGGAGAGAATGCACCAGATCTGGGACCAAGTAGTGGATAAGTTGTCTCTCTCCCAGGAAAAGGCCCAGCGGTTTTCCAACCGGCGTAGGACCGCTGGTCCCCAGTTTAAGGTGGGAGATATGGTTTGGTTGTCATCAAAAAATATCGCTATGAAGGTGGCTTCTCCTAATTTTAAGCCTAGATTTATTGGACCTTACAAGATTTTGGAGATTATTAATCCGGTCTCTTTTCAGTTGGCTCTTCCTGTCACATTTAAAATTCATAATGTGTTTCATAAGTCCTTGTTGAAGAGGTTTGTTGAACCAGTAGTTCCTGTGGTGGCACCTCCTGACCCTATATTGGTTGAAGGTAACATGGAATATGAGGTAGAGAAGATACTGGATTCCCGTCTGGCTAGACGGAGACTCCAGTATTTGGTTAAGTGGAAGGGTTATGGTCAGGAGGATAATTCCTGGGTCTCTGCCTCTGATGTTCATGCCAAAAGATTGGTGCGTGCCTTTCATCAGGCTCACACGGATCGCCCTGGTGGCATGGATGAGGGTTTGGTGACCCCTCCTCAAGGGGGAGGTACTGTTGTGAGTTCATTTTTCCCTTCACCATTGAGGTCTGATGAACTCCCTCCTCTAGTGAAGGAAGGTAGTGAGACTGATTATCAAACACCTGGGCAGCTAGATGATGACTGGGTGGCTGGAATTGAGGACTGGATATAAGGCTGCCGACGCCCTTCTTCCTGGCTGGTGATTTTCCTGCTGGATTCTTGGAGACCAGTCTGATTCCTGCATCTCAAAGCTAAGTTTTTCTGCTCTGCTTTGTACTCTTCAGTTTTGTTTTTGTTTTGCCTTGTTTTTTGGGAGTTCTGCCATCCCCGGCCGGGGGTGAGCTGAATTCCATTTTTGTCTCTGATCTGTTGATATTTTGCTCTGTCTTCAGAATATACCTGAGTGCTGATATAGTCTTTTGAAGCCTAGCGACTTCAGGGCCTGTTTTTCCTATCAGCCGGTTGGCTCATTTTGAGAGGGTTTTTGCGGATGGCAGACAGCAGCTTTCCTATCTTGTCCTATGTAGTTAGCTTGGGCCCCATCATTTGCTCAACCTATCTTTCTATCTGTGTTAGTGTTTTCATCTTGCTTCACCGTCATTATATGTTGGGGCTGCCTATTGCTTTGGGGTCTGCTCTGGGGCAGTTTAGTTTTTCCCCTTTCTGTCTTTAGGCTATATAGTTCTCCGGCTGTGATCGAGGGGTCTAGGGCACCGTAGGAACCCCCCACGGCTACTGCTAGTTGTTGTGGATAGGTTCAGGGGTCTGCGATCCGATAGCTGCCAACCTCTCTGGTTTTTCTGGACTTAGCTGGTGTTTTGTTTTTTCCTCCTTCGGTGACTCATCATAACAATATATAATACAGGTGATGGAGAGATGTGATATACATAATACAGGTGATGGAGATATGTGATATACATACTGTAATACAGGTGATGGAGAGATGTGATGTATATAATACAGGTGATGGAGAGATGTGATATACATAATACAGGTGATGAAGAGATGTGATATACATAAAAACTGTGATGGGAGAGATGTGATATATGTAATACAGGTGATGGCGAGATGTGATATACATAATACAGGTAATGGGAGAGATGTGATATATATATAATACAGGTGATGGAGAGATGTGATATACATAATTCAGGTGATGGAGAGATGTGATATACATAACACCTGTGATGGTAGAGATGTGATATATGTAATACAGGTGATGGGAAAAATGTGATATATATAATACAGGTGATGGAGAGATGTGATATATAATACAGGTGATGGGAGAGATGTGATATACATAATACAGGTGATGGAGAGATGTGATATATGTTAGGGACGGCGGAGCGCACTAAATATTAAATAACAGAAAGTGCTTTTGCTGCCCGGGTCCACCATGCAGAGGTGTTAAACTGCTGCTATATAATGGCAGGCACACAATATGGCCGTATGACACACGCGGGTTGGACGTCACCCGATGTGCACTGGTCGCACTCTGTTAGCTTCACAGAGACGCCTAAGGCATTAACATAAATGCTGAGCCTGCTGGACTCACAGGTCTCAGAGGAGTGCGCGCACAGTATATGGTCACAGGAGCTGGGCCCTAGGCGGGGTCAGAGTCTGTCTAGACCTACCGTGCGTGCGGCATTGCAACTGCAGACGCTAAGAGGAGCTGCAAACTGCAGCGCGGCGAGAGACACTGCCGCTATTCAACAATGCCCGGTAGCAGGCGCACTGTCGGACGCTAGCACTGTGGAGGATGCCATTGTGGCTTGTAGCTTGCCACTGGCTGGCGCTGACTCTAAACCTAAGTCCCTATACACACTTGTAATATCAGAGGGAGGGTTTCTTAATGAGTCATTCGCAGGTTCATGCATCCATCATCATTCACACAGCATCAACTAGAGACTATACTAGCGCAAGGCCGAGCGGCCATGCGAACCTTTAATAGCCGGGACCTTCAGGAAGCTTCCAGATCCCTGAGATGGACCAATCAGATCACGAGAAGGACCTGGGCATGTGACTCCCGATCTCCAATGGGAGATTGTCTCGTGAGCATGCCCAGTAGAGCGATGGAGGGACTTAGCCTCTGGAGCGATTTGCTGCTGAGCAGCCTGCATTGCTATTGCTGACCCAAAGGTGGTAGCAACAGCCAGACCCAGAGAGCAGGTCTGGGCAGAGTGTCTGGGACGCTGGGACTGCTGAGCAATCTCCTCTGCAGTCGATAGATAATGGGAGACCGCAGAATGTGAGGCTCTGGATTCCTGTTGAGCCGCTGCAGGAACCCGACGCCTAACATTACGCCCCCTCCCCCCCGAGCCTTCCAAACCTCCAAAAAAAATTTTTGCCACGTACCACCTTGTGTCCCACAGAGGTATAGGCCTCAGACTCGTCCGAAGACAAGTCTGATGTCCCGGCAGATTACTTGGAAAACCGGGACATGTGAACAGGTTTGAAAAGGGACACATGGAAGGCGTCAGAGATGGCTAAGTCACTAGGGGCAAAAGTTGGGGCGATGTGTGTCGGCATGCGTCTTCATTCTCTCTTTAGAGACTTGAGTGGCATGCGAGGTGCGACCCAAACTGTCACGAACCTCCATTGCCCGGTCTGCCACCGGCAAGGGATACCGTAACCCAGTAGGCCTCTGTTTAGAGGAGCTGCTCCGAGCACAAGAGACGCCTGCCTGAATGTATTTTTTAGTGTCCCGTGCCCTGTGCAGCCACCAATAAGACCTTGCCAGGAGTTTTGTGGTCCGCTTGTAGTCAAAATGACCACCCACCCTGGACGCGTGTGCCCACGCGAGAACCTTGGACCGCAGGTGAGGCGGGACAAAGGTCTTGCCCGGCGGCACTGACTCGAGGGCAACTGTAGCCACGGTCTTCAGATTCCCAGTAGGGGACATGGAAAAATATGCAGGCACCTCCACAGAGGCTACTTGGACGCTGCCCCTCATGCACCTTCCCACACAGTCTTTGCTCCATCCCAGTATTTTCCCCGAGGACCACTCTATATGAGGGGAATGGCAACGGAGCCAGGGAACCCCGAGGAGCACCTGATCGATGCCCTCTGGCATAATGAGCAGGGACAGCGTTTCCTGGTGAGATGGTGGAATTGAGAGCCTAAGGGGTGCTGTTTGGTGGGTAATCTGGGATGATAAGGTCGACCCATTGACCACCCTGATGGGCACTGGGTGAGGAAGTGGTACCAACGGAATAGCGTGCTGTTGGGTGAAGGATGAGGACATAAAGTTCCCTTCTGCCTCGGAATCCACCCTGACCTGTACCAGCCAGGAGGAATCACCGCTATCTAACGTCCCTTAGAGCGCCGCTTTGGGGGAGAAGGTCTCCATAGCGAATAGACCCCCACCAATTACCAGTGGGCGCGTTCGTTTTTTCTGCCACTGCGGACACCTGTTAGCCAGGTGACCAGACTGTCGACACTGGTAACAGCATCTGGAGCTTTGTGCCGGACGTGTCTTGAGACCGGCGCGGGACACCTCCATGGGCTCTGGAGGTAAACTCTCCGGCTCGGGAGGTTCTAGAGGTTCAAAGAGGTTTGGAGTCAAGCTAACCTTCCATCTGGATTGAGCACGCTCCAGCCCGTGCTCTGAAAAACGGAGATCGATGCGGGTGGAAATGGCAATCAGCTCTTCCAGACTTACAGGAACCTCCCTGGTAGATAGAGCATCCTTAACATGCTCCCCCAAACCTCTCCAGAACACAGGGATGAGGGTTTTATCAGGCCATTCCAGCTCAGAAGCCAGTGTCCGGAAACGGACGGCATACTGACTGACCGAAAGGGATAGCTGTGTTAACGCTAGTAGTTGGAGAGAGGTGTCGTGAGTGACCCGTGGCCCCAAAAAGACATGCTTTAGAGATGTGAGAAACTGAGCAGCAGTCCGAACCTCTGGGTCACCACGCTCCCACAGTGCCGTGGCTCACTCCAACGCCCTGCCCGACAAAAGAGAAACGATAAACCCCACCTTATCCCGCTCTGTAGGGAATCGCGCGGCCAGTAACACAAGCTGGATAGAGCACTGGCTCACGAAACCCCTGCAGGAGGTGCTGTCACCAGAAAATTTATCGGGCAACGGGAGGCGGGAGACTGACGGTGCAGGCGTGGACGTGGACACACGTGAGACAGCCTATGCGACTGCCTGAGCAGCAGCCTCAGTAAATTTCACAACTGAGGTGGAACTCTCGAGAGTCGCCAACCTGCCCTCCAGCTGCCGAATGTACTGCAGAAGCTGCTGCTGGTCCGCCATTACTAGTCAGACCCTGGCGCTAGTATAATGTTAGGGACGGCGGAATGCACTAAATATTAAATAACAGAAAGTACGTTTGCCGCCCGGGGTCCACCGTGCAGAGTTGTTAAACTGCTGCTATATAATGGCAGACCCACTATATGGCGGTATGGCACACGCGGATTGGACGTCACCCGATGTGCACTTGGCGTACTCTGTTAGCTTCACAGAGACGCCTAAGGCATTAACATAAATGCTGAGCCTGTTGGACTCACAGATCTCAGAGGAGTGTGCGCACGGTATATGGTCACAGGAGCTGGGCCCTAGGCAGAGGGTCAGAGTCCGTCTAGACCTACCATGCGTGCGGCGTCGCAACTGCGGACGCCAATAGGAGCTGCAGACTGCAGCGCGGCGAGAGACACTGCCACTATTCTACAATGCCCGGTAGCAGGCGCACTGTCGGACGCTAGCACTGTGGAGGATGCTATTGTGGCTTGTAGCTTGCCACTGGCTGGCGCTGACTCTAAACCTAAGTCCCTATACACATTGGTAATATCAGAGGGAGGGGATCTTAATGAGTCATTCGCAGGTTCATGCATCCATCATCATTCACACAGTAGCAACTAGAGACTATACTAGCGCATGGCCGAGCAGCCATGCGAAACTTTTATAGCCGGGACCTTCTAGAAGCTTCCAGATCCCTGAGATGAACCAATCAGATCACGAGAAGGACCTGGGCATGTGACTCCCGATCTCCAATGGGAGATCGTCTCGTGAGCATGCCCAGTAGAGCGACGGAGGGACTTAGCCTCTGGAGCGATTTGCTGCTGAGCAGCCTGCGCTGCTATTGCTGACCCAAAGGTAGCAGCAACAGCCAGACCCACATAGCAGGTCTGGGCAGAGCTTCTGGGATGCCAGGACTGCTGAGCAACCTCCTCTGCAGTCGATAGATAATGGGAGACCGCAGAATGTGAGGCTCTGGATTCCTGTTGAGCCGCTGCAGGAACCCGACACCTAACAATGTATATAATACAGGTGATGGAGAGATATGATGTACATAATACAGGTGATGGAGGGATGTGATATACATAATACAGTTGATGGGAGAGATGTGCTATACATAATGCAGGTGATGGGAGAGATGTGATATATAAAATACAGGTGATGGAGAGATGTGATATATGTGGTGCCCCTGAGGCTCAGTCACCACAGAGGTGCTGCACCTTCTCCTAAGGTGTAGTGCCCCATCATCCTGGTAAGTTGGGAACTCCTTTCCACACTCCAACACCTGCATCCCACACACGGGATAGTTCAGCACTGATCACATTGCGGCTCATGCTTAGAGGGTAACAGAGCACTTCTGGTGATTCCTTGCTTCGTAACACGAGATGAGCTGGGAGGTGGGTGGAGTTGAGATCCATATAAAAGAGTGGGAAAGTTTAGAATTGGAGTTCAGTCCCTGAGAGGGGTCAGTCCCTTAGGTGGCCGTCTGACAGTAGGACCGTCAGTCAGGAGAGCCTGAGGACGGGTCCGAGGAGAGAGTGCTGCAGCTGCCTCAGTGATCTGAGCCAGCTGGCACGGGAAAGAGAGAAGAGAAGGAGAACGTAGAACTGCAACCTAAGCTTCCATAAGAGAGAGAAGGAACAGCGCAGAACGAAGGAGAAGGAGAACAGAGAGGAGTGGGTTGGATAGGAACCCTGCCTATAGGTTCTCAGCGCAAGGCCGGGGCCCGGTCCCCGAGGTTGTATGGACACTTATGGTTCTGCAGCAGACACCGGTGGAGTAGTTGGCTGTAAATGCACTACTCCCATCCAAGACTTGGGACACAACAGCAAACTGATAGAGAGCCGGGATCCAGGAGCATCCCCGAGCAGGCTACAGCTGTCTGTCATACAAGTAGAGTTGTTAGGAACTTCAGAGAACCACGGTACTGGAGCTCTTCACACTAAAAGGCGCAATAGAGGAGTCGTTCAGGAAAGGCACATGTTGGCGGAGTGTTGGAGAGGAGAGCCCTGACTTGCCCGGGAGGTTGATTGAGTCTCTCCCCCGGAGGACATGGCACGGAGGCAGGCACCAGTGTGTACCACGAACTGTGAGTAAAGCTTTGAAACTACAAGCTCTGGTGTCCTCCATTCTTCCGTCGCTAACACCTTCAGCACCGCTACATCTGGGTACCAGCATACACACCATCCTGCACTTCTCCAGATCCATATTGCCTACACTACCCTGGGACTACAGCTCCACCTGTGGTGAGCTATACCATCTTTGCTGCATTACACCATCAGTCCCAGTGGATCTGCAAGCAGCGTTGGATTAACATCTTATTTGCCAAACACCACGGGTGGCATCACGAACTATCCATATAAACGACATTACAAACATCACCCGCCATTGATATTGGGCACCCAGGGCCACGGACCGGGTCACCGCTGCTGTGACACATCTCCCCTTGACACCGGCCCGGTACCGAGTACCCCACAACCCTGGGAGGGCGACCCACATATATAATAGAGGTGATGAAGAGATGTGATATACATAATAAAGGTGATGGAGAGATGTGATATACGTAATACAGGTGATGGAGAGATGTGTTATATATAATACAGGTGGTGGAGAGATGTGATATATATAATACAGGTGATGGAGAGATGTGTTATATATAATACAGGTGGTGGAGAGATGTGATATATATAATACAGGTGATGGAGAGATGTGATATATATAATACAGGTGATGGAGAGATGTGATATATATAATACAGGTGATGGAGAGATGTGATACACATAGTAGAGGTGATGGAGAGATGTGTTATATATAATACAGGTGGTGGAGAAGAGATGTGATATATATAATACAGGTGATGGAGAGATGTGATATATATAATACAGGTGATGGAGAGATGTGATATATATAATACAGGTGATGGAGAGATGTGATATACATAATACATGTGATGGAGAGATGTGATATAAATAATACAGGTGATGGAGAGATGTGATATAAATAATACAGGTGACGGAGGAATGTGATATACATAATACAGGTGACGGAGGAATGTGATATACATAATACAGGTGACGGAGAGATGTGATATACATAATACAGGTGATGGAGAGATGTGATATACATAATACAGGTGATGGAGAGATGTGATATACATAATACAGGTGGTGAAGAGATGTGATATACATAATACAGGTGATGGAGAGATGTGATATACATAATACAGGTAATGGAGAGATGTGATATACATAATACAGGTGATGGAAGATGTGATATACATAATACAGGTGATGGAGAGATGTGATATACATAATACAGGTGGTGAAGAGATGTGATATACATAATACAGGTGATGGAAGATGTGATATACATAATACAGGTGATGGAGAGATGTGATATACATAATACAGGTGATGGAGAGATGTGATATACATAATACAGGTGGTGAAGAGATATGATATACATAATACAGGTGGTGAAGAGATATGATATACATAATACAGGTGATGGAGAGATGTGATATACATAATAATGGTGATGGGAGATGTGATATACATAATACAGGTGGTGAAGAGATGTGATATACATAATAGAGGTGATGGAGAGATGTGATATACATAATACAGGTGATGGAGAGATGTGATATACATAATACAGGTGGTGAAGAGATGTGATATACATAATACAGGTGATGGAGAGATGTGATATACATAATACAGGTGGTGAAGAGATGTGATATACATAATACAGGTGATGGAGAGATGTGATATACATAATACAGGTGATGGAGAGATGTGATATACATAATACAGGTGGTGAAGAGATGTGATATACATAATACAGGTGATGGGAGATGTGATATACATAATACAGGTGATGGAGAGATGTGATATACATAATACAGGTGATGGAAGATGTGATATACATAATACAGGTGATGGAGAGATGTGATATACATAATACAGGTGTTGGAGAGATGTGATATACATAATACAGGTGATGGAGAGATGTGATATACATAATACAGGTGATGGAGAGATGTGATATATATAATAATGGTGATGGGAGATGTGATATACATAATACAGGTGATGGAGAGATGTGATATACATAATACAGGTGGTGAAGAGATGTGATATACATAATACAGGTGATGGAGAGATGTAATATACATAATACAGGTGGTGAAGAGATGTGATATACATAATACAGGTGGTGAAGAGATATGATATACATAATACAGGTGATGGAGATATGTGATATACATAATACAGGTGATGGGAGATGTGATATACATAATAAATAATACCTCTCTCTCTCTTCTGGTATTTTTCCCTCCTCATTTAAGCATGCCATCATACATCCACTACTTAAAAAACCATCCCTCGACCAAAACTGTGCTGCTAACTATAGACCTGTCTCTAATCTTCCCTTCATCTCTAAACTCCTGGAACGCCTGGTCCACTCCCGTCTTATCCGCTATCTCTCAGAAAACTCTGTTCTCGACCCTCTCCAATCCGGTTTCCGCTCTTTACACTCCACTGAAACTGCCCTCACTAAAGTCTCTAATGATCTGCTAACAGCTAAATCAAATGGTCATTACTCCATGCTAATTCTCTTGGATCTCTCTGCAGCATTCGACACTGTAGATCATCAGCTCCTCCTCACTATGCTCCGTTCCATTGGCCTCAAGGACACCGTTCTCTCCTGGTTCTCCTCCTATCTCTCAGACCGCTCCTTTACTGTATCTTTTGCCGGTTCCTCCTCCTCTCACCTTCCCCTTACTGTTGGGGTCCCCCAAGGATCGGTTCTAGGCCCCCTCCTCTTCTCCCTGTACACTGCCCCTATTGGTCAAACAATCAGTAGATTTGGTTTCCAGTACCATCTCTATGCTGATGACACCTAATTATATGCTTCTTCTCCTGACATCACGCCAGCCTTTCTAGAAAACACCGGCGATTGTCTAAACGCTGTGTCTAATATCATGTCCTCACTATATCTGAAACTGAACCTGTCAAAGACTGAACTCCTGGTGTTTCCTCCCTCTACTAATGTACCTATACCCGACATTGCTATTTCTGTGTGTGGTTCCACTATTACTCCCCAGCAACATGCCCGCTGTCTTGGGGTCATACTTGATTCCGAGCTTTCCTTTGCCCCCCACATTCGATCACTGGCTCGCTCTTGTCATCTGCACCTCAAAAACATTTCTAGAATTCGACCTTTTCTTACTTTTGACTCTGCAAAATCTCTTACTGTTTCTCTTATTCATTCTCGTCTCGACTATTGTAACTCTCTTCTAATCGGTCTCCCTCTTACCAAACTCTCCCCTCTTGAATGCTGCAGCCAGGATCATATTCCTCACCAATCGTTACACCGATGCCTCTACCTTGTGCCAGTCATTACACTGGCTACCCATCCACTCCAGAATTCAGTATAAACTTATTACCCTCACCCACAAAGCCCTCCACGGCTCAGCACCACCCTACATCTCCTCCCTTGTTTCAATATACCACCCTACCCGCTCCCTCCGTTCTGCTGATGACCTGAGGTTAGCATCCTCAATAGTCAGAACCTCCCACTTCCGTCTCCGAGACTTTACACGTGCCGCGCCAATTCTTTGGAATGCACTTCCCAGGTCAATACGATTAGTCCCCAATCCCCACAATTTTAAGCGTGCCCTGAAAACACATTTATTCAGACTGGCCTATCGCCTCAACACATTAACCTAATCTATCCCTGTGTGGCACAGCCAAAAGTTTTACCATAACCAGATTTCCCGCATCATGTTCCCACATGCTTTATGCATCCATTAGCCCTCTGTGTCTGTACTGTCACACACTTAACATTATGGCTGGTCCATACAATCAGGACAACTGTTACCACCCACCTTTTATGTCTACCTCTTTCCTCATAGACTGTAAGCTTGCGAGCAGGGCCCTCTTTCCTCTTGGTATTTGTTATAATCTACTGTATGTGATTATTGTTATGCTGTAATGTCTATTGTCTGTACAAATCCCCTCTGAAATGTAAAGTGCTGCGGAATATGTCGGCGCTATAAAAATAAAATGTATTATTATTATTATTATTATTATTATTAATACAGGTGATGGAGAGATGTGATATACATAATACAGGTGATGGAGAGATGTGATATACATAATACAGGTGTTGGAGAGATGTGATATACATAATACAGGTGTTGGAGAGATGTGATATACATAATACAGGTGATGGAAGATGTGATATACATAATAATGGTGATGGGAGATGTGATATACATAATACAGGTGATGGAGAGATGTGATATATATAATACAGGTGATGGAGAGATGTGATATACATAATACAAGTGATGGAGAGATGTGATATACATAATAATGGTGATGGGAGATGTGATATACATAATACAGGTGATGGAGAGATGTGATATACATAATACAGGTGATGGAGAGATGTGATATACATAATAATGGTGATGGGAGATGTGATATACATAATTCAGGTGATGGAGAGATGTGATATACATAATAGAGGTGATGGAGAGATGTGATATACATAATACAGGTGATGGAGAGATGTGATATATATAATACAGGTGATGGAGGGATGTGATATACATAATACAGGTGATTGATGGAGAGATGTGATATACATAATACAGGTGATGGAGAGATGTGATATACATAATACAGGTGATGGGAGAGATGTGATATACATAATACAGGTGATGGGAGATGTGATATACATAATACAGGTGATGGAGAGATGTGATATACATAATAATGATGATGGGAGATGTGATATACATAATACAGGTGATGGAAAGATGTGATATACATAATAGAGGTGATGGAGAGATGTGATATACATAATACAGGTGGTGAAGAGATGTGATATACATAATGATGGAGAGATGTGATATACATAATACAGGTGATGGAAGATGTGATATACATAATACAGGTGATGGAGAGATGTGATATACATAATACAGGTGATGGAGAGATGTGATATACATAATGATGGAGAGATGTGATATACATAATACAGGTGATGGAGAGACGTGATATACATAATACAGGTGATGGAGGGATGTGATATACATAATACAGGTAATGGAGAGATGTGATATACATAATACAGGTGTTGGAGAGATGTGATATACATAA
Organism: Dendrobates tinctorius; assembly: GCF_039654945.1. Classification (NCBI taxonomy): domain Eukaryota; kingdom Metazoa; phylum Chordata; class Amphibia; order Anura; family Dendrobatidae; genus Dendrobates; species Dendrobates tinctorius. The sequence goes on from NW_027361753.1 coordinate 2,652,957, forward strand.
TACAGGTGATGGAGAGATGTGATATACATAATAATGGTGATGGGAGATGTGATATACATAATACAAGTGATGGAGAGATGTGATATACATAATAGAGGTGATGGAGAGATGTGATATACATAATACAGGTGATGGAGAGATGTGATATACATAATACAGGTGGTGAAGAGATGTGATATACATAATACAGGTGATGGAAGATGTGATATACATAATACAGGTGATGGAGAGATGTGATATACATAATACAGGTGATGGAGATGTGATATACATAATACAGGTGATGGGGAGATGTGATATACATAATAGAGGTGATGGAGAGATGTGATATACATAATAGAGGTGATGGAGAGATGTGATATACATAATATAGGTGATGGAGAGATGTGATATACATAATAGAGGTGATGGAGAGATGTGATATACATAATACAGGTGATGGAGAGATGTGATATACATAATACAGGTGGTGAAGAGATGTGATATACATAATACAGGTGATGGAGAGATGTGATATATATAATACAGGTGATGGAGAGATGTGATATACATAATACAGGTGATGGAAGATGTGATATACATAATACAGGTGATGGAGAGATGTGATATACATAATACAGGTGATGGAGAGATGTGATATATATAATACAGGTGATGGAGAGATGTGATATACATAATACAGGTGATGGAAGATGTGATATACATAATACAGGTGATGGAGAGATGTGATATACATAATACAGGTGATGGAGAGATGTGATATATATAATACAGGTGATGGAGGGATGTGATATACATAATACAGGTGATGGAAGATGTGATATACATAATACAGGTGATGGAGAGATGTGATATACGTAATACAGGTGATGGAGAGATGTGATATACATAATACAGGTGATGGAGAGATGTGATATACATAATACAGGTGATGGAGAGATGTGATATACATAATACAGGTGATGGAGAGATGTGATATACATAATACAGGTGATGGAGAGATGTGATATACATAATACAGGTGATGCAGAGATGTGATATATATAATACAGGTGATGGAGAGATGTGATATACATAATACAGGTGATGGAGAGATGTGATATACGTAATACAGGTGAGAGTGAAGATGTGATTTGCCTATATTAGGTGAAGTTGGACTCCGGGATTATCTGTGATAATTATGAATGATCGGAGTTGTTTTCTTTCCTTTCCTCTGGGACACGGTCACCGACCAGATCTTCTCTCCCTCTGCTTCTATCATTTCCTGTAAGTTCACTTGTATCACAAATGGACAATATGTCTTGGAATGATGGATGACATGACAGCCACGTCACTTAATTTTCAAGGACAGTTTATCTAATTGTATAGATCCACCAGTAAAGACACAGGCTCTGCTATTGATAGATATATTCGGAGAATGACAGGTGAATACTGGATGGAGAAAGCAGTGAGAACTCAGTGGAGTCAAAACATCTTAATGAACACACAGTAGATTAGGTTGGATCTTTTACAGGATACATCTCCTCTATTTAGGAGAATATATGAAAGTAGGAAGGGTAAAATACAAATTCATATATTAAATATACCTAAAATAATAATGCCACAACTCTACAGAAAAAAGTAAGAAACAGAGCTACACAAAGATATATATATATATTTTTTTTTTTAGATAAAGCTATGTAATTTATCATATATATGGCGGAATTTTTTGTATATATAAATAGATATACAGATTTCCAAATTTAATTTTGCTAGGCTACCTTTGCATTCATTCTAGATATAATTATACACATGTATATATTATAGAGAGAGGTAGATTTTTCAAAGATAGATAGATAGATAGATAGATAGATAGATAGATAGATAAATAGATAGATAGATAGATATTATGTTATGATTTTTTTTTTCATTTATCTATCTATAATATTTGGGTGTCATTTTACTTGGATATTGTGTGTGCTTGTAGAGCTGAGACTTAAATATTCGTGTATGTGCATACTGTAAGTATAAAGGTTAAAATTGTAATTAACAAATCGTAATAGTAAAATCTTTATATAACTTTTATCAAAAAATACCAGTTAAAGATAAAGGCAATAAAATTATTAGAGAACTTTTACTAATCTACTTCACCTTTTTTACACATTTATGTGTTACCGTTATGATTATTTAATTATGATTGTATGTTTGTTTGAGATATATTTTATTTTTGTACAGTTTTTGCTACAAAAAAAAAAAAAAAAAACTGAGATGAAGACTTCGTACAGAATGAAAGGAACTACAAGTCTCAGGATTCTTTTAGCCAGGGATTGATAAGAATTGGCTTGTGTTCAGCGAAGCTGGAGATCCACAGGTTTCCTCTCAATGTTCTACAAACTGTATAATGTGGAAAACGACAAGGCGCCTCTTCTCTTAATGAATTACTAATGAGCTGGAATTGGACAGCAGGCTTAATTAACGTGTAGCGCAATGTGTTTACCACATTGTAATGGAACTCGTTAGAGCTCTGCCTCCTTCCTCTTCCTCTTCTTCTTCCTCTTCTTCTTCTTCCTCTCCTTCTTCTTCTTCCTCTTCTTCTTCCTCTCCTTCTTCCTCTTCTTCTTCTTCTTCTTCCTCTTCTTTTTCTTCTTCTCCTTCCTCTTCTTCTTCTTCCTCTCCTTCTTCTTCTTCTCCTTCTTCCTCTTCTTCTTCTTCCTCTTCTTTTTCTTCTTCTCCTTCCTCTTCTTCCTCTTCTTCTTCTTCTTCCTCTTCCTCTTCTTCTTCTTCTTCCTCTTCCTCTTCTTCCTCTTCTTCTTCTTCTTCCTCTTCCTCTTCTTCTTCCTCTTCTTCTTCCTTCTCTCATCCATCTCATTCATTACTTTGGGTAAATTTAAACTACAGTGATAATATTACAAAATAAAGATGTGCAGGGGGCAACACGCAACACAGGTGACAGCAAACCTATAGTCCTAAGGAGAGTGCTATGTGTATATATATACAACAAATGCAAATGTTAAGATGCACCATTGTTACAAATGTATATGTTAGTATATGCAGTCATACATGCATGCAAAATGTGTGCCCGTGTTTTGTGTAGGTAGGTACGTTTCGATATTTTTCTGTGTAGATGTGGCATCTATAGGTACAATATTTATCTGTTTGCAGAAATAAATTGTATTTTTTTTATATAGAAGTATTTAACTTTCATATTTAAATCTATATTAAGTGTGTGAGCTTTTTTCAGTGTAATATGTATACATAAATGTGTGTGTGCGCTTGTGTGTATATGTATCCATATAGGTGTGTGTGTATATACAGTATATATGTATGTGTGTCTGTATATATATATATATATATATATATATATATATATACTGCTCAAAAAAATAAAGGGAACACTAAAATACCACATCCTCTGTTATAGTGTCCCCTTTATTTTTTGAGTAGTATATATATTTATATATACACACACACTCATAACTCATATATATACACACATGCATATGTATATATACACACCCTGCACACACACTGTACACTATGGCTGAGCCGGCTGTGGTGCCGGTGACTGTGGAGCAGGAGGAGATGACAGATAATGCAAGCAGTCAGTCCTCCTCAGTCCTCCTCAGTCCTCCCAGTCCTCCTCAGTCCTTCCAGTCCTCCTCAGTCCTTCCAGTCCTCCTCAGTCCTCCCAGTCCTCCTCAGTCCTTCCAGTCCTCCTCAGTCCTCCCAGTCCTCCTCAGTCCTCCCAGTCCTCCCAGTCCTCCTCAGTCCTCCTCAGTCCTCTCAGTCCTCCTCAGTCCTCCTCAGTCCTCCCAGTCCTCCTCAGTCCTCCCAGTCCTCCTCAGTCCTCCCAGTCCTCCCAGTCCTCCTCAGTCCTCCCAGTCCTCCTCAGTCCTCCCAGTCCTCCCAGTCCTCCCAGTCCTCCTCAGTCCTCCTCAGTCCTGGATCCTGCCTTCTGCTTGTGAGGAGGGAGCGCAGCTTTGCAGCTTTGCAGCTTTTCTGGCTTTCATCTTCCTTTCCAGAGGGGGAAACAGAGAAGACGCTTCCAGGAGCATGGTGGCCGGACTTGTCTCCTGTATCCCAGGACGTGTCCCAGTGCAGCAGTGGGAGGGAGCTGTGCCCCCCAGTGACAGGCTGCTGCTGCCCCCCTCGCCAGTGATAGAGTAACAGCACTGCTCCGACTGACTGACAGAAGCGTTCACCCTCCGACTCCGGCGCTGGAGGAAAGTGACTCCAGCTCCAGATCACTGGAAGGAGACAAAAGCTGAGACAAATGGCCGTGTGAGCGACATCTGCGGGACCGGGACCTAATGTGCATTGCACCGGGGACTGCAGCCTCCGACCACCGGATCAGAGCTCAGGTACTGAACACGATGGAATGTTGAGCAACCTCCCCTGTGATCCCAGCACAGGTACTGCTACTGACCTGCTGCTGACCACAGCAAACACCACCAGCTCAACTGTGGTCACAGGACAGGTATTGTCCACCACTGACCTGGTGCTGACCACAGCAAACACCACCTGCTCAATTGTGGTCACAGGACAGGTATTGTCCACCACTGACCTGGTGCTCACCACAGCAAACACCACCTGCTCAACTGCGGTCACAGGACAGGTATTGTCCACCACTGACCTGGTGATGACCTCAACAAATACATTCACCCCAAGAGTGGTCACATTCCAGGTAGTGTCCACCACTGACCTGGTGCTGACTGCACCTTCTGATCACATATATTGTGTATTGTGACATGGGACTGATTATTTCCCTCCTACCTTATGATCAGACCACAGCCATACGTTGTACACACTAATGACCTGGATCTGACTACATATGATCACAACAAGTCGAGGACATAGAGGTCCCCCTGATCGCAGGTATCACGACCTGGCACTGACAGCTGCCTCTGCTGATACCCCAAGTCCTGTACTGGTGGTGCTGCCAGCTTTCTCCTCTGTCGCTTTATCCCCTCTAATTGCCAAGATTGATTTCTGCTATTTAAACGTGAGATTTTAATTGAAGGCTGAATCGTAAGCAGCTCGGCCCCTGACCGGGCGGATCGAGGTAATTGTGTGTAATTTGGTTGTCAAAAGATTAATCGCAGAGGCCGGGCCGATTTGATTAAGTCAATTAATCTCTGATTACAGTGTTCAAGTGTCATTTGGCATAAGACAGCATAAGACAGACCATCTCAGGTGCTGGAGCAGAGTGATGGGGGCAATCAATGGGAGGGCAAGCCTCCTGGCTGGAAGCATTACCTGGCCATGGCTGCAGCGCTGAGGCCAGCAAACATGCAGCTATACATATATATATATATATATACTTACATATAGTGTACTTTCTACATTTATATCTATATATAGACTTGTTTGATGGACTCAGGCACAGGTTATGCTTCCAGCCCAGGAGGTTTGCCCTCCAGTTGATATAGAGTGTACTTTTTCCATTTGATTATATATATATATATATATAGTTCACAGTGCAGTCTAATAGTAAATCGTAATGCTCATTAATATTGAGCCTTGTGATCTCACCAACTTTGAAAACGAATATTTATTTGTAACCGAGTTTTAAATGTGAATTCACATCGAAGCTGATTTCATAGAATGGGGACTATATGTGGCACATGCATTGTTAGATGCAGTAAAAAAAAAAAAACTGTCTCCATGCTGCAACATTCAGATGTTTTCTATCCTATACATTCAGCACAGGACACCAGGCTGTCGCGTTTATATACGTCCCCTGCCCACTTAGCACCACCGACCACTGAGTTTCTAGAAGCTGCCATACATCCCTTTTTCTGTCCATTCAGCACAAGTCCATAGCATTGATGTCACCTGCACTGTCCATCCAGCAGCTGATCTGCATTACATTTACTACTTATCCTATTACTTGATATTTAGTTGTTTCATCCAAACAAATGTATTACTTTTATTTATTTTTTTATACTTGTATGTGCCTTGATTAATGGTGACAATGGCTACCTTAGGCTGCTGTGTGTATGTGTGAGTGTATATATCTGTGTGTATACATGCCTGCCTGTATGTGTCTTACAGCAGACAGGTTGTGATCTCGCACCTCCACTTTTCTCTGTCTCTTGCATTGGTCCATGACAATGTGGCCAGGCTCAGGAGATCGGATGATGCAGCTTCCATGTGATGCCATCTTCTCTCTTTCTGCTCCTCACTTTGTGTTGATCGTAGCTTTTTTTTACTATTTAGATGAGACACTAATTATACTGCCCGAAACCAATGACACTGTTGTCACAATGGTTAATCGCATGTGCTACTGACTCCACTGTACAATACAGTCACACGAAACAGAACGAATACTGCGCTAATTCTACCGAATCCTGCACCGAACTAGACCCAAACTGCTCTGCAATAAAGTATTAAGCCATAATAATGCGAAGATAATATAGAGATAATGCGAAGAATCTTTATAATGGACTGACAGTATGGTGTGTTCTGTGACTGCATACCACAGCTGAAAATTACTGATCATACTGATACTATATAGTCACATAAGTTGTACTACTCGAATATAATATATACACACACACATATATATGTATACTGTACCTTTATTAGAATAAAAAGGATTCTTCGCATTAATATGTTATGTAGTAGATATTTACAAGATAAATTAAAATGCCTAGATAGAAGATAATAGATAATAGATAGATAGATAATAGATAGATAATAGATAGATAATAATAGATAGATAGATGATATATAGAAGATAATAGATAATAGATAGATAGATAATAGATAATATATAAATAGATAGATGATAGATAGATAATAGATAGATAGATAGATAGATGATAGATAGATAGATGATAGATAGATAGATAGATATATAGATATATGATAGATAGATAGATAGATAACACAGGTCAACGAAAAAAAAATTTTTTTCTGGTGTCCAAAATATTTTAATGAATTTGGGGTATTTTTGGGGTGCTGATTCTGAATATGTCATCAGTTTTGCCAGATTGGCTCAAGTTTTTGAGATTTTTGGTATCTTATTTATAGCACTTGTTGGTAAATGCGACGCATCATCTCATTAATTTCTTTGGATTAGTACTTGAACTGAGCAGTTCTCAATATAGTTTTGTGTTAATTAGTGTTCTAAAAGTTTGTTCATAGCTTGATTTTTGCACTAACTTTATGTTGTTGTCTGTTTTCCAGTGAAAAGCATGAACTCATCATGAAGAAGTTGTCTTAACGATCCAGACTCATTCTGTTACATTTGTGGTGAATATACACTGCCAAAACATAGAAGAAACATAACACACTTCGTAAAAAAAGTGTATTTTGCCTATTTTGGGGTTATGCTTGGGGACCAAGACAAGTTTTGGGCACCACACATAGTGTGCAAAGCATGTATCGAATTATTACGAAAATGGAGCAAAGGACAAAGAAAAAGCTTCAAATTTGGTGTTCCAATGGTGTGGAGAGAGCCAAAAAATCATCATGATGACTGTTATTTATGGTAAACACAGGTACAGGCACATCTTCACAATGAGGGACAGGCCTTCTTGCAGATTCCATGTTACTCCCATTTTCGTTTCTTATGCTTATTGAATCCTTGCACTTGCACTGCACAGAAATAACAGTCATCATGATGATTTTTTGGCTCTCTCCACACCATTGGAACACCAAATTTGAAGCTTTTTCTTTGTCCTTTGCTCCATTTTCGTAATAATTCGATACATGCTTTGCACACTATGTGTGGTGCCCAAAACTTGTCTTGGTCCCCAAGCATAACCCCAAAATAGGCAAAATACACTTTTTTTACGAAGTGTGTTATGTTTCTTCTATGTTTTGGCAGTGTATATTCACCACAAATGTAACAGAATGAGTCTGGATCGTTAAGACAACTTCTTCATGATGAGTTCATGCTTTTCACTGGAAAACAGACAACAACATAAAGTTAGTGCAAAAATCAAGCTATGAACAAACTTTTAGAACACTAATTAACACAAAACTATATTGAGAACTGCTCAGTTCAAGTACTAATCCAAAGAAATTAATGAGATGATGCGTCGCATTTACCAACAAGTGCTATAAATAAGATACCAAAAATCTCAAAAACTTGAGCCAATCTGGCAAAACTGATGACATATTCAGAATCAGCACCCCAAAAATACCCTAAATTCGATGAAATATCTTTGGCACCAAAAATGCTGTTGACCAGTGTAATAGATAGATAGATGATAGATAGATAACAGATAATAGATAGATAACAGATAATAGATAGATGATAGATAGATAGATAATAGATAGATAGATGATAGATAGATAGATAGCTAGATAGATAGCTAGATAGATATATGATAGATAGATTATAGATAGATAGATGATAGATAGATAACAGATAATAGATAGATGATAGATAGATAATAGATAGATGATAGATAGATGATAGATAGATAGCTAGATAGATAGCTAGATAGATATATGACAGATAGATGATAGATAGATAATAGATAGATATATAGATGATAGATAGATAACAGATAATAGATAGATGATAGATAGATAGATGATAGATAATAGATAGATAATAGATAGATAGATAAATAGATAGATAGATGATAGATAGATACTAGATAGATAGATAGATAGATAAATAATAGATACATGACAGATAATAGATAGATAATAGATAGATAAATAGAAACAAAAAAAAATAAATAAAAAAAAACAGGCGGCACTCCAGTTAAAGGGAAAATTGTGGACTTTAATCCAGCGCCAAGTGGTGCAACGTTTCGGCCTCACAGCACGGTCTTTGTCAAGCACTTGGCGCTGGATTAAAGTCCACAATTTTCCCTTTAACTGGAGTGCCGCCTGTTTTTTTTTCTATTTATATTTTTGCGTTGGACAACTGCATTATTCAGGACTATTGCACCCAAAATCTGCTCAAGTTTGTGCTGCTGTCTGTTTTTTTCTATTTAGATAGATAGATAATAGATAGATAATAAAGAGATAATAGATAGAGAATAAATAATAAATAATAGTTAGATAATAGATAGTTAGATAGATAAAAAGATAATAGATATATAGATACATGATAGATAGATATAGATAGATACTAGATAGATAGGTAGGAAGACACAGTCATCATTTATTTACATAATCAAAAAAGTTAGTTATTTTCATGAGAAAAACTTTTTACTGTGGAAAGATAATGATGATGATGATGATATTATATTGTTCCAAAGGAAATAATTGCTATAAGATAAGGCAATGTCCATATCCATGAGAGCTGGAGCCAGGCCGGCCGTGTGAGCAGCCCGGGGTCGCTGGCTGTGCTGCCCCTCCATAGTGACATGGTGGCAGTGTCCAGGCCATGGAGGGGGATCAGCAGCCCCGTGGTGGGGTGTGTGGGCGCCGCTCTCTCACCAGGACCCCAGGAAGCTCCGCCGCGCACTCAGAGCAGTCATTAGCAGCAGCTTTAAGTGATTGTGAACAGTAAGTAAAGAAATCTCTTGATTGTAATCCTCTCTCGCAGAGCGATAATCTCCCAGTGGGTGGTCATCAGTAATGATGGATGCAGCGGTATAATGGGGCCCTGGAACTGCTGCTGCTGGAAGGAGAATCCCCCTCTCATCCCCTTCTATCCAGCTGCAGCAGATACTGAGTGTTTCCTCCAGTGCAGGTAGGAGGCGGCTCCAGCCAAGGCTCCCCTCAGCTGTACCCCAAGAATATCCCTCCATCGCCTTCATTCTATGTAGCCCCCGCAATTCCTGCACCATCAGTGATCAGTGTGATCAGCTGCGGAGCAAGAGGAAGATTCCGACACGTTTGGATGTAAACGCCTTTCTGGGGATTATCTATCTATCTATCATCTATCTAGCATCTATCTATCATCTATCTATCATCTATCTATTATCTATCATCTATCTATCTAGCATCTATCTATTATCTCTCTATTATCTATCTATCTAGCATCTATCTATTATCTCTCTATTATCTATATATCTAGCATCTATCTATTATCTCTCTATTATCTATCTATCTACCTATTAATCTATCTATCGATTAATCTATTATCTATCTATTAATCTATCTATTATCTATCTATCTATTATCTGTTTATCATCTATTATCTATCTATGTATCTATCATCTAGCCATTTATTATCTATATATCTATATCTATCTATCAATCTATCCATTTATTATCTATCTATCAATCTATCTATCCCATACTTTTCATGCTATCTATATTTGTATGTCATATCTGACAGCTTCCATATATATGTCTGACTATTGATCTCTCCAGGTATGGACAGGGTTCACTTGGTGTAGTTAAAACATATCTATTTATTCCCTTAGGAATAACTCTAAAATTTCGGGGATGATTGTCAGACCCACAGAGCCTTATGTGAGCTCTCAGACTTTCTTTTGTTAGATCAGACCAGAGGTTATAGAGAATGACAGACAAAGCCTGGAGAGCTGTGGCCAAATGAGCCCTAGATTTCTCCAGATGGGACCATCTCCATTGCAAATACCCAGCATTGTAAAAAAAAAAAACCATCTCTGCCACAGTCATAACATAATTAAAAGCAAGGAGAAGCAATAACAACGATCATCAGGGTAATTGGGGGGCAGTGAGTTGCTTAACCTGCTGAGTGCCAAAAAGACCTCAGTGTGTAACATAGTGGAGGTTGGTAAAGTGTATCAGATCAAGAAACACTGGCTATAGACAGATCGATAGAGAAAGGAAGAAAATAAAAAATAAATGAATGAATGAAAGTAAAAAGAAAGAGAATGAAATAGAGAAAAGGAGGAACGAAAGAAAGGGAGAGAGGAAAGAAAGAAAGAAAGAAAGAAAAAAACTACAATTATTAATAATGCCACAACCATTGCAATAGATCAGTAAACAATTGTAAAGTTCAAAGTGCCATAAATAGGACTGAGATAGAAATACAGTAATATTATTATTTTATGTTTTATTATTTTAAATAGTTTTATATAGTTAAACAGTCTACACAAATGGGGATCTATAAGTCCATTCATTTGTAGCTTTAATAATGATTGAATTTAAATTAATAACATTATTAGAAGCAATACTAATAATTACACGCTATAGATAATAATAATACTATTAATAATAATAATAATAATAAGTTATTGAACTTTACTATTTTAACTGTATTCGACCAAAATGATCTCATCCCAATCACAAATCTCTGTTACAAAATCTTTAGTGCAGTGTACACCATGTCTACCTCCTCCTCCTCCTCCTCCATCTCCTCCTCCTTCTCCTTCTCACCCCTAATACTAAAACATCTCTGTCATGTTTGCAAAAGAGGAAAAAAATGGCTTCTAGTCTAATTAAGTAGATTAATTAACTTCTCCACCACTTGCAATAATTACACCTTGCGGTTTTTACCTGTTAAAAATGGAGAAAGATGACATTGCATCACTACTTCTTATTTATGCATAGCAATAAACTTTACACCTCATCATTATCATTATTATTAATATTATTTATTTATTTTTATTTATTTAATTATTTTATTATTTATGTATTATTTACGTATTATTTATTATTATCATTTTTTTATTATTTATTATTTTATCATATTTATTTATTTTATTTAAAAAATGTGTTGAGCCTGATAAAAATTGTTATAATAACATGATCTCATTTTAAAAAGGTGAATCCTGGATTATTGGAATTGTTCCCATCCATGTCCAGTGGTGGCCACACACTGACACATGCTGGATTAACACTTTATCCTCCCCCTCCCCTCCCATGTTGTCGCCGACAACGAACATGGAGGAGATCGCCAGGAATCCGTCAATTAAAGTCTCTGACTCTTTTTTGGAGTCGATTTTTGACCACTTCCCCCCCCCCCCCCATCTACAGTCAGCCAGCCCCACCATGGACATTAACAAATTAGCTGCTCCCCTGTGCCACTTGTCTGCTAGGAATATATCCAGATAGATGATGATGGATCCATGTCACACACAGAAAAAAAAGTCACAAATGGCAGCTCATATATTAAAAAAAAATCAGATCTAAAACTACAGAATCCTTTATCAATTGCGACTTTCCAATGTAAATGTTTTATCAGACTTTAACCAAAGTAGCGCAAAAATAAAACAAGTCGTGTCAAAAAGAAATAATATTTTTCCATTACATTATTAGCTGAATAAAAAAAAAAAAAAGAAAGAATTGTAGATCCCTCTCCTCTTAGGCTTTAATGTGTCCTTGTGTGGACATCTACAGTGTGCGACATTTGTCATGCACTTGAAGAAGATCAGATGCGACTTTTTTGGTTGCAAGAAACTGCGACAAATTAAAATTAATCATATGTAGGGGAAGTGTGGGAGTATTTTTTGTAATGGAAAACGAATAATCATGGACACTATATACTCTATGCAGAATTATCTATATAATCTAGCCATAGAGGGAGCTGCTTTTGTTAATATATATATATATATATATATATATATATATAATATATATATAATAATAATATTAAAGATCTATAGATACATAGATAGAAAGAATATATATATATATATTCTTTCTATCTATGTATCTATAGATCTTTATTATTATTTTATTTTTTTATCATTTTTTTTCTGCTCAACTATGTACCATGTAATAAATGTGTGTGCACATATATATATATATATACATTTATTTCATGGTACATGGTTGAGCATAAAATTTGGCTTTTCCTTATTTTTATCCATGTTTTCATTATCTGTTTATCACTTATCTTTCTATCTATGTATCTATATATCTTTTTTTAATGATCTTTCTATTTATTATTTATCTCACATCTATTTATCTTCTATGATAGATCTATAAATATATGTCTATTTATCTATCACTATAAACTATTCATTATTAAAGTAAAGGACAAAAACAAACAAAAGTCACCTGAAAAAGGGATAGGATTTTTAGGTTCAGCTAAAAAAAAATTTTTTTTACAAGAGGTTAAATAATTTTGACTATATTAAAAATAATCATAATAAATGCAAAAAAAAATAAAAAATACATTAAACATTAAAAATATGAAAAAAACCCCCTTATAAATGAATTAAATGATGATAAATTAGATACAGATATAATGTGATGGAGATCTGTGTGTCAGCCCTGCAGACCGAGCAGTCAGGGAGCAGTCACAATGCTGCAGCACCTGAGGATTATCAGATCTGTGTCTTTCTACTGATGACATCTAAGGTGAAGGCAGATCAGAGGAAGTCATCAATGTAAAAGGAGGGGAGTCCCAGGCGGAGAGGGGGTTAATGAGGGCGTGATGACGTCACCCGGAGTTCTAGGCTCAGAGGATGGGGCTCCTCCATAGAGCAGCGCAGTCTCCCGGAGCAGAGGAGGAGAGGAGAGCACTACTGCAGGAGACTGTGGAGCCATGTCACCGCCAGCGGCCGCCTGAGGACCCTCCATCACTGGCTGCACCCACCACACCATGCCCAGGGCCGAGCTCTGAGGATCTGCTCTGCAGCAGGTAGATGATGCGGTGTCTGTGCTGCTGCATGCGTCTGCGGGCTGGGAGCAGCGCTGCGTGTGAACGGGGTCTATGGGAAAACTGGCGGGAAGTTTAGAAAGATTAGGCTTTGCCCTATTCAAGTTATGTGGAAGTTGTGTTATTAACGCTGTATCCAGATTCTGTGAAAAATGATAGCTAGATAGGTAATAACTAGATAGATAGATAATATATAGATAGATAGATAGATAATATATAGATAGATAATAGGTAGATAGATGATATATAGGTAGATAATATATAGATAGATAATAGGTAGATAGATAATACAGTAGATAGATAGATAATAGATAACAGATAATAGATAGATAACTAGAAAGATAATAGATAATAGATTGATTTCTAATAGAGAGATAATACATAGATAGATGAAAGATAGATATACAATATATAAATAGATAGATAAATAATAGATAAATAATAGATAGAAGGTGGTGCTAAATTTTTCAAACCTGGAGTTCAAATCATTTACTAGGTTTTGAGGCATTTTTATGGAAAACTACTCAACAGACTCTGCTCTGCTACATTGCTCTGTATGGTAACAGTAAATTGTGAATGTGAAAACAAATATTGTATTCTAATGTCACCATGTCAACTTTCTATTTAAGACTAAATATAATTAAAGATCTCTCTCATTATATATATACTGTGTATAGTGTTCTTTAATTATACTTAGTAAATAAAAAGTTTAAATGTTGACACTGAAATAATATTAAAGAAATAGTGTGCTTATATATATATATCCCTATGTATGTCACTATGTGTTATCCTCTCTGAGTTGAGATGTGTTGGTAGCCAGGGTGTGATGCCCTAATAGACTGCTGCAACCTGCAGAATCAGCTCATCTTACATGGGACTGGCTCACACTCCATTCTACACATTAGCATTTAATTTATAGTGATAGATTTAGTTTATCGCCTTAATATATATTGTGTGTTGAGAAAAAACCGTTTGTGCTCCATTGTGTTTATTGCTTTCAACTTCAAGCTACATTTCTGAATTAGACCACAAGACACAGGACAGGAGGGATCTACAGAATATTCCCATTCATGATATATGTGATATAAACTCTGAATATCATAGGTAACATATATATATATATATGCTTCCTATAAGTAGAGGACACCATATGATCTCCTTTTACAAAAGTAATTAAATTGTTATTAATTGCGCTAAAAGTTTTTACAGCAAAAAAAAGGCAAAATATGATTATAAAGATTTTGTAAAATTCACAGTAAAACATATAATCATTCCAGACTTTGTGTAAATGATGAATATAAATTAAGTAAAGTAATAACTTTCCTTGTGTTCATTTATATAATTTAATTATAAAAAGTTACAATGGGATGATTATTATGATAATGATGATGATGATGAAGGAAATAGGAAATTGTTGTTGTTTTAGTTCTTTATTAAGTGAATAGTTAAAACATACAAATGCAGTTACGTAGCATAGAATAGGAATGCATGTGTACTAAATTATTCAATCTTATTTTTGATTACTGTTTATTATATATTTTTATTTATTAACATTATTTTTTTAAATGAATTCAAAGGTATTCATTTTTTACTTTACCCTCATAAAAAGATTTGTTTTATTTCGATTTCCTGTAGTTTGATACATTCATTTTCTGATTTATATTGATATTTTTAGTCTGCCTTCATTGATGCTATTTTTATTTCATAAATGTTTTTACAAAAAAAAAAAAAAAAAAAATAATATATATATATATATATATATATATATATATATATATATATATATATATATATATGTAGCAAATTTTGGCAAAAGAAAAGTGATTATGTAACATGAATGCATATTGCCTGTAGTCTCAGGACACAAACACGAGCTCATTTTATTTCTGAGTCTCATCCTGATCTAATGAAAACGGCTCTGGGTTACCGCCACAGCGAGGAGGTTAATTACATTTTAATTAATAGATATATTACCAGGAACCTTTGCTTTGTACATAGAGCACCCTGTAGCAAGTCTGTATCACCTATTGTTTACAAATGCAAATTATGGCCACAATGTAACAATATAATACCAAGTGGAAAGAAGGAAAGAAATATAGATGGATGAACAGATAGATAGATATAGAGATAGATAGATAATAGATAAATAGATGATAGATGATAGATAATAGATAGATAGATAGATAGATAGATAGATAGATAGATAGATATTTGGGGGTGATTGTTTAACCTTTTCCTGGTGTCCACTTAGTGGTCATTGACAGCTGAAAAAAAGTAAAATAAACTTTACGAATGATCCATCTGTCTTTAGTTTCTCACATGACCCTTGAAATATTTATCTTTTATTATCTAGAAAAGGCTAAAAATGTTTTTTTTTCTTATTTTAGGCATTACCAGAAAGAGGAATTTCCTTCATTTGTGGTCTGGAGAAATGGCCACAAGCCCACTAACAGCTGCCAGCGACCACCTTTTACCCTCTCCTCCACTCTCCTACCAACAAGACGCCCTTCAGTCAAGAGTCGGCCACTCTAACATGAAACCAAACCAAGTCAGCCAAGTCACTTTGTATGGCATCCCCATCGTGTCGCTGGTCATCGATGGGCAGGAGAGGTTGTGTCTTGCCCAGATCTCTAACACACTCCTTAAAAACTATAGCTACAATGAGATCCACAACCGGCGGGTGGCCCTGGGTATCACCTGTGTACAGTGCACCCCGGTCCAGCTGGAAATCTTGAGAAGGGCGGGAGCCATGCCCATATCTTCCAGAAGATGTGGAATGATTACTAAGAGGGAGGCTGAGAGACTGTGCAAGTCCTTCTTAGGAGAAAACAGACCACCAAAGCTTCCCGATAACTTTGCATTTGACGTTACTCATGAGTGCGCATGGGGGTGCAGGGGGAACTTCATCCCAGCGAGGTACAACAGCTCCAGAGCTAAGTGTATAAAATGCACCTACTGCAACATGTACTTCTCTCCAAACAAGTTTATTTTCCACTCACACAGAACCCCAGAAGCAAAATATACCCAGCCCGACGCTGCCAACTTCAATTCTTGGAGAAGACATCTAAAGCTTTCAGATAAAAGCCCACCAGATGAAATGGTCTTCGCCTGGGAGGACGTCAAAGCGATGTTCAATGGTGGCAGCCGTAAGAGGGCTTTAAGTCATTCACATTGCCAAAGTCTTGGCACCGTAAAAGCATCCAATGGGATCTTGCCGCATATGATC
This sequence comes from Dendrobates tinctorius, assembly GCF_039654945.1. Lineage (NCBI taxonomy): Eukaryota > Metazoa > Chordata > Amphibia > Anura > Dendrobatidae > Dendrobates > Dendrobates tinctorius. Next base: position 2,669,675 of record NW_027361753.1, read on the forward strand.
GGGCAAGACCTCAACCACAAGAGGCCAAGGTTCGAAGAAGAAGAAGAGATAGAGAGCAGCAACATCCCAAACAAGACCCAAAGAAGTTACCCTGTCATTCCAGTACCTAGCAAAGGATTTGGCATGTTGCAAAAATTCCCAGCCAGCACCCTCTTTCCAAGTCCATACAGCTTCCCGGCCTTTGGCCTGTGTCAGAAAAAAGATGACACTGATGCAGTCAACGGTCAGAAAACCAGTGCACTGTCAGGACTATTCTGGCCTGGTAGAAAAGATGCATTTTACCCTCCTTTTTGTATGTTTTGGCCACCAAGAACCCCTGGTGGACTTCCAGTTCCTACTTATCTTCAGCCTCAACCCAGCGCCCTTACTTCCATCACAGACAACCCAACATTGAGACAGGCTTTCCTAGAGCTGGCGGACCAGAGTGATGCCAGTAATCTCAGCAACACCGGCGACAACTTGTTTGAAACTGAATGTTCCAGCTCCCCGGTGTCCAGCGACATCAGACCTCCCTCTGAATCCAGGACCAACGTCTTGGATGTACCCTCTTTCCCGATTAGAAAACAGAGCTACCACTCTGCCTTCCGGCCTGTGGTCAAAGACGCCGAGAGCATTGCCAAATTGCATGGTACCCTTGATGACTTTCAGAACGACAGGCATGTGTCTCCCGGCACTAGCTGCAGTTACCAAAGTGACAGCTCGGACTCGGACGAAGAGCAGGACGTAGATGTGGAGACCAATAAGCCGACCGGCGAAGAAGAAGAAGAGGAAAGTCTTAGCAGTCAGTTTCTGCAGAGCAGAGGACTGGTAGAAAGCAATGAGAAACCATGCAAAGACCGTTCTCCGTTCTCCAGCTCAAGGAGCGACACCCAGACAGAGAAAATTGAAAGCGCAGAACATCCTTCTTCCACCCCAAAAGACTCCAGCCCCCGTCATACATCACTGGAGGAACCTTGCTACAAAGATGTAAATATTCCCTCAGGCTTCACAGCTAATTATTATTATTTAAATGCAGCTTTAGGCTGAATGGGCGATGTCTGCGTAATAAGATTGATAACTAGATGCCCTACAGAAACGAACTCTTCAATGCGTTTAGCTCTTTAACACAATGCCACCGAGAGCAAATGTTCTACATGCAAATAAACCCCCATATGGTACCTAGCCCACCCTATATTCCCGTAAACAACGAGGGCACTGTACCGATAATGGGTTCACCCCGACCACCGAGAACATGTTTTATTACCATCCACCTACATGTACACCTCTCCTCTATACTTCCCGATATCTTACGTTTCTTTCTCGTAGACACAGAAAAGCAAAGACGACAATGGGAGCTTAGCCTCCAAAGAAGACTCCTATTCAGGTAAGAAGAAGTCATGGCCTCGCAATAACCTATCCCTGCCGCTGAATAGCCGTATATCACCAACATTGTAGTAGGGATGTCATTCGCTTTGTATTTATCTACGGCTTGATTAGTATACCCTGTCTCATGCTTGAGAAAGGGTCACACTATGAATGGAAATGTCACCATATGGGCCACCATTCAAGTGCTATCATTTTGATGCTTCCATTTTTTGTTTCCACTGTCCAGGTTTGGCGTAGGCCTGGGAAGCTTTGCACCCCAATTTTATATATATGTATCATCTATCTATCACCATAGAACAGACAGCATTGCAGTAATATGTGCAGTAAGTCCTGACCTAGGAGATGGCCACGACTGTGTTATATCATGTGCTCAGGACCGGATGGTTTTCAGGGAATAGTGTCTCCCTTCCCCTACATCTCTCCCCTACATCTCCCCGGCCTGTGTTACCTGCAGTTAGGTATATAACGACTTCTCTATTAATACAAAACCCTGTGAGCCGCCATCTACACGTCACACATACCGAAGCAGCAGAGCTGACATTGTCTTTTGGCAAATTGCGGCAAATCGGGGATTTTTCCATAAACCTATCACAAGGCATAGACTTGTCATCTGCAGTCGTGTTTATGAGAGCAGTTTACCATACTAGTAAAAAAAAAAAATCTTTATAAAAGCGCAATAAAATACAATAGACGGACATCTATATATCCCGTGCATAGTAGTGATGGAAATACTACAATTTACTGGTCCGTTGGAAAAGGTGAATTGAATAGCGCACGCTTAAAAGTAATGAACTACAACTGAATGGATCAATCAAGAATGAGGCATTATCATGACTTAAAGGCAATCCCCAAAAATTCATATTTTGCCTTAGAAGTGAATTACTGGTTTGCTTAAGCCGTCGCTGAAAAATTATAGTTTTAAAAGTTTTAAACAGAACTTTTCACAATATTTTAATTTTGAGGTTAATTTCTCCAATCTACAACCAAAGTATCAATCTTCTATCTATCTATCTATATCTATATATCCATTATTTATTATCTATCCATCCATCTCTCCTTTACACATATAAGGTAATATACTTCCATTGTTTTTAATGGGGGAAACAAAACTTGTACAATTTCGCAAAATGACAGCATATTAAATTGTCACCAGTTTGCTGCGCTCTGACAACAACTGATCTGCACATTACATCTATAGCAGTTTTTAATGTTTTTTTTCTTACCACCTAATTGGTACTATTTAGTTTTTTTTCAGCTACTTTAAGATCTATTGTAGTATAACTTATTTGGAGACACTTTTTGACAAACGCAAAAGAAAGTTCAAAATATGGAAACAGGGACACTTGTGAACCATAGGGCATATAATGGGCATAGTCCTGCAATTGTTTTGTGATGGTAAAAGTTTAATATTTACTGAGAGATCAGAAAAGATTTCCAGTAGCTATTTTTGTGTATTTTGCTGTTTGTGTTATTCTTTTGGGGTATAGAAATCCATATCCATCTGGAAACCATTAGCAAGAGGGGTAACTCTTACTGTTGTAGACAGGTCTTATTCTCATCTATTTATTGTGCTAATGATTCACCTGATTAACACAAAATACTAAAAGCAGGGGTGGGACTAACATTTTTAACAACAGGTTTCCTTTCTGCATGAGGGAAATCACACCCTTTTTCTGACTACACTCATTTTCGCAGACCACCCACAGTTGCACTCCCCTCCCTCACCTTTGAAATAAAAGTAATTGTGTACAAAATTATTGGTTTTCTTGCAGTCTTATGTAACACCACAAATAACACACAGTAACACCTCTTTGAGTACTGAAAATGTACCAGGTGTTATACAAGTATTTCACAAGATTACAAAATATGTACAGATTACACAGCTAAACCCAAGTAAGACTCCTGTTTCTCTAGCCACCATCAACACATGGATTCAGCAATAGAACCACCATCAGTACATAAATACATCACCAGAACCATAATCAGTACATGAGTACAACACCAGAATCATCATCAGTACATGAATACATCACCTGAACCACTATACATGTATACATCACAAAAGCCATCATCAATATGTAAATAAAGCACCAGAACCAACATCAATACAGGAATACAGCACCAGGACCAACATCTGCACAGGAATTTAGTACCAGAACTATAATCAGTACATGAATACATTACCAGAGTAAAAATCAGTACATGAATGCATTACCAGAACTTTAATCAGTTCAGGAATAAAGCATCAGAAAAATCAGCAGTACAGGAATGCAACACCAAAATCACTATCAGTACATAAGCACAACACCAGGATCATCATCAGTACATTAATACAGAACCAGGAGAACATCAATACATGAATAATGCACCGAAAGCACCATCAGTGCATGATTACAGAACCTGAATCACCAAGAGTACATGAATACAGTTACAGAAACATTACCAGTACATGAATACATACCCCACCATCAGAGCATGAATACATAACCAGAACCATATTCAGTATATGAATATACCACCAGAAATGTCAGTGCATTAATACAGCAGGAAAATAACTGTAAATATTTGAAAACAGCACCAGAACCACCATCAGTACATGAGTACGGCACCAGAACTACCATCAGTACACAAATACAGCACCAGAACCACCATCAGTACATGAAAACGGCACCAGAACTACCATCAGTACATAAGTACAGGACCAGAACCACCTTCACTGCATAAATACATTATCAGAATAATCATCAGTAAATTAATATATCAATAAATTACCATCAGTACATGAAAACATTATCAAAACCACCATCCGTACATGACTATATCACCAGGATCGCCATCAATACATGAATTACATGAATACCATGAATACAGCACCAGAACCATCATCAGTACATGAAGATAGCACCAAGCTTAACTACAACAAACAAATGCAATATCAATTCAGCTCTCACAATATTAATTTATATCAAATGAACCTACAACTTCCAGTATACCCTTTACATTGATAAGTAAATGTTGGGAGTTGTTACCAGCCATCATCCGACTGTAGACCATACAGAAACCACAGTTATGACTAGACAAGGTCAGTATAAAAAAATAAACACTTACGCCCAGGTACCTAATAGGGGATATGTTCTCCGATTGGGGTTGTTCTCATCCTTTTCCTCTCCATCTTGTCCAAATGCCATGATAACTTTTCACATCCACAAATAGTCTCTGTAAACTTCCATCTTCTCTGGCTTTCTGCAGCATATCCCACAGCCCGTAAAAAATAACATTGTCCTTATAATGCCTCTGCAATAAAATTATCTACTCATGCTATGCCCCTGAATAAATAATTACCTCTCACTTTGCTCCCTGTATATGATATGACCTTCACACTGTCTCACTTGTGGTACATAACCTTCACCCTGTCCTCACCTATTGCCCTCACACCATCTCCCCCTTATGAACCATAACCACCACACCATCCACCCTAATTAGTTATGACCACCACGCCATCCACCATTATGAACTATTGCCTATACACTAACCACCTTCCACAATCTCCTGAATCTCACACGTTCCTCCAAAGCTACCTGAATATAATACCATGCTGCTCCATGTTGGGGCAGGAGCTAATTAGTGCATGTTCAATTGTATTTGCTTTGTAAAGACACTAAAATAAATGAATCCAGGAAGCAAAGAAGTAGGATGGCATCAAGTTTTCTACCACTTCTCTGAACCGCTTGTCATTTTAAAATCCAGTTTGGATGAACTGGTTAGAGTCAACTGAATCCCATCCCTGAGTTAAAGGGTTATTTTCTCCTTCTGGCTGCTGGAGCACACCGTTACCCTGCCTTTTGGCTTCCTGCTGTCCAAGGGGTGGCATACTGGTTCAGACCAGCGATTAGGCTGCAACCTGGACCAAACTATGGTCTCTCAGATGCTGTTTACAGAGGTAGCATTGTCTCTGCATTATCAGAAGAGTGCTGGGGCTCTGAAATGGACCAAGTCCAGCAATTAAGCTGGTTTCACACCTGCGCTTACAAGCTTTATAGCAAAGAGCCTTCAAGCATGTGTACTTATCCAAGATTAAAACAAAATGAGCAAATTCCCTGTAGTAAATATACAGCAAGAGTGCATGAAAATAATATAGGATACTTAGTTAACATAATTTTAATAAGAAAAAAGTAAAAGTCATCCAACCACCACGTCGCGGTGACCCTATTCAGGATGGTCCTAACCTCTAGTATTAAAACCTTACCATATGTCAAATCGCGTAAGTGTGTATAAGGGCTGAGCAGGACCGAGAACCTGACAAATGGACACCCAGCCATGGGGACCTATATAAATGTAATGTTCAGCTCAAAGAAAAGGGGGCCATGCCCTTATTTGCACAGAGTGCAAAACCTGAAACAAAAACCTAAAGAGATGAACTGGAATATAAGTTGATATGCATGCAACGTATAGGCGCGTGTTCATACTGACCACTAAACAGACAAAACCCAAGATAAAAACAAAATTATATAGGGTGCTTAGTTACCATAATGTTTATAAAGGAAAAAAGTAAAAGCCATCCCACTGCGTCAAGGTGACCTTATTTGGGACAGTCCTAACCTCTAATATTAAAGCTTTACCATATGTCAAGTGACTTAAATGTGAATAAGAGCCGAGCAGGACCGAAACCCCGACTAAAGGACACCCAGTTGTGGGGAGCTATATAAACGTGTCTTTGCCTAGGAATCCAGCCACACTGCAAATAAAATGCAAAGTTGCTTTTCTTTTCAAGTGCTTTGTCATTTTACCCATTTCAGAAGTTGAAATAATTCCTTTAATGAACATACGCATGTCAAAGTCAGTCTACTCTGATTAATTTTTGATTAGGAAATTCTTCTATTTTCCCACCCTCCTGCCTAGTTACTTTTCACAAATTTTCTATCTAATCCTATCTGTAGGCGGCACAGTACATGGTAGGAAGAGCTGAGCAGATTGGTATATAGTTTTGTGGGAAACGATTCAGTATCACTTGTAATCTATTTACTAATTCTCATTTGCTCTGGGCTTAAGTGTCCAGTGGGCGGTCTTATTAGAGATTGACACTTTTTCTTTTAAAGAGGAGACCTGTATATCAATTTGCTCAGCTCTTCCGGCTGCCTATAGATCATATCAAAGAAAAAATTGACCAGATTCGACAGGAAATTATCTCCCAATCACCTCACACCATGCACTGTCCTCCCTCCCCCACTGCATCTAGCTCACTCTCTGGTTTTTGAACCAGTCACAGAAGAAGAAGTAAGCAGGCTCCTTGCATCTTCTCGCCCAACCACTTGCACCAGTGACCCATTTCCGTCACATCTCCTCCAGACCCTTTCCCCTGCTGTCACCCCTCACCTATCTAAAATATTTAACCTCTCTCTCTCTTCTGGTTATCTTTCCCTCCTCATTTAAGCATGCCATCATACATCCACTACTTAAAAAACCATCCCTCAACCAAAACTGTGCTGCTAACTATAGACCTGTCTCTAATCTTCCCTTCATCTTTAAACGCCTGGAATGCCTGGTCCACTCCCGTCTGATCCGCTATCTCTCTGATAACTCTCTTCTCGACCCTCTCCAATCCGGTTTCCGCTCTTTACACTCTACTGAAACTGCCCTCACTAAAGTCTCTAATGATCTACTAACAGCTAAATCTAATGGTCATTACTCCATGCTAATTCTCTTGGATCTCACTGCAGCATTCGACACTGTGGATCATCAGCTCCTCCTCACTATGCTCTGTTCCATTGGCCTCAAGGACACCGTTCTCTCCTGGTTCTCTTCCTATATCTCCGCTCCTTTACTGTATCTTTTGCTGGCTCCTCCTCCTCTCACCTTCCCCTTACTGTTGAGGTTCCTCAAGGATCGGTTCTAGGCCCCCTCCTCTTCTTCTTGTACACTGCCCCTATTGGTCAAACAACCAGTAGATTTGGTTTCCAGTACCATCTCTATGCTGATGACACCTAATTATATGCTTCTTCTCCTGACATCACGCCAGCCTTTCTAGAAAACACCGGCGATTGTCTAAACGCTGTGTCTAACATCATGTCCTCACTATATCTGAAACTGAACCTGTCAAAGACTGATCTCCTTGTGTTTCCTCCCGCTACTAATGCACCTATACCCGACACTGCCATTTCTGTGTGTGGTTCCACCATTACTCCCCAGCAACATGCCCGCTGTCTTGGGGTCATACTTGACTCCGAGCTTTCCTTTGCCCCCCACATTCGATCACTGGCTCGCTCTTGTCATCTGCACCTCAAAAACATTTATAGAATTCGACCTTTTCTTACTTTTGACTCTGCAAAAACTCTTACTGTTTCTCTTATTCATTCTCGTCTCGACTATTGTAACTCTCTTCTAATCGGTCTCCCTCTTACCAAACTCTCCCCTCTCCAATCTGTCTTGAATGCTGCAGCCAGGATCATATTCCTCACCAATCGTTACACCCATGCCTCTACCTTGTGCCAGTCATTACACTGGCTCCCCATCCACTCCAGAATTGAGTATAAACTTATTACCCTCACCTACAAAACCCTCCATAGCTCAGCACCACCCTACATCTCCTCCCTTGCTTCAGTATACCACCCTACCCGCGCCCTCCGTTCTGCTGATGACCTGAGGTTAGCATCCTCAATAGTCAGAACCTCCCACTCCCGTCTCCAAGACTTTACACGTGCCACGCCAATTCTTTGGAATGCACTTCCCAGGTCAATACGATTAGTCCCCAATCCCCACAATTTTAAGCGTGCCCTGAAAACGCATTTATTCAGACTGGCCTACCGCCTCAACACATTAACCTAACCTATCCCTGTGTGGCACAGCCAAAAGTTTTATCATAACCAGGTTCCCCGCATCATGTTCCCACATGCTTTTGCATCCGTTAGCCCTCAGTGTCTGTACTGTTACACACTTAACATTATGGCTGGTCCATACAATCAGGGGAACTGTTACCACCCACCTTTCGTGTCTACCTCTTTCCTCATAGACTGTAAGCTTGCGAGCAGGGCCCTCATTCCTCTTGGTATCTGTTATGATCTATGTGATTATTGTTATGCTGTAATGTCTATCGTCTGTACAAGTCCCCTCTGAAATGTAAAGTGCTGCGGAATATGTCGGCGCTATAGAAATAAAATTTATTATTATTATTATATCATATAATTAAAGTGACAGATTCTCTTTAACATTTTACCCTACAGTCTCCATCCAAAAGAAGCAAAACATCCCCCATATGAAGTCCAGACCAAATTTTAACTATTTTAACCAATCATTTATCAGAATATACTTTGAGTATTCCAAGTTTAACTGCTGAAATCATAGGACCCTATAGTAAAACTCAGAATGGGTCACACTGAGAGCTCAACCAAATGTATTATGTCTTTATTAAAAATAATTCCCATCCTATTACCGTCTGAAATTTTGCACTGATTAGTCGCTTAATATATCTTTGCGTAGGGAGCTATATATTTTTTTTACTTGATGGATGATATAAACCTGGCTGCTAGCAGTCACCACTAGGGGGAGCTCACTGCATTCAGATTGTTTATAGGAAGAGTATACCTCTGTCTGCAGTGAGCTCCCTCTAGTGGTGACTGCAGGTAGCTACTATTACAGTATTATGGCTAACAAATGAAGCAGTTCATTGCCGGCCCCCACTAGCAGTTGTAAATTTGGCTTTTCAAGTTGAGAAATATTACCTATAGATATATTCATTTTCCTGTCCTAGATTTTTCTCTAAATACCCTGGGCGAGGCAGAGTCACTTATTAATGTCCCCTTGCATTATATATGGATATGAATGAATAAAACCGCCACTGAGTGCATATCTATATAACTTCCATTCTAGATAAAAGCAAAGAGATGCATTTTTATATCACTGAATCGGACGCCACTGCGGGTGAATTTTGGAGAGAAATACCAGGTAAGATATAATGTATCCCCCCCCTAGAATGTTCCATCAGAGGGGGGAAAAATGATTAAACCCAGAATAGAAACAGAAAAAAAAAATAAGACAGAGTTAATAGCAAGTGGATTATTAATTGCGGAGGACGCGTGAAAGAGGCTTTTAGGACCATATACAATGAGGCGGCGCACGGAAGGCAAGAATGACAATAATTGAAATGTTCCGTACAAACCTTCTATTAAGAAGGATCACAGCTTATGGCTTTCTCTATCTGTCAGGGAGACATTAAAGGTGTTTTATTGTGTCTTTCCCAACATTTATATTATCTACATGATAATGATCTCTACACAAAATGTATAATACATCGACAAAAATTACATTATACAAATTAAATGAAGCCACCTTTTTACTGATTGCTAAACGTCTCCGAGGGCTTTACGGACGACGTGATTAGAACTCGTGATACCGACTCGTCTCTCGCGCTGTCTTACGGAGAGGGTCGCTGCTTTCTGGGGAGCAGGGAATCTAATTTCCCATTTATGTAATGCAAACTGCCTTGGCTTTGACTATTCACGGTTAATTGACTGTCAAACGAGGTTGTTATCCCGAGGCAATGTCTGCAAATTTGCCTGTCAAATGAGACAGAGAGTGCGGGCAGCGGAGAGAGAAAGAGAGAAGAGCGAGAGACAGAGAGTGTAGGCAGCATTGAGAGAGAGAGGAAGAGAGAGAGAGAGAAGAGAGAGAGACAGAGAGTGCAGGCAGCGGAGAAAGAGAGAGAGATAGAGAGAAGAGCGAGAGACAAAGAGTGCAGGCAGCGGGGAGAGAGAGGAAGAGAGAGAGAAGAGAGAGACAGAGAGTGCAGGCAGCGGAGAAAGAGAGAGAGAGGAAGAGAGGAGAGAGACAGACAGAGAGTGCAGGCAGTGGAGAAAGAGAGAGAGACAGAGAGAGGAGAGAGAAGAGAGAGAAGAGAGAGAAAGACAGAGTGTAGGCAGTGGAGAAAGAGAGAGAGACAGAGAGAAAGAGAGAGACAGAGTGCAGGAAGCGAACAAAGAGAGAGAGGAAGAGAGAGACAGAGTGCAGGCAGCAGAGAGAGAGAGAGAAAGACAGAGAGAAGAAGAGAGACAGAGAGAGAGAGGGACAGAGCGAGATGAGAGAGAGAAAGAGAGAAGAGAGAGGTAGAGAGAGAGAGATAGAGAAAGAGAGACACAGAGAGAGAGAAGAGAGAGGAAACGAGACACAGAGAGAGAGAAGAGAGAAAGAGAGAGAGAAAGAGAGACACAGAGATGAGAAAGATAAAGAGAGAAGAGAGAGAGGAAGAGAGAGATAGGAACTAAAGACCTCCAAATGGACAATCACTCCCCAAATTTTGCCCCCAACACCCCATCCCCACTACCCTAATCCACTCCCCTGCCACACTTCTTTTCTTGCTTTGGCAACACTAATTGTATTTTGGTCCTGCCAATAAAGCCTATTTGAATTTGAATTTGAGAGGAGAGAGAGAGGGAGAGATGAGAGAGAGAAAGAGAGAAGAGAGAGAGAGGAAGAGAGAGAGAAGAGAGAGAAGAGAGAGAGAAGAGAGAGAGGAAGAGAGAGGAAGAGAGAGAAGAGAGAGAGAAGAGAGAGAGAAGAGAGAGAGAAGGGAAAGCGAGAAGAGAGAGAAGAGAGAGAGAAGGGAAAGCGAGAAGAGAGAGAGAAGAGAGAGGAAGAGAGAGTAGAGAGAGAATAGAGAGAAGAGAAAAAGAGAAGAGAGAGAGGAAGAGAGACACAGAGAGAGAGAGAAGAGAGAGGAAGACAGAAAGAGAGAGAGGAAGAGAGACAGAGAGAGAGAGGGGAGCAGTCAACAGCGGAAATAGGGGGACAGGCGGCTCTGGGAATGGGTGAGGTGCAGCTAGGTTGTGTGACCGCCAGATGATGGGGACGGCATTATGTGTTTATTGGGGGAGTGAAGTACTGAAGCATTTGTTTCCCAAAAATACAGAAAATGTGTTTTTATAGAGAATAATTACAATGTATCCCACACTGATTACATATTCATATATTATGTATCAATATATTCATTTATCATCTTTCTATTCCTTTATATATCATCTCCTTATTGATCTGCCATAAATCAATTATCTATCTCTCTATCTATTACCTGTCTATCTATCTCTCTATCTACCTATTATCTATCTATCTATTATCTATCTATCTATCTATCTATCTCTCTATTATCTATCTATTCTGTACCTATCATCTAGCTATTATCTATTATCCATCTATTATCTATCTATCTATCTCTCTCTATCTATTATCTATCTATCTATTTATCTATCTATTCTGTACCTATCATCTAGCTATTATCCATCTATCTATCTATCTATTATCTATCTATCTATCTATTATCTATGTATCTATCTATTATCTATCGATCCATGTTTCTTTCTTTTGAGTTAAATAAATAAATATCTATGATACAACCATCTAGATTTATAGGGGATACAGTATTTAATGGGATTTCAATATGTCATTCAAAATCTGATCTACAGTAGATCCATGGTGATCTCCTCAAAGAAGCAGAGAGTCCATGGTCCCCAGAGATGGCCGCTATTTATTACATTATTGTCTCATTTTCCCAGAGTTGCTGTGCTCGGGCTGTACCAGGATTAAGCAGCATTTTTCTTACTTACTTATTGCACTAGTGAACTTTGTCATACTATAGTATAAAGCTTCTAAGCAGATTCTTAGTATCAGGGCCGGACTGGCCATCTGGCAATTCTGGCAAATGCTAGAAGGGCCTGTCTGGTCGTGGGCCGCCTTGTCTGCTATGTTGTTATCAGAATCGGTGTTCTCAAGACACCCATACTGTTAAGAGTTGTGACGGAGCACAGTCGCTGACTCCATCACGGTTATCACTTGAAATATTGGTCTTGTAGTACATCTTCCTTTCCTCCATTTTTTGCAATGTAATGTGAGAGCTGCATGATGTAGGGACTGAGATCCTGATTCCAGCGATGTATCACTCACTAGGCTGCTTGGTGCAGTTTTGAGAGAGTTTCTCTATTGCTGTTGCAGATTTAGCAGTATTATGAATGCTGAGCCCTACGTAACTCCATCCACACCACTGACTGGCAGCTTCCTGCTTAGACTGTCAGCGAGCTGCCAATCAGTGGTAGGGGGCGGGGTTACGCAGATTAGCTGGACTGGCTTGCACATGAGACTTAGTCCTGCAGTGGTAATCTCCTGCTGATAAAACGCTGATTGTATTGAAACTAAAACACACAGCCTGACAAGTGATACATCCCTGAAATCAGGGTCTCTGTCTCTACATTATGCCGCTCTCGGATTAAATAGCAAAAACCTGCTGACAGATTCCCTTTAAGACTCTGTAGTAGAAAAACGGACCCTAAAACGCATATCAAACATATAAACCCCTTTTAAAAATGAATCAGCAAATAGTTTTGGCCCAAGTGTAATCTAGATAATAAAGAGAATAGGTCTTAGGTTGAAATCAAAATACATTTTAATGTTTATTATTACTATTCTTTTTCCTTATGTTGTTGTTTGCTTGTTTTATTTATTTATTATTTTTTTATTTCATCCTCATTTTTATGTTTTATCTCATTTTATTTTCTCTGTTTTACCCTCTTCCGTTCCATTTTATTCCACCAATTTTTTTTTCTTCATTTTTCTACAAATTCTGAAATCTAAGGCTCCACATATAAATTTACTACATGTTATAACAAGACCTCAGCAATACGTTGTAGCCCCTTTTAATATTTTCACTGCTTTCCTGGTACAAAGTCCTCGGTGCCGTTATTACATATGCATAAAGTTTAATGTTGAATCTCACAAAATAAGAAGAACCGACCAAAAAAAAAACAAAAACAAAACAAAACAAAACAAAAAAGAAATAGCGGGACATCTGCGCTCGTAACGTGTTTAATTAACTTTTGCATCATGTTCTCAGTGGGTCACAAGCGAAATACCGATCTTTTCTCCATCTTTACTTTAATAACTTGTTGAAATGTTTGGCATAAAAAGGCAAGAATGTAAAAATTCCGAGTAAAGACATAAAACGCGTCGAGGCCTCGCACCCATCACTAACAGATGTCAATATCTTTCTTGACAGCCAACACTAAACATATAAAAAGCTACGCAAAGCGAGAGAGAGAGAGACGGTGGTTAATCCGACGGGCGCGGAGCCGTAACCTCGTCCCCCCCGCCGGTGGCAACGCGCCACGCTGAATGGGCCCTTAAAGTGAAATTTATGTTGCCTCTTCTCTGCCCGTGAAACTGTTTTAATCTTGAAAAAGGCAATTACTTGACTGCCATAAAAAGCGGACGGGGGAGAAAAAAAAAGGGGAGTACAAAATAAATGGGAAAAAAAAAACAAAACAAAGTCAACAAACTCGTTAAAAAGACGTTTCATTTTTTTTTTTTCTGCAGGAGAAGCCGCTCAGGACAACAGCTCATCGCAAGCCCTGAAGAAGGATATGGGGACCATGGGGAAAGGTATGGTTTCCCAGCTTAGAGCACAAACATGGTAATATCCCTTTTTCCGAAAGACAGAAAACTACTATTGACGCATTTCAGACCAAAATATCATTAACTATAATGGAAGTGTGAAACGCGTTAGTTTTTATTTTCCTGATTTCCAGGATATAGCAAGTCTCGTGATGCCATCCGGTGCCAGTCTGTACTATACGCTATTCCATAGACAGTTAGTGGTTTCCACAGTGATCCTCCAACTTTCAGGGCCACGAAGAACATATTTGACAATGGGGTCCATAAAAGAAAGACATTCCCTAACAAAGACCAAATGAGACCCCAAATATCGCCCTTAGTTTTGTTCCCCAGAAGTGTCCACCTCCAAGCCCTTTCCATGACCATTGACTTTGGCTCACAGAGGATTGTGTAGACTCTGTGCCACTGTAGCAAACCCTCAGCTGTGAGGACTGTTAAGTCTTTATGGGTTTTCAGTCTTCATCTGCAAGGAAATGGAGAGACGTTGACTCAAAAACTTGGACTTTCCGCACAGTGTCGGTTCCAAAAAAATGAAGCAAGAAGGCTTCATGTGCTCATAGCCAGAGACTAACATTGTAGCAAAACCTCAGCTGTGAGAAGTTTTAGGATTTTTCACTAAAACATTTGGACCTCCAGGTGGATATATTTTACCTGCAGAGATTTACAAGGACTTTCAGGACCGCATAGATCGGCGGCGATGTATTTTGTTGATGCTGCTGCTGTTTTTGGCTCATAGAGGATCATTTACGCCGAAAACCATTGTAGCAAAGACTCATCTGTATGAAAAGTGAATGTGGCATCAGACAATGACCTATTGTTCAAATCACGTTTTTGTGTTAAATGTATTTTTTTTCTTTTTTGCCAATATCCCCCCCCATATAACGATCTAATATATAAAGCTCAATGTGTGTATGTATGTATGTGTGTATGTCCGGGATTGGCATCCGCACCGTCGCAGCTACAGCCACAAAATTTGGCACAGTCACACGTCTGGACCCCGAGAGCGTCATAGGCTATGTCGTGAGGTGAAATTTTAACCCTGCGCGTTCCAATTCACCAAACAATTTTGCCCCTATTTGCATAATGGGGAAAAAGTGTGTGTATCAAACCCCGCCCCTCATTATGATGTCATAATGGTTGACTATGGGATGGAGGATGTGTGATGGGTATATGGGCACGGGACTATGGGATGGAGGATATGTATGATGGGTATATGGGCACGGGACTATGGGATGGCGAATATGTATGATGGGTATATGGGCACGGGACTATGGGATGGCGAATATGTATGATGGGTATATGGGCATGGGACTATGGGATGGCGAATATGTATGATGGGTATATGGGCATGGGACTATGGGATGGCGAATATGTATGATGGGTATATGGGCACGGGACTATGGGATGGCGAATATGTATGATGGGTATATGGGCACGGGACTATGGGATGGAGGATGTGTGATGGGTATATGGGCACGGGACTATGGGATGGCGAATATGTATGATGGGTATATGGGCACGGGACTATGGGGTGGAGGATATGTATGATGGGTATATGGGCACGGGACTATGGGGTGGAGGATATGTATGACGGGTATATGGGCACGGGACTATGGGATGGCGAATATGTATGATGGGTATATGGGCACGGGACTATGGGATGGCGAATATGTATGATGGGTATATGGACACGGGACTATGGGATGGCGGATATGTATGATGGGTATATGGGCACTGGACTATGGGATGGAGGATATGTATGATGGGTATATGGGCACGGGACTATGGGATGGCGAATATGTATGATGGGTATATGGACACGGGACTATGGGATGGCGGATATGTATGATGGGTATATGGGCACTGGACTATGGGATGGAGGATATGTATGACGGGTATATGGGCACGGGACTATGGGATGGCGAATATGTATGATGGGTATATGGGCACGGGACTATGGGGTGGAGGATATGTATGACGGGTATATGGGCACGGGACTATGGGATGGCGAATATGTATGATGGGTATATGGGCACGGGACTATGGGATGGCGAATATGTATGATGGGTATATGGACACGGGACTATGGGATGGCGGATATGTATGATGGGTATATGGGCACTGGACTATGGGATGGAGGATATGTATGATGGGTATATGGGCACGGGACTATGGGATGGCGAATATGTATGATGGGTATATGGACACGGGACTATGGGATGGCGGATATGTATGATGGGTATATGGGCACTGGACTATGGGATGGAGGATATGTATGACGGGTATATGGGCACGGGACTATGGGATGGCGAATATGTATGATGGGTATATGGGCACGGGACTATGGGATGGCGAATATGTATGATGGGTATATGGACACGGGACTATGGGATGGCGGATATGTATGATGGGTATATGGGCACGGGACTATGGGATGGCGAATATGTATGATGGGTATGTGGGCACGGGACTATGGGATGGAGGATGTGTGATGGGTATATGGACACTCGACTATGGGATGGAGGATATGTATGATGGGTGTATGGGCACGGGACTATGAGATGAAGGATGTGTGATGGGTATATGGGCACTCGACTATGGGATGGCGAATATGTATGATGGCTATATGGGCATGGGCCTATGGGATGGTGGATATGTATGATGGGTATATGGGCACGGGACTATGGGATGGCGAATATGTATGATGGGTATATGGGCACGGGACTATGGGATGGAGAATATATATGATGGGTATATGGGCACAGGACTATGGGATGGTGGATATGTATGATGGGTATATGGGCACGGGACTATGGGATGGCGAATATGTATGATGGGTATATGGGCATGGGCCTATGGGATGGTGGATATGTATGATGGGTATATGGGCACGGGACTATGGGATGGCGAATATGTATGATGGGTATATGGGCACGGGACTATGGGATGGTGGATATGTATGATGGGTATATGGGCACGGGACTATGGGATGGCGAATATGTATGATGGGTATATGGGCATGGGCCTATGGGATGGTGGATATGTATGATGGGTATATGGGCACGGGACTATGGGATGGCGAATATGTATGATGGCTATATGGGCATGGGCCTATGGGATGGTGGATATGTATGATGGGTATATGGGCACGGGACTATGGGATGGCGAATATGTATGATGGCTATATGGGCATGGGCCTATGGGATGGTGGATATGTATGATGGGTATATGGGCACGGGACTATGGGATGGCGAATATGTATGATGGGTATATGGGCATGGGACTATGGGATGGAGGATGTGTGATGGGTATATGGGCACGGGACTATGGGATGGAGGATGTATGATGGGTATATGGGCACGGGACTATGGGATGGAGAATATATATGATGGGTATATGGGCATGGGACTATGGGATGGAGGATGTGTGATGGGCATATGGGCACGGCCCTATGGGATGGAGGATATGTATGATGGGTATATGGGCACGGGACTATGGGATGGAGAATATATATGATGGGTATATGGGCATGGGACTATGGGATGGAGGATGTGTGATGGGTATATGGGCACGGGACTATGGGATGGAGGATATGTATGATGGGTATATGGGCACGGGACTATGGGATGGAGGATGTGTGATGGGTATATGGGCACGGGACTATGGGATGGAGGAAATGTATGATGGGTATATGGGCACGGGACTATGGGATGGAGGATATGTATGATGGGTATATGGGCACGGATTATGGGATGGAGGATGTATGATGGGTATATGGGCATGGGACTATGGGATGGCGAATATGTATGATGGGTATATGGGCACGGGACTATGGGATGGAGGATAATTATAATTTGTTATAGCTAACCACAGTTAGTTACTATGCCCGGGCAGCGCCGGGCTCTTCAGCTAGTACTTATTAAAATTACAAATGACCATTCTTCCAATTTTCACACCGGCATCTGGGGAATTTTTAGACTCTAACCCCGTGTTATCTGAGAAAATCCACATGTATATTAGCTGCAATGAACAGACTCAGAAACTTTCTTTTGTGTTGAAGCAACTAAAGAGCGTGTAAATATCATTGATATCATTGTGCAGGAGGAGGAGGAGGTGAGCTGTGATATACCCTACTCAGAATAGTGCATCCTGCGTTATGTACTGTATATAGAGATGTTATCATTCATTGTACAGGAGGAGGAGGTGAGCTGTGATATCACCTATTGTGAATGATGGATCCTGTGTTATCTACTGTATATAGAGGTGTTATCAGTCATTGTACAGGAGAAGGTGAGCTGTGACATCACCTTTGTGAATGGTGGATCCTGCGTTATCTACTGTATATAGAGGTGTTATCAGTCATTGTACAGGAGGAGGAGGTGAGCTGTGATATCACCTATTGTGAATGGTGGATCCTGTGTTATCTACTGTATATAGAGGTGTTATCAGTCATTGTACAGAAGGTGAGCTGTGACATCACCTTTGTGAATGGTGGATCCTGTGTTATCTACTGTATATAGAGGTGTTATCAGTCATTGTACAGGAGGAGGAGGTGAGCTGTGATATCACCTATTGTGAATGGTGGATCCTGGTAATATACTGTATATAGAGGTGTTATTAGTCTTTGTACAGGAGGAGGAGGTGAGCTGTGACATTACCTATTGTGATTGGTGGATCCCGTTATCTACTGTATATAGAGATGTTATCAGTCATTGTAATTCTGCCTCTGATGATAACGAACCTGCTGTAAATTAGGATAAGAAGTACGAGCCTTAAAAAAGCCCTAGAGAACAGTGTGAAAGTTGCAAAATTACATTTTTTAATAAAGATCTTGATGTGACAAAAACATTTTCAAACATGTTTTAAAAAAACATATAACACAAAAACCCAATTAAGCAATGGGTCATCTTGAGAAGACTCGTTCTGGGGAAACACAAGGGTTCACTCACTCAGGACTCAGATGCATTTTTTCAACCATGCACTGAAAGGACTCACAAGGTCGCAGTGAGAGTCGCCGCCCGGGCGACTACAGTCAGCCAGATGAGATCTCTTCCTTCTCTCTTCGAGGGTGAACACATTAGAGTCCATTATTCGCCCTTCATTATGGCGGTGACATGGCCCCTTTTAAATACTGACATTAACTCGTTCCTTGCCTGAGGCTGGAAACCCATCACTCACAGAGAAGCCACTCACTGCCGGCATCACCCTACCGAAAGGGTTAGCGGCATAGTTAGGCAGGTAACCGGCTTATGAACCATATTTTACGTTTGACAAGCTACGTATGAATAATATATAGAGGCTGGGTGGATATAATTGAGATTAATGCGTGCGTATCAATCAATACATGACACGGTAATATAATACTTTAAAATAATATATTGCATTGATTTATATTCATGGATTTCTGCAGACCTCGCCCTGCCCACAGAACATCATTTCTATATTTTTAATTTAATTTTTTTTTTTAACATTTGTCAAATTTTATATCAATTCTTCAATTTTTATTTTTATTTTTAGAAGAACTTCAAAAAGTTTTATTTGAGCAAATAGATCTGAGGAGGCGATTGGAACAAGAATTCCAGGTGTTAAAGGGAACGCCATCATTTCCTGTGTTCAGTAAGAATATTTATTATTATAATTGTGATTATTATTATTAATTATTATTATTATTTGTGATTTATAGTTGGCTCAGGTCAGGGCTAAGTGGTGACTTTACAATATTTTAATGACCTGAGAAGGAAAACCTAAGTAATAAGTATTTGGTCATTAACAAAAGTTCATCTCAATATTTTGTTATATATCCTTTGTTGGCAATGACAGAGGTTTTCTGTAAGTCTTCACAAGGTTGGCACACACTGTTGTTGGTATGTTGTCCCATTCCCCCATGCAGATTTCCTCTAGAGCAGTGATGTTTTGGGCCTGTCGCTGGCAACACAGACTTTCAAATCCCTCCAAGGGTTTTCTATGTGGTTGAGATCTGGAGACTGGCTAGGCCACTCCAGGACCTTCATTTGCTTCTTACGAAGCCACTCCTTCATTGCCCCGGCAGTGTGCTTGGGATCATTATCATGCTGAAAGACCCATCCACATTTCATCTTCAATGCCCTTGCTGAAGGAAGGAGGTTTGCACTCAAAATCTCACGATACATGGCCCCATTCATTCTTTCATGTACACGGATCAGTCGTCCTGGTCCCTTTACAGAGAAACAGCCTCAAAGCATGATGTTGCCACCCTCATGCTTCACCATAGGTATGGTGTTCTTTGGATGCAAGTCAGCATCACACGAGTTTTGTTTCTACCGAACAGTTCTACTTTGGTTTCATCAGACGATATGACATTCTCCCAATACTCTTCTGGATAATCCAAATGCTGTATAGCAAACTTCAGACAGGCCTGGACATGTACTGGCTTAAGCAGGGGGACACGTCCGACACTGCAGGATCTGAGTTCCTGGCGGCATAGTGTGTTACTGATGGTAGCCTTTGTTACGGTGGTCCCAGCTCTATACAGGTCATTCACTAGGTCGCCCCGTGTGGTTCTGGGATTTTTGCTCTCCATTCTTGTGATCATTTTGACCCCACGGGGTGAGATCTTGCATGGAGCCCCAGATCGAGGGAGATTATCAGTGGTCCTGTATGTCTTCCATTTTCTTATTATTGCTCCCAAAGTTGATTTCATCACACCAAGCTGCTTGCCTATTGCAGATTCAGTCTCCCCAGCCTGATGCAGGGCCACAATTTTGTTTCTGGTGTCCTTCGACAGCTCTTTGGTCTTCACCATAGTGGAGTTTGGAGTGTGACTGTTTGAGGTTGTGGACAGGTGTCTTTTATACTGATAACAAGTTCAAACAGGTGCCATTACTACAGGTAATGAGTGGAGGACAGAGGAGCCTCTTAAAGAAGAAGGTACAGGTCTGTGAGAGGCAGAAATCTTGCATGTTTCTAGGTGACCAAATACTTATTTTCCACCATAATTTGCAAAATAAATCTTCTCATTGTGACTCCCATAGTTGAGGTCTACCTATGATGTCAATTACAGGCCTCTCTCATCTTTTTAAGTGGGAGAACTTGCACAATTGGTGGCTGACTAAATACTTTTTTCCCCACTGTAGATGGATAGATAATAGATAGATAAACAGATATATAGCTTGGACTGGCCCTATGGGGAACTGGTTAATCCCCCGATGGGTTCCTGAGCAAACCAGTTTGCCTCCCACGGGTTCTTTCATCTTCTGACCTGGGAATGCGATATATATCTTCATCGTCATCTCGTTCACTCGTCCACATAGTATACTAAGCCATTTTGTTAATACACTAGCCAGTTTACTACCTAAACCCAGAAACCCAGGTGACATCTTCTCTGACTCCTGCTTCGGCAGGGTGGTGCCCGTCTCCTTTCTTCCTGCGCCCAGCCACCTGGTCACCACCACAGCCCACAACACCCCAAAATCCACTGTCACTCTACATCCTCTTACTGCTAAGCCCGCAAAATACGAGATCGATGCAATCGTGGAACATTTTTTTTTTGTGTAGTGATTTGTTTGTAATTTGAGAAAATTCGGTCCGCCCCCCCCAAAAAAAAGATATTGCCATCAGATTATGTGAGCCCACCCAATGTGATAAAAATGGCCAGGAGCTGGAAAGTAATGCTGACACAGCTGAGGGACTGCCTGAAAAGACACATGCGAAGAAAAAAAAATAACAAAAAGTAACAAAGGAAATGCATCCATTGTTTCCAATTCCGTTCCTCCTTTCCCTGCTTTTGGGGAACTGTGACTGTCCTGACGGGGGCAGATCTTCAGGAACTCCTGAGACATGCAGTTTTCTTTACTGGCGGGGAGTCACAGATTGCATTACCCTTTATTTCCCTTGACATAATAGTTACCGAGTCATTCCTCCCATTATTATGCGGGTACAGCATCTGGCCGACGCCATCACTTTCTGGCGGCGGCTTTGTTGTACAGCTGACATTGAACTCATAATGGTGGAAAAGAAGAAAAAGATAAACAGCAAAACTCCATACTTGTAACTCCCGGATCTCCAATCCTTGTTTTGTGTTCCGTGGCGACCTTCTGGCATTGCATAGGTTGCGTGAACGCTGCAGCCTATCAGTGACTGATAGGTTGCAGCGGTCACATGACATAAATAATGATCCGGCACAGGGAGGAGGTCCTCATTTGAGCATTCCTATCTTAGATGTATTACAGAGCAGAATACAAGGGGTTAAAGTCCTCTTAGAGCCTCATTAAGTGATCTCCAGCTTCTCCTCCAGGACTGATATCTTTTGTATAATATATATATATATATATATATATATATACTGTATAACACTCCTCTTCCCATGAGAGCCTCCTGAGAGCTTCCTCGCCTGAGACGTTCGTCTCCTTGCTTCCTGTTTTGCCTCTTAATCCTCAATGAGGTTTGTTAAAAGAAGAGCAGCGGCTGTTTAATGCTTGCTCTCCGATGTTACCTCCATTACAGGGGCCAAAAGTGATATATACTCCGGGATAAAAGTCCAGACACTTGTGAATCTTTAATAAGTCCTGCTCGGCGGCTGCCCCGAGGTCTCCTGGACTCCTCGCTCCACGTACGGCGGCTCTCACGATCCCACCGGAACATATATTCTATGAAATAAAAACAAAGTTTTCTATAAAGTAAATATTGAAAGAAAAAAAACCCAAAACAACATAAACAAAAAATACTCACATACATCATCACAAAGCATGACGCCCTATAATATCACATTGCCGCATTTTATAACAAGCAAAAAAATCCAAAAATTTTAATTGAAACTGAGAGAAAACGTTTTTTTTAGGAGTTTTCAGTTTTCGAGGAAGATTTGGAGACTTTGTGCTTAGTTTCTGCTCCCAAAACTCCTCTAACAAAAACTCGTGCACATAGTCTTAGTTTTTTTTCTCTGAGCAGGGGTGCAAATCACTAGGAATAGGCAGTACACTGTGTTATTTATATGGGCAGTGGGCACTATATGGCAGTATTTCTAATGACAGTATGTGCTATAATATATATACTGTATAGTGCGGTTTATGTTGTTAGTTTATGGAGTTATTTATGTGAGCACTGTATTGCACTATTAACTGTGCATGTCACATGTGTAATGACAGTGTATTGTACTATGTACACTGCTCAAAAAGAAAAGGGAACACTTAAACAACAGAATATAACTCCAAATAAATCAAACTTCTGTGAAATCAAACTGTCCACTTAGGAAGCAACACTGATAGACAATCAATTTCACATACTGTTGTGCAAATGGAATAGACAACAGCTGGAAATTATTGGCAATTATCAAGACACCCTCAATAAAGGAGTGGTTCTGCAGGTGGGGACCACAGACCACATCTCAGTACCAATGCTTTCTGGCTGATGTTTTGGTCATTTTTGAATGTTGGTTGTGATTTCACACTCGTGGTAGAATGAGACGGACTCTACAACCCACACAAGTGGCTCAGGTACTGCAGCTCATCCAGGATGGCACATCAATGCGAGCTGTGGCAAGGTTTTCTGTGTCTGTCAGTGTAGTGTCCAGAGGCTGGAGGCGCTACCAGGAGACAGGCCAGGACACCAGGAGATGTGGAGGGGGCCACAGGAGGGCAACAACCCAGCAGCAGGACCGCTACCTCAGCCTTTTTGCAAGGAGGAACAGGAGGAGCACTGCCAGGGCCCTGCAAATGACCTCCAGCAGGCCACAAATGTGCATGTGTCTGCACAAATGATTAGAAACTGACTCCATGAGGATGGTCTGAGGGCCCAACGTCCACCGATGGGGTTGTGCTCACAGCCCAACACCGTGTAAGAGGCTTGGCATTTGCCACAGAACACCAGTATTGTCAAATTTGCCACTGGCACCCTGTGCTCTTCACAGATGAGAGCAGGTTCACACACAGCACGTGACAGATGTGACAGAGTCTGGAGACACCGTGGAGAGCGATCTGCTGCCTGCAACATCCTTCAGCATGACCGGTTTGGCAGTGGGTGTGGGGTGGCATTTCTTTGGAGGGCCGCACAACCCTCCATGTGCTCGCCAGAGCTAGCCTGACTGCCATTAGGTACCGAGATGAGATACTAAGACCCCTTGTGAGACCATATGCTGGTGCGGTTGGTCCTGGGTTCCTCCTAATGCAGGACAATGCCAGACCTCATGTGGCTGGAGTGTGTCAGCAGTTCCTGCAAGATGAAGACATTGAAGCTATGGACTGGCCCGCCCGTTCCCCAGACCTGAATCCGATTGAGCACATCTGGGACATCATGTCTCGCTCCATCCACCAATGTCACGTTGCACCACAGACTGCCAGGAGTTGGTGGATGCTTTAGTCCAGGTCTGGGAGGAGATCCCTCAGGAGACCATCTGCCGACTCATCAGGAGCATGTCCAGGTGTCGTAGGGAGGTCATACAGGCACGTGGAGGCCACACACAATACTGAGCATCATTTTGACTTGTTTTAAGGACATTATATTGGATGTGGATGGGGTCCACACACTCTCAACATCCCACTTTCATTTTGTGTGGGACTCCAAATCCAGGCCTCCATTGGTTAATAAATTTGATTTCCATTGATGATTTTTGTGTGATTTTGTTGTCAGCACATTCAAGTTTGTACAGAACAAAGTATTCAATGAGATATTTCATTCATTCAGATCCAGGATGTGTTATTTGAGTGTTCCCTTTATTTTTTTGAGCAGTGTATATTAGCACTGTATGGCACTACTTATAATGACTGTATATTTAAGCTATTTATGTGCACTGTTTGGCACTATTTCTATAGTATGAGGCATTATTTATATGAGCACGGTATAGCGCTGTTTATATAATCTGATTATGGAATTAATTATATGGGCACTGTATAGCACTATTTATAATGACAATACGTGGTATAATACATATGGACACAGTATAGCGTGGTTTATATTGTAAGCTTATGGAATTATTTAGGTGAGCGCTATTAACTGCATGGCACATGTGTAATGACAGTGGATTGTGCTATTTATATTAGCACTGTATGGCACTACTTATAATGACAGTATATTTATACTATTTATGGGCACTATATGGCACTTTTTCTAATGACAGTATGTGGTACAATATTTATGGACACTGGATAGTGAGGTTTATGTTGTAAGTTTATGTAATTATTTAGGCGAGCGCTGTATGGCACTATTAACTTTGCATGGCACACAGTACATTGTGCTATGTATATTAGCACTGTATGGCACTACTTATAATGACAGTATATTTATGCTATTTATGTGCACTGTTTAGCACTATTTCTACTGCATGTAGCATTCTTTATATGAGCACTGCATAGCGCTGTTTATATAATTTGATTATGGAATTATTTATTTGGGCACTATATGGCACGCTTTAATTTTCATAGTACATTTGTAATCGCAGATGATGGCACTATTTATTGGGGCATTGTATGGCATTATTTCTAATGACAGTGTATGATACTATTCGGAAGGGCGCACTATGGAAATACTTCAAATAGCAGTGTATGTTATTGTTTATATGACACTATTGACAGTAGATGACAGTATTGATACGGGCACACTATGACTATATTTTTAACAGCAGTGTAAAATATTTATATGGGCAGTGTTTCCAATGACTGTGTCAGGTACCATTTATATGGGCACAGTAAGGCAATATTTCTCATGACAGTGTATACTACAATGTATTTTGGCACTGTATGGCATTATTTCTAATGACATATATGGCACTATACATGGGCTTTGTATAACACTGTTCATACAGTCAGTTTTTGGAACTGTTTTTGTCAGCGCTGTACGTAACCTTCTATGTAACTCATGGATAGAGGAGACTGCGAGTGATCCGGCCTCTTACATTGAATATGTTTCACTCCAGTATGTTAATTATTGATTATTCTTTTTGCTTTTCTGTTTTCCTTCACAGATAACTTCCATGATCAAATGAAGCGAGAACTAGCATATAGAGAGGAAATGGTCCAGCAACTACAAATTGTAAGCTATACTCCTCCCTCACTGAGCCCAGGCTGCCATAATTATTAGTGCCAGCTTACTGCTAAATATATTATGTTTAACCCCAGATGTACTGCAGATTTATTTTTAAAATATCCCCAATAAATATCATTCATCTTCTGTGCAGTTCATACTTGTGCCACAAGGGGGAAGATCTGTAATCTATCAGTTTAAAAATTCTCATGCAAACCAATAGAGAAGTAATTTTTGCCCATACAAAGTACATGGCTCCAGTAGCAATGCCTATACCTCACCAGAGACCCGGAGCTTCCCTATACCAGTACTGACTGCTGCCAAAGTTTGCTCTGCTGATTTTCACTTTAGGTTGTGTCATTCAGGAGAATAATGAGTGCAGCTCTGGGGTATAATACAGGATGTAACTCAGGATCAGTAATGTAATGTATGTACACAGTGACTGCACCAGCAGAATAGTGAGTGCAGCTCTGGAGTATAAAACAGGATGTAACTCAGGATCAGTAATGTAATGTATGTACACAGTGACTGCACCAGCAGAATAGTGAGTGCAGCTCTGGAGTATAATACAGGAGGTTACTCAGGATCAGTAATGTAATGTATGTACACAGTGACTCCAGTAGAATAGTGAGTGCAGCTCTGGAGTATAATACAGGAGGTTACTCAGGATCAGTAATGTATGGTCATAGTGACTGCACCAGCAGAATAGTGAGAGCAGCTCTGGGGTATAATACAGGATGTAACTCAGGATCAGTAATGTAACGTATGTACACAGTGACTGCACCAGCAGAATAGTGAGTGCAGCTCTGGAGTATAATACAGGATGTAAATCAGGATCAGTACAGGATCAGTAATGTAATGTATATACGCAGTGACTGCAAAAGCAGAATAGTGAGTGCAGCTCTGGAGTATAATACAGGATATAACTCAGGATCAGTACAGGATCAGTAATGTAATGTATGTACACAGTGACTGCACCAGCAGAATAGTGAGTGCAGCTTTGGAGTATAATACAGGATGTAACTCAGGATCAGTAATGTAATATATGTACACAGTGACTCCAGCAGAATAGTGAGTGCAGCTCTGGAGTATAATACAGGAGGTAACTCAGGATCAGTACATGATCAGTAATGTAAAGTATGTACACATTGACTGCACTTGCAAAATAGTGAGTGCAGCTCTGGGGTATAATACAGGATGCAACTCAGGATCAGTAATGTAATGTTTGTACACAGTAACTGCACCAGGAGAATAGTGAGTGCAGCTCTAGAGTATAATACAGGATGTAACTCATGATCAGTAATGTAATGTATGTGCACAGTGACTCCAGTAGAATAGTGAGTGCAGCTCTGGAGTATAATACAGGAGGTAACTCAGGATCAGTAATGTAATGTATGTACACAGTGACTGCACCAGCAGAATAGTGAGTGCAGCTCTGGGGTATAATACAGGATATAACTCAGGATCAATACAGGATCAGTAATGTAATGTATGTACACAGTGACTGCACCAGCAGAATAGTGAGTGCAGCTCTGGGGTATAATACAGTATGTAACTCAGTATCAGTAATGTAATGTATGTACACAGTGACTGCACCAGCAGAATAGTGAGTGCAGCTCTGGGGTATAATACAGGATATAACTCAGGATCAATACAGGATCAGTAATGTAATGTATGTACACAGTGACTGCACCAGCAGAATAGTGAGTGCAGCTCTGGGGTATAATACAGTATGTAACTCAGTATCAGTAATGTAATGTATGAACACAGTGACTGCACCAGCAGAATAGTGAGTGCGGCTCTGGGGTATAATACAGGATGTAACTCAGGATCAGTAATGTAATGTTTGTACACAGTAACTGCACCAGGAGAATAGTGAGTGCAGCTCTAGAGTATAATACAGGATGTAACTCATGATCAGTAATATAATGTATGTGCACAGTGACTTCAGTAGAATAGTGAGTGCAGCTCTGGAGTATAATACAGGAAGTAACTTAGGATCAGTAATGTATGTTCATAGTGACAGCACCAGCAGAACAGTGAGTGCAGCTCTGGGGTATAATACAGGATGTAACTCAGGATCAGTAATGTAATGTATGTACACAGTGACTGCACCAGCAGAATAGTGAGTGCAGCTCTGGAGTATAATACAGGATGTAACTCAGGATCAGTACAGGATCAGTAATGTATGTACACAGTGACTTCACCAGCAGAATAGTGAGTGCAGCTCTGGAGTATAATACAGGATGTAACTCAGGATCAGTAATGTAATGCATGTACACAGTGACTGCACCAGCAGAATAGTGAATGCAGCTCTGGAGTATAATACAGGATGTAACTCAGGATCAGTAATGTAATGTATGTACACAGTGACTGCACCAGCAGAATAGTGAGTGCAGCTCTGGAGTATAATACAGGATGTAACTCAGGATCAGTAATGTAATGTATGTACACAGTGACTGCACCAGCAGAATAGTGAGTGCAGCTCTGGAGTATAACACAAGATGTAACTCAGGATCAGTAATGTAATGTATGTACACAGTGACTGCACCAGCAGAATAGTGAGTGCAGCTCTGGGGTATAATACAGGAGGTAACTCAGGATCAGTAATGTATGTAAACAGTGACTGCACCAGCAGAATAGTGAGTGCAGCTCTGGAGTATAATACAGGATGTAACTCAGGATCAGTAATGTAATGCATGTACACAGTGACTGCACCAGCAGAATAGTGAGTGCAGCTCTGGAGTATAACACAAGGTGTAACTCAGGATCAGTACAGGATCAGTAGTGTAATGTATGTAGACAGTGACTGCACCAGCAGAATAGTGAATGCAGCTCTGGAGTATAATACAGGATGTAACTCAGGATCAGTAATGTAATGTATGTACACAGTGACTGCACCAGCAGAATAGTGAGTGCAGCTCTGGAGTATAATACAGGAAGTAACTCAGGATCAGTAATGTATGTTCATAGTGACTGCACCAGCAGAATAGTGAGTGCAGCTCTGGGGTATAATACAGGATGTAACTCAGGATCAGTAATGTAATGTATGTACACAGTGACTGCACCAGCAGAATAGTGAGTGCAGCTCTGGAGTATAATACAGGAAGTAACTCAGGATCAGTAATGTATGTTCATAGTGACTGCACCAGCAGAATAGTGAGTGCAGCTCTGGAGTATAACACAGGATGTAACTCAGGATCAGTAATGTAATGTATGTACACAGTGACTGCACCAGCAGAATAGTGAGTGCAGCTCTGGAGTATAATACAGGATATAACTCAGGATCAGTACAGGATCAGTAATGTAATTTATGTACACAGTGACTGCACCAGCAGAATAGTGAGTGCAGCTCTGGAGTATAATACAGGATGTAACTCAGGATCAGTAATGTAATATATGTACACAGTGACTCCAGCAGAATAGTGAGTGCAGCTCTGGAGTATAATACAGGAGGTAACTCAGGATCAGTACATGATCAGTAATGTAATGTATGTACACATTGACTGCACTTGCAAAATAGTGAGTGCAGCTCTGGGGTATAATACAGGATGCAACTCAGGATCAGTAATGTAATGTTTGTACACAGTAACTGCACCAGGAGAATAGTGAGTGCAGCTCTAGAGTATAATACAGGATGTAACTCATGATCAGTAATGTAATGTATATGCACAGTGACTCCAGTAGAATAGTGAGTGCAGCTCTGGAGTATAATACAGGAGGTAACTCAGGATCAGTAATGTATGTTCATAGTGACTGCACCAGCAGAATAGTGAGTGCAGCTCTGGGGTATAATACAGGATGTAAATCAGGATCAGTAATGTAATGTATGTACACAGTGACTGCACCAGCAGAATAGTGAGTGCAGCTCTGGGGTATAATACAGGATATAACTCAGGATCAATACAGGATCAGTAATGTAATGTATGTACACAGTGACTGCACCAGCAGAATAGTGAGTGCAGCTCTGGGGTATAATACAGTATGTAACTCAGTATCAGTAATGTAATGTATGAACACAGTGACTGCACCAGCAGAATAGTGAGTGCGGCTCTGGGGTATAATACAGGATGTAACTCAGGATCAGTAATGTAATGTTTGTACACAGTAACTGCACCAGGAGAATAGTGAGTGCAGCTCTAGAGTATAATACAGGATGTAACTCATGATCAGTAATATAATGTATGTGCACAGTGACTTCAGTAGAATAGTGAGTGCAGCTCTGGAGTATAATACAGGAAGTAACTTAGGATCAGTAATGTATGTTCATAGTGACAGCACCAGCAGAACAGTGAGTGCAGCTCTGGGGTATAATACAGGATGTAACTCAGGATCAGTAATGTAATGTATGTACACAGTGACTGCACCAGCAGAATAGTGAGTGCAGCTCTGGGGTATAATACAGGATGTAACTCAGGATCAATACAGGATCAGTAATGTAATGTATGTACACAGTGACTGCACCAGCAGAATAGTGAGTGCAGCTCTGGAGTATAATACAGGATGTAACTCAGGATCAGTAATGTATGTACACAGTGACTTCACCAGCAGAATAGTGAGTGCAGCTCTGGAGTATAATACAGGATGTAACTCAGGATCCGTAATGTAATGCATGTACACAGTGACTGCACCAGCAGAATAGTGAGTGCAGCTGTGGAGTATAACACAAGGTGTAACTCAGGATCAGTACAGGATCAGTAGTGTAATGTATGTAGACAGTGACTGCACCAGCAGAATAGTGAATGCAGCTCTGGAGTATAATACAGGACGTAACTCAGGATCAGTAATGTAATGTATGTACACAGTGACTGCACCAGCAGAATAGTGAGTGCAGCTCTGGAGTATAATACAGGATGTAACTCAGGATCAGTAATGTAATGTATGTACACAGTGACTGCACCAGCAGAATAGTGAGTGCAGCTCTGGAGTATAACACAAGATGTAACTCAGGATCAGTAATGTAATGTATGTACACAGTGACTGCACCAGCAGAATAGTGAGTGCAGCTCTGGGGTATAATACAGGAGGTAACTCAGGATCAGTAATGTATGTACACAGTGACTGCACCAGCAGAATAGTGAGTGCAGCTCTGGAGTATAATACAGGATGTAACTCAGGATCAGTAATGTAATGCATGTACACAGTGACTGCACCAGCAGAATAGTGAGTGCAGCTCTGGAGTATAACACAAGGTGTAACTCAGGATCAGTACAGGATCAGTAGTGTAATGTATGTAGACAGTGACTGCACCAGCAGAATAGTGAATGCAGCTCTGGAGTATAATACAGGATGTAACTCAGGATCAGTAATGTAATGTATGTACACAGTGACTGCACCAGCAGAATAGTGAGTGCAGCTCTGGAGTATAATACAGGAAGTAACTCAGGATCAGTAATGTATGTTCATAGTGACTGCACCAGCAGAATAGTGAGTGCAGCTCTGGGGTATAATACAGGATGTAACTCAGGATCAGTAATGTAATGTATGTACACAGTGACTGCACCAGCAGAATAGTGAGTGCAGCTCTGGAGTATAATACAGGAAGTAACTCAGGATCAGTAATGTATGTTCATAGTGACTGCACCAGCAGAATAGTGAGTGCAGCTCTGGAGTATAACACAGGATGTAACTCAGGATCAGTAATGTAATGTATGTACACAGTGACTGCACCAGCAGAATAGTGAGTGCAGCTCTGGAGTATAATACAGGATGTAACTCAGGATCAGTACAGGATCAGTAATGTATGTACACAGTGACTTCACCAGCAGAATAGTGAGTGCAGCTCTGGAGTATAATACAGGATGTAACTCAGGATCAGTAATGTAATGCATGTACACAGAGACTGCACCAGCAGAATAGTGAGTGCAGCTCTGGAGTATAACACAAGGTGTAACTCAGGATCAGTACAGGATCAGTAGTGTAATGTATGTAGACAGTGACTGCACCAGCAGAATAGTGAATGCAGCACTGGAGTATAATACAGGATGTAACTCAGGATCAGTAATGTAATGTATGTACACAGTGACTGCACCAGCAGAATAGTGAGTGCAGCTCTGGAGTATAACGCAAGATGTAACTCAGGATCAGTAATGTAATGTATGTAGACAGTGACTGCACCAGCAGAATAGTGAATGCAGCACTGGAGTATAATACAGGATGTAACTCAGGATCAGTAATGTAATGTATGTACACAGTGACTGCACCAGCAGAATAGTGAGTGCAGCTCTGGAGTATAACACAAGATGTAACTCAGGATCAGTAATGTAATGTATGTACACAGTGACTGCACCAGCAGAATAGTGAGTGCAGCTCTGGAGTATAATACAGGATGTAACTCAGGATCAGTACAGGATAAGGAATTTATGTGTAAAACTGAGTTGTACCAAAGCAGAACCAGAGGAGTGTGCTGCATGACTTCAACATTTTCCGAATGTCTGATTCATACTTTACAGGTCCAGATCCTTCACCCCCAAGTATTCTAGTTTTTCAATTTTTCTTAAATTTGATATACAGATTTTATTCCACTTAATTTTTTTCATCCATTGCAAAAACTGTGTAAGTGTAGCGTCATTTGTAAAACGAACAAGAGACAAGTTATACGCCCGCAGCGCCACCTTGTGTTTATTTTAATGTTGGCTTGAACAGGAACAAGCTTTAGGATTTTAAATCAAATTACTCTGAGATCTTTTTCACAGACAATATTCCACTACTGTTTTGCAAAAAAAGGTGTATATCATATTAATCATAGCTTAAAGTATATTAGAAATTACAGAGTCTTTCAGTTTTCCATTACTTAAAAAAGGATCAAGTGTTCGTTAGAGATCTGTCCAATTAAATTGCATTTCTGTCCGTGCAGATCCCATACGCTGCCAGCTTAATACGGAAAGAGAAACTTGGTACTCACCTAAGCAAAAGCTAAAAGGTAAGATGCTTATCGATGATCCATGAGGTTACATTGATGGCGGCATTTTCCTAGTTGACCTCTGCTTTTGCTGTACAGACATATGGATCCTATGCTTTGCCTCCTAACATTAAATGATAAATTGATAGATCCTTTTCTCTCCATCCCTGATCTGTTCCCCCATCTTATTCCTGAATGATAAGTATTGCATTTACCTCCAGCTGCCACTAGGAGGAGCCCACTGCATACAGGTTTTCTCTGTTTCCATTGAGTACTAGCTATATAAATCCATTTGCTGTGGGCGCCCCCTAGTGGTGGAGCAGCAAGGGTACAGTATTAATAAAATAACTTTTAATCTTAATGCTATAAAAACTCAAGGTGGGCAATACTCAATACGTGAAATACAAGTCCCTGCATGTTCCCTCCATGCCTCTCAGACGTCCCGTGGTTCTTCCATAGGAGACCTGTATACATGGTCCAATGGGATCTATTTATGGAACATATTTATTAGAAGAATATAGACAACTTGAATATTTAAGAGTTAGTTTATGACATTAGATGATGCAAGTAGTAATAATTAGTGAGTATTGGGGGTCAGCGTGGGACGGTTGGTTCTTAGGAGTCAATATGTGGGAGCTTAATGATGAGGAATGTATATGACACCATTGGTATCTAATGGAACGTAGTGCTCCATATGATGAGACAAGTAGGATTACCTTTGACAGAGTGGAATAAATACAATATATGTAGTGACAGGTATGAGAAGAATATTAGGTCAGGTGAAAAAAGATGTGGTTATGGTGTGTGAAATGCGTCCAAATGGTGTAGATGAAACAACTATATCTGAGCTGGTCCCTCAGACCATGTGGTGTTACGGTATTCTATTAAAAGATACCCTTTATTTCTGCCTTAAGTATAAACTTATCCCAGACATCTGCTCTCTGGGATTTTGGTATGTGATCGATAACCCATGAATTTAAGCAGTCTCGTGTTCCTCCCATGATGGTTATTTATATGTCTGGCGAGGGATATGTCTCTGCGATGTTCCGCATCGCCCATATGCTCACCTATTCGGAGTCTGAATACATGTATGCCTTGTAGACCACCCCTTGTGTACGACAGTCAATAAAGTGTCTGATCTCGTATTCTTTATCTGCTGCTTCTGTACATGATCTGGGGTTGGTCGGACAGCTCACTTCCATTGTCACCATCCATCTGTAGGACTGACCAATGTCTATTAAGAATCTCCCGAACCTGTTGGGCCCCATTATCATAGGTTGTCACAACTCTAATATTGTTGGTTTCAGGGGGCCTAGTTCTTGGTATAAGGAGGTCTGCTCCAATTCTCCCTTTAGCTTCATGTTAAGACATTCTAGGGATGTGATCAGGGTAGCCTCTGTCTCTGAGCCTGTCCGTTAGCTCTCTAGCCTGTATTTCGAAGGTGTCATTGCTCGTGCAGTTTTTCCTGATCCTGATGTATTGCCCCTTAGGGATCTCACTTTTCAATTGTGTAGGATGGTTACTTTCCCACCTCATTAAAGAATTAGTTGCTGTGGGTTTCCTAAATGGGTGAGTTAGGAGTTCATCATTCATATTTTTGGTTATCACAATGTTAAGTAACGGCAGAGAGGACTTCTCAAAGATGGAGGTATAGAACATACTAATGTCATTCTGATTAACTGAAGCTACAAGGGTGTCAAAGTCACTATGGCAACCTATCCAAATTAAAAAGACATTGTGTCCATAGCTCTAACCTATTGGTGTGGTCCTTGATGTAGCCCCTAAATATCATAGTCTCTTCCCACCAGCCCAGGTACAAGTTTGCAAAAGTAGGCACACATGGAGTGCCCATGGCGGTGCCCCTGAGCTGGAAAGACAAAACCTCAATACTTTATATAATCTCTTTATTTATATAGCGCCAACATATTCTGGTTAGTTAATGGCACAGTTAGTGTGCCCTATTTTGCTTATTATAACATATTCTGCAGCACTTTACAGTTTACACACATTACTATCACTGTCCTCGATGGGACTCACAATCTAAATTCCCCATCACTATGGCTTGGAGTGTGGGAGGAAACCGGAGAACTCGGAGGAAACCCACACAAACACGGGGAGAACATACAATAGTTTTGATGTCGAACTTATTATGTGCTTGGTATTGGCAACCTCCCATAGTAAGTGGTGACTGCAGATAGAATTTCATTATCTAAGGCTGTACAAATGGAAATAGTGTTTAAAAAAAATCTAAAAATGCATGGTGGACATAAACTTTAACAAACACATTTTTTAAATTAAATTCTTCTTTTTTCCAGGAAAGAAAAGAATTGCTGCAAAATCAGTTCCCATGTTTGTAAGATAATCACCTCATTGTACAAAGAATGGAAACCAGGACTTTTGGGGTTAAAAAAAAAACCTGGTTTCTTGAAAAACTGAGTGATCATGGACACTTTTTGGACATAGCAGCTGATTCTATGGAGTAGCAGAGTCTACACTCACAAGCACCCACCGTGGTGGTACCAAAGTATGTGCGACCCCAGAACATGCACTAAGAATCCCAGGATGTGACGTTAATGATGTTTTCAGCCTGAGAGTGACTGAATGGGATAGGGGGCGCTCTCCTGAGGAACTCCACCCTGTGCACAATGGCAGCACCACTATCTGTGGCCGGTGCCGGCTCTGGGAAGTGTCAGGCTACGTCTGGACATTGACTGACTACAGTCCCTCTGTCATTTTACTCTGCCTGCTGTATGGGTTACGCCAGACCCCCCTGGAAATAATTTTACAGTTTAATATTAAGTGTAATTAAGAATATAATCTCTGTTCTCAAAGTATTTATCACTGTTCTCGTAGTTTCTTTAATATTTATGTGGATAAGAATCTATAATAAAAGCTATCAAGTGGTATCGGGGCTTTTCCATCAGGTTGCATGATCAACCGAAGCTGCTTTGAGTAGTCAGCGTTGCAGTGTAAAACATGGTGGAGAGGCAAAAGCAGATGCCCAAGTCAGTGACGAGACAGCCAACAACTTTAGACTCGTAGAGCAAAGATCAGAGTCCAATCCTGCCTCTCCTGGAAATCTCTGCAAAACTGTCAATCAGTCTGAAGTCCCAATTTTTGGAAACTGCCCCCTATATGTGATTAGTGGAGCTGCATATCCAGCATAAGAACATAGAAGGAGATAAAGCCTAATTAACAAAAGAGCTCATATACTAAATGTGCCAGTATGAGCAAAGACATAAGAGAACAGTTGGCCTAACCCCTAGCTGACAAATCATGTTGGCAGTAAGAAGGATTGGGCATGCTGAACTTCAATATGTCCTATCCTTTTACTCAGGAGGAATAAGCTGCTGCCAGAAATGTCTGGCAGTGACTTATTCTTCTTTTCTTTTTTCCAACCACTCATCTGTGTCTCATTACTGCCTAATGAAGAAACAGAAAGAGAGGCTCCCGTGACAATTTTTCTGGGTCCGGTCTTCTGACCAGTCAGTGTTATCATAAGGATACTAGTTTCTGAAAGAAAGGGGTCAGAAGAGTAGTTCCTTGCAGCACAGAGAAATGCTTCTCGTAACCTCTGATAATTTAGTTTACAGGAATATTATGTAAAAAAAGCACAAAACTTTTATTCAGATCTGTTAGTACTTCTCCTTTAAATAAATAGTCCAAGATTAAAAATACTTAGCTATTTTATCCTAGAAATTGCGCCACACCTGTCCACAGGTTGTGTCTGGTATTGCAGCTCATCTCAACTGAAGTGAATAGGTCTGAACTGCAACACCAGACATGACCTGTGAATAGGTGAGAAGTGTTTTTCGGATTCAACCATGTTTTTTTTAAATTTTGGAAATCCCTATAACCTATTCCCGACATGGGATGTGCTGGGATGTCCTATGTCAGGTGTCTGTGTATGAAACGGACTCAGAACCTGAGCCTGCACCATACATGGCAGATGCTAGCTGTGTCACACAGCCAGCATCAGGAGTGTAATTAAAATAGGTGCAGAAGTTGTAATTGCACCCAGGCTCTGGAGCCTGGAGGGTCCAAAAGGTCACTTTGGGGTATATGAAAATTACTATTGAAAATCTGCAATAATTGGGGCCCTCTTTGTGACTGCAGACATGTGAATCCTCAGTGTGCACTGCCGGGATTCTCTTGTAGCAGCACTGGGTGCGGGCGGTCATGTCAAGTATGAGATTTGCATACTTACGGTCACATTCCGACTAGACGTGCCCAGTTTCGCTCAATATACTTGGACTGTGAGTGGCCACGCATGACTAGTCGGCATGTGACTGCATGTATGCAAATCACATACTTGCGGTTACGTGGCTGCTCACTCTCATCATCGGAGAATCCTGACAGCGCAGACACTGCGTGGATTCACATGTCTGCAGTCACATAGAGTGACTGCAGACTTCTGCTCCACGTCTGGACAACCCCTTTAAAGTTTTTCAAAATGTAAAAAAAAAACTAAAAAAAAAAACAGAAAGGTTTTGACTTGCCCTCCTTTTCCACAATACAAAAATAAAGAGATTAAAAAAAAACAAAAAAAAAAAACCTCTATCATGTATCCGCAAAAGCCCAAGTTATCAAAACTAAAAAATGAAATAATCTGAAGGGTTTAAAAAAAAAATCAAAAGGCAAAAACGGCCGCACCCCTAAATCAAAGGGGTAAAAAATGCCATAAAAAGCAATTGAAAGACTGAATGTAACTCGACATGATACCGATGATATAGACACCTCACCAAGCAAAAAAAAAAGTCCTATTGTAGAAACATAAAAAATGTTACGGGTCATAGAAAAAATGCTTTCCCGTTTTCAAAATTACAACATGTCCCGCAAAAAAACACAAACTCCCATATGGCAGTGTCCATGGAAAAATTAAAAAAAAAAAAGATGGCTGTAGAAGGAGGAGGAGGAAAAAAATTAACGCACAAAAGGGAAAAAAAAATATCGCCTGGTCATGAAGGGGTTAAACTAAATCAACTCCAGGTTCACATTGCACATACTCACCAGCAGGGGGCGATCTAAAAGTGCGCAATTCTTTTTTTTCACCTGTGATTGTAGTAATATAAGTGAAAAAGTAACTGATCTGAGAGTGAAGCTGCTACTCCTCCTGTGCCATAAACCCCAGCAGAAGGCTCTAGATAAGGAAGCGGCTTCCAGAGGAGGAGACCAGACCCGATCACTGTGCAGCTGCAGCCTGGCGCCAGGTACATCGCTCCGCACGCAGGACACAGGCCGCTCTCATATTCTTCAGCACGTGAGTGTTCTGTCTGTAATCACATTGTAATGCTCCATAGGATAATTCAGCTTCATTCAGAGATACGTAAAAATATTTCGAGTTTTGTTAGTTTTTTTAGATGAGATTTTCAGCAGTGTTTAGTTCATCAGTGATTTACAGCTCTGGAGTACAATAGAGCATGTAACTCAGGATAAGTAATGTAATCAAAAGTTTACATCCCCCGGCAGAATTTTTGCTTTCTTGATCTTTTTTCAGAGACTATGAAGGATAACACCAAAACTTTTTCTCCACTCATGGTTATTGGTTGGGTGAAGCCATTTATTGCCAAACTACTGTGTTTTCTCTTTTTAAATCATAATGACAACCCAAAACATCCAAATGACCCTGATCAAAAGTTCACATACCCCCTTTGTTAATACCGTGTATTGCCCCCTCTAACATCAATGACAGCTTGAAGTCTTTTGTGGTGATTGTGGATGAGGTTCTTTATTTTCTCAGATGGTCAAGCTGCCCACTCTTCTTAGCAAAAAGCCTCCAGTTCCTGTAAATTCCTGGGCTCTGTAGCATGAACTGCGCGCTTGAGATCTCCCCAGAGTGGCTCAATGATAATGAGATCAGGAGACTGAGATGACCACTCCAGAACCTTCACTTTGTTCTGCTGTAGCTAATGACAGGTCAACTTGGTCTTGTGTTTTGGATCATTGTCATGTTGGAACATCCAAGTACGTCCCATGCGCAGCTTCCGGGCCGATGAGTGCAAATTTGCCTCCAGTATTTGCTGATAATGTGCTGCATTCATCTTTCCTTCAACTTTGACCAAGTTTCCTGTGCTTTTGTAGCACAAACATCCCCAAAACATCATCGACCCACCTCCGTGCTTTACAGTAGGAATGGTGTTTTTTTCATCATAAGCATTGTTGACCTCTCTCCAAATGTAACGTTTATGGTTGTATCCAGAAAGTTAAATTTTGGTCTCGTCACTCCCATTTACCTTATTCCAGAAGTTTTGAGGCTTGTCTCTATGCTGTTATGCATATTGTAGGCAAGATACTTTGTGGCATTTGCGCAGTAATGGCTTTTTTCTGGCCACTCGACCATGCAGCAGCCTCCTTATTGTGCATCTTGAAATAGTCAGAAACTCACTCAGTTTTCATGTACACACTGATTACAAGCAAACAGGTCACAGGTGAGGATGTTACCTTTAGTAGCCAGTCAAACCCAATTGTGTCAACTTCTGTGCATGTTATCAGGCCAAAATCACCAGGGTATGTAAACTTTTGATCAGGGTCAATATGATTTAAAAAGAGAAAACACAGTAGACAACAAATGGTTTCACCAACCCACTAACCATGAGTGGAGAAAAAGGTTTGGTGTTATCATTCATATTCTCTGACAAAAGACCAAAAAAGCAAAGAGTCTGCCGGGGTATGTAAACTTTTGAGCACAACTGTATGTACACAGTGACTGCACCAGCAGAATAGTGAGTGCAGCTCTGGAGTATAATACAGGATGTAACTCAGGATCAGTAATGTAATGTATGTACACAGTGACTGCACCAGCAGAATAGTGAGTGCAGCTCTGGAGTATAATACAGGATGTAACTCAGGATCAGTAATGTATGTACACAGTGACTGCACCAGCAGAATAGTGAGTGCAGCTCTGGAATATAATACAGGATGTAACTCAGGATCAGTAATGTAATGTATGTACACAGTGACTGCACCAGCAGAATAGTGAGTGCAGCTCTGGAGTATAATACAGGATGTAACTCAGGATCAGTAATGTAATGTATGTACACAGTGACTGCACCAGCAGAATAGTGAGTGCAGCTTTGGAGTATAATACAGGATGTAACTCAGGATCAGTAATGTAATGTATGTACACAGTGACTGCACCAGCAGAATAGTGAGTGCAGCTCTGGAGTATAATACAGGATGTAACTCAGGATCAGTAATGTATGTACACAGTGACTGCACCAGCAGAATAGTGAGTGCAGCTCTGGAATATAATACAGGATGTAACTCAGGATCAGTAATGTAATGTATGTACACAGTGACTGCACCAGCAGAATAGTGAGTGCAGCTCTGGAGTATAATACAGGATGTAACTCAGGATCAGTAATGTAATGTATGTACACAGTGACTGCACCAGCAGAATAGTGAGTGCAGCTCTGGAGTATAACACAGGATGTAACCCAGGATCAGTAATGTAATGTATGTACACAGTGACTGCACCAGCAGAATAGTGAGTGCAGCTCTGGAGTATAATACAGGATGTAACTCAGGACCAGTAATGTAATGTATGTACACAGTGACTGCACCAGCAGAATAGTGAGTGCAGCTCTGGAGTATAATACAGGAGGTAACTCAGGATCAGTAATGCAATGTATGTACACAGTGACTGCACCAGCAGAATAGTGAGTGCAGCTCTGGAGTATAATACAGGAGGTAACTCAGGATCAGTAATGCAATGCATTTATAAATATTAATTATGGTTCTTTATCAGTTATAATATGGTGTATGGAAATAGACATAAAATCAAGAATCATTGTGTTACATAATTACTTTTTACATGTTGTTTTCACTTATTGCAAAGTTGAACATTTGATGCTATCCAAAACCCATCACCATTAGGATACTGGATTCTGAGAGATCAAAAGAAGTCTCTGCTTTA
This sequence comes from Dendrobates tinctorius, assembly GCF_039654945.1. NCBI lineage: Eukaryota > Metazoa > Chordata > Amphibia > Anura > Dendrobatidae > Dendrobates > Dendrobates tinctorius. Next base: position 2,710,273 of record NW_027361753.1, read on the forward strand.
GTGAAATTATAACACGTCTAAATATTGTAGAGTACCACAGATTGTTACACTATGAACCATGAATACTTGATGATCAATATTCCTAATAGCACAACTCCTGTCCGCATGCAGCATTAGGGATTATGGATGTTAAATGGAGGGTCCTCTGTTATGGCTCGTTCACACAACTGTACTTTCGGCCCGATTGCTGTCCATGAAAAAGATAGATCTCACTCAAACCAATTGACTTTTTTTAATGACTGAATCAGCGTGTGAAAAAAATCCCAACATCCACTAGTTTCTTTTGAAAATTGAATGGAAGTCGCCCATTGAAGTCTATGGGGGCACAAAGAAAATCGGACGCCATACAGAGACGCAGTATAGCATCCCACGTTTACAGATACATTGCAGTTCTGTAACACGGGAAACTGTAACTGGTTAATAACTGCTGAGTAAAAAAAACAGAATGTGCACAGCTAGCAATTAATAAAACTGTCCCACTTTTCTGCATTAAACTCTAGATGACTTTTTCCTTTCGTGTGAACCTGGCCTTAGCCGGAGCGGAGGGCTGCGGAGAATACGCCGTACTTTAGTGCCCGTCCTCGCATTGCCTAAAGTCAGATTCTTTTTTTTAATCATATAACTTGTCATGTTCTTCAGATGCCTCCAATCTCCACATTGCACATCGCAGATTATAATAAGCCAAGTGCTTCTGTTACAGGATGTCTCTGGCCAGAGCAGACAATGACTCCGAGAGCGACCCAGGTAGGTACAAAGAGGCAAGTTTTCATAAAAAAGCAAAACTTTGTCATCTCAGAATGAGAGAAACGCATCAATTTTTGCAGCTATTGTCTAATCTTATAGTAATTTAAAGGGTTTTAAAAAAATCTATTGCTTCCATCCTTCCCTTCTTTCCATCTTTTTTTCAATCCTTTTTCATTCCTTCCATCCTCCTTTCTCTCTTTCTCTGTGCTCCCTTTTTTCTTTCTTCTTTTTTCCTTTTTTCCTTCCTTCTTTTGCGCTCTCTTTCTCCTTTCTTTACTTCTTTGTACTTCCTTCCGCTTATCCTATCTTCCTTCTTTTATTTTTCCTGTCTTAACTTCTTTTTCCTTTCTTCCTTATTTCCTCCCTTCTTTTTTCCATTCTTTCTCCTGTCTTTTCTTCTTTTTCCTTCCTTCCCTCTCTGTCCACTTTTTTTTTTACTTCCTTCCTTATTTCCTCCGTTCCTTCATTCTCTCTCTCCCTCTTTCTGCTGTATTTCCTTCTTTTTCTTTCTTTCCTTCCTTAGAATCATATTTTCCTTTTTCCTCTTTATTTTCTCTCATGTTCTTTCCTTCTTTTTCCTTTCTTTCTCTTTCTTTTTCTTCCTTTTTTTCCTCTCTACTGTCTTTCCTTTTTTCCTTCCTCCCTTCCTTCATTCTGTCTCTCCTTCCTTTCTCTCTCTCTTTTGTTCCTTTCTTCGTCCCTTCATTCTTTCTTTCTCTTTTTTCCTTCCTTCTTTCTCTCCTGTTTTCTTCTTTTTCCTTTCTTATTTCCTGCCTTCCTTCATTCTCTCTCTTTCTCCTTCCTTTCTTCAAAATACTACATCTGGGCAATAAAAATGAAAAAAGCATATACAGAATGGGAGGAATAGGGCTAAGCAACAGCACATGTGAAAAAGACTTGGGTCTACTATATAGATCATAGGTATACTAATAGATCACAGACTGAATATGAGTCAACAGTGTGATGCAGCAGCAAAAAAGGCAAATGCAATTCTAGGATGTATTAACAGAAGCATGCAGTCTAGATCACGTGAAGTCATTATCCCCCTCTACTCCTCTTGGGTCAGACCTCATCTGGAATACTGTGTCCAGTTTTGGGTGCCACATTTTAAAAAAGACATCAACAAACTGGAGCAAGTTCAGAAAAGAGCGACCAGAATGATGACCAGTCTGCAAACCCTGTCTTATGAGGAAAGGTTGCAGGATTTGGGAATGTTTAGTTTGCAAAAGAGAAGACTGAGAGGAGACTTAATAGCGGTCTACAAATATCTAAAGGGCTGTCACATTGTAGAAGGATCAACTTTATTCTCATTTGCACAAGGAAAGACTAGAAGCAATGGGATGAAACTGAATGGGAAGAGACACAGATTAGATATTAGAAAAAACTTTTTGACAGTAGGAGTGATCAATGAGTGGAACAGGCTGCAACGAGAAGTGGTGAGTTCTCCTTCAATAGAAGTCTTCAAACACAGTCTGTCTGGGATGATTTAACGAATCCTGCTTTGAGCAGGGGGTTGGACCAGATGGCCCAGGAGGTCCCTTCCAACTCTATGATTCCTTCCTTCTCTCTCTCTTTCTCCTTTGCTCCTTTCTTCATCACTCCCTTCTTTCTCTTTCTCCTTTTTTCATTCCTTCCTTATTTCTTCCCTTTCTTCATTCTTTCTCCTTTAAGTTACCCTCCAACCAAAGGCTACAAATGAAATGTACAGATTGCTACTTCTGTTCTTTAACTTTTTCTCTTCTCAGTTCCCTCTAATAGGGTCTATGAGATTGCGATGGTGGCGGTGGCCGGAGGGATTATGCTGATGTGCGGACTCATCTTCATAGTGCTGGTACTGAAGAGGTGAGGTCCTGAGAGCTCAAGATTTCTGCTAAAACATTCTGTTGGTTTCGTTCAAAGCGAATCCGTCGCCTGATTTAACACTGCAAACTACATACATTATGAAATATTTATCTTAGACCTGTTGAAACTGATGTACTTGCTTTGAAAATCCATATCAGAATGATTGCATAATCCTAATGTTAATATGAGCATTTTATGAGTGAGGGTCCAAGTGTTTTCAGCCTTCTGCCCTCCCAGTCTGGCTGACAGCTAAAGCTTGTACCAAGAAGCAGGGCCTGACTGGCCATCTGGAAATTCTGGCAAATGCCAGATGGGCTGGTCCAGCCATGGGCCGCATCAGTTGTGACTTTGTTAGCTCTATCGGTATCCTCAGGATGTTTCTAGGAGAAATAACAGAGGAATGACACAATTCAAACTTCTTAAAAAAAAATATGCTGTAGCATTTTTATTCTGCCCACTGAACACTTCGATGCAGCAACAAAGTTTGTGAATAGGTTACAGAAGTATTGGAAGACTGGGAACAGGTTGCAGGGGTCCTCGAAGACAGGAGAACTGGTAGCAGAGACCCTGACAAAACGGGAATCGGTCGTGATGCACACCCAAAACTAAGTCTTAATACCAATACACACATGTGTCTTGGTGGTCCTTACATATTCCAGGGTGGTTGATCTCATAGCAGCACGCTGGGTTACTGGCAAGGCCAGACGTGGAGCACAAGAGAGTTTAGTGGGCCAGGGTGAAGGGAGTCCAGCCCCGGGACAGGTGTGTAACAGTCCCAAAGTCCTGATTTTGGTTTCAGGGGGTCAGAACGCACAAATCCCACGTTTATATAAAATTTTCAGGATTTTTGTCTGAACAGTTACATATATAAATACAATGATATAAATCTCTACATTTTATGACCTCTGTATCTTTCCTCGGTCAGGCGATGGTCTGCTGGTGGAGTCGCTTATAACAACTACACTGAAGAAAGCACAGTGTCCAATATCAACCTAAACCGGACTACCAATGACAAAATCTCCACGGCGGACCACCAAGGTCCAGCATACATCAACTATATTAATGAGAAGGGGAAACCGCCTACAGAGATCCCAATCGGCAATGTGAAGCTATCGAGAGACGCCTTGCTCTACATCTCCCTCATCACGTGCATGAACCTTCCTGACGAGATCGGCGCAGAGGAAAATCTCTGAAGCCCCCATGGGACCTTATATTATTCTCATAGGATTCATTGCCAGAAATACTGTATATAACTGGACTGGTCATCATAAAAATTAGGATGAATCATCGGCCTGCCTAATCATTGCTATGGGGCCAGACGTCAGGAGCAGAATAATGGTACCATCCATTCCTGACATTTGTCATTACTATTAATGGAAAATACTGTTCTCGGGACTATGAGATGTAGAAAAATGCCACAATCCAAATAGGTCAAAACAGGTTTTACTTATAACAGAAGAAAGGGATATTAACGATGTTGGAAAAGATCAATGGTAACAGAAGGTAGAGCGTTGAATCAGGGGTGGACATATCATTGGTGCACCTTGTGCAGCCGTGGGGGGCCCAAGAGGTAAGGGGGCCACTACAATGTCCTAATCATCAAGAGGTTTCTTTCATAGATAGAAATATTTTACTGCAAAGGGTCCATATACTTTTCTAAACAGGGGCCCTTTTCTATCTGTGTCCGCCACTATTTTAGAACAAGACCCCTTAAGAATATTGAATTGCGGCTTCTTACACTAGGCAGTTGCCCAAAAATATTGAGACTTTGGGCGTTTACATGCCATTCCTGGCCAGCAATGCCAATACGGTCATATCCACTCGTCAAATTCATCAAAAGTTACGCCACCAAAGTGGTGGAACTTACTTCAAGAAGTGTATGCCAGACCTCGACGCGCGCTGGGTACCAGAAGCACCCGATTCATTAAGCTAATGATTCGAGTCAGTGTTCTCCATTGCGCTAAAGCAGCCTTCCTGTACACAACACGAACATATTCCATACATGTGAAATTCAAACTCTGTACACATACGCATGGGCATCATACACACTCTCAGCATACGCCACAGAAGCACCATTAACATACATGGAAACATGCCGCACACTCCACTTACAAGCTGGACACATGTTGCACACGCACAGCAGATACATATGCATATCCACTAATCACACACTGGACGCATGCCTAGCAAGTACCACTCACACATATGGTGCATACGCACATAAGCGCCACTCACACAGGGGGTGTATGCGCACATAAGAGCCACTCACACACAGTGTGCATGCCGCACAAAGCGCCACTCGCACACAGTGTGCATGCCGCACAAAGCGCCACTCACACACAGGGTGCATGCCGCACATAAGCGCCACTCACACACAGGGTGCATGCCGCACATAAGCGCCACTCATACACAGGGTGCATGCCGCACATAAGCGCCACTCACACACAGGGTGCATGCCGCACAAAGCGCCACTCACACACAGGGTGCATGCCGCACATAAGCGCCACTCATACACAGGGTGCATGCCGCACATAAGCGCCACTCATACACAGGGTGCATGCCGCACATAAGCGCCACTCATACACAGGGTGCATGCCGCACATAAGCGCCACTCATACACAGGGTGCATGCCGCACATAAGCGCCACTCATACACAGTGTGCATGCCGCACAAAGCGCCACTCACACACAGGGTGCATGCCGCACATAAGCGCCACTCACACACAGGGTGCATGCCGCACATAAGCGCCACTCACACACAGGGTGCATGCCGCACATAAGCGCCACTCATACACAGGGTGCATGCCGCACATAAGCGCAACTCACACATGTAAAACCTTCCACAGCAGCATTATGCTCCCACTCTCAGTCCTATGAGTTTGGCTTTATATGTGATGTTGCTTGTTGTCTAATGAGATGCATCAGACTCCATCATTTTGCAGTTACTCATAAACTATAGAAGAGACCGGACACTACCTGATAATGAATGATATTATTTAATACCTTATTGATAGCAGTAAGATGTAACATAGCCATACACTATATACACCTGTAAATCCTGTCCTGTAGAATGTAACCCTTCTGTTGTACTGCTACCATACAAGCATAATGTATATATGTATTATGTGTTATAAATAAATTATCTGATCTGTTCATTTTATATAATGTGCCGTCATGCAATCATGAGAAATTTAGGAATGGTGGATTACACTGCTGCATTGTGGAGAACCAATCACACAATTGCTTTCTTCAAGCTATGAGCTAATTGAAACAAATTGAATTTGTGTTAAATTTTTGGAAATTTGCTGGACCTAGGGAATTTAAGCAATTTGATATTTGTTTCACGAAAACCACCAAAAATCCATTTTCCAAAAATCAGAAGATTGCATCAGAAAGATAAGGGACACATGGGTCACATGGATTTAGCTGGATGGACTTCCTTATCAGATGACATGCACAGCCAATCAGGAGAGACTATTAGAGCCAGTATAAAAGCAGAGGCAAGGAATACAGCAGCCATTTCAGAGGTGAATCTAGATAGTGACAGGACATCACAGCTCACAGATTAACCATAGAGATTGGGAGAGAAAATCATAAAACAGCGGACAAATTCTACAGATAGTGTGTGGTGTACAGCTGCAATAGAGAAGAAAATTACTGTAGTCTGAAGAAAAAATAATAAGGCAAAGATGAGAGAGAAAGAAAGAGGGTGAGAGGGAAAGATAGGAGAGCTGGTAGGAGTAATTGTATACATTGCAGCCGCTTCATGTGGTTTGTGTCGCCATTTTCTGAGACCCATAACATTATTGCTTTTCTGTCGATGGTTATGTGTAAGGGCTTGTCTTTTCCGCAGTGAACTGTTGTTTTATTGGTACCATTTTGGAGGACATATAACATTTTGACAGCTTGTTATTGCATTTTTGGAGAGGTGTGCAGCAATTCCGACATTTCTATTTTTTCTATTTACGATACATTTACTGCATGACATAATTCATTTTATATCTTGATAGATTAGACTTTCACGGATACCGTGACACTAAATATGATTTTTGATTTAATTTCTTTATGTTTGGATCAAGGTAAAAGGGGTCATTTCAACTTATGTGTTTCTTATTTTTGCTTTATTTTTTTAATTGACATACTTTTGACATATTACACTGTCCCCCTTAGGGGCAGTCACTACAGAGCTATGAAAAGGCCGCTGTCAGAGATTGACAACAACATCTAAATCGTGAAGAGCAGCAATAGGTGCTAGCTCCAGTCGCTGCTATTACAAGCTGTGTTATACAGCCAGCAACTACCCTGTATAGAGCGGGCTAAGTCACTGAGCCTGTTCCATACACTTTAACCTAATGTAAGACATCTAAATATATGCTTTGTTGGGAATAAGTAACATAGAATCATAGAATGGTAGAGTTGCTCCTAGGTCATCTGGTCCAACCCCCTGCTCAAAGCAGGATTCACTAAATCATCCCAGAAAGATGTCTGTCCAGCCTCTTTGAAGACTTCCATTGAAGGAGAACTCACCACCTCTCGTGGCAGCCTGTTACACTCATTGATCACCCTCACTGTCAAAATGTTTTTTTCTAATATCTAATCTGTGTCTCCTCCCATACAGTTTCATCCCATTGCTTCTAGTCTTTCCTTGTGCAAATGAGAATAAAGTTGATCCTTCTACAATGTGACAGCCCTTGAGATATTTGTAGACAGCTATTAAGTCTCCTCTCAGTCTTCTTTTTTGCAAGCTAAACATTCCCAAATCCTGTAACTGTTCCTCATAGGACATGGTTTGAAAACCGGTCACCATTCTAGTCGCTCTTCTCTGAACTTGCTCCAGTTTGTTGATGTCATGCGGTGCCCAAAACTGGACACAGTATTCCAGATGAGGTCTGACCGAAGAGGAGTAGAGGGCAGTAATGACTTCACGTGATCTAGACTGTATGCTTCTGTTAATACATCACAGAATTGTGTTTACCTTTTTTTACTGCTGCATCACACTGTTGACTCATGTTCAGTTTATGATCTATTAGTATACCCAAGTCTTTTTCACATGTGCTGTCACTTAGCCCTATTCCTCCCATTCTGTATATGCTTTTTTCATTTTTATTGCCCAGAGGTAAGTAAAATAATTTTTTTTGAACTATATGTACAGAATAGATCATACCTGCCAACTCTTCAAGAAGTTCAATGAAGCGCATGAAAAAAAGAGAGAGCATTTTCAAAGACTTCAGAGGACCCAACAGATGGACCCCCATGGATTCTGAGAACATGGCTCTGGTGTGGAATAACTGAAAGAAAGCAATAGTTCATCTGCTCCAATCATTTTCTATGGGACAAATGGAGATCGCTAAGTACAGAACACAGCTATCTCCATCTGTTCAATAAAAAATTAATGGAGCAGTGATGTTAGCTTGACTCCACTAACTGGCCCAAAGGGGTTTCCAGACTGAAAGACCACCAGACATCATATGTGGTACACCATTAACTGACTCCAACTTCACCATTCATTGGGCACATTTATACAGTATCTAGTGGCGTACCGCTAATGACGGTAGGTCAATCCAGCACACCGTCCCCCCATCATCACTAGTTCAACTGTATTGTCATCCTGGATGCTGATACAGTTGAAAGCGATAAGGAAAGAGGGAGCCATCAGCTGACACTTCCTCCCCATCATTCTTCCTTGTCGTCTGATGTCTCAATGCAGCGGGCGAGATGACGTCACTACATGGGAGAACGAGAAGGAGAGAAGAGTATTGTATTTTTTTTAATCAGTGAGTACATTGCAGTGACCATAATACTGCATAGCGAACTACGGGGAATGCCGTATACTGTATCGAAGACTATGGGGAGTGCATTATACTATATGGAGGACTATTGGGAGTGCATTATACTATATGGAGGACTAAAGGAAGTGCATTATATTGTATGGAGGGCTATGGGGAGTGCATTGTACTGTATGGAAGACTATTGGAAGTTTATTATACTATATGAAGAACTATGGGGAGCGCATTATACTATATGGAGGAGTATGTTAAGTGCATTATACTATATGGAGGACTATTGGGAGTGTATTTTACTGTATGGAGGACAATGGGGAGTGCAGTATACTGCATGTAGGACTATGGAGAGTGCAGTTTACTGTATGGAGGACTCTGGGGAGTGCAGCACACTGTATGGAGGTCTATGGGGAGGGCAGTATACTATATGGAGGACTATGGGGAAGGCAGTATACTGCATGTAGGACTATGTGGAGTGCAGTATACTGTATGGAGGACTATGGGGAGTGCAGTATACTGTATGGAGGACTATGGGGAGAGCAGTATACTATATAAAGGACTATGGAGAGTGCAGTTTACTATATGGAGGACTATGGGGAGTGCAGCACACTGTATGGAGGTCTATGGGGAGGGCAGTATACTATATGAAGGACTATGGAGAGTGCAGTTTACTGTATGGAGGACTATGGGGAGTGCAGCACACTGTATGGAGGTCTATGGGGAGGGCAGTATACTATATGGAGGACTATGGGGAAGGCAGTATACTATATGAAGGACTATGGGGCGCACAGCATACTGTATGGAGGACTATGAGGAGTGCATTATACTGTATGGACTATAGAGGACTATGGGGAAACATTATACTATATTGAGGACTATGAGGTATCGTATACTGTATGGATAAGTATGGGGAATGCATTAGACCATATAGAGGATTTTTGGGTGCTGTATATGGAGAGATATGTGCTGGCTATTATAATATATGGAGATCTATGTGGGGACCATTATACTATTTGGAGAGCTATGTGGGGGGCATTATAATATTTGGAGGGCATTATAATATTTAGAGGGCTATGTAGGGGCCATTATACTGTATGTAAGCAATTATACCGTGTGAAGGTTTGTGTAGGGTCCATAATACTGTGTTAAGTGCTGTGTGAGGCCATTATACTGTTTGGAGGGCTAGTGGGGGTCTTTGGTCATTACACTGTTTGTAGGCCAATCATACAGCACTGCATGGAAAGCTATGTGTGGGTCACAGTTGATGGATCATTCTGTGTTAGGGTCACCATTCTTTATCGGGAGATTTGAGGTGGGGTACAGTATGGTCATCATACTGTCATTCATACTGTCATTCATACATCATACAGTCATTTCTACCTCCCATCCACGCTCTATCACAACCTTCCGTAACCTCTCCAACCTTATACCCATTCACCCAGCCCCCGCTTCCCCAGTCCCACTAACAGGAGCTCTGTGGAACGCTCGCTCTGTCTGCAACAAGCTTTCCTACATCCATGATCTTTTCGTTACTACCAAACTCTCCTTCCTCGCCATCACCGAAACCTGGCTCACCCCTTCTGACACAGCCTCTCCGGCTGCACTTTCGTATGGCGGCTTCCACCTTTCTCACACCCCCCGCCCCAGCAGCAAACATGGTGGAGGAGTTGGTTTTCTCCTGTCAGATACCTGCTCCTTCACCCCAATCCCACTGCCACCCTCTGTTACCCTCCCTTCCTTTGAGGTGCACTCTGTGCGCATCTACTCCCCCTCCAACCTCCAACTGGCTGTCATCTACCGCCCCCCAGGGCCAGCCACCACCTTCTTTGACCACTTCACCACCTGGTTACTTCATTTCCTTTCCGCGGACATCCCTACTATCATCATGGGCGACTTCAACATCCCCATTGACACTTCCCTCTCAGCTGCCACTAAACTTCTATCTCTCACTTCCTCCTTCGGCCTCACTCAATGGTCTTCTACAGCCACCCACAAAGATGGCCACACACTGGACCTCATCTTCACCCGCCTCTGCTCCCTAGCTAATCTCTCTAACTCACCTCTTCCTCTCTCTGACCACAACCTGCTCACATTCTCTTCCCTCTTCACTCCATGTCTACAATCCCCACCCCACAAACTTTCACACCCTCGCAGGAATCTTAAACACCTTGACCTACACTCATTCTCCGAATCCCTCCTCCCTCTTACAGATATAAGTTCCTTACACAATGCGGATGACGCTGCCGCTCTATATAACACCACAATAGCTGTAGCTTTGGAATCCGCTGCCCCACTTACACATACCAAAACTCGCAAAATCAACAGACAGCCCTGGCACACCAGCCTGACCAAAGAGCTGAGGCGAGCTTCCAGGGCTGCTGAGCGCAGATGGAAAAGATCCCACTCCAACGAGCATTTCATCGCATTCAAACAGTCCCTCACTACTTTCAAGACCACACTCGCCACAGCTAAACAAACCTACTTCTCATCTCTCATATCCTCCCTGTCTCACAACCCTAAACAGTTATTCAACACCTTCAATTCTCTCCTCCGCCCCCCAGCACCTCCTCCCTCCCCACTCATCTCAGCTGAAGACTTTGCCTCATTTTTCAAGCAGAAAATTGATAACATCAGGGACAGTTTTGGTCAACAACCCCCAGAGCCCTTCCTCCCGACTTCCCAGCCCTCCACCTTCAAAACCAACTTCTCCACCATTACAGAAGATCGACTCTCCACTCTACTCTCAAGATCACATCTCACCACCTGTGCACTCGACCCGATCCCATCCCACTTCATCCCAAACCTCACCACAGTCTTCATCCCAACCCTAACCCATCTCTTCAACCTATCACTAACAACTGGTGTTTTCCCCTCAAGCTTTAAACATGCCTCCATCACACCTATCCTCAAAAAGCCCTCTCTTGACCCATCCTCTGTATCTAGCTATCGCCCTATATCACTTCTCCCATACGCCTCCAAGCTACTGGAACAACATGTCTACCTTGAACTGTCCTCCCATCTCTCTTCTTGCTCCCTTTTCGACCGCTTACAATCTGGCTTCCGGTCACACCACTCCACTGAAACTGCCCTTACTAAGGTCACCAATGACCTCTTAACTGCCAAGAGCAAGCGACACTACTCTGTCCTCCTCCTCCTGGACCTGTCGGCTGCCTTTGACACAGTGGACCATTCCCTATTATTACAGACCCTCTCATCCCTCGGCATCACAGACTTGGCCCTCTCCTGGATCTCATCATACCTAACAGACCGGACATTCAGCGTCTCCCACTCACACACCACCTCCTCACCTCGCCCCCTATCTGTCGGAGTCCCACAAGGTTCAGTCCTAGGGCCCCTGCTGTTCTCTATTTACACCTTTGGCCTGGGACAGCTCATAGAATCTCATGGCTTTCAGTATCATCTTTATGCTGATGACACACAGATCTACATCTCTGGACCAGATATCACCTCCCTACTAACCAGAATCCCTCAATGTCTGTCCACTATTTCATCCTTCTTCTCCACTAGATATCTGAAACTCAACATGGACAAAACAGAATTCATCATCTTTCCCCCATCTCATGTGACCCCCCCTACGAACCTATCAATTACAGTAAATGACTGCCCACTCTCCCCAGTCCCACAAGCTCGCTGCCTCGGAGTAATCCTTGATGCTGATCTCTCCTTCAAACCACATATCCAAACCCTTTCCACTTCCTGCCGACTTCAACTCAAAAATATTTCACGCATCCGTTCATTCCTCACCCAAGAATCTGCAAAAACCCTAGTCCATGCCCTCATCATCTCTCGCCTTGACTACTGCAACCTCATGCTCTGCGGCCTCCCCTCAAACACTCTCGCACCCCTCCAATCTATTCTAAACTCTGCTGCCCGACTAATCCACCTGTCCCCCCGCTATTCCCCAGCTTCTCCCCTCTGTCAATCCCTTCACTGGCTCCCAATTGCCCAGAGACTCCATTACAAAACCCTAACCATGACATACAAAGCCATCCACAACTTGTCTCCTCCATACATCTGTGACCTCGTCTCCCGGTACTTTCCTGCACGCAACCTCCGATCCTCACAAGATCTCCTTCTCTACTCCCCTCTTATCTCCTCTTCCCACAATCGCATACAAGATTTCTCTCGCGCATCTCCCCTACTCTGGAACTCTCTACCACAACATATCAGACTCTCACCTACCATCGAAACCTTCAAAAAGAGCCTGAAGACCCACCTCTTCCGACAAGCCTATAACCTGCAGTAACCACCAATCGACCAAACCGCTGCACGACCAGCTCTACCCTCGCCTACTGTATTCTCACCCATCCCTTGAAGATTGTGAGCCCTCGCGGGCAGGGTCCTCTCTCCTCCTGTACCAGTTATGACTTGTATTGTTTAAGATTACTGTACTTGTTTTTATGTATACCCCCCTCACATGTAAAGCGCCATGGAATAAATGGCGCTATAACAATAAATAATAATAATAATAATAATAATAATAATACTGTTTATATGGAGGGTACTGTGGAAGAATTTACCATGAGGATAAAGTGTTTGTAGGGCACTTTTGTTGGCATCATACTTTATGGGTGCAATAAAAGGGGAATCTAGAGTTTCAGTAGGAGGAATATTACTTTGTAAGGGCTGTAAAGTTTAGAGGTATGCTCTTCTGCGACCCCGCCGAATATTAATTATTTTAGTTGTTGTTGGGTGTGTGTGTGTGTGGGGGGCAATTAAAACTTCTGCTATGGGGCCCCATGATTTCTAAGTACGCCCCAGACAGTATCAGCAAGATGCTCAACTCTGCCCAGGTCCTAGTTTACTTTTCATTTTCTACAAAAATAAAGTTCAGCCTTTTTTTGTACAATGTTGTTTTTTTTGGGGGGGGGGCAATGAGGCAGAAGCTCATTCCAGACGATCAAAATTTCTTTGATTATTCTATATAGCATTCACCGATACAAAGACCTGATCTGTGCTGAGAACCAGCTTAATCCATGTCCTTGCCTCAGTCACATATTGTGACTTCATGACAATGTAACAAAAAAAAAGAAAGAAATGACTATAATGACTTAAAGTTAATATTAAAAGGCATTTTTTTTCCAAGGGTACCTAATCTTGATCTAGAATTGTTTATGTTGCTGTTGGCTAATTTCTGCATTCTAGAAAGAAGAAATCATCCACAGTATTGACCGTATTCCAGCAACTTCAAGTCGACTGCTTTGGACACCAAATGCTGTCAGCTTATGGATCTGCAAGTTCAGAGCTCATTGAGTGTTCCTTAATTGTATGCACACTGACTCTTTAAAGAGAAAGAGGACTAGATTTCTAGTGCCACCTACTGGAAGTAGGAATCAATATCAACCCTTTGATGAGCCTTTGCCACATCACTTAGGATAAAAGCCAAACCAGAATCTCAATTTGCAGATATGGTGTTTCAGGGTGTTGCTCCTCATCAGTGCAAAGCATGGAGAACTGATTTAGCAGTATGAAAGGTTTCTGACTGGGATCTAAGGGGTAGCATTTCTCCTCATGTTTGCAAATTGAGATTCTGATTTGGCTTCTTTCCTAAATCAGGTGAGAAGACACTCGTTAAAGGGTCGATATTGACTTTTAGGATTGCTACTTCCAATAGGTGGCACTAGAGTTCTAGTCCTCTTCCTCTCTAAAGAGGAAATTTGCATAAAAATTTCCCAGAGGAGCATTGCATGGCTTATAAGCCTCCCTATACTGGCATGCCAGTCATGTCACTCTCCACAAAGAGAAACATTGCCCCTTAGATTCCTTGATTGTGGAACAACAGTTCCAGAGCTCAGTGGTTGTTTCTTGTGAAGCACTTCTCTTGCCATTCTCACTGCCATAGCCTGGGTGTTGTATACGTTTCCATTGCTCGCTAAGGCCATGTTCACACGTTCAGTATTTAGTCAGCATTTTACATCGGTATTTGTAAGCCAAAACCAGGAGTGGGTGAAAAATACAGAAAAGGTGACGTGTTTCTATTATACTTTTTTTTTTATTTTTTTCTACTTTTCCTCTAATTGTTCCACTCCTGGTTTTGGTTTACAAATACTGATGTAAATCAGGATCGTACTGGCCCACCGGAGAACAGGAGGATTCTCCGGTGGGCCCAGGCACCGATACCTGCTGGCATATTGGTCAGCAGCTGCCTAGGGCCCTCACTGCTCTTGAGGCCCCCAGCCAGTGGCGTGTCACTAATAGTGGCACACCCAGCTGCTATGGGGCCCCTGAGTCAAGGGGGTTTCCCGCTGCCAGCAGAGCAGCAGCTGAAGACAGGAGCCTGTCCCCGCTGCTAAAGAGAAATGAATATTCAAGCTTCTCCATGCTCCCATGGGTGTGGAGAGGTGTGAATATAATTTCGCTTTAATAGCCGGCAGCGTTAGCCGCAGGCTGAGCCTAACGCTGCCCGCATGTAAAGCCGGTGCGGCTGAATCGGGGCCCCGCAGGTGGACTCCTAAAGGGCGGAGAACCCTGATTGCGATCCTTGCAGCTTGGGATCGGAGCAGAGCTGCAGGGATCTGATGCCATCCTCCTTCCTGCCCGCCTGCCTGCACTTCCTGTCTGACACAGCAATGCTGGATGACGTCATCATTCAGCGTGGCTGTTTCAGAGAGGAGGCTGCTGGGATGTGCTGCGGCTGCGGGAAACATGCGGAGAGGTGAGTGGGTGCTGTGTGTGTGTCTGCCTGTGTGTGTGTGTGCGAGAGAAAGAGTGGTGCGGTGCTGTCTGTGTTTGGTGGTGTTTGCGTGATAGCGGTGTTGTGTGTGTATTGCACATTGGCAATGATGTGGTGATGGAGAGAGCAGTGATGGAGGTGGTGGGGGAGAAGGCAATGTTGTTGCTGGTAGAAAGGATGATGGGGTGGTGGGGGAGGAAGCAATGATGGAGGTGGTGGAGGAGGAGGCAATGATGGTGGTGGGAAGGAGGCAATGATGATGGTGGTGGGGGGAGGCAATGAGAGTGGTGGAATGGGCAATGATGGGGTGGTGGGAGAGAAAGCAATGATAGTTGTGGTGTAAAGGACAATGATGGTAGTGGTGGAAAAGACAATCGTGGTGGGGGAGGAGGCAATGATGGAGGCGGTGATGAGGACAATGATGGGGGGAGGGGGAGAACAATGATGGAGTGGGCTGCATTATACCCTTTGTGGGGCTACATTATATTCTGTGGGGGCTGCATTATTCTCTCAGGGGGCTACATCATACTATATGAGTGGAGCAGCATTATGCCCTATGAGGGGGCTACAGTATATTCTAGGGGGGGCTGCCTTATGAGGGGTTGCATTATACTCTGATGGGGCTACATTATTTTCTGTGGAGGGCCTGCATTATATTCTATGGGGGGCTGCATTATACCTTATGAGAGGGTTGTATTATATTTTGTGGGGTGCTGTATTATACCCTGGGGGGGGCTGCATTACATTCTATGAGGGGGGCTACTTTATATTCTATGAGGGGGCTACCCCAACCCCTGTTGCATAATTAAGACGTTACTACCTTATATTGTACCCTGATATTAGCGCGTTTTACCACACAATTGGTGGTCTTGTATTTATTTCTATGTAGCTCTGTAGCTACATAGTGGGCCCCAAGAATGATTTTCTCTGGTGGGCCCAAAGTGCTCCAGTCCGACACTGTGTAAAATACTGACCAAATACTGGACGTGTGAATGTGGCCTAAGGCCGGGGTCACACTAGAGAGAAATACGGACGAGTGAGAGGTGTAAAAACAACGCATTGCACTCAGACCAATGTTTCTCTATGGTGCAGCTCCCATCAGCCATATACAGTATTTCTCAGCTGTATTTAACGGGCTGAGAAAATCGCAGCATGCTGCGATTGTCAGCGTATTCCCGCAAAAATACGCCAATGCAAGTCTATGGGGGCGAGAAAAATACGGATTACTCACGGACCAGACATGTGACTTGCAAGAAATACGCACCGGTGTTCTTTAACAAAAGCCGGCAATTCAGTGCGTGATACAGTAAAATCACACTGACATGTTTAATAAAGAATAGAAAGAATAGATATATACACATAGAATACATATATATATATATATATATATATATATATATATATATAGATAGATATAGATATACTAGCTGAAGAGCCCGGCGTTGCCTGGGCATAGTAACCAGCTGTGGTTGGTTATAATAAATTATAATGATTGTATAGCATATAAAAACCGTGCATCTAATCCTATCCTGTGTGATACTGACTGCTTAGCCGTGTATCTAATCCTATTCTGTGTGATACTGACTGCTGAGATGTGTATCTAATCCTATCCTGTGTGATACTGTTTGCTGAGCTGCGTATCTAATCCTATCCTGTGTGATACTGACTGCTGAGTTGTGTATCTAATCCTCTCCTGTGTGATACTGACTGCTGAGCCATGTGTCTAATCCTCTCCTGTGTGATACTGACTGCTGAGCTGTGTATCTAATCCTCTCCTGTGTGATACTGACTGCTGAGCTGTGTATCTAATCCTATCCTGTATTATACTGACTGCTGAGCCGTGTATCTAATCCTAGCCTGTGTGATACTGGGCTCCCCCTGCAGTCTGTGTCAGAGGGTGGTCTGTGTTGGCACGGTAATAAATTGTGTTATTTCCAGCTTTACAGAAGGACGATAACACCATAGAAATGATAGGAATAAAAGGCCTTAGTTGCCACAACTGTCTACAAAGAAAACTGTTGCTGATAGCAGCCAATCACAGCTCATTTTTCATCTTTTAAACAGCTCTGGGACAGCGTGGCGAGTTTTGAGTGGCGACTTTTGTGTTTCGACTTTTACGTGGCGAGGTTGGTGTATGTGTGGTGAAATGTGTGCTGAGGGTGGTATATGAGTTGTAGCACGTGGTAGTGTGTGGCGCATTTTGTGTGTGTGTTCATATCCCCCTGTGTGGTGAGTATCCCATGTCAGTGCCCCACCTTAGCAACTGTGCAGTATATACTGTTTGGCGCCATCACTCTCATTTTTTAAGTCCCCCTTGTTCACATCTGGCAGCTGTCAATTTGACTCCGACACTTTTCCTTTCATTTTTTCCCCATTATGTAGATAGGGGAAAAAAATTGTTTGGTGAATTGGAACGCGTGGGGTTAAAATTTTGCCTCACAACATAACCTATGATGCTCTCGGGGTCCAGACGTGTGACTGTGTCAAATTTTGTGGCTGTAGCTGCGACGGTGTGGATGCCAATCCCGGACATACATACATACATACATAGATACACACACCCACATTGAGCTTTATATTTTAGATATTGTTAGCATTTCGCTAGGCAAGGCAGACTTCCTGGAGTGGACCCTCTGGACCGTGGCACCGAGAGGCCCCGGACAAGCAACCTGGTGGGGCCGACCCCTACACAGGGACCGTTAGGAGCAGGCCCAGGGGTTCGAATGCCATGGCAGCCGGTACCAAGAGGGGCGGCTGGGAATTTACTGGAGCGAGACAGAGGACCTGGTCCCACGAGCACAGGGAAGGCGTAGGCCTCAGGTGGAGACAGGCGTAGGACAGCAGGAGACAAAGACACGGGTAGACAGGACCGGAGTAGGACTGCAGGAATCAGGCACAGGTAGGCAGGACCGGAGTAGTACTGCAGGAACAGGCACGGGTAGGCAGGACCGGAGTAGCACTGCAGGAACAGGCACGGGTAGGCAGGACCGGAGTAGGACTGCAGGAATCAGGCAAGACACGAGCAGGCAGGGCAGAGCAGGAACACACACATGACCGGAGTAGAACTGCAAGGAAGGACAGGGACGTATGAGGACTGGAGCCGTGCACAGGGCAAGGGCACGGGAGCCTAGTGTGCGGATAGCACATCAACGATCAGGTGCCTCCATTATGGGAGGGTGGCCTGAAATACCCGAGGACTTGCCCCCATTGGTCCGGCGGTGCTACCGGGTCAGGGCACCGCTGGAGCAAAAGAACAGGCAGGGAGAGCTGGCCGCGGCCTATGGCGCATGCGCAGGGCTCGCAGTGACGTCATAGGCCGAGGGCCAGTCAGAGGAGGACGCCGCCGCCGACGAAGGAAGGAGAGAGGCTACGGCGCTGGAAGATGTGTGACGGGGGCCGTGGCAGGGCGCGCGATGGGGGCCGTGACAAGGTGCGCGACGGGGGCCATGACAGATATACATATTAAAACACACATATTTATATATATACACATTTATATTTCATAGAGTTCTACATAGCAGAATAGCCGCTAAATCAATTGCCGGCTTCGGTAAAATCAATACAAAACCCGACATGAAATGACACACGGTTTACATACAGTAAACCATTTCATTTCATTTAGTTCTTTAAATGTCTTTGACTAATAATTAGATTAGGATTTGGGTGTAAAATTTGGGACATGTAGGTGTTAAATAAAGGGGTTAATTCATTGGAAAAAATTGCGTGGGTTCCCGCGGTAATTTCGCAACCAGAGAGGGAAAGCCAGTGAGGGCAGATATTAATAGCCTTGAGAGGGACCATTGTTTTTGCCAGACTTCCCAGAAAAGGCGCATCTATAAAATGCGCCTTTTCTGGCACTTAGCCTCTCTATTCCCATTGCCCTGTAGTGGTGGCTAATGGGTTAATAATAATGGGATAATGTCACCTTGCTATTGGAAGGTGACATTAAGCCGGGTTAATAATGGATAGGTGTCAATAAGACATAGATTGTAAACCCTTGAAGATAGTGCTCTCTCCCCTTCTGTACCAGTTTGTCAGGTTATTTACTTTATACATATATCATATATGCTATACAGTGGGTATGGAAAGTATTCAGAACTCTTTACATTTTTCACTTTTTGTTTCTTTGTTTCATTGCAGCCATTTTTAAATTCAAAAAAGTTCATTTTTTTCTCATTAATGTACATTCTGCACCCCATCTTGACTGAAAAAAAAAAAAACAGAAATGTAGAAATTTTTACAAATTTATTAAAAAAGAAAAAACAAAATATCACAAGGTCATAAGTATTCAGACCCTTTGCTCAGACACTCATATTTAAGTCACATGCTGTCCTTTTCCTTGCAATCCTCCTTGAGATGGATCTACTCCTTCATTGGAGTCCAGCTGTATTTAATTAAACTGATAGGATCTGATTTGTAAAGTCGCACAGCTGTGTATATAAGACCTCACAGCTCACAGTGCATGTCAGACCAAATAAGAATCATGAGGTCAAAGGAACTGGAATAGGAGCTCAGAGACAGAATTGTGGCAAGGCACAGATCTGGCCAAGGTTACAAAAGAATTTCTGCAGTACTCAAGGTTCCTAAGAGCACATTGGCCTCCATAATCCTTAAATGGAAGAAATTTCGGACCACCAGAAGTCTTCCTAGACCTGGCCGTCCAGCCAAACTGAGCAATCGTGGGAGAAGAGCCTTGGTGAGAGAGGTAAAGAAAAACCCCAAGATCACTGCGGCTGATCTTGGGGAAGAGTCTTGAGGAGATCATTTGCATATTCCCAGTGCCTTCTGGGATAAGTGAAGAGTCTCCGCGAGCTCAACGATCACTGGGTTTTGGCCGTTGCAGCTGAAAAGAGGAAATCGGAAAACCAGGGGAAGAGTCTTGAGGAGATCATTTGCATATTCCCAGTGCCTTCTGGGATAAGTGAAGAGTCTCCGCGAGCTCAACGATCACTGGGTTTTGGCCGTTGCAGCTGAAAAGAGGAAATCGGAAAACCAGGGGAAGAGTCTTGAGGAGATCATTTGCATATTCCCAGTGCCTTCTGGGATAAGTGAAGAGTCTCCGCGAGCTCAACGATCACTGGGTTTTGGCCGTTGCAGCTGAAAAGAGGAAATCGGAAAACCAGGGGAAGAGTCTTGAGGAGATCATTTGCATATTCCCAGTGCCTTCTGGGATAAGTGAAGAGTCTCCGCGAGCTCAACGATCACTGGGTTTTGGCCGTTGCAGCTGAAAAGAGGAAATCGGAAAACCAGGGGAAGAGTCTTGAGGAGATCATTTGCATATTCCCAGTGCCTTCTGGGATAAGTGAAGAGTCTCCGCGAATTTGAGCTCATCTTTCATCGTTTTTAAGAAATCTCAAGATGGAAGAGGCCAGGAGCCATTTGGTGAGCTGCATTTCTTGCTACATGTTCACAGACTTACCAGTGGAAAAGCCAAACTTCACATGCCACAAATGCAAGCTTGTGTCCCTGTTGGAGGAAAAGTTGCAAAATCTCGAAGAGAGGTTAGCTACGTTGAAGATCATTAAGGAAGGTGAAGAGTTCTTGGACAGAGCAGAATTATCTCTTCATGTTACAGAAAGAGAAGAAATTCGAAGTGCACCTGAAGAAACAGAGGAATGGAGACATGTGACCCAGAGAAGCAGTAGGATCAGGAGGCAGTCAGCACCCATACTGCTCAGAAACCAGTACCAGGCTCTCACGCAGGAAAACAATGAAGAAATACATCAGGATAAGACTTTGCCAACAAGCAGCAACCTTGTACGCCTTCAGAGTCCTCCTGGATGGAGAAAGAAAAAAGTTGTGAAGAAGAAACGGAGAGTGGTGGTCATGGGGGATTCCCTGCTGAGAGGAACTGAGGCCGCTATCTGCAGACCGGATATAACTTCAAGAGAAATGTGCTGTCTTCCAGGTGCAAAAATTAAAGATGTGTCTGACAGGATTTTAGGACTCTTCAGACCTACAGATGACTACCCATTCCTGCTACTACATGTGGGGACAAATGACACTGCAAGAAACGACCTGGAAACCATCTGCAGAGACTTTGAAGACTTAGGCAAGAAAGTGAAAGAACTGGGAGCGCAGGTGGTCTTCTCTTCCATCCTCCCAGTGGATGGCCATGGAACAAGGAGGTGGAATAAGATTCTGCAGGTGAACAACTGGCTACGTCGATGGTGCCGTCAGCAACGATTTGGATTTCTGGATCACGGAGTGAACTACTTATACGATGGACTACTTGCTAGAGATGGGGTGCACCTTACGAAGACTGGTAAGCATGTATTTGGAAGTCGCCTTGCTACACTTGTAAGGAGAGCTTTAAACTAGAACAACATGGGAAGGGAAGCAAAAGACCAGAAAAAGCCATACACCTGACAAATGCTATTGAGAACTCTGCTATTAGAAGTGGAAAGGAAGAACAAAGACGAAAGAATCTAATTAATAAAAATATTGGAGAAAGAGAAACCAATCACAAACTAAAATGTTTCTATACTAATGCACAAAGCATGGGCAACAAACAAGGAGAATTGGAACTACTAACACAGGAAAAGAAATATGATGTCATTGGAATCACTGAAACTTGGTGGGACAATACACATGATTGGAATACAAGACTAGAAGGATACAACTTATTTGCAAGAAACAGACTTGATAAACGAGGAGGGGGTGTCGCATTGTATGTTAGAAACGCGTATATCTGCACAGAGATTGAAGCTTCAGAGACTGGGAGTTCTGTGGAAACTGTTTGGGTAAGAATACAAGGACAGAACAATGGAAAGGACACCATTGTAGGCATTTACTACAGGCCGCCTGTGCAAGCTGAAGCTATGGATGAACTCTTTATGCATCAAATGGCCAAGTTCTCCAAAAAATATGACATAGTTGTCATGGGAGATTTCAACTATCCAGACTTTTGTTGGGAATCTCTCTCAGGCAAAACTAACAGGTCAAGGAAATTCTTATCCTCTCTTGCTGACAACTTTATCTTCCAAAAGGTAAGGGAGAAAACAAGGGGAACTGCTACCTTGGATCTAATCCTTATAAACAGGGAGGAAATGGTTGAGGAGGTAAAAGTGGCTGGGACCCTAGGAGGTAGCGACCATGCTATTTTAGAATTTTGGATAACTAGAGGCGGAAGACCTGTGAAGACTCAGACGTCAAGGTTAGATTTCAGAAAGGCAGATTTTAAGGGATTCAGAAAGAGAATTGGAGGGATCCAATGGCTGGATATCCTTAAAGACAAAAATGTCCAGGAAGGATGGGAAATCTTGAAAAATGAAATTCTCAAAGCACAGTTGTTAACAATTCCGAAAAGAGGGAAGAATAGGAAGCAGTTAAGGAAACCAGGATGGATGAACACAGAACTTAAGCACATGCTAAAAAGGAAGAAAAAAATGTTTATAAAATGGAAAGAGGGAGGCATATCTAAAGAAGAATATAATGCTGTCTGCAGAACCTGCAGGGCACAAATCAGATTATCTAAAGCTGAAAATGAATTGAGGCTTGCAAGAGATGTCAAAAGCAATAATAAAGGATTTTGGGGATATGTCAAAAGTAAAAGAAAAGTCAAAGATGCTATAGGATTTTTACAGGATGAAAATGATGAAATGGTAAGACAGGATGTTGAGAAGGCTGAACTTTTAAATTCCTATTTTGCATCTGTTTTCTCTCAGAAAGGAAATGTAACATCAACTGTTATTCACTGTCCTATTAAGGGAATAGAAGAATCCAGGATATCTATAAACAGAAAGATAGTGAGGAAACACTTAGCTAGCCTAAATGAATTCAAGTCTCCAGGTCCAGATGAATTACACCCCAGAGTACTGAAGGAGATAGCAGAAGAAATTTTTGAACCCCTCTCTATAATCTTTGAAAATTCTTGGAGAACAGGAGACGTGCCAGAAGACTGGAGAAGAGCAAATGTTGTTCCTATCTTCAAAAAGGGGAAGAAGGTGGACCCAGGTAACTATAGGCCGGTGAGTCTGACTTCTATACCAGGAAAGATCTTTGAACAAATTATTAAACAACATGTATGTCAATACCTGGATAAGAATGAAGTGATTAAACAGAGTCAGCATGGGTTTGTAACTAATAAGTCATGTCAGACTAACTTAATTTCCTTCTATGACGGTATCACTGATTGGTTGGATCAAGGAAATGCTGTAGATATAGTATATCTTGACTTCAGCAAAGCATTTGACAAAGTCTCTCATACAATCCTTATTGAAAAAATGATTAAGTATGGAATGGACAAGGCAACTGTTAGGTGGATTCATAACTGGCTTAGTGATCGGACCCAAAGAGTGGTCGTAAATGGCTGCACATCCAGTTGGAAGAATGTCTCAAGTGGGGTACCACAGGGCTCTGTCCTGGAACCCTGTATTGTTCAACATCTTTATCAACGATTTAGATGAAGGAATTGAGGGTAAACTGATTAAATTTGCTGATGACACAAAGCTAGGAGGGATAGCTAATACTAGAGAAGAGAGAGAGAGGATTCAAAAAGATTTAAATAAACTGGAGAAGTGGGCAGCAACTAACAGAATGGTTTTTAACAGGGAGAAATGCAAAGTACTACATCTGGGCAATAAAAATGGAAAAAGCATATATAGAATGGGAGGAATAGGGCTAAGTGACAGCACATGTGAAAAAGACTTGGGTATACTAATAGATCACAGACTGAATATGAGTCAACAGTGTGATGCAGCAGCAAAAAAGGCAAATGCAGTTCTAGGATGTATTAACAGAAGCATACAGTCTAGATCACGTGAAGTCATTATTTCCCTCTACTCCTCTTTGGTCAGACCTCATCTGGAATATTGTGTCCAGTTTTGGGCACCACATTTTAAAAAAGACATCAACAAACTGGAGCAAGTTCAGAAAAGAGCGACCAGAATGGTGACCGGTCTGCAAACCCTGTCTTATGAGGAAAGGTTGCAAGATTTGGGAATGTTTAGTTTGCAAAAGAGAAGACTGAGAGGAGACTTAATAGCTGTCTACAAATATCTAAAGGGCTGTCACATTGTAGAAGGATCAACTTTATTCTCATTTGCACAAGGAAAGACTAGAAGCAATGGGATGAAACTGAATGGGAGGAGACACAGATTAGATATTAGAAAAAACTTTTTGACAGTTAGAGTGATCAATGAGTGGAACAGGCTGCCACGAGAAGTGGTGAGTTCTCCTTCAATGGAAGTCTTCAAACAGAGGCTGGACAGACATCTGACTGGGATGATTTAGCGAATCCTGCTTTGAGCAGGGGGTTGGACCAGATGGCCCAGGAGGTCCCTTCCAACTCTACGATTCTATGATTCTATGAGCTCCACAGATGCAGTAGGGAGATGGGAGAAAGCTCCACAAAGTCAACTATCACTGCAGCCCTCCACCAGTCGGGCCTTTATGGCAGAGTGGCCTGACGGAAGGCTCTCCTCAGTGCAAGACATATGAAAACCCACATAGAGTTGGCTAAAAAACACATGAAGGACTCCCAGACTATGAGAAATAAGATTCTCTGGTCTGATGAGACGAAGATAGAACTTTTTGGTGATAATTCTAAGCGGTAAGTGTGATGAACCCAGGTACTAATCATCACCTGCACAATACAATCCCAAAAGTGAAACATGGTGGTGGCAGCATCATACTATGAAAGTGCTTTTCAGCTGCAGGACTAGGACGACTGGTTGCAATTGAAGGAAATATGAATGCGGCCAAGTACAGAAGTTCTCTGGACCTCAGACTTGGCCTAAGGTTCACCTACCAACAAGACAATGACCCTAAGAACACAGATAAAATAACAAAGGAGTGGCTTCAGAACAACTCTGTGACCATTTTTGACTGGCCTAGTCAGAGCCCTGACCTAAACCCAGTTGAGCATCTCTGGAGAGACTTGAAAATGGCTGTCCACCAGCGCTCACCATCCAACCTGACGGAACTGGAGAGGATCTGCAAGGAAGAATGGCAGAGAATCCCCAAATCAGGTGTGAAAAACTAGCTCAAAAGGTGCGTCTACTCAATACTGAGCAACGGGTTTGAATTTTCTTTTCAGTCGAGATGGGGTGCAGAGTGAACATTAATGGCAAAAAATGAACGTTTTTGAATTAACCAAATACTTTCAGTACCCATTGTATGTATGTAACGCTTTTCTCTTGTACAGTGTCCTGGAATTAATGGTGCTTTAAAAATAAATAATAATAATAATAATAATAGTAATAATAATAATAATGGAGGCCATGTCCAGCATTACAAAAATGAATGTGTCACAAGACCCAAGGTCACTGATTCTTACTTTCTTGACAGACCCTCAATAAACAATTAGTCACGTGTGCAGGAACCAAATATATTTGAGCTGTTCCTCGTGTGACCGTATAACAGAACACATAAAAAAGAACGCTTATATCAAAGGTCTCCTGTTATCTGCACCGCTCATCAATATTATCAGTTCAATAAATCTGCAAATACTGATCTGTACAGATAAACCGAAAGGGCTGATTTTCCACGTGTACTTGTTAAGTTTTATGATATTGGTAAGTAGTTTTATGTTAATGATGCACAATATAGCATAAAAAAAAGAGAATTTTTCCAATGTCCAAAACACGGTTTGTGCAATAGAAACAGCTTATTTGTTGTGTATCTTCCAATGTATATAGATTAAAAGTGGCAAGGAACCTGCACCCCAAAAAATATCAGTTGAGGAACCTTTCATTACATAATGAAAACAGGTTCAAGTAGAAGAAGGTGTTTAGATGTGTTTAACATTGAAATATCTACAACTAATATACTTTTATTATAAGAACTTTATGGGTTCTGGCTGCTACATTTCTGCCAGGAGTTCAACAAAGGAGACACGTGTCAGCATGTACCTAGTGGTATGTGCGAAGGAGAGATATTCGGTGGCAACATGTGCCAATGATGTGTATGAAAAATGAGTTTGTCGGCCAGCCCCTGGTCCATCTACTCCTGGAGCAAAACTAAGGTTTCCAAATCCATTACATAGACAGGGGCATTTTAAGGTCACAATTGCAAAATCACTTGGAATTTGGCATATACAAATGACAGTTCTTTACTCACAGGGAGGCAACAAGCTTAGTGGTTACAGAATCTTTTGCAAGGCAATATGCTTGGTGGTTACAGAATCTCACATTAGGCACTAAAGGCTTGAACAGTTGTCCGGTATACAGCAATGGGCTACGTGACTGTACACTAGGGTGACCGCAAAAAATCGATGTCGGAATTTTGTCCGTCTGGACCCCACAAAACGATTCCCCTTTCCAGATATTGAGATAGCCAAAATTTGAGCTCGATCAAACGACGTTAACCCGTGCCGCTCGTCGCTCAAAGTTTGAAAAAATCCAAATTGAGGTATTTTAAGATTTAGGTATTTTGCATAGTCTGTTAGACTATAAAGAATGTGACAACAACATTGCAGAAATAGCCCTGACCAAATTTTCGAACCATTTGTGGTATTTGAATGCAGAGTTGGTGGGATTATCGTTTTTTGATCCCACCATTACAGACAATGAGAAGTTGTTAATGGCTAATAAATTGCTCAGTAGCACAGATGAACCATCAGAGCACGCTAGGGTTGTAAATCTAAAAGTTAGGAAAGAAAAATTAAAAGAGGTAGGAAGTAACCGACTTTAACGACCTTCTGACAAAAGATGAAGAACAAAAGCAATATGTCCTGCAAGTTGTAAGCAAATGCCGAGCATTTTATTCTGACGTTTCAAAAACTACTTTAACAAAAGCTCTAGAATAGATTAGATAACTATGTAAAATTATCACCTCATGTAGGTTAGCGTGCTCTGATGGTTCATCTGTGCTACTGAGCAATTTATTAGCCATTAACAACTTTTCATTGTCTGTAATGGTGGGATCAAAAAACGATAATCCCACCAACTCTGCATTCAAATACCACAAATGGTTCGAAAATTTGGTCAGGGCTATTTCTGCAATGTTGTTGTCACATTCTTTATAGTCTAACAGACTATGCAAAATACCTAAATCTTAAAATACCTCAATTTGGATTTTTTCAAACTTTGAGCGACGAGCGGCACGGGTTAACGTCGTTTGATCGAGCTCAAATTTTGGCTATCTCAATATCTGGAAAGGGGAATCGTTTTGTGGGGTCCAGACGAACAAGATTCTGACATTTCCCCCCCCCCCATATGAGATCCGGTCACCCTACTGTACACATTATGCTTTTGCAGTGCATCTATGATTTTGCAGAGATGTTCTGTATGAATTCTGAAATAAAAGAAAACAGTATTCCGGTGAAACCCCCAGAGAGTGCAATGACACAAAAGGACTCCGTTGTTTATTCTTTCCAGTGGAGTCCAAATTTTCAGATGAGCATAAAAATATAGTGGGTGTTACTTTATTGGCACTTGTGTCATTTTACTTGAACTAGTGACAGACTGCTGGCAATCTCCTCAGCAGCACCTCCTTCACTCTGGCAAATTGTCTGTGTTTCTTAAAATGAAGCACAGCACACACTCAGAGTGTTTATCACAGCCTTCTCACAGTAAAGGGGCCTTTACACATAGCGATATCGCTAGAGATATCGCTAAAGCGTCACCGATATCGCTATGTGTGATACCTCCGACCGGCTCCCCTGCTGTCTGTCGCTGATCGCGCGAGATTGTCCACGTCCATTTCTCGTCGGGCGCTTCCTGCTGGGCTTCCTGCTGGCGCCGACGAGCGACACATGGACGCGGGAGGGAGGACGTCAGGATCGCCGCATCTGAAAGGTAAGTAATGACCGCTGCTGTGTCGCTACATCGCTGTGAGATCTGCCTGTGTGGCAGCTCACTAGCGATCATTTAGCGATGCACCAGCGATCCTGACCTGGTCGTATCGTTGTCGGGATCGCTGGTGCATCGCTAAATGTAAAGGGGCCTTTACACAAGCAGAGGGAAGTCCAGTCACCAGCAAAACGGCATGTTACATAGAGGAAAATTAGACTATGATATTAAAAACCTTTATCCTTTATTGTAGTTTCATAAAAACATCAAATGCTATGACTAAAGACCCAGTGTGGTCTGAAACAGCGTAAGCAAGATGTTTTTATGAAACTAGAATAATAGATAAAAGTTTTTAATATCATAGCCTAATTTTCCTCTATCTAAAATGCTATTTTGCTGGTGACTGGACTTCCCTCTGCTTGTGTATATGGTTCATTGGGAGTCGGCTCAGGATCTCCATGTTCGTGCACTGTACCCTACTTACTCCGGAGTGACCTCAATTGGATTAATGTCTGGTGAGCTGAAACACTTTTTTCTATGTTTTTTGTACTTCTCACAGTTAACTCTCTTAGCAGAAATGCCCAGCTCTTGTTCGGGAATTTCACGACTTTTTCAGGCTACTCGTAAAGGTTAGTATCACAGTCCCTCACAGACTCTAGTCTCTACCTGTGTTAGGGTTGGCGGAACGCGCCAGATGTAAATAATAGGAGGTGCGTTCGCCGCCCGGGGTCCACCGTGCGGTAGATGACAAGATCGCTGCTGGACAATGGCAGATACGCCAGTGGTGCAGTACAGCGCTCGGGTTAACGTCACCCGAGAGCCTAGGATCGGCTCTGTTCAGACACAGAGATGCCTAAACATAAATAAGAAACTGACGCTGGCCCTTTTAGCCTCACAGGATAACCAGCGGGTGGCGTTGCAGCCGCAAACGCCAATGGACGCTGATACCGCAGCGCGGCAATAACTATAGCCGCTAGATGACGGCGCCGGGAGGCCGGACACCGTCGGACGCTAGTGTGCAGTGCAGGAAGCACAGTGGTGCTTAGCTTGCCACTAACAGGAGCTGACTATCACCAACACTCTGTCACCATTCGTAATATCAGAGGGAAGGAGTTTCTTAATAAGTCAGTCACCAGAACATGCATCCATCACCATTCACACACACAGCATAATATGCTACACTAGCGCATGGCCGAGCCGCCATGCGGGCTTTTTATAGCCATGCGCTTCCAGGACCTTTCAATAACCTGGGAAGGACCAATCAGATCCGACGCAGGACCTGGACATGTGACCCCTGCTCTCCACTGAGAGGACAAGTTTGCGGGCATGCCCAGTAGCACGGCACGAGTACTTAGTCTCTGGAGCGGTTCCCTGCAGAGCAAGTTGCGCTACCATTGCTGCACCAGAGGTGGCAGCAAAATCCAGGCTCACAGAACGAGTCTGAGCAGCACGCCTGGCTCGCCGTGATTGCTGAGCAGGAGCCCGAGCGGTCGGAGCGGAATGGGAGACTGCTGGATGTATGGCTCTGGATTCCTGCTGTGCAGTGTCAGGAATCCGTCGCCTAACAACCTGTCTCTGACTTGGTTTTCCCTTTATTCTCAGGCATCTGCACTCAGACTCTTCTAGTGTGGCAATCCTCACAATCTGAAATATGCCTATATGCTCCCCTTTACAGAGGCCCTGAAATCACCAATTTGCTTGCATCACTTATGCAGTGCACCACTATATCTGTTGGAGTCTGTCACAGCTTTCACATAACACAATAAGGTTGGTAAACCTTAATATAGCATTACCTAAATGAAATGGGCACAATATTACCATACACATGGAGGAGAGACAGCTGTTGGCTACTATTTCTCTAAAGGGAATGGGCATAGGAGGGGTTACTGAATAATAGACTGAATACCTTTCTTATTTGCTGAAGTTTCCATCTCATTGTGCCTGACATTTCAGCAGAAAAAAGATTTCATATCAACTGGAAATAAAATAAAATGAGCAACTGGACCTTTTGCATAATTGTCATGTAATAAAGCAGTAAATGGGCACAGCCTGTAAGGTCATATATTCGGAACAATCTGTAACATATTTTATCTCTGAATCATCTCTAGTTCACGCAGATAATAGATCCTCGATCAGATAAGCTCCTCATATCTTGATTTTATCATTCCTCATTCCCGTCACTCCAATCTGTTGTATAACTCTCCTCAACCGGTTTGTCTTCTAAACCTTCATGACATGAGCTGATCTCAGTTACCCAATAACAAAACATGTCGTTCACATACAGCCCCCCCCATACAAATTAGACTAACATTGGCCGAACCCCCTAATATCAAAGTGTTTGGCCAACAGTTCAATGTGTTTGGGGCCTCCCAACTGTCCCCCGGTGTATGATGTTAGAGGGCAGAAGGATCACTTACAGAGAACACAGGCACATTTGGCCAGCTGAACGCTCCTGTGTATGGGAGATGCGGCTAAATGATCATATGAAGTTGAACCATTGATTGTCAGTCAGCTATCTAAAGTATGTTGAAGTCTTTACACTCCATATGTTGAGCTTATTGTTGGGATAGCTGCTACTGAGGCTTTCTTCTTCCTGGTATTATAGATCTGAGAATTAGTCCTTAACTTTTTTAATTGCTTTTTAAGGTGGGAACACTAATGATTTTTGCATTTTGCTCATAAAAAAGTCTCAAATTTTTGCACCTTTCTTAGTAAAACATTTTAGTAAAATGTGTTGTCCTCAAAAAGTGTTTATGCAATGACTCCCATGTAATAACTTAGATTGGTGGTAGTCTTCCCAGTATAACCTCAGAGAAGAATCTAGTCCCAGTGAAGGGTTAAGTGCAGATTCATAGTCCGCCTCTATTGAAATGGAAAATTTGGAAATATACAATTTTTTTTATTCTTATAGTGTTTGTCTCATCAAGGCAAAGCCTATCCATATGCCCCATTACTGTAAATGAACATCAATTTAATGGTTCCTCTCTGTGAGCCATATTAGGAGCATAAGAGTGGAAGATTCAACCTAACATTAAGTGTATAAGGTTAGTCATTGAATGGCTGCCATGTAATATTATGTTTCTCCTATAGTGGACAACATTGTAGAAAAAAAATGCACTGCCTAATGCCGCCATAAATATTGACAATTGTTGTGAGGTAATATAGTGCTATTAATGGAACTATTCACATTTGCAGCATAGTGTTTGGGGAACAGTTATATTCTGCATAGCCCACAGCCCTGAGACTGTCTTTTCTTAAATTGGCATATTATAATAGTCAATGGCCAAGGTTATAGACATTTAAAATAAAGTTCTTGGAATTCATTTTTTCTAATGATGGGTACTGCTATGGGGTCTAGATTCAGGCCATATTAAATAGTTATATTGATAACATCTCTAGTGCATGGTCTTGAAATATGCCGTCAGTAAATTTTGCGTATAAATAACCTTTGCAATCTGGGAAATACTACAGCGGAGTCATGTCTTGCATATTTTGGCATATTTCTGAATAATTTGGACTAATTGCCAATGATAGAGTAGAAGAAAAAAATGTGATTTATTTGTGCTGTCCAGCTATCTTCTTCTTAGTTCATACCTATTACAAGGACTTATGCATAATATTTTGAATCCACTGAAGTGATTGTTGTACAGTTTTGGTTGTCCTCTGCTGCTATCTACTGGCCATTGTTATTATACGTTCTCATATATTGCTGATGTAATATCCCATCATTTCTCTCTCTCTCTAACTCCTCCTATCTTTTTCCTTGCTTCCTTTCTTTCTGATCAGTGCCATCTTGGCAGAAGCATGCATCTGAGCTGAAGCGATGGTTCTCCTGTTACCTCTATCTTTCAACCTCTGTCTTTTACTTTAGGGTATGTGCACACGCTGCGGTTTTGCTGCGGTTTTGCTGCAGTTTTGGCCCTGCAGAACTGCAGCATTTCCGCAGACATGGTACTTTACCATGTAAGCCTATGGGTTTTCAAAACCGCAGTGCTCACGCTGCGGTTTTTTACCTGCGGAAAAGCTGCGTTTTTTTTTCCGCAGCATGTCAATTGTTTCTGCAGATTCTGCTGCGGTTTCACACCTTTAACATAGTAGAGGTGTGAAACCGCAGGGCAAAACCGCAGGCCAAACCGCAGCAAAACCGCAGGTCACTTTACCTGCGGTTTTACCTGCGTTTCCGCGGGAAAAAACCTGCAGCAGAATCCGCAGCGTGTGCACTCTCCCTTATCCTCATCTCTTCATCTTCTATAAACATTTGCTTTTAAAACATTAAATGAAGCCTCATTCCCCTGAAGATGCCAGTAATGGTGAAACATGTTGGGGAGGCAGCTGTTTACATGTTTTAAAAGCAAATGCTCATAGGGGTCTAGATAAGCAAAAAGTGATGGTCCACGGCCACACAGTGCCACATACAGGATGAATCTATAGTCCTCATGGCTATACATAATGCCAATAGGTGAAAGAGATATAGGAGCATGGTAAATTAGATGAGGAACCCCATTAGGGGATAGTTAATTCTAGATGAATAAACTAATACTTGTACCTGAGGTTAGGACAGCAACAAACCAGTAATAGCAACCACAACTGGAATGATATTGGGAGATATTATATCATTCATTGCATCTCATTGTACTTTTTTAACAACATAGCTATACCTCAGTTGGCGTACTATTCACCAAGTATATATAAATAAGACAACAGTACCCCATCAATGAACCTATAAAGGGATGTCCAAAAGGATCCCCAAGAAATTACTTCAGGACTAATACTAAACCATAGACACCAAAACAAACGTTGCGGTTTTAATAAGCACATACGTTAATTAAATTGATGAATAAAATTACTTTTTAATAGTTTAACAGCACTAGAGAATCTATAGTTAGGGTTTATTTGCCATTGGCAATTTGTAAATAGGTTGTAAGTACCCTATGCTGATTCTTTATGAACAAGTTAAGGCGTCTGCAAGGTACATCACATTTCTGAGTAACTCTGAGACCACATTAGAGCTAGCTGAAAGGGAGACTACTCCAGGAAAAGAACTAAATTAGTGCGAGATGCCTAGGATAAGGCAGAACTCTGCATCACACACCTCCAAAAAGTTAGGTGACATCAACATTGACCAAAATCACATCTCGATCTTACAGATCATCTCACTCTAGGAAGTCATTGACAAAACTACTTGAAATCTGTGTGAACGCAGAGAAAGCTAGAGTTAGAAGATCCTTTGCTAGGAAGAAAGAAGAGATAGAAACCTAAAAGAAAAGGCAGGAAGTAGAGATGGAAAGCCCAAAGAAAGATGGGCTATCCATTGGGTTATTCCAGGAACTTGATGTTAGACATACGTCTACCTCGATCATATGTTATTATCGTATGGCATGCATGTGTTATATTGTCTTTCAGATTAAGTTATCCTCCTATGAACCCCAGGAAAACACCTTGACTTCAAGACATCTATGTCGGGGGAATGTGCTGTCCAGCTTTCTTCTTCTGAGCTTATATCTATTACAAGGACTTATGCATAATATTTTGATTCTATTGGAGTGATGGTTGCACAGTACTTAATGTCGTTTGCTGCGATCTACTGGCCATTGTTATTATATGTTCTCATGTATTGCTGATATAATCTCCCACCATGCCTCTCTCTCTGTAACACCTCCTATCTTTTTCCTCACTTCCTTTCTTTCTGGTCAGTGCCATCTGGGCAGAAGCATGCAACACTGATGGAGAGAGGATTCTCCAGTTACCCCTACCTTCCAACTTCCATCTTCTATCTCATGCTCATCTTTCATCTACCCCAACATCTCAAAATCATCATTTGTCAAGGTACTGTGAATAAACTACCTAAATGTTCGTCCACTACATCTTCCTTCCTTGATCATCCACGTGCAGCTGGTGGGCAAGAGAGAGACTGGAGATAGCGAGTAACCTATCTACCATTGCATGTACAGAGATCCATGGTTACAACCTTCAGACACATCTCACTTACGCACATTGGTGGCAGAATAGTAATGTTCCCTGTTGGCTCTTAGCAATACTGCACCTTTTAATTACTCCACGCCCTACTGAAAATTATCAGCAGGTAAAGCCGAAGATAGGGCTGAATTATGGCATGAGTAATCAGGGAAACTATGTCAGGCAGAACTTGGTTGCAGTCAAATCATGCCAATGTCAAACAAATCAAAGGCCCTTTAGAACTGCTTCATTGTGCAACCTGTACCCAAATTATTGTGATTCATTGTAATACTGCCCACCCACCTTTATTATAATAGTGTATCACAATATGCGTGGGTTGCGTCACTTCCATGAGATACCATGTGGACAACAGGAAGCTCAGGATCTACTCCAGTATGTTTTATTACAGCCTAAAACTTATTAATGCTATAAACTATGATTTATAGCCCAGTCTATACACATAAAAAGCACATTGCATTAAATATAAGTCACACATCCTGAAGACTTGTCCTACCCCAACACTCATTGACGGTACATGAACGCAAGTCATTGCTTCTATATATGTCTCTGCAGAGGAAGGGACTATCAATTAGAAATATATTGCAATTGATAGCATACAGTCATGGCCGAAAGTGTTGGCACCCTTCAAATTGTTACAGAAAATTAAGTATTTCTCCCAGAATATTTGTCACGCCGCGCTCACCTGGGGGCGGGACCTTGGTCCCGACGTCATCTCTTCCGGAGCCGCGGTCACTCTGGGGGTCCCGCCGGGTGCGCACCTCTCGTACCTAGGTCCCTGTCTCCTCCATGTTGTCTGTGCTTGCACGCTTTTCTCAGTTCGGTCTCCAGGTCAGTCCTCTCTATGGTACTGGAGGACTTGACCCAGGAAGCTCTCGTGATCATGTGCTATATCAGGCTACCTCTTCCTAGGGGAGGTGCCTGATTATTATTGTGCTTCCTGGCTTGGTCTGCAGTGTCCCTGCCTGGCTGTGCACTGTATTCAGGTCCCCTGCCTTGCACTCTGTTGTGCCTCTTGGCACACGCTCTGAACCTGCACTCTGCCTTGTACTTGGTTGTGCCTCCTGGCACACGCTCTGACCCTGTACTCTGTCTCATACTCAGTTGTGCCTCCTGGCACATGCTCTGATCCTGTACTGTCTCATACTCAGTTGTGCCTCCTGGCACATGCTCTGATCCTGTACTCTGTCTCATACTCAGTTGTGCCTCCTGGCACATGCTCTGATCCTGTACTCTGTCTCATACTCAGTTGTGCCTCCTGGCACACACTCTGATTCCGTGCTCTGGCTTATACTCAGTTGTGCCTCCTGGCACACACTCGGACCCTGTGCTTTGTCTCATACTCAGTTGTGCCTCCTGGCATATGCTCTGATCCTGTACTCAGTCTCTTACTCTGTTGTGCCTCCTGGCACACGTTCCAATCCTGCGCTCTGTCTTATGCTCAGTTGTGCCCTCTGGCACACACCCTGCTCCTGTACTCTGTTACACCTCCTGGCACACCTGCTGCCTGACTCAGTGCTCTGACGTGCTCCTTGCACGCATCCTGCTTCACTCACACCCGGACGTACGAAGTCTCTGCATACCACGTGTTCCCGTGTCCACGCTTTATACGTTCCTGCAGACACACTCACCCACTCGTGTCTCCTGTGAGCTGGCCGCCTGGTGCCAGCAGTCGTGGTGCCTCACCCCCTGGGGCTTGCCCCTGACACTCCCTGTATAGGGGGTGGGCTTCACTAGGTCAGCTCGCCCTGGGAGGGTTGGTGTCACGACCCAGAGGGTCCACTCCAGGAGTCGTCACAATATTATTGCAATTACACATGTTATGTCATACACAGGTTTATTTCCTTTGTGTGTATTAGAAGAACACAATAAAAAACTGTGAAAAAAAAGCAAATTAGACATCATTTCAAACAAAACCCCCAAAATGTGCCTAACAAAATTGTTGACGTCTTTCCAAAAATGTGGCGAAACAACTTTGTTTCAAGCATGTGATGCTAGTTCAAACTCACCTGTGGCCAGTAACAGGTGTGGGCAATAAGAAAATCATATCTGAAACCAGATAAAATGGGGAAAATTTGACTAAATCTTTACATTGTGTGCCTGTGTGTGCCACATTAACAATGGAGAACAGGAAGAGAAGAAGAAAACTGTCTGAGGACTTGAGAACCATAATTGTTGTACAATATTAACAATCTCAAGGTTACAAGTCCGTCTCCAGAGATCTTGATGTTCCTTTGTCTAAGATGCGCAACATAATCAAGAAGTTTACAACCCATGGCACTGTAGCTAATCTCCCTGGACAGCAGAGAAAAATTGATGAAAGGTTGCAATGCAGTATAGTCCGGATGGTGGATAAGCAGCCCCAATCAAGTCCCTAAGAAATTAAAGTGTCCTGCAGGCTCGGGGGCATCAGTGTCTTCGCGAACTATCCATCGACATGTGAATGAAATGAAACGCTATGGCAGGAGACCCAGGAGGACCCCACTGCTGACACAGAGACACAAAAGAGCTAGACTGCAATTTGCCAAAATGTATGTAAAAGTAAGCCAAAATCCGTCTGAAAAAAAGAAATTTTGGGGATGATTTGCTGCCTCTGGCACTGGGTGCCTTGACTGTGTGTAAAACATCATGAAATCTGAAGGTTACCAAAGGATTTTGGGTGGCAATGTAGTGCTTATAGCAGGACAATGACCCCCAAACATACTCAAGAAGCCCCCAGAAATGGATGGAAATAAAGCGCTGGAGAGATCTGAAGTGGCAGCAATGAGTCCGGATCTAAATCCCATTGATCACTTGTGTAGGGATCTTAACATTTCTGTTGGGAGAATGCGCCTTTGTAAATGAGAGACCTGGAGCAGTTTCCAAAAGAAGAGTGGTCCAAAATTCCAGTTGAGAGATGTAAGAAGCTTGTGGATGGTTATAGGAAGCGATTGATTGTGATTATTTATTCCAAAGCGTGTGCAGCCAAATATTAAGTTGAGAGTGTCTACGATTTTGTTTGGCCCATTTTGGAGGTTTTATGTGAAATTATGTCCAAATTTCCTTTTTTCTCTTTTTTTGTGTTGTTCCAATGGATGGAAATAAACAGGTGTATAACAAAACATGTGTAATTGCAATAATCTTCTGAGAGAAATATTCATTTTCTGAAATAATTAGTTCTGGCCATGACTGTATATATTGCTATGTAAATACAAATTAAAAATTGAATAATTAACCCCTTAGAAAGTACTTAAAAAATACCCTTAGCCTTCCTTGTCTTGCAGATTGGATTGTTATACCCAGGGCCGGCGTTAGGGGCAGGCAGATCAGGCAGCTGCCTAGAGCCCCTGCTTCCCCAGGGGCCCCCAGCTAGCAGCACATCATGCAGCCGCTATGGGGCCCCTGTGAGGCAGGGGGGCCGCCTGCCCCCAGCGCTGACTCCCCCGCTGCCGCATTGAACTGTACTCGCGTCATAGACACCGGTAGAGTTCACAGCAATGATGGAGGAGAGAGCGTCAGCTGATGCTCCCTCTCCCATTATTCCCCGCTCTGGCTCTGACACAGCGGGTGTGGGATGATGTCATCGTGCACTCACTGTGTACCAGGCAGAGCAGGAGACAGGAGCCAGGAGCAGCGCAGGCACGAGGAGAAGGTGAGGAATGTTTTTTTAATGCAACAGTGAGTACTCTACCATGGTCCTTTCCTGGAGGGGGCTGTATACCGCTGTGCTGTGCTTGGGGGGTAGCTGTATACCATGGTGTTGTGCTGTGTTGGGGGAGCTGTATACCATGGTGCTGTGCTGGGGGGGAGCTGTATACCATGGTGCTGTGCTGGGGGGGCTGTATACCATGGTGCTGTGCTGGGGAGGGGGGCTGTATACCATGGTGCGGTGCGGTGCTGTGCTGTGCTGGAGGGGAGGGGGGCTGTAAGCCATGGTGCTGTATACCATGGTGCTGGATGGGCTGGGGAGGGCTGTATACCATGGTGCTGTGCTGGGCTCGGGGGGCTGTATACCATGGTGCGGTGCGGTGCTGTGCTGGGGGGAGTGGGGCTAAATACCATGGTGCTGTGCTGGGAGGGCTGTATACCATGGTGCTGTGCTGGGGGAGGGGGGCTGTATACCATGGTGCTGTGCTGTGCTGGGGGGACTGTATACCATGGTGCTGTGCTGGGGCGCTGTATACCTGGGGGAGGGGGGCTGTGCTGTATACCATGTGAGGCTGTGCTGTATACCATGTGGTGTTGTGCTGTATACCATGTGGTGTTGTGCTGTATACCATGGTGCTGTGCTGTATACCATGTGGGGCTGTGCTGTATACCATGTGGGGTTGTGCTGTATACCATGTGGGGCTGTGCTGTATACCATGTGGGGCTGTGCTGTATACCATGGTGCTGTGCTATATACCATGTGATGCTGTGCTATCTACCATGTGGTGCTGTGCTATATACTATGCGGCTGTGCTATATACTATGTGGACTGTGCTATATACTATGTGGCTGTGTTATATACCATGAGGGGTACATTATATTCTTTGGGGGAGGCTGTGTTATATAATATGGGGGGCTACATTATATTCTATGGGTAGGTGGGCTGTATTATATTCTATTCGGGGCTACATTATATTCAATGGGGGGCTGTATTATATTTATTATATTCTATGGGGGGGTTTGCATGATACTCTATGAGGGGGCTACATTATACTATATGAAGAGGCTACATTGTATTCTATGGGGGGCTAGATTATATTGTATGGGTGCTTCATTATACTTTGAGGGGGCTTCATTATATTCTATTAGGGCTGCGTTATACTAAATGAGGAGGGCTACATTGTATTCTATGGAGGGGCTACATTATACTATATAAGGGGCTGCATTATATTCTATGGGGGGCTGCATTATACTCTATGAGGGGGCTGCCATATATTCTATGGAGGAGCTGCATTATATTCTATGGGGGGGTTACATTATATTCTGTGGGGGGGCTGCATTATGGTCTACGGGGTGGCTGCATTATATTCTATGGGGGGGTTAGATTATATTGCATGGCGGGGATGCATTATTCTCTGTGGGGTGTTTGCATTATGCTCATGGGGTGGCTGCATTATACTATATGTGGGCTGTATTATACTGCATTGAGGACTATGGGGTGCATTATACTATGGGAAGTGAATTTTACTACATGGATAACTGGCGTTGTATTATACTATATGTAGCACTATGAGGATTGTATTATACTATATGGAGGACTGAGCAGTGTATTTTAATATATGGAGGACTATGAGGAGTGTATTATGCTATATGGAGAATATCCAATCTACACGAAGATTTCATCCATTATAAGTTTATGCTTAGAACATACAACACTGCCCTTCACCTCTCCAAACAAACCTATTTCAACACACTCATCACCTCACTGTCCAATAACCCTAAACGTCTCTTTGACACTTTTCATTCCCTACTCAACCCAAGAGTGCAGGCCCCAATCACGGAGCTTCGAGCTGACGATCTGGCCAATTACTTCAAAGAAAAAATTGACCATATCCGACAGGAAATTATCTCCCAATTACCTCAAACCATGCACTGTCCTCCCTCCCCCACTGCATCTAGCTCACTCTCTGATTTTGAACCAGTCACAGAAGAAGAAGTAAGCAGGCTCCTTGCATCTTCTCGCCCAACTACTTGCACCAGTGACCCATTTCCGTCACATCTCCTCTAGTCCTATTCCCCTGCTGTCACCACTCACCTAACTAAAATATTTAACCTCTCTCTCTCTTCTGGTATCTTTCGCTCCTTAATTAAGCATGCCATCATACATCCACTACTTAAAAAACCATCCCTCGACCAAAACTATGCCGCTAACTATAGACCGGTCTCTAATCTTCCCTTCATCTCTAAACTCCTGGAACGCCTGGTCCACTCCCGTCTGATCCACTGTCTCTCTGATAACTCTCTTCTCGACCCTCTCCAATCCGGTTTCCGCTCCCTACGCTCTACTGAAACTGCCCTCACTAAAGTCTCTAATGATCTACTAACAGCTAAATCTAACGGTCACTATTCCATGCTAATTCTCTTGGATCTCTCTGCAGCATCCATCACGGTGGATCATCAGCTCCTCCTCACTATGCTCCGCTCCATCGGCATCAAGGACACCGTTCTCTCCTGGTTTTCCTCCTATCTCTCTGACTGCTCCTTTACTGTATCTTTTGCTGGCTCCTCCTCCTCTCATTTTCCCCTTACTGTTGGGGTTCCTCAAGGATCGCTTCTAGGCCCCCTCCTCTTCTCTTTGTATGCTGCCCCTATTGGTCAAACAATCAGTAGATTTGGTTTCCAGTAACATCTCTATGCTGATGACACCCAATTATACGCTTCTTCTTCTGACATCACGCCAGTCTTTCTAGAAAACACCAGCGATTGTCTAAATGCTGTGTCTAACATCATGTCCTCACTATATCTGAAACTGAACCTGTCAAAGACTGAACTCCTTGTGTTTCCTCCCTCTACTAATGTACCTATACCCGACATTGCCATTTCCGTGTGTGGTTCCACTATTACTCCCCAGCAACATGCCCGCTGTCTTGGGGTCATACTTGAGTCCGAGCTTTCCTTTGCCCCCCACATCCGATCGCTGGCTCGCTCTTGTTATCTTCATCTCAAAAACATTTCTAGAATTCGACCTTTTCTTACCTTTGACTCTGCAAAAACTCTTATTGTTTCTCTTATTCATTCCCGTCTCGACTATTGTAACTCTCTTCTAATCGGTCTCCCTCTTACCAAACTTTCCCCCCTCCAATCTGTCTTGAATGCTGCAGCCAGGATCATATTCCTCACCAACCGTTACACCGATGCCTCTACCTTATGCCAGTCCTTACACTGGCTATCCATCCACTCCAGAATCCAGTACAAACTTATTACCCTCACCCACAAAGCACTCCATGGCTCAGCACCACCCTACATCTCCTCCCTTGTTTCAGTATACCACCCTACCCACGCCCTCCGTTCTGCTGATGACCTGAGGTTAGCTTCCTCAATAATCAGAACCTCCCACTCCCGTCTCCAAGACTATACACGTGCTGCGCCAATTCTTTGGAATGCACTTCCCAAGTCAATACGAATAGTCCCCAATCCCCACAATTTTAAGCGTGCCCTGAAAACGCATTTATTCAGACTGGCCTACCGCCTCAACACATTAACCTAATCTATCCCTGTGTGGCAGAGCCAAAAGTTTTACCATAACCAGGTTTCCCGCATCATGTTCCCACATGCTTTATGAATCCATTAGCCCTCTGTGTCCGTACTGTTACACACTTAACATTATGGCTGGTCCATACAATCAGGGCAATTGTTACCACCCACCTTTCGTGTCTCCCCTTTTTCCTCCTAGATTGCAAGCTTGCGAGCAGGGCCCTCATTCCTCTTGGTATTTGTTATAATCTATGTGATTATTGTTATGCTGTAATGTCTATTGTCTGTACAAATGCCCTCCGAAATGTAAAGTGCTGCGGAATATATTGGCGCCATAGAAATAAAAATTATTATTATTACTATATGGAGCACTATGAGGACTATATTATACTATATGGAGGACTGAGGAGTGTATTATACTATATGGAGGACTATGGAGCACATTATATTATATGGAGGACTATGGGGTGTAAACTGCAGATATGCTGCTGATAACATGATAATGTATGGGGACAGATTGATCCATTAGTGATAGTTCTGTCCCCATCATTCTTTCTCAGACGGTGGAAAGAGGCTGGGAAACAAGTGTTGAACGACATAAATATTGTCGATCACACTCATTTAGCAGCCTGAACTAAGCGCATGTAACTACAATCGAAATGTTTCTGTGTGATGTGCACTATGTTAGCATTTGGGCCCCATTTTAAACTTTGCCTAGAGCCCCACTTTGCCTAAAACCAGCCCTAGTGATACCCCTACCAACAACTCTAAAGCGCACTGCTCGCCATGCAGAAGTGCTGAGCTCCTGTATGAGCACACAGTACAGGTATCACGCTTCAGAGCAGCTTTTCGAGTGACTCAGGATCGGACAGCAACCCGTCTGTTGAGTGACTCAGGACCGGACAGCAACCCCTCTGCACAACATTTAATGAAGTTAGCAAAAAGTCAGTTTTAGGCTATGTGTTCACATGTCCAGTAATGATCCACTAGAACGGATCCAGCAGCAATCCTTTGGCAAAAAAAGTTGTGCAGACAGAACTTTTTAGTCCGTTTTTAAATAACTGATCTCTGCTGGATCCGGATTTTTTTAACATTGAAGTCTATGGAAAACGGATCTGCTAAAAAGACACATAGCTCTGCATGGGTGCTCTATTCACCAAACCGTAGATTTCTAAATAAGGTTATTTGCAAAGTTTTTCATTTTTGCACTGGAAGAAAGAAAATATCGATAGCAAATGTCAGTATGTCCTTTGAGAATAAATAAAAAGTTGGGCGATGACCACAATCTGAGCAGCGACAAACAAGGACTTCCCTGTGACTCCCCGAGGGCAAAAGAGAAATAATGAATGAAAATCAGTCGTTTTCACCGTCAGAGAATCAGGAAAACAATCCTAACTGGAAAAATGTCATTTTCAAGAAGGGGACATATTTCCCATGGGAACAGCTGGGAGGCAAGATGCCGGTGTGAGAAATGTTGGATAATTCACGCTGCCCGGTCCACTGCACACATTCTACATATGAATATACAGCGTGGTGTCTTATATACGGTTTTCACACTTTTTATTAGAATATTGCATCAAAATTTCTGGGGAAAAAAAATAATGTCACAAACCAAAAAGTATGATGTGATTGTGTCATCTCCCTGCGGACACCAGGAAATAATGCGCTGCCGCCATTGTGAATGGGGTGTAGGCGCCACGTGTGCGGTACATTATATTGATGCACAGCGGTGGTTTCCTATAGGAATCGTGTATGTTATGTAAATAAAATCACTGGAAAACAAGAAGTTCCGGAAATGTTTAAAATATTTTGTCTCCAATTCATTATTGTTTTTGCGCCTTTTTTTGTGGACTAAAAATCCTTTTTTGCCTTAACTTTACCTGATTTTGTTTATTTCTTTTAGTTCGCCAATATCGGCGTGGTTTTCATTATCCAAATGTTTTAATCTAATGTATCATTTGTGAATTTTTGAAATATCACAAAATGTTTGTGCAATTGTATTCCATTTCCCTAGTGGGGAACAAAATCTGTCCAATTTTTTGGAAGACTAGCAAGCAAAATTTTACGAGACCATGCGACTTTTTACTCAAAATATTAATATTAAGGCTGAAATCACACCAAGGTACGGCATCCGATACGAGATGCTATGACCCTCGGCCCCTGCTCTGCTGTGAGAGGATCGCTGCATCTCCTCCATTACCTGTCTCGGTGTATATCGAACTGTACTGGGGTGAGATCCGAGTGCAGTCCGATGTTTCACTCGCACCCATAGACTTGATCAGAGTCCATGCTGCTGAATCGGCATGAAAAAATAATCGCAGATCTGAAGCTGCCCCATAGAATAACACTGGGCTGAGTGCTAGGAGATGTTTTATTGCATAGCACTAGGCCGTGTTATATGGTAGTGTGACTCGGACCTAAGAACAGGGCCGGCTTTAGGGGCAGGCAGACCAGGCAATCGCCTAGGG
This sequence comes from Dendrobates tinctorius, assembly GCF_039654945.1. Taxonomy (NCBI): domain Eukaryota; kingdom Metazoa; phylum Chordata; class Amphibia; order Anura; family Dendrobatidae; genus Dendrobates; species Dendrobates tinctorius. The sequence continues at coordinate 2,753,668 of NW_027361753.1, forward strand.
CCCCCGCTCCTCCAGGGACCCTAGCCAGTGGCGTGCAGCTAATAGCGGCACACTACACAGCTGCTATGGGGCCCCTGAGTAAGAGGGGCCCAGCACTGCGCAGCCTCCCCAACCCCCCGCATTCAACTTATCGGCATTATAGATGCCGATACAGTTGAAAGCAGTGATGGAGGAGAGAGCGTCTTTTGACACTCCCTCTCCCATTACTCCCCCTCTGCCTCTGACTCAGCAGCATGTGCCCACAGTGGAGCTGATGAGACGATCTGCAGAAGCCAGGGCAGCTGGAGAAGGACGAGGGGTAAGTATTGTGTGTGTGTATTATAGTGTGTGAGTGTGTGTGCAATATAGTGTGTGTATGCATTGTAGTGTGTATGTGTGTGTGTGTATGCATTTGTGTGTGTGTATGCATTATAGTGTGAGTGTGTGTGTATGCATTATAGTCTGTGTGAGTGTGCGTGTATGTATTATAGTGTGTGTGTGCATGTGTGTCTGCTGCACGATACTGTGTGGGGGGACTGCATTATACCGTGTATGTGGGGGGCTGCACTATACTGTGTGGGGGTCTGCATTATACTGTGTGGGAGGCTGCAATATGCTGTATGTGTAGGGGGCTGCATAATACTGTGTGTGGGGTGCTGCATTATACTGTGTGGGGGGCTGTATCATACTGTGTGTGGGGCTGCATTATACTCTGAGGGGGCTACTTATAATCTGGGGGCTGCATTATACTGTGTGTGTGGGGGGGCTGCATTATACTATTATGGCATTGCATTATACACTGAAGATGCTGCATTATACTCTGAAGGGGCTGCATTATACTGTACATGTGTGGGGGGGCTGCATTATACTGTGTGTGTGAGGGGGCTGCACTATACTGTGTGTGTGTGTATGTGTGTTTGTGGGGGTGCTGCATTTTACTTTGTGTGGGGGCTGCATTACACTCTGAGGGGGCTGAATTATACTCTGAAGGGGCTACATTTTTCTCTGAGGGGGCTGCATTATACTGTGTGTGGGGGGCTGCATTATACTCTGATTGGGGCTGCATAATACTCTGATGGGGGATGCATTATACTCTATCAAAGACCATGGGGAGTGCATTTTACTATATGTACTATATGGGACCCGCATTATATTGTATCGAGGACTATCTGCACCAATCGTTCTTCCTCAGGCGGAGTAAGGGTAGGTGTACACAGTCAGTAAATGATGCGGGTTGGACACTGCGTACTTGTGCAGTGTCTAGATGTTATAGCATAGTGGATGGGATTTCAAGAAATTCCATGCCCACTATGTGTGCACAGAAGCCCGCGGCTCACCGGCGGAGAAGGAGATGTGGTGCGTCTCTACAGAACACATCATTTCTATTTATCTTGCGGAGACGTGAGCCTCCGCCAGATAAATATCACCGGTAGAATGTATTGGACGCAGTGATTCCGCATGGTTCAATGAACACATGCGGATTCACTTGTGTTCAGTAGCCGGCAGCAGACATTTATTGTCTTAAGCTTCCCTAACAGGGAACATATGCTGCTTCTGGATGGGCCTAATTGGTAAATTCACAAGGCGGACCTGGGTGTCATTGTTAAGGAAAGCAAAATATCAACCTTCCCTTAGATAATGAATAACTTATTGATTGATGGTGGTCCGAATGCTGGATCCCAAGAACAGGGCTCTGTAACCCAAGTTTTGGTCTCAGTGGTGCGCATGCTCCGCCATGGCTCCATCCATTGTCTATCGGACTGCCAGTAAAAGCTGAGTGCAGCGCTCAATATACCCGGCAATCACATAGACTGGGTTCTAGTCCAGAGCCACAATCTCAGATCTTCCAGTTCCGATTACCCCACCTGTGTCACGTATAGAGAGAGGTAATGACAAGCTTAGGAAGATGACAGTCCATTCAGGTACAAGGGCTAGTTGACCAGAGGGTCACAGCCTGTCTTTAACTTCCAGGGTTGATTACCCCACCTGTGGCATGCACACAGAGAGGAGGTAATGACAAGCTTAGGAAGATGGCAGTCTACTGAGATACAAGGCCGGTTGACAACCTGATTTCTCTGAACATCTCCATGGAGCCAGGTGAACGGCTGGACCCAATCCTTTCTTTCTCCAAACATATCCATGGGTTAGTGATGGTCAATGGAGCAGATCTGTATCCTTCAAGCCAGGGCCAAGGTCCCCTAAGCCAACATCCTGTAGAATGATAAACCTGTGTCCCACGTGATGTTTGAATGTTTTGGCCGAATCGCTCAGTCTTTCTTTAGAGGCATGAAACCTCATTTTATAATTACCAAGTGTCCTTCAGTTAGCATTTACATAAATGGTATGAATGGAAATGAGATCAAGTAGCATTACTTCATTTTTTTATCTATTTGCATAGTTTTTCCTCCTCCTGTTTTCTAAATCAACAAACTATCTGGCCTAGACAATGCGTAATTAGCATATCAGTAAACATCACTAGTCATCAAGGATAAGAGCAAAATATGTTAAATAAAATGTTAACTTACATGTCTATATTACAGGCTTACACAAGCAAAAGTCTGTTTTCTTGACCAACCTGAAAGAAACACATAAATTCAAAAGTCATCATATAGATAACAGTCTATTTTTTCTGGCTTGCTAAAAATGGGCATCTGGTTAATTAAGATACAAAGCTGTGTCTTTACACCCAGTATATCTAGGGGAGTCCAAGTTGCCAGATTATGAAGTTGTCCTCCGCTTTCCTATGGATGACTTAATATTTGGAAATAATCCTATAAGTCAATGATTGCCATAACAATTCCTCAGCATGATGATGTGATCTCAGGGGTACTGATGGGTAATTAGAACTAACTGGATAGATGCCAGGGTCACTTTTGAAAGCAGCATAATAGGATTTAAGTAATCTGGATCAGACTTATCTCCTATCCTGGTTGTTGCAGCAATGTCAGCTGGCACCATCTCTGTCCCATAAATGTATGGTATTTTACCTATCTTTATATCCCCAGGTCACGCTACATATTTTTCAGAGGAGTAAAAATACTCCTCCCAATATTTTTGAGGAGTATTTTCACCACGGAGGAGTACGCAATTTGTATGAATTAAAATTGATGCTACACACGCTGAGATGCACAGAGAGAGCGCGCCGCGATGACGTCAGTCGTGCGGGTCACGTGTCCGTACGGCCGCTGCTGCACGCTACCACCCGCTGAGAGACAAGCACAGAGGGCGCGCCGCGATGACGTGAGTCGCTCCGCAACATCTGATACTGCCCTTTCCCCAGCTCCGTCCAACTCGCTGCCACTGTAGCTTAGAACGATGCGTCCCGTGGATGTATCGTACTAATCTGAAGGCGTTTTTTCGCCTGCCTGTGCGTCATAGACTGGTGATATGGGCACTGTATGTCACACTACACAGTGGGCACTCTCTGTGGTATAGTGATATTGGCACTGTACGTCACACTACACAGTGGGCACTGTCTGCGGCATAGTGTTATAGATAGGCAGTACATCGGGAAGGCACTGTATGGCAGGCCCTGCTTCTGGGGCACTGTGTGGGCGTGGTGAGGTCACTGATACCCATGAGCGGTGTCCGTAGGTTGCTATGACATTGCTCCTGACCCCCCTTTCCCTTGGTGTAGGTGGTCTCCTCCCCGTCACACCTATGATGTACACATAGCTACAGCTGCTCTGATCGCTGATCGGAAATGTGACAATATCGACACCCCGCCTCCACCAGAACTGCTTCCGGTCATCTCACAGTGAGGGGAGCAGGCAGCACGGAGGCCTGTGGCCGGTCACTGCGGCCCACACTCCATTACAGCCGACAGGAGCATAGACGAGCAGCACACAGCCCTCCCCACAGTCCCCGAGGGCTGAGGACCCGGCACTCACCGCCCACCCGGTACATATTCGCTGCCATCTTTCGCTCTCCCGCGCACAATAACTCGGGGCACCGAGTGTGTTTCCGGTGCCCGTGGTGGGGGCGGGGATACTTCCGGTAAGAAGGAGAGGGAAGGACTGAGCGCAAGTGCAGCTGCAATGTAGACGGCCTGTCACTGAGCGCAAGTGCAGCTCTGATACTGCCCTTTCCCCAGCTCCGTCCACCGCTGCCACTGTAGGTTAGAACGATGCATCCCGTGGACGTATCGTACTTATCTGAAGGCGTTTTTTCGCTTGCCTGTGCGTCATAGACGCCCAGACAGGCGTTAATGCGACCTCTGCCCAGAATCATATTGGGGCTTAGAAGTTTGTATCAGTATTAGGCTGCATTCACACGTTCAGTATTTTACCTCAGTATTTGTAAGTCAAAACCAGGAGTGGAACAATCAGAGGAAAAGTGTAATAGAAACACGTCACCTCTTCTGTATTTAATCACCCACTCCTGAGGTAAAATACTGATCAAATACTGAACATGTGAACGTGGCCTAACACCATGAAGCCATCTCGCCTAATGGTCTCCTATGAACAGCTGCATCAGGGGAAACTGAGTTGCCACTGCGTCAATTCCAATGAACATGCTGCCATGTAGTGACATCCACTGTTTCTGGGCAACTCTCCATGGAGGGAAGTCCTCTCTGTGGTGTCCATGTGCCCTTACAGCAGTGGTCCCCAACCTTTCTGACCTTGAGAGCCACATTCCGCTTATAGAGAGGGTCGCGAGCCACATTCAGCACTGAGAGGGTCGTAAGCCACATCAGGCTCCCATCCCCTTCAAAGTATTGTCAACCAAAGACGCCATTACAGGTATAATGATAACCAAAGCTTTTCCACAGAAATCACTCCAAAGCAGTACACTGAAATCCAGAGGTTCCCACAATACCCCAATTCAGTATTCTCCCATCAAGGACTCCCAACACACTGTCACATCGAGCTTTGCATATCTCCTCGAACAGGTAGGACCATCCTCCAGCGTACCATACCTAAAACATCTCTAAACCCCTAAGACCAGTATATGTGCATCCAGATCTGCTCTTCTGTGCAGGGCTACTCACAAAATTCACCATTTTGAGATGTGCTCTTCATACTTGTTTGCCAGACCTGGACCTAATGCACCAAGCTGGCAGACAGTTGCGAGCCACAATTCAAGGGATCGCGAGCCACATGTGGCTCCCGAGCTACAGGTTGGGGACCCCTGCCTTACAGTATATTTGGGCAGTGTGGCCTTTACAAGAAAGGTCTCGTCCAGCAGCCAAAGATGTCACCAGGAGAGCCAACATTTTTAGTGGTATGCTGTGCCTAAAGTAGATTTCATCCCTTTATCTAACCCCAACCAGACCCCCTATGCAAAAACAAAACACTCACCTGACAACCTAAATATAGATTCCATTTTAACCCCTTTACCCCCAATGGTGGTTTGCATGTTAATGACCGGGCCAATTTTTACAATTCTGACCACTGTCCCCTTTATGAGGTAATAACTTTGGAATGCTTCCATAGAACCCGGTGATTTTGATATTGTTTTCTTGTGACATACTGTACTTCATGACAGTGGTAAAATTTCTTGGATATGACTTGCGTTTATTTGTTAAAAAAAAGGAAATTTGGCAAAAATTTTGAAAATTTCGCAATTTTCCAACTTTGAATTTTCATGCCCTTAAAACAGAGAAATATGTCACAGAAAATAGTTAATAAATAACATTTCCCACATGTATCCTTTACAGCAGCACAATTTTGGAACCAAAATTTTTTTTTTGTTAGGAAGTTATAGGGTAAGTGCACACGTTGCGGATTGTACTGCGGATTTGGCAAAATCCCGCAGGTAATTCTGCAGGTCAGAAGACCTACGGTTTATCTGCAGATTACCCTGCGGTTTTGCCCTGCGGTTTGACACCTCTACAATGGAGCAGGTGTAAAACTGACTGAAACCGCAGCAAATCCGTGAGGAAAAATCCGCAGCATGTGCACAGCGTTTTTTGCTTTTCATAGATTTTAATGGTACTGTACAACACAGCAGAAACTGCTGCGGATCCGCAGGGCCAAAACAGTTGTGGATCCGCAGCAGAATCCGCAGCGTGTGCACACACCCATAAGGGTTAAAAGTTGACCAGCGATTTCTCATTTTTGCAATACCATTTTATTTTTAGGACCACATCACATTTGAAGCCACTTTGAGGGGTCTATATGATAGAAAATACCCAAAAGTGACACCATTCTAAAAACTGCACCCCTAAAGGTACTCAAAACCACATTCAAGAAGTTTATTAACCCTTCAGGTGCTTCACAGGAATTTTTTGAATATTTAAAAAAAATGAACATTTAACTTTTTTTCACAAAAAAAAATACTTCAGGTTCAATTTTTTTTATTTTACCAAGGGTAACAGGAGAAATTGGACTGCAAAAGTTATTGCGCAATTTGTCCTGAGTACACTGATACCTGATATGTGGGGGGGAACCACTGTTTCGGTGCATGGGAGAGCTCAGAAGGGAAGGAGCGCCGTTTGACTTTTTCAATGCAAAATTGGCTGGAATTCAGATCGGACGCCATGTCACCTTTGGAGAGCCCCTGATGTACCTAAACAGTGGAAACCCCCCACAACTGACCCCGTTTTGGAAACTAGACCCCCAAAGGAACTTATCTAGATATGTGGTGAGAACTTTGAACCCACAAGGGCTTCACAGAAGTTTATAACGTACAGCGGTACAATTAAAAAATGATATTTTTTCCACAAAAATGATCTTTTCACCCCCAATTTTTATTTTCCCAAGGGTAACAGGACCCTAAAGGTTATTGTGCATTTTGTCCTGAGTACGCTGATACCCCATATGTGGGTGTAAACGACTATTTGGGCGCATGGCAGAGCTCGGAAGGGAAGCAGCGCCATTTGACTTTTTTGGCTGGAATTGAGATCGGACACCATGTCGCGTTTGGAAAGCCCCTGATATACCAAAACAGTGGAAACCCCCCACAAATGACACCATTTTGGAAACTAGACCCCCCCAAGGAACTTATCTAGATGTTGTGATGTCTGCCTGCGGTCTGGGCTGCAGCCGGATAACACCCCGAGAAACACTGATACCCTTTACCCCTATACAGGGATCTGGATTTATAGCAGAGCCCAGGAGGTGCTGTCTGAATAGGAGCAATGACCAGAGCAGGACGGTCGCCAGAAAGGTGTTCCAACACAGGACACAAAGGCAATGATATCTGAGATTAAACCAGTCAGGCAGAAATGGTATAACAATGGTAGACAGCAGCAAAGACAGATACCTGGTCGAAGCCATAGTCATAAACCAGGAGTGTCACAGAGGTACCGAATCGTTAGACAGAAGCAGAGTCAGAATCCAGGCCGAAGTTAGTGTCATAAACCAGGAGAGTCGCAGAGGTACAGAATCGTTAGGCAGAAGCAGGGTCAGAATCCAGGCCGAAGTCAGTGTCATAAACCAGGAGAGTCGCAGAGGTACAGAATCGTTAGGCAGAAGAAGGGTCAGAAGTCCAGGCAAAAGTCAGAGTCAGTCAACAGTAAATCACACAGTAACACGCAGGGGAACCAAGAATATATCCGGCGGCCTGCAAGAGCAGTCCCAAGGTATTTGAGGGATCAGGTCATCCCTTACAGGCCCGTGGCCTGATGATGTCATCCGGACCGCCCCCAGGACCAGGCTGGATGGTAATGCACCAGCCCCTTCATGACTGACCGAGGAGCGAAGCCTGCGTCCAGCGGACGCCTGCGCAGGAGCCTCATGACTATTGCCGCCATCACTCGGGGTTGAAGCACAACGCCTCCCAGAGACCAAGGCCGAGACTGCAGGCCACGGGTCAGACGGTGATAGGACAGTCCGGGGCCTCCTAGTGGTCGAGACTGGGACAGCAGGCCCTGAGTCTGACGGTGATGTGATAGTCCGGCGCCTCCTACTGGCCGAGGCCGGGACAGCAGGCCCTGAGTCTGGCGGTGCCGTGACAGTACCCCCCCTCTAAGAGGGGCCTCCGGACCCTCAAAACCCGGTTTGTCAGGGTGGAGGAGGTGAAACCTCCTAATCAACCGCTTTGCACGAATGTCACTAGCGGGGACCCAGGACCTCTCCTCTGGGCCGTAGCCCTTCCAATGCACCAAATATTGTACCGAGTTTCTCACTAGACGGGAATCAAATATGCCCTGGACCTCGTACTCCAAGGCGCCCTTGACCAAAACTGGAGGAGGAGGGGACCGGACGGGACGAATTGGGGAGCGGTATACCTTGAGGAGGGACTTATGAAAAACGTTAGGAATTTTAAAAGACTGCGGGAGCTTTAACCGAAACGCTACCGGGTTAATTACCTCTAATATTTCATATGGGCCGATGAACCTGGGACCCAGTTTGGCCGACGGTACCTTAAGTTTGATGTTTCTTGTAGAGAGCCAAACCTTGTCACCAACTCCCAGGTGCGGCCCCTGGGATCGTCGTCTATTAGCTGCCGAAGTCTGTCTAATTTGAGCCCCTTTTAAATTAGAGTTTACTTCGGACCAAATAGTCTTTAGACGATGTATATTTTGCTCAACCCCTGGGATTTCCGACATCTTGGCCGAAAATGATCCAAAGCGCGGATGTAGTCCAAGGTTACAGAAGAAGGGGGTGGTTTTGATGGAGTCTTGGTATCTATTATTGAGAGCGAACTCTGCCAATGGCAAATGTTCCACCCAATCTGACTGATGTGCTGAGACATAGCAGCGGAGGTATTGCTCCAGCGTTTGGTTGGCACGCTCAGTTTGACCATTCGTCTCGGGATGGTATGCCGAGGAAAAGGACAACTCAACACCAATACGTCTACAGAACGCCCTCCAGAACTTCGAGACGAACTGGGTACCCCTGTCGGATACGATATTTGCCGGAACGCCGTGCAAACGTACAACGTGAAGAACAAACAACTTACTTAAGGTTTCAGAGTTGGGTAAGCCGGACAGGGGAACAAAGTGAGACTGTTTACTGAACCTGTCCACCACCACCCAAATACAAGTTTTCCCCTCGGAGGGTGGCAGGTCTGTAATGAAGTCCATGGAGATGTGGGTCCATGGACTTTCAGGGGTGGGCAAGGGCTGAAGCCAGCCGGCAGGACGGTTATGGGGGGACTTGGCGCGGGCACAGACTTCACACGCTGAGACGTACTCCTTACAGTCCTTGGCCACCGTTGGCCACCAAAAGTTCCTGGTTACCAGCCTAGTGGTATTATTGAGACCAGGGTGGCCTGCCAGGACGGAGTCGTGAGATTCTTTTAACACTCGTAAGCGAAAGGTAGCTGGAACGAATAATTTTTTGGGGGGCGTAGTGTCAGGAGCTTGTTCTGATGACCTACGGATCTCCTCCAGAAGGTCCAGAGATACTGCCGACACGACAATGCCATTAGCCAATATGGGAGCTGGTTCATAGTCTTCGGTGTGTGTGTGACAAAAGCTGCGGGAGAGGGCATCTGCCCTCACATTTTTGGTTCCGGGGCGAAAGGTGATTAAAAAAATCGAACCTGGAGAAAAACAAGGCCCACCTGGCCTGCCTAGGGTTTAGTCTTTTAGCCGACTCTAGGTAGGTTAGGTTTTTGTGATCGGTTATAACAGTAACTTTGTGTTTGGCGCCTTCGAGGAAGTGGCGCCATTCCTCGAAGGCCCACTTGATTGCCAGTAATTCTCGGTTGCCGATGTCATAGTTTCTCTCCGTGGCAGAGAATTTGCGGGAGAAAAAGGCACATGGGCGAAGCTGAGTGAGGGCTGCAGTGCCTTGTGAGAGCACTGCTCCCACTCCGACTTCGGAGGCATCTACTTCCACAATAAACGGGTGGTCCAAGTTTGGTTGAATCAACACCGGGTTGGCCACGAAGCACTCTTTTAGTGTAGAAAAAGCCCTGGTTGCCTCAGGATTCCAATTAGTCACGTCCGCCCCTTTCCGGGTAAGGTCCGTGAGTGGCTTGGCAATCTCTGAGAATCCCCTGATGAATTTGCGATAATAATTCGCAAATCCCAAAAATCGCTGTAGTGCTTTCAGCGATTTGGGTTGTACCCAATCCTTAATGGGTTGAATCTTGGCGGGATCCATGCGGAACCCCTTGCCTGAGACCATGTATCCTAAGAACTGCACCTCTTCGGCAAAAAAACCCACATTTTTCAAATTTCGCGAACAAAGAGTTTTCGCGCAGTCTCTGCAGTACTGAACGGACGTGTTGAGCATGTGTCACAGGGTCAGCAGAATAAATCAAAATGTCGTCCAGATATACGACGACATACACCCCACAAATATCTCTGAAAATATCATTGACGAAGTGCTGAAATACTGCAGGAGCGTTACTGAGTCCGAAGGGCATTACCAGGTACTCAAAATGGCCAAGGGGTGTATTAAAGGCCGTTTTCCATTCGTCCCCATCTCTTATGCGGACCAGGTTATATGCCCCCCGGAGGTCAAGTTTAGTAAACCAGCGAGCTCCCAGTAACTGATTAAACAGATCAGGAATGAGTGGCAGCGGGTATTGATTTTTTACGGTTATGGCGTTCAGCTCACGGTAGTCAATGCATGGTCTAAGTCCACCATTTTTCTCTACAAAGAAAAACCCAGCTCCTACAGGTGAGGTGGAAGGTCTAATGAAGCCTTTTCGAAGGCTATCTGCTATGTATTCCTTCATGGCTCCACGCTCAGGACTAGAGAGGTTGAATATTCTCCCCTTAGGGAGACGGGCACCAGGGACCAATTCAATAGGACAATCGTATTCTCTGTGAGGAGGTAGTTTCTCCGACTCCACTATAGAGAAAACATCTTCATAATCCCTAAACGCATAGGGAATAGAAGGTGTTTTAATTTTAATCTGGTTTACTGAAAAAGACATACAGTTACTCTGACACCGTGGACTCCAGCGCACAACGTCACCTATGCGCCAGTCAATAACCGGATTATGTTGGTGCAACCATGTGATAGTCCGGCGCCTCCTACTGGCCGAGGCCGGGACAGCAGGCCCTGAGTCTGGCGGTGCCGTGACAGTACCCCCCCTCTAAGAGGGGCCTCCGGACCCTCAAAACCCGGTTTGTCAGGGTGGAGGAGGTGAAACCTCCTAATCAACCGCTTTGCACGAATGTCACTAGCGGGGACCCAGGACCTCTCCTCTGGGCCGTAGCCCTTCCAATGCACCAAATATTGTACCGAGTTTCTCACTAGACGGGAATCAAATATGCCCTGGACCTCGTACTCCAAGGCGCCCTTGACCAAAACTGGAGGAGGAGGGGACCGGACGGGACGAATTGGGGAGCGGTATACCTTGAGGAGGGACTTATGAAAAACGTTAGGAATTTTAAAAGACTGCGGGAGCTTTAACCGAAACGCTACCGGGTTAATTACCTCTAATATTTCATATGGGCCGATGAACCTGGGACCCAGTTTGGCCGACGGTACCTTAAGTTTGATGTTTCTTGTAGAGAGCCAAACCTTGTCACCAACTCCCAGGTGCGGCCCCTGGGATCGTCGTCTATTAGCTGCCGAAGTCTGTCTAATTTGAGCCCCTTTTAAATTAGAGTTTACTTCGGACCAAATAGTCTTTAGACGATGTATATTTTGCTCAACCCCTGGGATTTCCGACATCTTGGCCGAAAATGATCCAAAGCGCGGATGTAGTCCAAGGTTACAGAAGAAGGGGGTGGTTTTGATGGAGTCTTGGTATCTATTATTGAGAGCGAACTCTGCCAATGGCAAATGTTCCACCCAATCTGACTGATGTGCTGAGACATAGCAGCGGAGGTATTGCTCCAGCGTTTGGTTGGCACGCTCAGTTTGACCATTCGTCTCGGGATGGTATGCCGAGGAAAAGGACAACTCAACACCAATACGTCTACAGAACGCCCTCCAGAACTTCGAGACGAACTGGGTACCCCTGTCGGATACGATATTTGCCGGAACGCCGTGCAAACGTACAACGTGAAGAACAAACAACTTACTTAAGGTTTCAGAGTTGGGTAAGCCGGACAGGGGAACAAAGTGAGACTGTTTACTGAACCTGTCCACCACCACCCAAATACAAGTTTTCCCCTCGGAGGGTGGCAGGTCTGTAATGAAGTCCATGGAGATGTGGGTCCATGGACTTTCAGGGGTGGGCAAGGGCTGAAGCCAGCCGGCAGGACGGTTATGGGGGGACTTGGCGCGGGCACAGACTTCACACGCTGAGACGTACTCCTTACAGTCCTTGGCCACCGTTGGCCACCAAAAGTTCCTGGTTACCAGCCTAGTGGTATTATTGAGACCAGGGTGGCCTGCCAGGACGGAGTCGTGAGATTCTTTTAACACTCGTAAGCGAAAGGTAGCTGGAACGAATAATTTTTTGGGGGGCGTAGTGTCAGGAGCTTGTTCTGATGACCTACGGATCTCCTCCAGAAGGTCCAGAGATACTGCCGACACGACAATGCCATTAGCCAATATGGGAGCTGGTTCATAGTCTTCGGTGTGTGTGTGACAAAAGCTGCGGGAGAGGGCATCTGCCCTCACATTTTTGGTTCCGGGGCGAAAGGTGATTAAAAAAATCGAACCTGGAGAAAAACAAGGCCCACCTGGCCTGCCTAGGGTTTAGTCTTTTAGCCGACTCTAGGTAGGTTAGGTTTTTGTGATCGGTTATAACAGTAACTTTGTGTTTGGCGCCTTCGAGGAAGTGGCGCCATTCCTCGAAGGCCCACTTGATTGCCAGTAATTCTCGGTTGCCGATGTCATAGTTTCTCTCCGTGGCAGAGAATTTGCGGGAGAAAAAGGCACATGGGCGAAGCTGAGTGAGGGCTGCAGTGCCTTGTGAGAGCACTGCTCCCACTCCGACTTCGGAGGCATCTACTTCCACAATAAACGGGTGGTCCAAGTTTGGTTGAATCAACACCGGGTTGGCCACGAAGCACTCTTTTAGTGTAGAAAAAGCCCTGGTTGCCTCAGGATTCCAATTAGTCACGTCCGCCCCTTTCCGGGTAAGGTCCGTGAGTGGCTTGGCAATCTCTGAGAATCCCCTGATGAATTTGCGATAATAATTCGCAAATCCCAAAAATCGCTGTAGTGCTTTCAGCGATTTGGGTTGTACCCAATCCTTAATGGGTTGAATCTTGGCGGGATCCATGCGGAACCCCTTGCCTGAGACCATGTATCCTAAGAACTGCACCTCTTCGGCAAAAAAACCCACATTTTTCAAATTTCGCGAACAAAGAGTTTTCGCGCAGTCTCTGCAGTACTGAACGGACGTGTTGAGCATGTGTCACAGGGTCAGCAGAATAAATCAAAATGTCGTCCAGATATACGACGACATACACCCCACAAATATCTCTGAAAATATCATTGACGAAGTGCTGAAATACTGCAGGAGCGTTACTGAGTCCGAAGGGCATTACCAGGTACTCAAAATGGCCAAGGGGTGTATTAAAGGCCGTTTTCCATTCGTCCCCATCTCTTATGCGGACCAGGTTATATGCCCCCCGGAGGTCAAGTTTAGTAAACCAGCGAGCTCCCAGTAACTGATTAAACAGATCAGGAATGAGTGGCAGCGGGTATTGATTTTTTACGGTTATGGCGTTCAGCTCACGGTAGTCAATGCATGGTCTAAGTCCACCATTTTTCTCTACAAAGAAAAACCCAGCTCCTACAGGTGAGGTGGAAGGTCTAATGAAGCCTTTTCGAAGGCTATCTGCTATGTATTCCTTCATGGCTCCACGCTCAGGACTAGAGAGGTTGAATATTCTCCCCTTAGGGAGACGGGCACCAGGGACCAATTCAATAGGACAATCGTATTCTCTGTGAGGAGGTAGTTTCTCCGACTCCACTATAGAGAAAACATCTTCATAATCCCTAAACGCATAGGGAATAGAAGGTGTTTTAATTTTAATCTGGTTTACTGAAAAAGACATACAGTTACTCTGACACCGTGGACTCCAGCGCACAACGTCACCTATGCGCCAGTCAATAACCGGATTATGTTGGTGCAACCATGGCATGCCTAACACAACTGGATCAGATAAATTGTATATAACAAAAAATGACATTTGCTCGTTATGTAATGTCCCCACTGACATAGAAATTTCGGCAGTAACGAATTCCACGCCTCCTTGGAATATAGATGTACCATTAATCGCAGTAGTCTGAATAGGCGCTTTAAGCCTTGACAGAGGTACACCAAGGCTCTTAGCAAATAAAAAATCCATAAGGTTGCCGGCAGCACCACAATCCACATAAGCCTTCACACACAGACGTTTCTTAGCAAAAGAAAGGGAAACTGGCAACAACAGTTTGGCCGCATTTGCGGGCAATACCTGACCCCCAGAGCTGTCTAGGGGGTGATGATCCAGGAATGTGGATTTCCAACAGCCAGCATTTTCCTTGAAGCTTCCAGGCTGCAGCATGCTTGAGCCTGAGAGCGACCTTCCAGGCTGTGCAATGTAACAGGTGTTTGGGCCAAAAATCAGCTCAGTCAGGAGGAAGGAAAAAAAAAGTGAGGAAAAACTGCTTTTATATGTGTTAAGTATAGACACAAAAAGCCGTTTTATTTATTTATTTTTTTTGGGCCGGATATAATGTGACGTCTGCCTGCGGTCTGGGCTGCAGCCAGACAACACCCCGAGAAACACTGATACCCTTTACCCCTATACAGGGATCTGGATTTATAGCAGAGCCCAGGAGGTGCTGTCTGAATAGGAGCAATGACCAGAGCAGGACGGTCGCCAGAAAGGTGTTCCAATACAGGACACAAAGGCAATGATATCTGAGACTAAACCAGTCGGGCAGAAATGGTATAAAAACAGTAGACAGCAGCAAAGACAGATACCAGGTCGAAGCCAGAGTCATAAACCAGGAGAGTCGCAGAGGTACAGAATCGTTAGGCAGAAGAAGGGTCAGAAGTCCAGGCAAAAGTCAGAGTCAGTCAACAGTAATTCACACAGTAACACGCAGGGGAACCAAGAATATATCCGGCGGCCTGCAAGAGCAGTCCCAAGGTATTTGAGGGATCAGGTCATCCCTTACAGGCCCGTGGCCTGATGATGTCATCCGGACCGCCCCCAGGACCAGGCTGGATGGTAATGCACCAGCCCCTTCATGACTGACCGAGGAGCGAAGCCTGCGTCCAGCGGACGCCTGCGCAGGAGCCTCATGACTATCGCCGCCATCACTCGGGGTTGAAGTCTGACGGTGATGTGATAGTCCGGCGCCTCCTACTGGCCGAGGCTGTGACAGCAGGCCCTGAGTCTGACGGTGATGTGATAGTCCGGCGCCTCCTACTGGCCGAGGCTGGGACAGCAGGCCCTGAGTCTGGCGGTGCCGTGACAGTTGTGTGGTGAGCACTTTAAACCCCCCAGTGCTTCACAGACGGCTAAAATGTCCAGGCGTGAAAATAAAAAAATCGTATTTTTTCCACAAACATGATCTTTTAGTCCCCTTTTTTTATTTTCCCAAGGGTACCAGGAGAAACTGGACCCCAAAAGTTGTTGTGCAATTTGTCCTGAGTACCCTGATACCTCATATATGGAGAAAACTACTGTATGGGCACACATCGGGGCTCGGAAGGGAAGTAGTAACGTTTTGGAATGCAGACTTTGATGGAATGGTCTGCGGGTGTCATGTTGCCTTTGGAGAGCCCCTGATGTACCTAAACAGTGGAAACCCCCCACAAATGACACCATTTTGGAAACTAGACCCCCTAAGGAACTTATCTAGATGTGTGGTGAGCACTTTGAACCCCCAAGTGCTTCACAGAAGTTTATAACGCCCGGGCGTGAAAATAAAAAAAATAATTTTTTTCCACAAAAATGATATTTTTGCCCCCAATTTTTTATTTTCCTAAGGGTAACAGGAGAAATTGGGCCACAAAAGTTGCTTTTTTGCAATTTGTCCTGAGTACGCTGATACCCCATATGTGGGGGTAAAACACTGCTTGGGCGCATGGCAGAGCTTGGAAGGGAAGGAGCACCATTTGACTTTTCAATGGAAAAATTGAATTGGCTGGAATTGAGATCAGATGCCATGTTGCGTTTGGAGAGCACCTGATGTGCCCAAACAGTGGAAACCCCCCAATTCTAACTCCAACCCTAATCCCAACACACCCCTAACCCTAATCTTAGCCCTAGCCATAACCCTAACCTAAATGGGAAAATAGAAATAAAAACATTTTTTTAAATTTTATTTTCCCTAACTAAGGGGGTGATATCGGGGGGTTTGATTTACTATTTATGGCGGTTTTTATGTTTGGCAGCTGTCACACGCCAAAAGACGCTTTTTATTGTAAAAATAGTTTTTGCATCACCACATATTGAGAGCTGTAATTTTTCCATATTTTGACCCACCGAGTCATGTGAGGTCTTAATTTTTGCGGGACGAGTTGACGTTTTTATTGGTACCATTTTCGGGCACGTGACATCTTTTGATTGCTTTTTATTCCGATTTTTGGGACGCAGTATTAACAAAAAACAGCATTTCATGAATTTCTTTTGGGGGGCGTTTACACCGTTCCACGTGCGGTAAAATTGATAAAGCGGTTTTATTCTTTGGGTCAGTACGGTTACAGCGATACCTCATTTATGTCATTTTTTTATGTTTTGGCACGTTTATACAATGAAAACAATTTTACATAAAAAATAATTATTTTTGCGTCGCTTTATTCTGCGAGCTATAACTTTTTTATTTTTTCACTGATGATGCTGTATGGCAGCTCGTTTTTTGCGGGACAAGTTGATGTTTTCAGCGGTACCATGTTTATTCATATCCGTATTTTTGATCGCGCGTTATTGCACGTTTTGTTCTGTGGTATGATAATGAATCATTTTTTGTTTCATTTTTTATTTTTATTTTTTAAGGGGTTCGCTAAAGGGGTTAACTAATGGGACAGTTTTATAGGGCGAGTCGTTACGGACACGGCGATACCAAATATCTGTACTTTTATTGTTTTTGTTTTTTTTTTCCAAAAAATGAATTTATTAGGGAATATATATATATATTTTTAATTTATTTAATTTATTTAGCGATTGTTTTAAAATTATTTTTACACTTTTTTTTTAACTTTATTACACAGGCATTGAAGCAGACTTCCTCCTTGCCTAAGCTTTGCAGGCAGAGAGGAAGCCAGCTCTCTGCAGGCCCCCGAAGGTCCCCGTTGCCATATTGGATCCGTGGACCTGCAGGTAGGGAGGCCCCCGCAGCAGCCCTGCACATTGCGCTGCTGTGGGGGGCTCAGGGAAGCATGGAGGGAGCCCCCTCCCTGCCGATGCTTCCCTTTAACCCCCGGTACACTGCGATCATGTTTGATCGCGGTGTGCCAGGGGTTAACGTGTCGGGGCGGTCCATGACCGCCCCTGACACATTGTGCCGGGTGTCAGCTGTGACAATCAGCTGACACCCAGCCGCGATCAGCGGCGCTCACTATGTGGGCGCCGCTGATCGCTATGACGTACTATCCCGTCCCTGGGAATTAAGTCCCAGGGCACATGGACGGGATAATACGTCACATGGCAGAAAGGGAGAAAAAAAGACCCGAGAGATAAAATCTATCCAGTATTTCCATTCCTATGACTGAGGATTAGTGATGAGCGAGCGCGCTCGGATAAGGTGTTAGCTAAGCATGCTCAAGTGCTAACCGAACCTTTCGGCGTGCCAGAAAAGTATGCTCCAGATGCCGCAGCCTACACAATGGGATTTCTGAAATCTCAGCTTTTTTTTTTTAAAGCAACGGTTTGTCAAGTCTCTCAGGAGTTTTGCAGCATATTGAATGATAAAAACCGTAGGTAGAACCACAACAAACCATATATTCAGCATGAGAAAAATATTGCCAGGCAGCATCTATTTGTGCAGAGCCGGTGTGTGAAGATTCCATCACAAGATTCCGTGATGACACCACTGGTGATGCTCGGCCATTATGACATCACTGCTGATGCTCGGTCATTATGACATCACAGATGATTCTTGGCCATTGTGACCTCACAGCTCGGTCCCTACTTCTAGAATGTACGCAGGGTCACCGGTGCCATTTATGGTTCTATAGTGACTGAGAGCATTTGCAATTTTTCACTATGGCTGGATTACGTCTGAAGGATTTTCAGGTACGAGCACTATTGGAGATTCTTATCTTCCATCACCCCAACATTGTGCTTCTACCACCCGATGGCGTCCTCTGCTTCACTCACCGGCTGGTGGTGCAGCTAGTAAAGGATTGCCTGACCAAAAACCGACAACATCAACTAACGTCAGAGTATCTGACGGATTTCTGTCACAACATCAGGACATTACTGCACCAGGTAAATGGCGGTCGCTCCGCACAAAACTCCTCTCTCATCCTAGATAATAATGGTGGGAGAGAAGCTTCTTCTTTCCTCCAATATAAAGCACGACGAGTCCCCAAATACTGGATGGAGTCGGTGTCTCTGCGGGGAGGAGCAGATGACACGTACAATAGCCGCCTCTCAGCTCACATTTATCTTTTTTGTTTCTTTTCTTCTTTATAGGCTGAAAAAAGATCTCAATATGGAGATTTGGCTTTTATTAAAGAACTGGCTGAAAAATTCCTGTGTGCACTAGAAGTTCCGGACCTCTCGTCGGAACGCCCGGTAAGCAGCGTCGGACTGGAGCACACATCTTAATTATGTAGCAAGGGTCGGGGTAGCCCCCTCATAGAAGATAATGCAGCCCTCATATAGTATAATGCAGCCCCCTCATAGGTTATCATGCAGCCCTCACAATATAATGTAGACCCTTATAGAGTATAAGGTAGCCCCAAATGGAACATAATGTAGCCCCCCTTAGTATATAATACAGCCCCACAGTCCTACAGTCTTATGGCCACCAGGACTCACTCACTGGTATATATCTAATATGTAAAGCTCAAGTGTGTATGTATGTCCTGAATTGGCATCCGCACCGTTGCAGCTACAGCCACAAAATTTGGCACAGTGACACGACTGGACCCCGAGAGTGTCATAGGCTATGTTGTGAGGCGAAATTTTAACCCCACGCGTTCCAATTTACCAAACAATTTTGCCCCTATCTACATAATGGGGTAAAAGTGTGTGTGTATCAAGCCCCGCCCCTTATTATGATGTCATAATGGTTGACTATGGGATGGAGGATGTGTGATGGGTATATGGGCACTGGACTATGAGATGAAGGATGTGTGATGGGTATATGGGCACTCGACTATGGGATGGAGGATATGTATGATGGGTATATGGGCACTTGACGATGGGATGGCGAATATGTATGATGGGTATATGGGCATGGGACTATGGGATGGAGGATGTGTGATGGGTATATGGGCATGGGACTATGGGATGGAGGATGTGTGATGGGTATATGGGCATGGGACTATGGGATGGAGGATGTGAGATGGGTATATGGGCACTCGACTATGGGATGGAGGATATGTATGATGGGTATATGGGCATGGGCCTATGGGATGGAGGATGTATGATGGGTATATGGGCACGGGCCTATGGGATGGAGGATAATTATAATTTGCTATAACTAACCACAGCTATAACAAACCCAATACTCACCTCTCCTCCTCGTTCCCCGCGCTGCTCCTGGCTCTGTTCAGGTATCAGCAGCTGCACTGCCGTCTGCCCGACACACACCGGGTACGGGATGAAGTGACGTCATCGCATATTTGCTGTGTCAGAGGCAGAGGAGAATGGTGGGAGAGGGAGCGTCATCTGCTGCTCTCTCCTCCATTATTGCTTTCATCTGTATTGGCATCTGTGATTCCGATACAATTGAATGCGGTGCCCACTATCCGGCAGTTCGACCCTGCCGGTTAGGAGGCATCACCTTCTGGAATCAGAGTTACACTTGGTGCATCTGTAAATGTTGGTTTAGTCCTCCTGATTGATGTATTTGGGGATTTAGTGAAATCTTCCACATATTAATGATCTATATTATATCTATTAGGAAACACCGGAAGGCGATGACGAACATGGGGAAAATGTGACCCCGGAAACCCCTGACCCTAATAGGAGTCAGCCGGAGCAGAGCAGCGATCTGATTACAGGTGAGCCGATCACACAACCTTCTACAGGGAATCTCCAGAGATTCCACAGAGCAGGGAAGAATGGCAGATTCACTCTCTACTCCATGGAATGGGAACCTGGAAGCACATGTAACATGCAGGAGTGGTGGGATGACGGTGTAGGACGTCCCCCCTACTAAAAAGGATTTGTTTGCTGAAATCCAATGTGCCAGTGAGGAGATATGTAAGGTAGAAGCCATATGCAAATCAGGATGGAAGTTCACTGGGGGCGTGGAAGAAGGAATCCGTGTGCAGTGACACGCCCCCAGTGCACTTCCAGGATCATTTACATATGGCTGCTATGCTTCAGCTCTCTTCCCATCACTCACATGTGCAGTGAGGGTGGGGGGCTCCTCAGTTATGTGGTGATTGGGGGTCCGCCACCATTTACATTACTTGTATCTGTGGATGCGTCGTACGCTCTCATACTTAGACTCCCCATATAACGAGTATTAATCCCATTTACAGACATCTTGTCATTTCTCCCTTATATTGCGCTATTATGTATGTAGGATTGATATCGACTAATAGATTTTATTTCCTCATCACTTTATCATTATTTTAGTACCATCAGCGCTGGCGAATCCCGACAGTGGAATCTGCAAGATCCCGGAGATCCAAGAATCCGCCGGTGTAAGTATCATAGAGATATAGGGGGTGTCTGTGTATCACCAGATCATGGGGTGAGAGTGACCCGTCCAGTATTATCCCCCATATAACCATGGGACGGCTCTGTTCTAAGTGGAGATGACACTATGGTGTTAGAGAAAAGCTTTTATATTAAACTAGCTGAAGAGCCCGGCGCTGCCCGGGCATAGTAACTAACTGTGGTTAGTTATCGCAAATTATAATTATCCTCCATCCCATAGTCCCGTGCCCATATACCCATCATACATGTTCGCCATCCCATAGTCCCGTGCCCATATACCCATCATACATATTCGCCATCCCATAGTCCCGTGCCCATATACCCATCGTACATATCCTCCATCCCATAGTTGAGTGCCCATATACCCATCACACATCCTCCATCCCATAGTCCCATGCCCATATACCCATCATACATATTCACCATCCCATAGGCCCGTGCCCATATACCCATCACACATCCTCCATCCCATAGTCCCTTGCCCATATACCCATCACACATCCTCCATCCCATAGTCCAGTGCCCATATACCCATCACACATCCTCCATCCCATAGTCAACCATTATGACATCATAATGAGGGGCGGGGCTTGATACACACACACTTTTTCCCCATTATGCAGATAGGGGCAAAATTGTTTGGTGAATTGGAATGCGCAGGGTTAAAATTTCGCCTCACAACATAGCCTAGGACACTCTCGGGGTCCAGACATGTCAATGTGCCAAATTTTGTGGCTGTAGCTGCGACGGTGCGGATGCCAATTCAGGACATACACACATACATACATACACACACACTTGAGCTTTATATATTAGATGGAATCTGTCACCAGGTTTATGCTGTAGCATAATGTAGGGACATAGACCCTGATTCCAGTGACATTTAACTTACTTTACTGGGGGCTGCAGATGTGATAATATCCCTGTCTTCTCTGCTACAGCCTTGTAGAACACCAACCACACCACTGATTGGCAGCTTTCTGTGTACACTGTGCATAGGCAGAAAGCTGCTATTCAGTGGTGGTGGGTTTTCAGAGCATGAGACACACATTCCTAGGGATAATCTAGCGCTGATCAAACATTGATTTTACTAAAACAACAGCACAAAGCCTAGTAAGTAACACATCACTGGAATCAGGGTCTCTGCCCCTATAACATAAATGCTCTCAGATTACATAGCACAAACCTGATGACAGATTCCCTGCAAGTTCTACTCTGTGTGATCTTGCGCATTATCCACCACTTTACAATGATACCGATATATAGTGGATACCCCCTTATATTACATCCTTGTCTGCGGAGCGTCGGCTCATATCGTCCCATACATCGGATCAGTGTAAATCAGCTGGGACATAATAGAGGAGAAGATTTTACATCCTAAGATGTTTTCCTGCAGCTTCTGTATCTTACCAAGACAACAACGAAAAAAGGGGGAGTGAAAGTCCTACAGAAAATTGTCACAATTTATATTGAAAATACATATAAAATAACAAGTATAGAATAAAAAATCTTACATGTAAGGACAAGATGGAATGAGAAAAGAAAAGAGCGGCACATCCATAATGCTAGTGACGTGGATATTGGGAGTGAATCTGGACCTAGTGTGAGTATATTAGTATAGAGCAATGCCCAACATAAAGTGCTAGTGCATCTCTTAGGACATGGTTTTCCTGGGGGGTGGAAATGAAATGATATAATTTTAGGGTTATGAAGGTCAAACCTTATACTTATAGTGAAACACCAAACCACACCAGCAAAATCAAGTACACAGCTCCCGAGGAAGCCCACGCAAAACGCGCGTTGGAGCTGTCTGACTGAGCCATCCTAGTGGGATACTGTGGAGAACATCCTGGAATGATGTGGGAAATTTCATTTTTTGATAGATATGTACTTGATTTATACTCACACTAGGTCCAGATTCACTCCTCATATCCACGTCACTAGCATTATGGATGTGTTGCTTTTTCTGTTCTCATTCCATCTTGTCCTTACATGCAAGATTTTTTATTCTATACTTGTTATTTTATGTGTATTTTCAATATAAATTGTGACAATTTTCTTCCGGACTATCACTCCCCCTTCTTTCGTTGTTGTCGTGGTTAGTATTTATGGCGTATCCTTGAAATGTTGCGCGCATTATATTCACAGGGTCATGGCGCTGATTATCTATATTATTATGGTTTCTGCTTTAGTATTATTGTTTTCAGCTTCTAGATCTTAGTATTATTTCTTATTCTTTTCTAGGACTTAATCAGATCATTGATCCCGGCAGGAGAGCCGCGTATGAGCGACTATGAAACCATCAAACTGATCAGCAGCGGAGATTTTGGGTGAGATTTCTATTCCCATATTCCCCATTTCTCAGGGTTCCCTATGACAATGCTTCTGCCTCTGTGCTCTGCCAATCAGTGTTATCATAGGGAAACGATCGGAGTCCACACCACAGTCCACATCTCCAGGCCACTATTCAGCTCCGTTATATACAGCTGAGCGAACTGATCTGTAACCAATCAGCCTGTAAGGAAAGGGATGATAGAATACATTACACTCCCCGGTCCTAGACCTCCTCTGTTCTTATGCTGCCGCCTCCACCACAGCTTCACCGTCCTCTACGCCGATCTTTGAATTTTTCGGGGCCCCATTATGAAGCTGGTAACAGTGATTGGCTGCACACAGTCACGTGAGGGGTGAAACGATACTGAGGCCAAAGACATCTGCACCCTCACCCTCCACCATGACCATGTGAGTCCGATCACCGGCCTCAGCAGCAGAAGGGAGAACAACCAAAGACTGGCACAGAGGACGGCGGACTGCAGTGATGGACCGGGAAGGGTCGAGGACAAGTGGGTGTAATGTGTAATTCAATTTTAACTTCTTCCCGCCCCTCCATTTATTCTGCCTTGGGCTGTGGAGAAAGCCTAATACCCATCTTCTTACCACAATTGGAGCACTTTACATTTTCACCAATTTTTATTTTTACTGAATCGTATCTACTGGTCGGTTATAGCGAATCTGCCCAAGATGAATTTCAGCAGATTCTCTCATCTGTAATGTGACCTGGTGAGGGCAGACGTGGCGTGGTGCAGACCTCCCATCATCTATGGAGTGTTATTTCATGGATTTCTAGATGTGGATTTCTAGTGATGGCCGGACTGCTGCTATTAAACATTACTAGAATAAAAGATCCTGTAATGACTTCTATATACAGACTGTTAATAAGGCTTCATTATAATCCATGGATTCTCCTTCTCTCCAGGGCCATCTACTTAGTGCGCCATAAAGAATCACAACAGATCTTCGCTATGAAGAAAATGGCCAAGCGGAGCCTGACTACTTCTAATAAAATGGAAAGCGCCTTTATCGAGAGAGACATCCTAACCTTCGCAGATTGTCCCTTTGTGGTCTCCATGCTCTGCTCCTTCCCTACTAGATCTCACCTGTGTATGGTCATGGAGCATGTAGGAGGTAGGACACATACACTGTGTAATATTCAGCTTATTTCTGCTGACATCTTGTCACCTCTCATATCAATAAGACTTGTCCCCGTGGTCGTTACATCCCCACAGAGCATTTACTATAGGTTATCTATTACCTAGATGCTCAGAAAGTCATTGATGTGTGTGATCTACCTGTCTGTCCACACTGACAACATCAGTATCTCCAGCTGTAGACCAGATGTGACATCACTTTATGTCATTAGTTACTTGGAGGACAATTTCATCATGACCTCAGACTAATATTCTGCACATTATATCTTTATATATTGTCTCCTGCCCCAATGTTTCCGTTCACTTCTCTTTATACATCATGGTGATCTGCTGTATAAACCCCTCACCGCTCATATTTCGTTTCTTCTATAGGTGGAGACTGTGCGACCCTTCTAAGCACCAGAGGTCCTTTCTCCGTCCCGTTGGCCCGCTTGTATTTTGCAGAAGCTGTCCTTGCTGTGGAATATCTGCATAGTTACGGTGTGGTGCACAGAGACCTGAGGCCGGAGAAGTAAGTGCATACCTGTAGTATAACAAAGGGAGAAAGTTATCCTTTATTATCTCACGGTCTATGAAGCTAAAAAATCATCTTCTCTTTCACAGCCTCCTGATAACATCTGCAGGACATATTAAAGTTACCAACTTTCGACTTTCAAAACTTGGTGTTATGATACCAAACACCAACACCTATAAGCAATCAGCAGAGGACATCTCCAGAGAGTTCCTGGACGAGGAGGTCAGCATTACCTACAGGAACTTAGCTTGTTCTGTACAAATCTCATAACTCTATTTTCTCTTCCCTGCGTTCTTCATTTTTGGAGAGCTTCTCCACTGATATTTTATCTTCTGTAATTCTGTTTTTATGCCAAGAACTTGTCATAATAAAAGGTCCATCGATTCTCAACTCTATTTTCTTTTGGTTTTCAGGAGTGTGGCTCCCCTTATTACAAAGCCCCTGAGCTCATACTGAAGAAAGCTTATGGAAGACCTGCTGACTGGTGGTCAATGGGCATCATATTAAATGAATTTTTCATGGGATTTGGACCATTTGATGGGGCTTCCCTATCTGAGTTTTATGGAAATGTGGTCACTGGTAAGTAAAATAATCTGATCATTGCTTTTACTGGCTATCTTGGGTTAGTTACTTCCTTTGCTTTATCTTACAGTTCAGTAAAGAGGTTTTATGTTCTGTAATTTTCTATACAACAGGAAATATGATTTGGGATCGTCATTACAGTCCTCCACCCGATGCTCGGGACCTCATCACGCAGCTGCTCAGAACAAATCCTGTGGATAGACTTGGGACAGGTAACAGATACAATAATATCAATATTCCCTTGTTACACTGAGGACATATCACTCATGTCCATGAGGATCATTACTTCTCTATCAGCTTCTCCATTTATAGTTCTCATTGCTAAGATTTTCATTCTATTTCCTACATGTCTGCTCAGTTGTGTAATTAGTTCAAACTTAGATAAACTGTTCAGATATAAAGCTGTCTCTGACAATGTCCGCATCACTTTTGTTTTCCTTTATCCAGGAGGAGCTTTTGAGATCATGGGTCATCCATTTCTTAGTGACTTTGATACCCTTCTAAGTCAAAAGCCGGTGTACATTCCTCAGCTTGCGTCAGATGTAGACACCAGCTTATTTATAAGTAAGTAGAAGGAGACGTCATCTAGACTGTGTTTGTTTGTCTCGTCTTCCTTATTTTGTGACAATTGGTTCCCATTAATAAATAGTGACTGTGTTATACTGACAACCTCTAATAACATTACCTATGTCTTGCAGACCATTCTAATATGGAAAAACATCTGGTCTCAGAGGATGAGAAGGACACAAGTGAGGACAATGAGAGCCTTCACTTAAAAAATTTTACATCATCTTCTGAAAGGCTTTCTAAGGTAAGTATGTGTTAATAAATCTGAAATCTGTATAAAAAAGACCTATGAAGGTAGACATACAATTATTTCATATCTTATTGTTTCCGCATGTAGCTCTGTACCACCGTTACCCAGATGAAGATTAATGAGAATGCCAAGTCTTCTCCAGATTGTACCCAAGAGTCCAGCACAGATATCTCAGAAATGTGAGTAGATTATGAGGTGATTAATGGGAGCTCTAGACTGATATATGTGCATAACACCAAATATAGGACATAAATACCATAATATCAAATGCAACATCCACCATCCCATGGTGAGAGGTCATTGCGCATTCGGTCTTAGAAATTGCTGGTTATAAAAGCCCATAATTGTGGATGGTTATGCATTTTTAGTGCTGCTGTCACTATAGAAGAGTTATAGTATAACATGCCAGACATTCTTGGTAGTTGTTTTCCACTCTGCTCTATAAAAGTTAGTTTTGAGCAGAAGACCTTCCCCACTATGGCAGTCATTCATCCTATTAGGCCCATTAGTCCATGTTCTTCTAGTGAGACAATCCCTTTTATACTGCGTATTCTTGTGATTTACATATTTTTCTTCTTCGAAACAGGCAAAAAGAATCTGTCCCTGTATCTGATAGAGATGACACTATTAGCATCTTGCCATCCTCATCCCCACAATCGGGTATGTCCATGTCATGTAAAGAAGAAGAAAAATCAGAAAATGGAAAAAAGGGGAAAAAGAGACGAGGTAAGTGTGAGAATCAGCTCCATGTTGTGTGATGTCAGTGAGAATCATTCATGTGGAGCAGATGTCATCTGTCAGTAATGGGATCATCACATGTATGATGGCTGACCATGATCCCTGACCTCTATGTGATGAGATTCCTCTGACGTCCGACAACAGTGACCGCACAGTAGTATCATGTCATATGGAGTCCCATCACTTACATGATATTTATTTCTCTTCTCATAGGTTCCATCTTCCACCGGATCTTATCATCCTGCCGGCGCGGATTATCCAGGGCTGCTCGAGTATTTGCTTGTTGTCACTGTTGCCCTAAATCATCTGAAAGACAGGAAACTTAAGCATCCAGCGCCCTGAAGACCAGCAGATCCACCATCGCTGCTGGACACAAAAGCGGGACTAACTCCTAGCCGCGGTCTACGGACCAAACATTGGGCATGGGCAGGGCCTTGGGGGCAGATCCCAAGTGCGCTCAACCATGTGAAATAGTTACGCTCAGGAACATTGATGGATAGCGCTATCGGATAGCTCTATCCGTTCATTTCCTTTAGGAATAGAGCTATGGGATAGCTCTACCCGTGCACTTTCTTCATGGATAGTGTTATCGAATAGCTCTACCTGAACAGTATACACCACAGAGCTTTTTCCTACACAAGGTAGGAGTGGCAGGAGAGGTACACCAGGTATTTATGTTTGCTGCTAGTCTGCACATACGCCAGTCTGGTGCGTGGTTACACCCCATTGAGAGGTCAGTCTGGTGCGTGATTACACCCCATTGCGAGGTCAGTCTGATGCATGGTTACACCCCATTGCGAGGTCAGTCTGATGCGTGGTTACACCCCATTGCGAGGTCAGTCTGATGCGTGGTTACACCCCATTGCGAGGTCAGTCTGATGCGTGGTTACACCCTATTGCGTGGTTCGTAATCCCAGCGCGCGCCCAATTTAAAAAAAAAATAAATAAAAAAGCTTCTATGTTTACTTATATTTTTTTGTCATTAATCAAACTTAACCATGTGTTTTGTTAACTGATAAAATTCCGTCCATATACAGATACTAGCCGGTGGCCGGACCTTATCCTACAAACACTTAATACCTTTTGTGTCCAACACTTTCCTTCCGAGGTGTAAATGTTTGAGCAGAATTAGTTAGTAATATTAATTTATAGTATTAGTTTGTGTATTATTAACTATTATTATATAAAATACATCAGATTTTTACTTTTATGTTTTATGATATTGATCAGGTAAAATGTTTTTAGTCCGTGTTTCCTCATTTTTTTTCAATGACTCTCCATAGAGTGTGGTCATGTTTCAAGGAGCAGTAATAAGGCTATGGATGTGCCCGATATTCAGGGATCGTTTACTGTGAGCCTTTTGACTGTGGCCTTATACCCTGACATCGTTGTCCTAACTAGATCCTTAGACTGGCACCATCACCCCCCTCTAAACTGAGGATTTAATTGGTATTTAAATAAAAATAAAAAAACTTTGCTCACATCCCGCCAGCTGATATTTTTGACAGCACTACCAAAACCTACAAAGCAAATGAATAAATAACAGGACCATGCAAAATGGAGAACAACATATTGCACTAAATCTCTTTTCATTATTACCACTTTTTTATTAAATTTATGAAACTTATAACCAGAACTTAGATTAATAACAACACAGGGAGGGAGAGTGGACAACTCTAATGTACATATTGTTCTGAAATGTTCTATGGTCCGAACTGGGCACATGGGTCAGGAGTAGGATTACGAGGGAGTCACGCACCCCTATCAGAAAGATCTGTTTTTCACCACTGTACTGTAACACAAAACGATCCGTTATCCATTGTAATATCGTTCTGCACCAAATAGCTCAACCTCTGTTTTGAAGGTGGGATCGACTCTATGATTTTAAATGCCCCCAAATATTAGAAAAAGACAGCCAAAAAAAGAACATTTCTCTCTCGCCAGTTCTGATCAGAAGTGATGAGCTAACAACAGAGTGCACAGTCAGTCAACATTGTAAGGGGAAAGTGAGCAATCAGAGACCAGTCCCGCCCCCCCGCAAGTGACGTCATTTGCAGGGGTGGCGCTGGCCTCTGCTCGCTCATCGTTTACTGACACTGTACAATGACAGTGCGCTCTAAAGCCAGCTTGTCACTTATATTCAGAGCTGACGAAAAAGCGCATTGTCACTGTGCGCTGGGAAGAACAGTTTACATTGACAGAAATCTACTGAGCATCTGTCGGATTGGAATCATAGAATGGAAGAGTTGGAAGGGACCTCCTGGGTCATCTGGTCAACCCCCTGGAAAACTGATGTATGCTGAGTAGCACAGGTACTAGCCCACCCACTGAAACAGATATCACTGATGACACTTCGCTTCAGTGAGGGGCAGAGGCTCCAGCAGTGACCACAGCTTCTGCCCCTGATGACGCTTTGGGATTCTCAAGCAAAGTGTCATCAAAGAGGAAGTAGTAAAAAAATATAAAATAAAGCAGTTAGATAGTGTAATGAGGGAAGTGTAGAGAACGGTTATTAGAAATAAAGATTACCTTATGTCATTAAATAGATAAAGTTTAGGATGAAAATAACATTTTGTTCCAGAACACCTCTTAAACACCTTCACCCCGAATCGTGTCTTCACCTTCCTGACCAGGCCAAATTTTATCATTTTGTCCAGTGTCAATTCATGTGGTTATAATTCTGGAACTCTTCAATGGATCCCACTGATTCTGAGATCATTTTCTTGTGACATATTGTACTTCATGATAGTGATAATATTTGTTTGACATGTCTTGCATTTATTTGTGAAAATAATAAATTGAGCAATTTTCATACTTTTAATTTTTATGCTATTAAATCAGAGGTCACATAAAATAGCTAATAAATAACATTTACTACATGTTTACTTTACATCAGCACAATTTCTGAAACAATTTTTTTTGTTAGGAATTTAGAAGTGATAAAATTTGACCAACGATTTCTCATTTTTCCAACTAAATTCACAGAACTTTTTTTTATGGACCACATCTTATTTGAAGTGACTTTGAGGGGTCTAAATGATAGAAAATACCAAAAATTGGCACCATTCTAAAAACTGCACCCTTCAAGTTCCTCAAAACCACATTCAAGAAGTTTATTAATCCTCTGGGTGCTTCACAGGAATTAATGCAATGTAGAACATTTAACTTTGTTTCTGAAAAATTTAACTTTAGACTCAAATTTTCTTATTTTCACAAGGGTAAGAAGAAAAAATTGAAAACAAAATTTGTTGTGCAATTTCTTCTGAGTAATTCGATATCAAATATATATGGGAAAATCATTGTTTGGGCACACAGAAGAGCTTGGAGGGGATGGAGCGCCATTTGACTTTTTAAACGTAAAATTGCTGGTGTAATTAGCGAGCGCCATGTCGCGGTTGGAGAGCCTCTGATGTGCCTAAACAGTGGAATGAAATACAAGATATTGGGGTATAGTAAATACAACATCTAACATAAACCTATAACCTAAACCACAATTTTATTAATGAATCATTAAAATGTTTGCAAAGACAAATTTCAAAAGAGTTGCTCCAAGCCGGTCTAACATAAAGTGGTGGATGACAATTAGCCCTATTAGGCCGTATTAAACCCTAGTACACCCTTCTTGGCAGCGGAGGTTGGCACCCTAACTTGAGCGGAAAGTGGCGCCCCCGCTCAACGTCAGCTGACCCTGGCTATACCCTGTAAATCCCTAGCTAAAAACTGGAACACAAGGTATCTGCCAACAAGGCCCAAGCCGTTACACTATTCTGGGGAGCTAAAGAAGATAGGGTGCACATGGTATAATAGATAGTGAACCAAGGGGGGTGTCCAAATAATGGTGGTTACGTGATACCAACCAAAACAAGTTACCACCCTAGGAGCCTACACAGTATACTCCAACCACAAAAAACAAAATCAATACTTCAAACAGATACCCAGATAAAGAAAAGACACTTAAACTGGGTAGGGGGAATATAACAGGGACAAGTAGAAGTTGTACCACCCTCTGATTGCCCTAAAAGCTTCTCCCTACCTTGCTGCGGAGGTTGGCACCCCTAAATAAACACGCCAGTGGCACCCCCGCTAATCGTTGACTCACCCTCCTTATCCCTCAACAACAACCCTACCACTAACCCATAACCGAAGGTGTCATAAGGAAATATGGGCAGGGGAGAGCGTGAAATGGAGTCGTACTGCTTAGTGATGGAAATGGAGAATAAAAAACAAAATACCATGGACTAGTGAGCTGGTGCGCTGAGGTCACAGCTAAAGTGCTATCGTGCTTAACATAAGCCTTAGATGTAGAGCAATGCACATTACTGCCCAAGCTACACAATTACACCACAGATCGTCTCCAGATCTGGCATTTCTGGCGTGGAAGCAATTAGCTGTAAGATGTAGAAAACCAGAGATTTTTCACATGCACAAGTCACACCAAAAGATTTTTTTATCCCACATGCGATGAATGGTCTTAAATAAATAACTGAAATAGTGACTGAATATTTTGTATCACTCTCAATCACTAAATGGAAACAAAATCAGCGCCCATTAAATACTCATCTGACCAGTAGGGGTTAAACCCAAATCAACAATTGTACTTGATTGCCCATGATAACAGCAAAGAACCAATTTTTGATCAACAGAAACTGACACAGGTGCATTAAAGTGGCAGATTCAGTGCTATAATGCTTGAAAACGTGAAGCAAAATTACTATATCTTACACTCTCTTATCCCATAGCAGCTCCTCCTATAATTAACCCTCTATGAACTTCCTACAAGATATACCTACCAAGGCCCACTAGTATGCCCCATCTAATGGCCCATAACAGAACTACAATTACCCATATTTATAGGAAGCATATACTAAAAGTGCCCTCTTATAATGTTGTCAAAGGATGCACTAGCTTACCCTAATCTGTACATAAATATGCAAAACATTATGCAGCATAGTATATTACAATATATTACAATCTTCACAACATGGTAACACATATAATGTGGCCGTACCAATTAGACAGGCGGTAATATATGTACTCGTGTAGCACTAGCGCTACCATTTAACACATCCAATGTTAACGTATTTACACTAGGACTTCTTAAAGAGGTGACATTAAAGGGCATCTTCCTTCAATCCCCTTCAGTACCACCAATACAGTTATTGCACTATGCCCATAATAGTACCAAGTCACACAAAAATCTTATCTGTCATCTGAAGAAATGCCTCAACGCGTTTCCCTTCCATGGTGTAAGTTCATCAGGAGGCAAATGGTATATCCCGTGTGAAAGGATGAATGACATCAGGCTCACAAGGACACTCTGGTTGCAGATGTAAATAGCCACAGACATTGGGGCTTTAAATAGCCCGCTACATCAAAATCAAGGCATTATGGGTAAAAGAGAGAAGGTGTCTAAATAGACATTAGTAGAAACCAGCATGTTCTCTTTAGCCAAAGTGCACATGCGCGGATGTCTATCGGACACTAGAGGTCTTATTATCGGCCTTATTTCCTGCTTCCTGTTTAGCGCGCTCCATCTGGCGCTTGCGCGGTCCACACTTATCCTGTTTGCTTTCCGAACCGCGCAAGCGTAGTAGCGGTATCTGCAGAGTAACTCATCTCACTATGCTCAGCTCTGTGTCTTAGATCAGGAGCTGTAGACTGTGGGGGCAAACCTGATTGACGTAGGGCTCGCAATCCTTGGTGTCGGGTGGATATGTTCCATCCCAAGGTCCTACTGGGTCCCGGTTTCACTATGTTAACCCAGTGTGTCGTCAGCGAGATGTACCGTCCCTGCCCACAAGCTCTTGTCCATGGGTCCGTGGTTAGGTGGATTTTGCAAGTAACAGCATTGTGTAATGCTTGTGTAATGCCTGGATGACACACCAGGAGTAATAGTGGCGGCTGGGGATTGAGTACCTTGGGCCGGCCACCGCCATCAGTTTGCGGAAAGCTTCCATCTCCACAAGCCTAAAAGGCAACATTTCGAGCGCAAGCACACGAGAAATGTGTGAATTTAGTACTATGGCCTGAGGGGCATTGGCTGTGCATTTCCCCTTGTGTTGCAATAACTGGGGTATGGACAACTGAAGGATGCGCTGGAACAATGACGTGGACATGCTTGATGATGGTACAAGTTGAGTGTGGGCAACGACAGGTGAAGGGCAGGAGGCATCTTCACATGTACCGTGGACAGGGGATTGGCTTGCACGCACAACAGTGGAATAAGCAGTGGTGTCACCCGCAGACACTGTTCCTGGAGCCTGGGGTTTGGCCCACAAAGTCAGGTGCTTTGCTATCATGTGCCTGTTCATACTGGTGGTGGTCAGGTTGGTAGTTTTGCTACCCCTGCTGAGGCGGGCATGGCAGGTGGTGCAAATGGCCTGTTTGGGGTTATCGGCAGAGTCTTTAAAAAACAACCAGACTCGGCAAGACCTAACAGTTGTACTGCCAACTTCTGTCGTGTTGGTGTTACGAGGAACAGTTGCATGCCTTCTGTCTGCGGCCACCACACTGCTTCTTCCTGCCTGTTGGGGTGCTACACCTCCCTCCCCCTGTGTGCTGCTGTCCTCGCTCTGCATGTCCTCCTGCCAGGTTGGGTCAGTTACTATATCATCCACCACCTCATCTTCCACTTGTGCACCCTGGTCCTCCTCCTGACTTTCTGGCAATTGTGTCTCATCATCGTCCACCTCTTGTGACACGTTCCCACCGTGAACTTCATGTGACCATGGTTGCTCAAATATTTGAGCATCGCTACATGCAATTGTGGCGCCCCTGAGGCTTCAGTTGCCACAGAAGTACTGCACCTTCTCCTAAGGTGTAGTGCCCCACCATCCAGGTAAGGTGGGAACTCCTGACCACACTCCACACCTGCATTCCACACACAGGATAGTTCAGTGGGGCCACCTAACAGCTTCAGGCAGGGGGTTAGCAGAGCAACCCTCGTGGAACCCTGCTTTGTAACACGAGATGTGCTGGGAGGCGGGTGGAGTGTGATGATACAAAAAGAGAGGGAAAGTGTAGGATTTCGGGTTAGTTGGTTGGTGAGAGAGAAGAGAGAAGATTGGTGTCTGAAGGACGTGCTGCAGCAGGTCCCAGTGATCTGGGCTGCTGGCACGAGAAAGACCAGAGAAAGAGACTGATAAGACTGATAACCTAAACTTCCATAAGAGAGAGATAGAACAGATCGGAACGAAGGAGAATAGAAGGATGGTGGGAAGCTGGTTGAGAAAGAGAGAG
Source organism: Dendrobates tinctorius (assembly GCF_039654945.1). Taxonomy (NCBI): domain Eukaryota; kingdom Metazoa; phylum Chordata; class Amphibia; order Anura; family Dendrobatidae; genus Dendrobates; species Dendrobates tinctorius. The sequence continues at coordinate 2,787,618 of NW_027361753.1, forward strand.
AACCCTTCCAGTCCAGAAAGCGTAAAGGTCGGGGCCCGGTTACCGAGGTTGATTGGATCTTTATATCCGGCAACAGGCACCAGAGGAGTAGTGAGCCGCTAACGCCTTGCTCCCACCATAGACTTGGGACACAACAGCGAAACGGATAGAGAGCCGGGACTCTGGAGCTAGAGTTCCCCAAAGCAGGCTACAGCTGTCTGTCATACAAGTAGAGACTAGGAACACCTAGAGAGAGGCATTCCAGGGTAACTAAGTACTGGAGTGCTTCGCACCTAAAGGCGCATTTAAGGAGTCGTTGGGTGAAGGTACATATTGGCGGAGTGTGGAAGGGAGAATCCTATCCTGCCTGGAGGTTGGCTGGAGCCCTGACCTGGAGAACATGGTTCGGAGGCAAACAGTGAGTAAAGCTTTGGAACTGCATATTCTGGTGTCCTCCAGTTATTCCCACACCGCTACACCTGGGTAACAACATCCATACCATCCTGCGCCTCTCCTCATCCATAGCACCTACACTGCCCTGGGACTACAGCTCCACCTGTGGGGAGCTATACCATCTCTGCTGCACCACACCATCAGTCCCAGCGGATCTGCATGCAGCGTTGGCCTAACACCATACTTGCCAAATACCACGGGTGGCGTCACAAACTATTCTAATAAACTATAACACCTTTTACATCACCGCCATTGATATTGGGGCCCATGGCCACGGACCAGGTCACTGCTGCTGTGACACATCATCCCTCTGACACTGGCCCGGTGCTGAGTACCCCACAGCCCTGGGCGAGCCGGGGGGCGACCCACAATCTCTTCTTGCCCCGCTTCAAGTGGACCAGGCGAGAGGCCTGAATCTATAAATGGAAAAGTGAACAGCTCTTCGGAGTGTCCAAGTTTGGGATTAGATCTATATTTACACCATCCTCACAGGACAAAGTCTCACATAGGTGTACACCACCATTATACTGGGAATCAATAGAGAAAGAGAAAAGATATGTGCAACTAAAATATAACTTTTATTCCACTAGTTAAAATTCATTTTTATTATATAAAAATATATACATACATCAATAGATGTATATTGGGTCATGACATTAAGCATGACCCACTAATCTCCAAGGTAGGAAAATCAAAGAAAAATAATTAATTATTATAGTAGATATAAAGGGATTGCGACCATTGTCCCTTTAACCCCTTTACCGCCAAGGGTGGTTTGCATGTTAATGACCGGACCAATTTTTACAATTCTGACCACTGTCCCTTTATGAGGTAATAACTCTGGAACGCTTCTGTTAGGAACGGCGGAACGCACTAAATAAAAATAAAAAATGAAGTGCGTTTGCTGCTCGGGGTCCACCGTGCAGTAGGTGTTACACCGCTGCTAGGTATTGACAGACGAGCAATATGGCGGTATAATGCGCACGGTTAGACTTCCCCCGAAGTGTGCAAAGCGGGCCCTGCTCACACACAGAGGCGCCGCAACATAAACATACGAAAACGCTGAGCCTGTTAGAGTCACAGACCACAGGGAAATGCACACACGGTGTCTGGTCACAGGGGTAGGACCCAAGGCAGAGGAGCTGCGTCCCTCTAGACCTACCGTGTGTGCGGCGTCGCTACTGCGGGCGCCAAGGAGGGCTGCAACTGCAGCGCGGCGTAGGGCACGGCCGCTAGTCGACAAAGCTAGGAGGCAGGCGCAATGTCGGACGCTAGAGTAGAGGTGCGGTGTGCACAGTGGCCTAAGGCTTGCCACTGACTGGCGCTGACTGCTGCACTAATTTCCTATCCACATGCGTAATATCAGAGGGAAAGTGTTATGGTCGGCGGAACACGCTAAAAAAATATAAATTAAAGCGTGTTCGTCGCCCGGGGTCCACCGTGCGGCAGGTGTAATAACCGCTACTAAGCAGGCAGAGCACAAGGACGGTAATGTGCACAGGGATAAACTGCACCTGGTGCACAAAAGCAAGCTCTGTATTTACCTCACAGACACTCAGTGGCACACGTGCGGTAGCCAGGGACCGGAGTAGTTAATAATGTCACTACAGCCGAACAGACTAACCGTGACTGGACGTGTGCACGGCGTCGCAACTGCGGACGCCAAAACGGACCGCAAGCGCAATACAGCAGGTGCAAAGCAGGACGCTGGCTGCTGCAATGGATGGAGCTTGAGCGCGCTGGCGCTAGCATTGCTACTAGCTGACCCAGTCACTCACACACTCGTAATAACCAAGGAGGGGGATATTTAATGAGTCAGTCACCAGTCCAAGCATCCATCAACAAACACACAGCAGCAAGTATAGAAAATACTAGCGCATGGCAGAACAGCCATGTGCACTTTTTATCGCGTACGGGACCTTCCGGAAATCTCCAGAGCCCCGAGCAGAACCAATGAAATCAGGAGCAGGACCTGAGCACCTGACTCCTGAACTCCAATGAGAGCTCGTCCCGTGAGCATGCTCAGAAACTGGGAAAAAGGACTTAGCCTCTGGAGACAAATGTGAGAATCTGGATTGCTGCATAAGCATAGAAGGACCCAGATTCCTAACAGAAGGGGTTTCAAATGAGTCAGTCACCAGAGTCATACATCCATCACTATTCACACATTTAGCTTACAATGTCTATACTAGCGCATGGCCGAACGGTCATGTGCGCTTTTTATAGCCGTGCGGGACCTTCCAGATCTCCGAGATGGACCAATGAGATCTGGAGCAGGACCTGGGCACATGACTCTCGATCTCCAATGGGGAGATCGCCTCGTGAGCATGCCCAGTAGGAGCACAGAGGAACTTGACCGTGACCACCCCTGGCACATAGTGCCGTGTCAGCTGTGATAATCAGCTGATACCCGGTTGCGGCCCATGAGCACCACTGATCGCATTGGACATACTTTTCCGTCCATGGGACTTAGGTCCCAGGTCACATGGACGGAATAGTACATCCAATGTAAGGAAGGGGTTAAATTATTGGTCGAATATGTTCCCTATAAAAATAGGGATGAATTGATTTGTGAGATGAATTGATTTGAATTTTATAAGAATTTCTCTTTTATTTAACAACATGTGCTGGTTGGCTGTTACACCTGTCAATCATGTCAGGAGCTATAAATATCCTGTTTGTATGGCCGACCCTGCCCTTAGAAAAAGCCTGCATACTGGCGAAACACGCGTCATATATTTAACACTATTGGCGAGTGCTATGTCATATGATTAGTATTATTTTCCGACAAGGAGTATAGGTTGAGATATGAAGCCTATAACTCCAATAGCACTCTTTAATAGTTTTTTGTGTGGTTGACTGAATATAGGAAATTAACTAATTGATGATAATATTCTATTTTTGATATATGCTTCTCCTGTTGCAATTCTAAATCTTTTTTATAGGGAATATATTCGACCAATAATTTAAAGGGATGTGGCGCCCCAGGAGTATGGTCGCCACACTGGCTTTGCCTTCCTCCAGGGGAGGGTAATGCCAGGCTTGGAAGCAGTGATGGGTCTCTCCAGCAGTTAACCTAATGCATGCAACACAGTTCCACTCCGGGCCAGCAGGGGGAACTCTGAACCAGGATTCTGGAGAGGAGTGTCCTCTGAGGGCGAGGAGGAAGAAGGATCAGATAGTCTGCGGAGGGTGGTGTGGAGACAAGAGGTGCGAAGCTGAGAGGTTGAGCTGCAGAAGGCGAGCTCCCTTAGCTTGAGAGCGCACAGAACTGGAGCCTGGTCTCCACAGTGGTACGGATACTGACGGTCCTACCACAGATACCAGAGGAGTAGGAGGCTGTAAATGCCCAGCTCTCACCAAAGACTTGGGACACAACAGCAATTGAATAGAGAGCCAGGACTCAGGAGAGGAGTCCCCGAGAGAGGCTACAGCTGTCTGTCATACAAGTATAGTTCTAGGAACATCTGAAGAGAGGCATTTCAGAGTAACTAAGTACTGGAAGTGCTAGGAAGGAGACTGCACAGCCCTTCTGCTGAGAGAGAATCCTGATCTGCTTCCAGGCTAACCTGCCCCAATACCATCTGTGATCAGGACTCTGGACTGCATATACTCAGTAAAGGTACAGAAACTACAACCGCTGTGTCTTGTCTGTTCCCTACGCTTTCAGCACTGCTACATCCCCGTGGCAGCTACATCTACACTGCCCTGGGACTACAGCTCCACCTGTGGGGAGCTTTACCATCTAAGCTGCACATACCATCAGTCCCAGCGGATCTGTATGCAGCGTTGGCCTAACACCATGTTTGCCAAACACCACGGGTGGCGTCACGAACTATTGTACCATTAACTACATCTCCCATTGCTTGGGCGCCCAGGGCCACGGACCGGGTCACCGCTGCTGTGACACATTCCCCTGACACCGGCCCGGTACCGAGTACCCCACAGCCCTGGGAGGGCGACCCAGGGACAATAGTCGCAATCCCTTTATATCTACTATAATAATTCTTTTTCTTTGATTTTTCTACCTTGGGGATTAGTGGGTTATGCTTAATTCATGACCCGATATACATCTATTGATGTATGTATGTGTTTTTATATAATAAAAATTAATTTAAACTAGTGGAATAAAGGTTACATTTTAGTTCCACATATCTTTTCTGTTTCTCTATTGATTCCAAGTTTGGGTTCAGTTGTCTCTGGGCACTCGGCATGGTGGGAGGAAGGAGGATCAGGGTGAGGAATATGCGGTCCAGACTCACGGCTACTCAGACTTGACCGTGTGGAAGACAGTGGTGGCAAACAGGGCCGGCCCGAACGTATAGGCGAACTAGGCGGCCGTCTAGGGCGCCGACCCAAAGGGGGCGCCAGACAAAAAATAGAAAAAATTATAAAAAATCTTTTCAAAAGGCAAAAAGTTTTAGGGATGAAAAGAAAAGTGTACATATTTAAGGGAAAATATGACGCAAGAGAAGTGGGTTGGGTTGGCAACAATTTCGATAGAATCTGAAGTTGCTAAACAAATTAATCTCGGTGACTTAGTGTCATACTTTTCAAAAAAAAAGGCAAGGAAACAAAAATTTTAATTACCTATGGTCGTTTTTGTTTTGTGTTATTGATTACTTTGTATATATTTGTCCTATACAACTTCTCAGAAGATTAAAGAGTTAGGAGAGAGTTAATTAATCATTGTTGTTGTGGTTTATTTTGCTCCTAAATTTATATCCCAAGTTTTCATCTACTGCCAATAATAGTAGGGGCGCAACAAAATAGTTTCGCCTATGGCGCCGTAATCTCTTGGGCCCCTGGTGGCAAAGTGACTGGAAGCATTATCCACTGTACAACCAACAACCTTTTGACACTGCTCTGGCTTCAATAGTGCTGTCTTGCTGCGGTCCCCTAGTGATTCGGACGGGAAGGTTGAGTGAGAAGATGTGGGTGTTTGTTGTGGCCTAATTTCAGCTTGGCCTCGGCCTCTGCATGCACCATCACATTCACTTCCCTGTCTCTTGCCATGTGCCTCGTCCATTTAAATGGACTACAATACTTTCCACATTCACTACAAATGGCTGAATTTGGAGCGAACTTATATGTAATCCGTGTGTGGGAAAATCACAGTTTAAAATATCTTGAAACGCCCAAATTTGTAGCCCACAGAGAGATGAGGCGTCTGACTGAGATACCACACTGTTCAATATGTGGAATGTATTTTTCCATTTTCTACCGCAAAATAGTGTATAGAACTAGGGGACACAGCAAAAAAAGGTGAATGGAGGCCTCAAATGCCACAATTTGTAGCCCACAGATAGATGAGGCGTGTGACGGAGATAGCCACTTTCAAATATCTGGTCGGTATTTTTTTTTATTTGGAAAGCAAAATTGTGTCAATAACTAGGCTAAGACACAAAAAAAAATTCCATGGAGGCCTGAAATGGTACAATTTAGAGAGCAATGATATGCGATCCGTATGGTGGACAAAACCCAGTGTAAAATATCTGCCCTGTACAGAAGCTAAATATTTTTTGGGCAGCAAAATGGTGTCAAGAAATTGTATGACACCTGTAGCGCCGGGGGGTTTGTACCTTGCTTCTCCGGCATTACTTTGCATATCTCTGCTTTAACCCTTTGCTCCTCTCCCCCTAACTAGCAGGGATACTGTTGTCTGTTACCTGTATGGATGCTGCTCAGTTCCCTTACAGCACAGTCAGCACAGGAACTGAGGCTTAGGGTACCTGGCAGCGGCTGCAAGCCTGGACACACATGGAAAGTCATGCACCAGCTGCAGAGGACCTTGCATCCCACGGATAGCTTCCACAGCGGCAGCCAGGGACCGCACATCTGGATGGTCATACAGTGGCGCAAAGACATCACAACACATGTACAGCTACGCAGCGGAGCAGGGAACTGAATCTCCTTTAAAAACCAAATTTTTAATTTAATCCTTTTAAAACCACCTAACCCAGTGTAGAAAGGTACAAAAACCAAATAGATGCAGAATATAACTTCACCAAGCACCTGCCTGCCCAAACCCTACAATAAACCTAATCTCGCTCCTTCCTTGCTGTGGAGGTTGGCACCCTAAGAAACGATTGTTTGGTGCCCCGCTCAACGTGGACTGTCCCTCTCTTCTCTGGTTAAACCCTATCAATATACACTCACTGGCCACTTTATTAGGTACACCATGCTAGTAACGGGTTGGACCCCCTTTTGCCTTCAGAACTGCCTCAATTCTTCGTGGCAGAGATTCAACAAGGTGCTGGAAGCATTCCTCAGAGATTTTGGACCATATTGACATGATGGCATCACACAGTTGGCGCAGATTTGTCGGCTGCACATCCCTGATGCGAATCTCCCGTTCCACCACATCCCAAAGATGCTCTATTGGATTGAGATCTGGTGACTGAGGAGGCCATTTGAGTACAGTGAACTCATTGTCATGTTCAAGAAACCAATCTGAGATGATTCGAGCTTTATGACATGGCGCATTATCCTGCTGAAAGTAGCCATCAGATGTTGGGTACATTGTGGTCATAAAGGGATGGACATGGTCAGCAACAATACTCAGGTAGGCTGTGGCGTTGCAACGATGCTCAATTGGTACCAAGGGGCCCAAAGAGTGCCAAGAAAAAATTCCCCACACCATGACACCACCACCACCAGCCTGAACCGTTGATACAAGGCAGGATGGATCCATGCTTTCATGTTGTTTACGCCAAATTCTGACCCTACCATCCGAATGTCGCAGCAGAAATCGAGACTCATCAGACCAGGCAACGTTTTTCCAATCTTCTACTGTCCAATTTCGATGAGCTTGTGCAAATTGTAGCCTCAGTTTCCTGTTCTTAGCTGAGAGGAGTGGTACCCAGTGTGGTCTTCTGCTGCTGTAGCCCATCTGCCTCAAAGTTCGACGCACTGTGTGTTCAGAGATGCTCTTCTGCCTACCTTGGTTGTAACGGGTGGCAATTTGAGTCACTGTTGCCTTTCTATCAGCTTGAACCAGTCTGCCCATTCTCCTCTGACCTCTGGCATCAACAAGGCATTTCCGGCCACAGAACTGCCGCTCAATGGATTTTTTTTCTTTTTCGGACCATTCTCTGTAAACCCTAGAGATGGTTGTGAGTGAAAATCCCAGTAGATCAGCAGTTTCTGAAATACTCAGACCAGCCCTTCTGGCACCAACAATCATGCCACGTTCAAAGGCACTCAAATCACCTTTCTTCCCCATACTGATGCTGGGTTTGAACTGCAGGAGATTGTCTTGACCATGTCTACATGCCTAAATGCACTGAGTTGCCGCCATGTGATTGGCTGATTAGAAATTAAGTCTTAACACACAGTTGGACAGGTGTACCTAATAAAGTGGCCAGTGAGTGTAGGTAGGAAAACTATATAGTGAAGGAAAGAAATGAAAGGAATAGATCCGTATATATATATATATATATATATATATATATATATATATAACATCACACAGGTTACTCTATGGGTATGGCAGTACAGAAGCAAAACAAAAAATCTCAAAAAACATGCCAAAAATCTGCCGGCTCAATGGCTATCTTGCGAATCTTAATACAATAGTCTTACACAAAAACAATATAGCATCAGCAGAAAGCATGTAGCTCAGCTTGTCCCATGGATTACGTAGGGAAGACCATAAGAGAACTGAGGGTGAGGGTGGGCGAACATTTATGTGACATTAAGAATAAACGTGACACACTGGTAGCCCGTCACAGGAATGAGATACATGGTGGATGCCTAAATGAAATCACTTTCAGCATGATAGAACTGGTCAGACCCAAGACTATAGGAGGAGCTCTGCATAAGATCATACAGAGACGAGAGGCGGAATGGATTTTTAGATTAGAGTCCCTCACCCCGAAGGGGTTAAATGAGTGCCTATCCTATGCTTGTTTCATTTGATTATTTGTTTGTTCTGGTTTGAATTCCTGATTTGGCTAATACCCCCTTTTCACATGTGTATGCCATTTAGCATGTTAAAAAACATGCTCTTGATTGTGGGATTGTATTGGTATTAGACTTGAGCGAAACGGGTCGGTCATATTCAAAAGTCGTCGACTTTCGCTGAAGTCGGGTTTCATGAAACGAAACCCGACCATAGCGTGAGGTCGGCCACGAGGTCGGCGACCAGAGCGCCAAAGTCGCGTTTCAAAAGATGCTTCCAGCGCCCTTTTTCAGCCAATGATGGAGGACGCACACTGTGGGCAACGCGATTACATAGGCATCGGTTACCACCATCTTTGAGAAGGGCATGCAAGTGATTGGCTGGCTTTGTGTGGCGTCACAGGGGCTATAAAAGGGCGTGAACGCCGACCGCCATCTTACTTCTGCCGATATTAGCATTAGGGAGAGCTGCTGCTGCTGTTTCTGTAGGGAGAGCGTTAGGCAGGGAAGAAGAACCAAAAAACTGCTTCTGCTGTTAGCTATTTCCACTTACAACACAGCACTTTGTGTGCAGTGACAGGGGAGGCTCTATTTTTGTGCATCAGCTCTGTTGGTTATTAGTTTGCCTTATAAGGCTCCCTGATAGCTGCATTGCTGTTTGCACACTGCTTTTTTGAAAGCAAAAATACTTTTCTTCCTCTTTTCTGCAGTTACCAAGCGTTCATTTTTCCACCCTTTTGTGTGTGCAGCAGTCCTGCTAATTAGGCTGCCTGCGTCCATACTTGGACTGAGAGCATCATTGTCAGCGTCCTCAAATCTCTAGTGAGATCCAAATTCTCACCAATCCTATAGACACCCTCCACCTTGTCATACACCATCCAATTTCAGCCTGTTACATTGAGGTGTAATCTCTCCTGGGCCTGAGACAATTGTTCAGCGAGATTCCATATCTCACCAATAGTAGATACACCTTCTACCTTGTTTTACAGTACCATATAGCTGGTGGTATTTTGGGTACATTTTCACAAAAATGAGCAAGTATGGTGGAAGACGCCATGGAAGTGGGCGGGGGTTGCCAGCTGGTCCCGATGGTGGTGGTGGTGGTGTTGCATCTGTTGGTAGTGGCAAAAGCACAATAGTACCTAAGGCAGGAGGTGTTGAGCCTGCATCATTGTCTGGCTCCACAAGGCCTCGAAGGCTCTCTTTTCTTGGAGTAGGTAAACCACTTTTAAAGCCGGAGCTTCAGAAACAAGTTTTGGCTTACATTGCTGACACAGCCTCCAGCTCTCTCGCCTCCTCTTCTGAAGTTTCAAAAAATAAAAGCACTGAGTCATCATTGGAGGCTCCTGGTCAGGAACAACACTTTTCCTTGTGTCCTTCACCCCTACCAAAAGTGAAGGATGTGGCAGGCCACACTATCGATTACTGCATGGAGCTCTTTTCATATACCATGCCTGGGTTATCAAGTCAAATCGTGAATTCCCCAGTCCAAGAAGTATCTGACATGGAGTGCACTGATGCACAGCCACTGCTAGATTTTTCTGCTGGTACATTCACTCAGAGCACTACATTGTCCTCGCAGTGTACTGAGGCAGAGTCAGACCGTGATGAAACTCAGGTGCCCCTTCCCGCATACTATACCACCTTACACGGTGACACAGAGGAAGGTGCACATGAAATTGAAGAGAAGGTGATGGATGACCCAGTTGTTGACCAAGATTGGCATCCATTGGGGGTAGAGGGTGCTGCTACCAATAGCTCAGAAGAGGAGGAGGAGTATCCGCAGCAGACAGCGACATCGCAACAGCTGTTATCTGGCATGACCGTAGCAATCCAAAAACGTGTTACAGAAACCAAAAGGGTTGCAGGACAGCTTGGCCAGACGGTCAAATTAGCACAGCGTGCAAGGTCTCAAAATGTCTTCCATAGTAGGAAGAGTGCAGTGTGGCACTTTTTTGAACAAAATCCTAATGATCAGGCAAAAGTTATCTGTAAGAAGTGTGCAAAGACCTTTAGCCGAGGGAAAAATCTGAGAAATTTGAATACCAGTTGCATGCTTAGACATTTAACCACCATGCAATTGCAAGCGTGGACGGACTACCAAACCTCACGTACCACATGTACACCTGCTCCGAATGAAGGTAGTCAGCAACGCTACATCGCTTCCCCCACTGTAAGTCAACTGGTTAGCACACCAGCAGCAAATGTCGAGGTGTCGTCGGAAGGGCTAAGCAGTCATGGAATCAGAATTGTTAGGGTCGGCGGAACGCACCAGGTATAAAAAATAATAGGAGGTGCGTTCGCCGCCCGGGGTCCACCGTGCAGTAGATGGTAAGACCGCTGCTGGGTAATGGCAGATGCACCAGAAGGTGACGTAGTGCGCACGGGTTAACTATAGCTGCAAGCGTCGGCGCCGAGAACCGGGCACCGACGGACGCTAGTGTAGGCGTGGAAAGCACTGTGGCGTGTAGCTTGCCACAATCTTGAGCTGACTAACCCAACATACAGTCACCATTCGTAGTATCCAAGGGAAGGGATTTCATAATAAGTCAGTCACCAGTCCATGCATCCATCACCATACATACACAGCATAATAAGCTACACTAGCGCATGGCTGAGCTGCCATGCGGGCTTTTTATAGCCATGCACTTCCGGGACCTTCCAGTACCCTGGAAAGGACCAATCAGATCCGACGCAGGACCTGAGCATGTGACCCCTGCTCTCCAGTGAGAGGTCACCTTGCGGGCATGCCCAGTAGCACGGCACGAGGACTTAGTCTCTGGAGCGGTTCCCTGCAGAGCAGGTTGCGCTACCATTGCTGCACCAGAGGTGGCAGCAACATCCAAGCTGTCACAGCAAGTCTGAGCAACACGCCTGGCTCGCCGTGATTGCTGAGCAGCACCCGGGGTGGTCGGAGGATAAAGGGAGACCGCTGGATGTCTGGCTCTGGATTCCCGCTGTGCAGTGTCAGGAATCTGACGCCTAACATTACCCCACTCCTAAGGCCCCCGCTTCACTGCGATCAGGAGCGGTGTGTGGATGTTTTCCACCGGCTCCCAGGTCCGAGCCTCGGGCCCATGACCCTTCCAATCCACTAAATAAAATTTTTGCCACGGACAAACCTGCGCCCAACGATGGCATTAACCTCAAACTCGTCAAACGGCAAGTCTGACGACCCGGCCAATGACTCAGAAAACCGGGCCATGTGAACTGGTTTGAGGAGGGACACATGAAACACGTCCGAAATGGCTAAATGTGGAGGAAGAGCCAGACGGTAGACCACCGAGCTAATTCGCTCGAGGACCTTGATCGGTCCAATATATCGCGGAGCGAACTTAGGGGACTCGACCCGTAGTTTGATATTTCGGGTGGAGAGCCACACCATGTCGCCAGGGGAGAAGCTAGGAGCGGGTCGCCGATGCGTGTCGGCGGACACCCTCATCCTTTCCTTAGACGCACGGATAGCATCCTGAGTGCGATCCCAAATGTCCCGGGCCTCCACTGCCCAGTCTGCCACCCTGGAGTCAGTGGAGGACACTGGCATCGGAACAGGGACGCGTGGATGTTGGCCGTAGTTTAGGAGGAAGGGCGTCTGACCAGTGGAATCAGCCACCGCATTGCTTAGGGCAAATTCAGCCCAAGGTAGCAAGGATGCCTAGTCATCCTGCCTGGCAGAGACAAAATGCCGCAGGTAGGTAACCAAGGTCTGTTTGGCTCTCTCGACCAAGCCATTCGTCTCGGGATGGTAAGCGGAGGACAGATTTAGCTCGATGCTGAGTAAGCTGCAGAGCTCTCTCCAAAACCGAGACGCAAACTGGGGACCTCGGCCACTCACGATTTTGTCCGGCATGCCATGCAAACGAAATACGTGCTTAATGAACAAAGTGGCAAGACCACGAGCAGAAGGCAAGCATGTGAGTGGCACCAGATGTTCCATTTTGGAAAAATGGTCGGTGACCACCCAGATGACCGTACTGCCACCAGACTTGGGCAGGCCAACTATGAAATCCATGCCACCATCTCCCACGGTCTATCCGCCACTGACAAGGGATACAACAGCCCTGCCGGCCTCTGCCTAGAGGGTCTGTTCCGAGCACACGAGATGCATGCTTGCACGTATTCCTTAACATCTCGAGCCATATGTGGCCACCAGAATGACCTAGCCAGGAGTTCGGTGGTCCGTTTATTGCCAAAATGGCCACCTACCCTGGAGGCGTGTGACCAGGCAAAAACCTCCGGCCGTAGCTGAGGAGGCACAAAGGTCTTGCCTGGTGGCACTGACTCAAGAGCGACTGGAGCCACGGTCGTAAAACTCTCTGGCGGGAGAATTAACCGAGGCTCAGCCTCTCCTTCTTCCACTGAGACCACCGAGCGTGAGAGAGCATCCGCACGGACGTTCTTTTCCCCTGATAGGTAGTGCAGAGTGAAGCGGAAGCGAGAAAAGAAGAGCGACCACCTAGCCTGACGTGAGTTCAGGCGCTGGGCCGTCTGCAAGTAGACCAAATTTTTATGATCCGTATATACCTGGAAGGGAAAGCGAGCCCCCTCCAGGAGATGTCTCCACTCTGAAAAGGCCAACTTCATGGCCAGCAGCTCCCTGTCACCGATGGAGTAATTCTTCTCCGCCGGTGAGAAGGCCTTCGAGAAGAAGAAGCATGGATGCTTCCGACCTTGAGCATCCTTCTGGAAAAGGACTGCTCCTGCACCGACGGAAGAGGCATCTACCACCAGAATAAACGGTTTATTCACATCGGGACGATGTAAAATGGGAGCGCCAGCAAAATGAGATTTTATAGCCGAGAAGGCCTTGGAGACCTGTTCAGACCAAGCGTTGGGGTTAGCTCCTTTCTTGGTGAGAGCAACCAAAGGAGCCACCAGTGTGGAAAAATGTGGTATAAACTGGCGGTAGTAATTCACGAACCCCAAAAAGCGCTGCACCGCTTTAAGTGAATGAGGTTTCTGCCAGTCCATCACCGCTTGTAGTTTGGCAGGATCCATGGCCAGCCCCTGGGCCGAGATGATATAGCCTAGGAACGGCAAGGACTCCTGCTCAAGCTGACACTTCTTCAGCTTGGCAAAGAGGGAATTCGCCCACAGACGGTCGAAGACCCTGCAGACGTCCCTCCGGTGGGTAGTCAAGTCTGGTGAAAAGATGAGTATATCATCCAGATATACCACCACCGAGGTAGAAAGCATGTCATGGAAGACGTCGTTGACAAAATCCTGGAAGACAGCTGGCGCATTACAAAGGCCAAAAGGCATAACCAGATATTCGGAATGGCCATCCCTGGTATTAAAAGCTGTCTTCCATTCGTCTCCTTCGCGAATGCGGATCAGGTTGTATGCCCCTCGCAGATCCAACTTAGTAAAGATCCGGGCCCCTCGCAACCTGTCAAACAACTCAGAGATCAAGGGTAGAGGGTATTTGTTTTTAACTGTGATCGCATTGAGACCTCTGTAGTCAATGCAGGGGAATAACTCTCCGCTCTTCTTCTGAACGAAGAAGAACCCTGCACCAGTCGGTGACACCGACTTTCTGATAAAGCCTCTAGCCAGGTTCTCCCGGATGTATTGTGACATAGCTTCTGTCTCAGGGAGAGATAGTGGATACACACAGCCTCTAGGAGGTTCTGTGCCTGGCATGAGGTCTATCGGGCAGTCGTAAGGACGGTGCGGCGGAAGTGTCTCTGCAGATTTTTTGGAGAAGACGTCCGCATATTGGTGGTAGGGTTTAGGTAGCGCGGAGAGATCCGCAGGCACTTCAGTGGAAGCCACCTGAAGACTGCCCCTCAGACTCGCAGTCCTTGCTCCAGGCCAGTATCTTCTCTGTCGCCCACTCGATATGAGGAGAGTGGCACCGAAGCCAGGGAACCCCGAGCAGCACCTGATCGATGCCGTCTGGCAGGATTAGCAAGGACAGAGTTTCATGATGAGAGGGTGAGATAGTGAGCCCTAGTGGAGCTGTCTGATGGGTCACCTGAGAGGGTAATGGTGCTCCGTTAACCACCCTGATGGTCAGAGGCTGAGGTAATAGTACCAGGGGAATGGCGTGTTTCTGGGCGAAGGTAGAAGACATAAAGTTCCCCTCGGCCCCAGAGTCCACGGTAACCTCTGCCTCCCAGGTGGAGGCCCCACTGTCTAGGGTACCCCGGAATGCCAGTTTGGGTGAGAAAGGTTTCGTATTGGACTGCCCACCACCTACGGCCACAGGACGTGGGCGTTTTTTCGCCTGCAGAGGACACGTGCTAGCCGGGTGACCAAATTGTCGGCACTGATAGCAAGGTATAGAGCTTCGCATCGGGCGTGGTTTAGGGCCGGTGCAAGACACCTCCATAGGTTCGGAGGGTGAAAGCTCCTGTGCGGGGTATGTTAGCGGCTCAGTGAATGTGGGAGCCAATATAACCCTGCGTCTGGATTGTGCACGTTCCAGCCCGCGCTCTGTAAACCGGAGGTCAATGCGGGTGGCGAAGGCAATTAATTCCTCCAGACATGTGGGAACCTCTCTGGTAGCTAGAGCATCTTTGACGTGCTCAGCTAACCCTCTCCAAAACACCGGGACCAATGCTTTGTCCGGCCACTCTAATTCGGAAGCCAGTGTCCGGAACCGGACGGCATAATGGCTAACCGAGAGCGACCCTTGTGTTAGAGAAAGTAATTGGATAGAGGTGTCGTGGGTGATCCGTGGTCCCAGAAAGACCTGCTTCAGGGCCGCGAGGAATTGTGCAGCACCATGAACCACGGGATCATCACGTTCCCACAATGGCGTGGCCCACTGTAATGCTCTGCCAGACAAAAGTGACACAATAAACCCCACCTTAGCCAGCTCTGTAGGAAACCGTGCAGCCAGTAACTCGAGCTGAAGTGAGCACTGACTGACGAATCCCCTACAGGTGGCGCTGTCACCCGCAAATTTATCTGGAAGCGGGAGGCGAGAAAGTGTTGGCATGGGAAAAAGAGCGGGCGCACGTGAGACAGCCTCGGCGACTGTCTGGACAGCAGCTAGTGCGGTATTCGCAGCTGAGTTGGCGCTCTCAATAGCCGCCAACCTGCTCTCCAGCTGCCGATTATAGCCCTGCAACTGCTGCACGTCTGCCATTGCCAGCCAGACCCTGGTGCTAGTGTAATGTTAGGGTCGGCGGAACGCACCAGATATAAAATAATAGGAGGTATGTTTGCCGCCCGGGGTCCACCGTGCAGTAGATGGTAAGACCGCTGCTGGGTAATGGCAGATGCACCATAAGGTGACGTAGTGCGCACGGGTTAACGTCACCCGAACGCTAGGAGCGGCTCTGTTCAGACACAGAGTCGCTTGGCAGAAATAAATGTAAAGACGCTGGCCCTGTTAACGTCACAGGAGTCGGCGTGTGGCGTCGCAGCCGCGAACACCAATAGCTGCTGTTAATGCAGCGCAGCGGCAACTATAGCTGCAAGCGTCGGCGCCGAGAACCGGGCACCGACGGACGCTAGTGTAGGCGTGGAAAGCACTGTGGCGTGTAGCTTGCCACAATCTGGAGCTGACTAACCCAACACACAGTCACCATTCGTAGTATCCAAGGGAAGGGGTTTCATAATAAGTCAGTCATCAGTCCATGCATCCATCACCATACATACACAGCATAATATGCTACACTAGCGCATGGCCGAGCCGCCATGCGGGCTTTTTATAGCCATGCGCTTCCGGGACCTTCCAGTACCCTGGAAAGGACCAATCAGATCCAACGCAGGACCTGAGCATGTGACCCCTGCTCTCTAGTGAGAGGTCACCTTGCGGGCATGCCCGGTAGCACGGCACGAGGACTTAGCCTCTGGAGCGGTTCCCTGCAGAGCAGGTTGCGCTACCATTGCTGCACCAGAGGTGGCAGCAACATCCAGGCTGTCAGAGCAAGTCTGAGTAACACGCCTGGCTCGCCGTGTTTGCTGAGCAGCACCCTGGGCGGTCGGAGAATAATGTGAGACCGTTGGATGTCTGGCACTGGATTCCCGCTGTGCAGTGTCAGGAATCTGATAACTAACAACAATGTTATTGCTACGAAAGACTGAATCTAGGCCATCAGCAACACCCCAACACCATCACCAACCCTCTCTCACTCTGCCATTTCCACCATATGCAGTTCTCAAGTCCAGCTCACCCTACCAGAGAATCTGAGTAGGACAAGAAAGTTCTCATCCGCGTATACTGGCTTTGAACGGCCACATTGCCAAACTAATCTCGTTACAGATGATGCCCTACTGGTTGGTTGAAAGCAAAGCTTTCTGCGAGCTCATGGCCTACGCAGTACCACGCTATGACCTACCCAGTCGGCACTTCTTTTCGCGAAAAGCCATTCCAGCCCTCCACGTGCATGTGAAAGACCGCATTGTCTATGCAATGAAGCAATCAGTGAGTGGAAAGGTGCACCTCACAAGAGATGCTTGGTCCAGTAGGCATGGCCAGGGCCGTTACGTGTCCATCACTGCGCACTGGGTTAATGTGGTGGATGCAGGGTCCACAGGGGACAGCGGCGGTGGGACAGTGCTGCCTAGCTCACGGTATAGGAAACAGTTGGCTGTAGGCGTTCGACCCTCCTCCTCCTCCTCCAGAAGCGAAAGCTCGTCCAGAGCGCAGTCGCACGAGCACTCCATCCGCAGTTGCTAGTGTTGCACACGAGGTGTCCCAGTATCAAACAGCTAGTGGTAAGCGTCAGCAGGCTGTGTTGAAGATGATGTGTTTGGGCGACAACAGACACACCGCGGAGGTACTGGCTGACTACTTGCAGCGACAAACTGAGTCATGGCTGGGCAGTCTACATCTTGAGGCAGGCAAGATAGTTAGTGATAACGGCCGGAAGTTTGTGGCAGCCATAGCCCTTTCAAAACTCTGACACATACCTTGCCTGGCTCACACCTTGAACCAGGTGGTGCAGTGCTTCCTCAATAATTATCCAGAGCTAACACCCCTGCTACATAAGGTGCGAAGACTGTGCTCGCACATCTGCCGGTCGCCCGTACACTCCAGTCGTATGCAGAAGCTGCAGCAATTGCTCCACCTTCCCAAGCACCGCCTAATTATCGACGTTGCAACAAGGTGGAACTCCACCCTGCATATGGTTCAGAGCCTGTGCGAACAGAGGCAGGCTGTAATTCATTTGTGGGAGGATACACGGGCAGACAGTTTGCAAGCAGACATGGAGTTGTCTGGTGTGCAGTGGTCGAAGCTGAAAGACCTCTGTAAAGTCCTTCAGTGTTTTGATGAAAGCACACGGCTGGTAAGCGCAGACGACGCCATCATAAGCATGAGCATCCCACTTATTCATCTGCTCATGCAAACTTTGACGCACATTAAGGAGGGAAGCCTTGATGACAGTCAGCCGTAGTCTGCTCAGGGAAGTCTCGTGGACGAGGTGGAAAAAGAAGAGGAAGAGGAGGAGGAGGAGGATGATGGGGATGATTATTTTGGGGAGGAGGATGCTTCTCAGGGGGCAAGAAAAAATGTTGGTGTGGCAAGGTCAGGTACAGGGTTTGTTCGTGACTGGAGGGATTTGGATTTGCCAGAAAGTGCTCCTCCACCCAGCACTCGCAGTGCATCATTGACACCTGGAACATTGGCCCACATGTCAGATTATGCCTTGCAGATCCTAAAAAGGGACCCCCGCATTGCCAAAATGATGAATGATGACGACTACTGGTTGGCCAGCATCCTGGATCCATGTTATAAAGACAAATTCCAAAACATCATGTCACAGGAGAACCTAGAGCTAATATTGGCTAACAAACAAGCAACTCTGGTAAACCGTTTGTTTGAGGCATTCCCAGCACACAGCGGTGGTGATGTTTTTCCAACGAGCCGTAGGGGGCAACATGGAAGAGGTGTTCGTGGTGCACATGTAGGGAAGGTGACCTGACGGACGGACGGACTAGTCAGAGTGAAGAAAGATAGGTTTGCACAGTGTAGGTAGGAGACAGTGATTACAGTGGGGAAACAACTAGAAAAGTGTAGTGGACGTGCAGTACCTTGGGATGACCATTAGATGGCAGGGTGGAGTGTGAGCAAAGGACTTTACAGCAGCTTAGGGCTTTAGAAACCGTTGGTCATGGGGGGCGTGGTGACAGTTAGTGACAGTTTCAAGGAACCGGGGAAGTTATAAATACTGAGGGAGGGTTCCAGAAAGTTCCAGTCCCCAGGGGGAGCTCAGGTGACAGGAGGACTACGACAGTCTGTGCACTCTGAGGAGAATCCAGACCAGGGGGACTGAGGAGAGAGGACGTCAGGGGGGTGGTCCTGACAGGAAAGGACCGCAGTTGAGACGAGGTACTGGGTGTAAGACACCGTATGTGACACGACGACTGAGCAGTAGAAGCGCTGTTGGTTAATGGGCCTAAGGCGGCCACAGTGACGGAACTGTCAGGAGCGTCGACAGTAAAGGAGGGGACGGTGTGTGCAGACACGTCTCCAGTGTACGGTGTGAGAAGCGGCTCTGGAAACGGAGGGCCGCGAGGTGTGCCGTCAGTCGGACGGCAAGTGAAGCAATAAACTTGGACCTGTTGCACCCAGAATCTGCCTCCATCGTGTCTCTGTTGTCATCTCTGCGCGGTATAAAAGTAGGACCACCCCCCCCAGCTCGGCACCCCACCACCGACACTACATTTGGCGTAGTCGGCAGGATAGCCGCCGCTAATACGCTATCTTCTGCGGCAGGCCTGCAACTGAAGGACTGAGGAAAACTTGGACTGCTCTATTTCGGATTATAAACACCTGTGGACTAAAAATTACTGACCTGTGGATTACAAATTGGGACGCTGTGTCGGATCTGTGTTGCTTGCAGAGGATCCAAGGCAGTAGCTGATTCTGCCCAAGATGGCGGTATTACTTCAGCGCAGAGGAGAGGTCCGGGTGTTTGCAGTTGTTCAGAATGGACTGGGACCCCCTCCAACGTACCCCAAAAGGAAGCAATATATGCCCGGAGACCGACGTTTCCATATATTGGACCCTGGCAGATGGATGGAAAGGTCTGCCAACGCCCCACCCAGCAGGAGGAGTGGCACAGAAGAAAAACTTGGCTGCGGCTGTCTGACGCCATTCGAGTGCTGCCCAACGGACGGTATGAGATGCTGCGGGTGTCGGGGCATCGGCCGCCTAGAGTGGCAATGACGGCGAGAGATGGAGCTGCAACAGAAGTCATCTTCAGATTTACGGGCAGGCAGCGGGATGCTGAGCCGGGGAGCGGAGCCTGAGGGGAGTCAGCGAGAACGGCTGCCACCAATACCAGCAGAGGACTTCTCAGCGGAGCCCCCGAGTCCGGAGGGAAGGCCCGCAGGACAGTGGAGCAAGGAACGGAGGCTGCGGGGAAACTGCGTGATGATGAAACGGAGGCCGCAGCGCCGGGGAAGGTGAGAGTACCCCCGGCCCTACCAGTGCCTCCGCAAGCGGCCCCCACCATTCTGCTGTAGCACGCGGCACCCTGCGCACCGGAAGGCCTAGTTACCACGGGCCCCGTGGTGTATGCAGAGCTGAGCGAGGCCCCCGCTCATGTCCCCGAACTACCCCGCCCGGAGTCACCAGTGCAGAGCTCACCCAAAGAAGACGCTGCTGTGCTTTCCCTGCTAATAGCAGCTGCATCGTTGAAATCGGCCGTTACTCCGGCTCCGTTGGAACTAGTGGATGCGGCCTGTCCTGAGGCCGCGGTTATGCCGCTGCTGGAGTCGGCTGCGACTGATTTAGCGGGCCCTGTGATTCCAGCCCCCGAGGACCCGGTTCTCCCCATTTGCCACCTGACCCCAGCGGCTGCTGGGCCGCAGAAATCTTCGGCCGTTTCTGTCTTGCGGTCTTTTTCCGCGGAGTCCCGCCCACCGGACTCCAGGGCCCGTGCTGTTCCCTCCGTGTGGGAAGCGGAGGTGATCAGGAAGAAAAAGGCCCGGGAGCAGGAAGTGTGGAACCTGCTCCACACTCAAGGAGAGGCCGTCATGGAAAAGAAGAGGACTTGAATGGACACCCTCAGTATCCCCGTGGAGCCCTCACCTCTGTCCATTGAGAGTGGTATAGACTGTCAGGAGTTCGATGCACCGTTGTGCAGATTATAAGGACAGTTGCATTTAGAAAAAAGTTTTGTTGTTGTTTAACTGATGCAACTATTTTCTCTCTCTCTCTCTTTCTTTCTTCTTTCTATGTTCTTTATATACGAAAATATGTTTACCTGACAGAACGGGGATATGGAAAGCGGAGGAGTGTCCAGGTCCAAGGAAGGGGGGAGGAGGAAAGAAGACATGCAATGTTATGTTGTTATATGTTGGTTTTAAAATGAGCAAAAGAAAAAAAAAAAAAAAAATTATAAAAAATGGGGTACTTGTGCTATTATAAAGTTGTATGATGTATAATATGCAAAGTAAAATGCAACAGGTCCGGGTAAGGGAAGGTCTGCGGGACCAAAGGAAAGTGTGAGATCCGGTAGGGATCTAAGAGTTGAGGTCTGGGAGACCGGGACGCCGACCATGACATGTAATTGAAAGAAGGAAAATGAATGGGAAGATGTGAGAAAGACAGCCGTCCTAGGTCAGGTCCCCGACGCCACGGACACCCCTGAAGAAGGAAAGGCAGGCGCCGGCAATGATCTGGTAGGTGAGTGGCCTCGATCATGGCGTACCGGATAGTGAAAGGTAACAGTAGGGGAGAGTAGGGGAAAGATACACGCCGTAGAGAGAATACGGGTGTACCTTGCCCAATTTGAAAGACGTTGTCATGTGGCGTGCGCGCTGGTGAGTAGCAGTAGGCTGCTCAGAGCATAGTGCTCCCAGTATGGTTCGGCCCCCGCAGATAGTGGGTTTGGCTCAACTGCTGGTCCGACAACAGAATGTAGGTGTAGATTCAGAACGACGAAGGCAGGGATGACGATTGTCGAGGACGACAATGGACAAAGGAAGGGGGAGTGTAGGGAAGGTGACCTGACGGACGGACGGACTAGTCAGAGTGAAGAAAGATAGGTTTGCACAGTGTAGGTAGGAGACAGTGATTACAGTGGGGAAACAACTAGAAAAGTGTAGTGGACGTGCAGTACCTTGGGATGACCATTAGATGGCAGGGTGGAGTGTGAGCAAAGGACTTTACAGCAGCTTAGGGCTTTAGAAACCGTTGGTCATGGGGGGCGTGGTGACAGTTAGTGACAGTTTCAAGGAACCGGGGAAGTTATAAATACTGAGGGAGGGTTCCAGAAAGTTCGAGTCCCCAGGGGGAGCTCAAGTGACAGGAGGACTACGACAGTCTGTGCACTCTGAGGAGAATCCAGACCAGGGGGACTGAGGAGAGAGGACGTCAGGGGGGTGGTCCTGACAGGAAAGGACCGCAGTTGAGACGAGGTACTGGGTGAAAGACACCGTATGTGACACGACGACTGAGCAGTAGAAGCGCTGTTGGTTAATGGGCCTAAGGCGGCCACAGTGACGGAACTGTCAGGAGCGTCGACAGTAAAGGAGGGGACGGTGTGTGCAGACACATCTCCAGTGTACGGTGTGAGAAGCGGCTCTGGAAACGGAGGGCCGCGAGGTGTGCCGTCAGTCGGACGGCAAGTGAAGCAATAAACTTGGACCTGTTGCACCCAGAATCTGCCTCCATCGTGTCTCTGTTGTCATCTCTGCGCGGTATAAAAGTAGGACCACCCCCCCCAGCTCGGCACCCCACCACCGACACTACACACACAGCCGAAGTGGCGTTGGACACAAGGGTTTCATGACCATGTTGTGGACTGACTTTTCAAGTACCGCTCACACGACTGGTAATACTGCATCGATGGAAAGTGACAGAAGACAGCAGTTGTCAACTATGGTAACAAACTACTTCTCGTCTCATATCGATGTTCTCCCTCACCGGTCTTTCCCCTTTGACTATTGGGCCAGTAAACTTGACACCTGGCCTGAATTGGCACAATATGCCTTACAGGAGCTCGCTTGCCCTGCTGCTAGTGTGTTATCTGACCAAGTCTTCAGTGCTGCTGGATCAATCCTGACAGAAAAAAGGACCCGTCTGTCGACCCAAAATGCTGATGATCTAACCTTCATTAAATTGAACGATGCATGGGTTTCAAAGGATTTTGTCCCACCCTCCCCTGCTGACACGTAGGTTGCCAGAAAATTGGCTTGCTTTTGTCCTCCTCTTCCTCAGACTTCTCCAATTACTCCATTTACAGCTGCTGAATGTCCAACATCAACATATGCCAATTTTTCCACCTCCCTAACTGGGCTGCCTCCCACCACAGGGCCGGGGTCACCACCCGGCGCATGCACCCGTGCGACTGCCGTTGCCCTGGACATGTGGGTGGGCACACTCTTTGGCAACGGCACTGGCACAAGGTCCCTCATAGTAGAATCAAGTGTCTCTGAAGGTAGGGGTGCACACCCGCCGTCAGACACACCGGCGTACTATGAGAGGCCCTGTGCCAGTACCGCCACCCACGAGTGGGCCCCCCCTGCTTGCTCAGGGCACCAGCACTTGCAATACTTACCTCTCCCTGCTCCACCACTGTGTAGTCTGGCCTGTTAAATACTTCACTGGGACTGCCAATACAAATTTGGTGAAATGATAGATGATGGTCCTGCTGGGCTCTATCTTCAGATGATCAATGGCTTCCATTTGTTATGGACGTCGACTCACAATGAGATGCAGTGGTGGTTTATCATCAGTTTTCACGGTTTTCCGACTCACAGATGTGTGACATTCCTGCCCACATTTTACAATGTGTCCTCTCATGCCGATCCAATAGAATCGCCTACGGCCTGTGGCTTGTGTCTTTTGCACTCCAAAGTTATCTGACAGATCATGATAGGCAGTGAGGACAATGTCTACATCTGTCCCTGAGATCACAATTTGATGGAGATGAGTAACAGTGATGGGTTCCACGGTACTGCGATACAGCAAACCTTTCTTCACAAGAACTGTTTTCGCTGTCTCCACAGACAAAGTAATTGAGGATCAGCATCGCCTCTGAGAATTCTACTGGGAGTTTTTACCGTGATTAGTAATTCCAAAATTTCTGTAATCACTCAACTTTCCGTCTGTACTTGTATCCATCTCGTTTCCTCTTGCGGAGAGTCCTTACTGTCTTACTGAGACTGAAATATATAAGAAGATTGAAAAATACCCCAACAGTGTATACTGGTGCACGCTTTGAGTACATTACCCTTTTTCTACTTTTTAGATTCTTGTCTAATCCATACTGAGGCTGTGAGTGTCTTTGTCGGACTCCGGAAATATACACGCAGATTTTTAATGTTTAAACTATGCTATATATACCTGCTATCCTGTGATACTGTACTCTTTCTCAACTTTGTACAATCTTGTCGAATCCATACTGGGCCTGAGACCCTCTGAGTCTGCCTCCTGATATATAGACATAGGTTTTTAATGTTTAAACTATGCTATATATACCTGTTATCCGGTGATACTGTACCCTTTCTCAACTTTCTACAATCTTGTCGAATCCATACTGGGCATGAGAACGTCTGAGTCTGCCTCCTGAAATATCTACGGAGATTTAGAATGTTTAAACTATACTATATATACCTGCTATCTGATGATACTGTACACTTTTTCTACTTTTTATATTCTTGTCTAATCCATACTGAGCCTGCGAGCGTCTCTGTGTGACTGATGGTATATATATAGGGAGATTGACAATCATCCTTTGACTGTATAGAGCTGTACGCTTCTGATACAGTACCATATATCTGATGTTATTTTGGGTTCATTTTCTGCAATATTTTGAAGTTTGGTGGAAGAGGCCACGGACGTGGGCGTGGGGTGGGCCAGCTGGTGCTGATGGTGGTGGTACATCTGCTGGTATGGCAAAATCACAATAGCAGCTAAGGCAGGAGGTGTTGAGCCTGCGTCATGGTCTGGCTCTGGAACGCCTGGAAGGCTACCTTTTCTGGGAGTAGGTTAACCGCTTTTAAAGGCGGAGCATGAGGAACTGGTTTTAGCTTACATTGCTGAAACAGACTCCAGCAAACATGCCCTCCTCTTCTGAAGTTTCAAAAATTGCAAGCACTGAGTCGTCAAGTGCTGGCTCCTGGTCAGGAAGAACCCCTTTTCTTGTGTCCTTCACCCCCACCGAAAGTGAATGATGCAGCAGGCCACACTTCACATTAGTCCATGTAGCTCTTTCCCACATACCATGCCTGGGTTATCAAGTCAAATCGTGAATTCCCCAGTCCAAGATGAATCTGACATCGAGTGTGGGTGGCCAGCCAGGGCAGTGGGGTTAATCGGTACCGGGTCGGTGTCTCAGAGGGATGTGTGGCGGTGACCCGGTCCGTTGGCCTGAATGTCCATGCAAAGGGGTGAATAACGTTTATAGGTGAATGATACGTGAAGCCACCTGTAGTTTATGATCAGATTGACCCGCGCTGCAGTGTCGCTTCTCTGGGACAGATGTTGTGGTGCAGCTAAGATGTAGAAGCCCTGCACAGGTAGGGCCGTAGTCGCAGGGCAGATGAAAGAGTTGGTAGATGGTGTGCAGTGCAGGATGTAGCAGAGCCATGCACCAGGCGCAGGAGAAAGATGACAGACACAGTCGTGCAGTTCCTTTACCTGTACTTGGTAAGTGCCATACAGGACCCAGAGTACAGATGGAGAAGGAGTTGGTCAGCCTGGAAGCAAATTAGGAATTCTGTCTCTGCAGATAGGTAGTGTGGCCTCCGTTCTAGCGCTTATCTGAGGTACTCGCAGTACTGAGTTCACTGAAGTTCCCCCTGTTGACTTTCTTTTGAAACTTTCTCGTATAGCAGGCAGCCGTAGCCTTTTCCTTCTGGCTCACACAAGTCACTGCTGGGGCCTCCGAGCCTTAGTTGGGAACAGAGTATTTACAGCTGCTACTTCCTCCGGTTTCTGCTGCAGGACCGTCAGTGTCCCTACAAACTCGGAGACCAGAATCTGGACTATGCGCTCCAGCTAGGAGTGAGCCTTACTCTAGCTGGAGCTCATTCTATGAGGGGCTCTGTGCCAGTGCCGTCGCCAACGAGTGGTCCCCCCCTGCTTGCTCAGGATCACAGCACTTGCAAAGTTGAAATACTTACCTCTCCCTACTCCACTGCCGTAACGTCTTCCGCATTTCCTGACAGTGACATTCTGGTCAGAGAGCGCGATGACATCACGTCTGTACACCGTCTGCCTAAACAGTCCAAGTGCAGAGAGATGGAAGATGGGGACGACGAGGAGTCCAGACTAGTACAGGGATTCCCTAGCGAGTAGACTTATTTAATAGTTTTAAAGGTTAGGAGTAGTATTTGCTGTATCGGAATTCCGATACCGAGTACCGATATTTTTTCAATATCGGATACCATATCGGAAGTCCCCATAATGCAATGAGCCGCTGTTGTGGCTGTGATTGGCAGCTGAAATGATGTCATCATGATGCGCGGTCTGTGCGCATCTTGATGCGTGGTCTGTGCCGACTGCGGGGGGTCTGTACGGGCCTCTCGGGGGCCTGTGCCGGCTGTTGGTGGTCTGTGCTGGCTGCCAGGCGCCTGTGCCGGCTGCCGGGGTCCGTACGGGCCTCTCGGGGGCCTGTGCCGGCTGTCGGTGGTCTGTGCCGGCTGCCGGGGGCCTGTGCCGGCTGCCAGTGGTCTGTACGGGCCTCTCGGGGGCCTGTGCCGGCTGACGGTGGTCTGTGCCGGCTGCCGAGGGCCTGTGCCGGCTGCCGATGGTCTGTGTGGGCCTCTCGGGGGCCTGTGCCGGCTGTCGGTGGTCTGTGCCGGCTGCCGGGGGCTTGTGCCGACTGCCGGTGGTCTGTGCGGGCCTGCCGGGGGTCTTGTGTGTGTGCAGGCATCGTCCGATGATGCCTGCTACAATGACAGTGATTGACACATTAGCCAATGATGGGACAGTAGCAGTCCCATCATCCGGCTAATGTGTTGAATGTAAAAAAAAAAACATACTACATACATACTACATATACTACATTCATACAACATACATATATTTACTCCATACATACTACATATATACTACATTCATACAACATACACACATACTACATACTACATAAATGCTACATATATACTACATTCATACAACATACATATATACTACATACATGGTAAATATATACTACATTCATACAACATACATATATACTACATACATGCTACATATATACTACATTCATACAACATACATACATACTACATACATGCTACATATATACTACATTCATACAACATACATATATACTGCATACATACTACATATATACTACATTCATACAACATAAATATATACTGCATACATGCTACATATATTCTACATTCATACAACATACATTCATACTACATTCTACATACATGCTACATATATACTACATTCATACAACATACATATATACTGCATACATACTACATATATACTACATTCATACAACAACATACATATATACTACATACTACATACATGCTACATATATACTACATTCATGCAACATAAATATATACTGCATACATGCTACATATATTCTACATTCATACAACATACATTCATACTACATTCTACATACATGCTACACATATACTACATTCATACAACATACATATACACTACATACATACTACATATATACTACATTCATACAACATACATACATACGAAATACTACATACATGCTACATATATACTACATTCATACAACATACATATATAATACATACATGCTACATATATACAACATTCCTACAACATACATATATACTACATACATGCTATATATATTCTACATTCATACAACATACATACATACTACATACTACATACATGTAGTATATATGAATGTAGCATATATGTAGCATGTATGTAGTATATATGTATGTTGTATGAATGTAGTATATATGTAGTATGTAGTATATATGTATGTTGTATAAATGTAGTATATATGTAGTATGTATGTAGTATATATGTATGTTGTATGAATGTAGTATATAAGAAGCATGTATGTAGTATGTAGTATATATATATATGTTGTATAAATGTAGTATATATGTAGCATGTATGTAGTATATATGTATGTTGTATGAATGTAGTATATATGTAGTATGTAGTATATATGTATGTTGTATAAATGTAGTATATATGTAGTATGTATGTAGTATATATGTATGTTGTATGAATGTAGTATATAAGAAGCATGTATGTAGTATGTAGTATATATGTATGTTGTATAAATGTAGTATATATGTAGCATGTATGTAGTATATATGTATGTTGTATGAATGTAGTATATATGTAGTATGTAGTATATATGTATGTTGTATAAATGTAGTATATATGTAGTATGATGTAGTATATATGTATATTGTATGAATGTAGTATATATGTAGCATGTATGTAGTATGTATGTTGTATGAATGTAGTATATATGTATGTTGTATGAATGTAGTATATATGTAGTATGTATGTAGTATATATGTAGTATGTATGTAATATGTATGTAGTATGTATATAAATATTTTTGTTTTTTACATTCAACACATTACCCGCTTGTTGGGACTACTACTGTCCCATCATTGTCAAATGTGTCAATCACTGTCAGTGTAGCAGGCATCGCCCGATGGGACTTGTAGTCCCATCGGACGATGCCTGCACACACACAAGACCCCCGGCAGGCCCGCAAAGACCACCGACAGCCGGCACAGGCCCCCGAGAGGCCCGTACAGACCACCGGCAGCTGGCACAGGCCCCCGGCAGCTGGCACAGACCACCGACAGCCGGCACAGGCCCCCGAGAGGCCCGTACAGACCACCGACAGCCGGCACAGGCCCCAGGCAGGCCCGTACAGACCACCGACAGCCCGCACACACAGACACGCACAGTGTCCACCCCCACACACTGCCCACACTCTTCCCCCCCTCCCGAAAGAGTTTTTTTTAATTCCGATATTTCTGTCCTATTGATTTTAATGGGACTTCCGGTATCGGAATTGGCGATACCCGATACTTTTTTGTGTATCGTGCCAATCCATTCCGATCCGATACTTTTGAATATCAGATGGTATCGCTCAACCCTAGTTGGGAGCAATTTTTGGGAGCACTATACTCTGGAGAATGATATATGAGGCCCACCATACACTGGAGCATTCCAAATGTGGACATCAGACACTGGAGCAGCATTTACAAGGCCCATTATACACTGGAGCATTAGCAATGGGCCCATTATATATGGAGCATTATTTGGGCCCATAAGACAGTGGAGCTTCATCCATGGGGACCAGCATATACTGTAGCATTATGTGGAGCTCATCATATACTGTATGGAACATTATATGGGACCAATGATTCTGTATGGAGAAATATATGGGCCTCATTACTCTGTATAGCGCACTATGCGGTGGCCATAATACTGTATGGAGTAATATACTGTCCGTTTTTGGAGCTATTGGAGAATTTAAAATGGATATCAGTCATGAGATGTAAGAAGTGAAGTATTTTTCATTGTACTATACCGCTATTTCTCTGCCATATCAGAGGATCATGAATTGTGGCATGTGTTAAAAAAGCCCAGTGACACTCTTTGGCCCTGGGCCCACGAAAATCTGGAGCCAGCCCTACCCCCCCACAACTTTAGCCAAATAACCCCCAGTTTTCAATGCCTAACTATTATTATAAAGTAAATTAAGGTTGACAAGCTTCAGTAATAAGAATTGTTGTTTTTGGCATTAAAATGGGCACTGTAGGTGTGTTTCCTGTCCTCCACTCCTTGCCGACCTTGGTTCCCCATTGACTTGCATTGGGTTTCGTGTTTCAGTCGGCCTTCGACTTTTCACGATAATCGGCCGATTTCGTTCGACCCGACTTTTGAGAAAGTTGGGTTTCATGAAACCCGACTCGACCCGAAAAAAGCAAAGTCGCTCATCTCTAGTCGGTATTTATTTATTACTAGCTGAAGAGTCCGGCGTTGCCCGGGCATAGTAACCAACTGTGGTTAGTTATAACAAATTATAATGATTATATTGCACATAAAACCATTTCACATCATATATTCAGCACTACAGATTTGCAACACAAATTAATTAAACGATTACCCAAGTATCCTCTCCTGTGTGATACTTTCTGCTGAGCCGTGTATCTAATCCTATCATGTGTTACTGACTGTTCAGACGCGTATCTAATCCTCTCCTGTGTGATACTTTCTGCTGAGCCGTGTATCCAATCCTATCGTATGTTACTGACTGCTCAACCATGTATCTAATCCTATCCTGTGTGATACTGACTGCTGAGCCATGTATCTTACCCTATCCTGTGTGATACTGACTGCTGAGCTGTGTATCTAATCCTCTCCTGTGTGATACTGACTGCTGAGCCGTGTATCTAATCCACTCCTGTGTGATACTGACTGCTGAGCTGTGTATCTAATGCTATCCTGTGGGATACCATCTGCTGAGCCGTGTATCTAACCCTATCCTCTGCGATACTGACTGCTGACCCGTGTATCTAACCCTATCCTGTGTGATACTGACTACTCAGCCATGTATGTAATCCTCTCCTGTGTGATACTGACTGCTGAGCCATGTATCTAATCCTATCACGTGTGTTACTGACTGCTGAGCAGTGTATCTAATCCTGTCCTGTGTGATACTGACTGCTGAGCCGTGTATCTAGTCCTATCCTGTGTGATACTGACTGCTGAGCTGTGTATCTAATCCTCTCCTGTGTGATACTGACTGTTGAGCCGTGTATCTAACCCTATCCTGTGTGATACTGTCTGCTGAGCTGTGTATCTAATCCTATCCTGTGTGATACTGACTGCTGAGCTGTGTATCTAATCCTATCCTGTGTGATACCGACTGCTGAGCTTTGTATCTAATGCTCTCCTGTGTGATACTTACTGTTGAGCCGTATATCTAACCCTATCCTGTGTGATACTATCTGCTGAGCTGTGTATCTAATCCTATCCTGTGTGATACTGACTGCTCAGCCGTGTATCTAATCCTCTCCTGTGTGATACTGACTGCTGATCTGTGTATCTAATCCTCTCCTGTGTGATACTGACTGCTGATCTGTGTATCTAATCCTATATGATACTGACTGCTGAGCTGTGTATCTAATCCTATCCTGTGTGATACTGACTGCTGAGCTGTGTATCTAATCCTATCCTGTGTGATACTGACTGCTGAGCCGTGTATCTAATCCTCTCCTGTGTGATACTGAACTTCCCTGCAGTCTGTGTCAGAGGGTGGTCCTTGTTGGCACAGTAATAAATTGTGTAATTTCCAGCTTTACAGAAGGACGATAACACCATAGAAATTATAAGAATAATAGGCCTCAGTTACCACAACTGTCTACAATAGAGTTGAGCGACTTTTGGTTTTTTAGGGTCGAGTTTCGTTTCGTGAATCCCGACTTCTCCAAAAGTCGGGTCGAGCAAGATCGTCCGATTATAGGGAAAAGTCGGGGTCGTCCCGAAAGACGAAACCCAATGTAAGTCAATGGGGAATAAAAGTCGGCAGTGAGAGGAGGACAGGAAACACACCTACAGTGCCCATTTGAATGCCAAAAGCATCAATTCTTCTTACTTAAGCTTGTCAACCTTAATTAACTTCATAATACAAGTTACGCACTGAAAAATGGGGGTTATTTGGCTAAATTTGTGGGGGGGGAGGGCTGGCTGCAGGTTTTCATGTGCCCTCGGCGAAAGAGCGCCCCTTTAACACATACCACAACTCATCATGCTCCGATACGGCAGAGAAATAGCGGTATAGTACAATGAAAAATACTTCACTTTTTACATCTCATGACGAGGCCCATCTATTTCTCCATATAGAATCATTGGTCCCATATAATGTTTGAAACAGTATATGATGAGCTCCACATAATGCTACAGTATATGTTGGTCCCCATGGAAGAAGCTCCACTGTGTTATGGGCCCAAATAATGCTCCAAACATAATGGGCCCCATTTCTAATGCTCTAGTGTATAATGGGCCCTGTAAATGCTGCTCCAGTGTCTGATGTCCACCTTTGGAATGTTCCAGTGTATGGTGGGCCCCATCTATCATTCTCCAGAGTATAGTGCTCCCCAAAAATTGCTGTCCCAACATTGAAAACAATCAAATAAGTCTCCTCGCTAGGGAATCCCTGTACTAGTCTGGACTCCTCGTCGTCCCCATCTTCCATCTCACTGCACAGTATTTCAACCTTGCAAGTGCTGTGATCCTGAGCAAGCAGGGGGGGCCCACTTGTTGGCGACGGCACTGGCACAGGGCCCCTGATAGTACGGTGGTGTGTCTGATGGCGGGTGGGCCGAACCTGCACTTTCATCTGCAGCTTCCTCTTTGTCACCGTGTAAGATGGAACTGTATATGGGAAGGGGAACCTGAGTTTCATCAGGGTCAGATTCTGGCTGTTTAGAGTGCGAGGGGAATGTAGTGGTCTGGGTCAATGTACCAGCAGATTCATCGAGCAGTGGCTGGGCATCAGTGCACTTGTGTCGCCCCCAGGAGTACGGTCGCCACAGTGGCATTACCTTCCTCCTAGGGAGTGTGATGTCATGCTTGGGAGCAATGAAGGATCTCTCTAGCAGGTTAACTGATTGGGCGGCGTTATTCCCACGAGTCATGACCCTCCAAACAGCGTTCATGAAGGCAAAGTGTTTGTTTTACGTGGGCAGTATGGTTGCAAAGCTGAACCTTAAAGGAATGTCCAGAAGGGCACCACCAGGAGTGGAGCCTACGGTTAAATTCGACTCCACCTGGGAAACCTCAACCATGCCAGCTACAGAAAAGATGCACACATTGCAAGCTTAATTCCGTTAACGAACGAGACTCCGTCATGCCCCGCGGTCCGAGTCCGGCTTACTAGAGGGACACGTGAGGCTCTGGCACATGAGATTGGCCAATAACTGGTGTGTCATGCCCTTACATGTCCGTGGCTGCATGTGCGCTACACTGAAAAGGCCAGCGTTTGTCGCTTACAGGTGCAGATAACCCGCTGAACAACGTTAGTGATGGGGATCTGTGATTACAATTATTACCCGCGAACGATGATTTCCCAGTAAGTGCAGGTCAACCGCAGTTCCGGAATTAGGCCTAACCGTCATTCCTGAAAAAATTAAAAACTTACGTGTGCAAACCACAGGTGCTGTAGCTTGCTTAACAGCTCGCCAGCCGTTCTCACGCCCAGTATGGATTACACGTGATTGCACAAAGGTGAGAAAGGGTTCCGTATCCCCAGATAACATGTATTGATAGCGTACACATTCAAAATATATGTCTATACATCAGGAGGCAGGCTCAGACGGTGTTAGGCCCAGTATGGATTGCACGTGATTGCACAAAGTTTAGAAAGGGTACCGTATCCCCAGATAACATGTATGGATAGCGTACACATTCAAAATATATGTCTATACATCAGGAGGCAGGCTCAGACGGTGTTAGGCCCAGTATGGATTGCACGTGATTGCACAAAGGTTAGAAAGGGTACCGTATCCCCAGATAACATGTATGGATAGCGTACACATTCAAAATATATGTCTATACATCAGGAGGCAGGCTCAGACGGTGTTAGGCCCAGTATGGATTGCACGTGATTGCACAAAGGTTAGAAAGGGTACCGTATCCCCAGATAACATGTATGGATAGCGTACACATTCAAAATATATGTCTATACATCAGGAGGCAGGCTCAGACGGTGTTAGGCGCAGTATGGATTGCACGTGATTGCACAAAGGTGAGAAAGGGTACCATATCCCCGGATAACATGTATAGATAGCATAGTGTACACATTCAAAATATATGTCTATACATCAGGAGGCAGGCTCAGACGGTGTTAGGCCCAGTATGGATTGCACGTGATTGCACAAAGGTTAGAAAGGGTACCGTATCCCCAGATAACATGTATGGATAGCGTACACATTCAAAATATATGTCTATACATCAGGAGGCAGGCTCAGACGGTGTTAGGCCCAGTATGGATTGCACGTGATTGCACAAAGGTTAGAAAGGGTACCGTATCCCCAGATAACATGTATGGATAGCGTACACATTCAAAATATATGTCTATACATCAGGAGGCAGGCTCAGACGGTGTTAGGCCCAGTATGGATTGCACGTGATTGCACAAAGGTTAGAAAGGGTACCGTATCCCCAGATAACATGTATGGATAGCGTACACATTCAAAATATATGTCTATACATCAGGAGGCAGGCTCAGACGGTGTTAGGCCCAGTATGGATTGCACGTGATTGCACAAAGGTTAGAAAGGGTACCGTATCCCCAGATAACATGTATGGATAGCGTACACATTCAAAATATATGTCTATACATCAGGAGACAGGCTCAGACGGTGTTAGGCCCAGTATGGATTGCACGTGATTGCACAAAGGTTAGAAAGGGTACCGTATCCCCAGATAACATGTATGGATAGCGTACACATTCAAAATATATGTCTATACATCAGGAGGCAGGCTCAGACGGTGTTAGGCCCAGTATGGATTGCACGTGATTGCACAAAGGTTAGAAAGGGTACCGTATCCCCAGATAACATGTATGGATAGCGTACACATTCAAAATATATGTCTATACATCAGGAGGCAGGCTCAGATGGTGTTAGTCCCAGTATGGATTGCACGTGATTGCACAAAGGTTAGAAAGGGTACCGTATCCCCAGATAACATGTATGGATAGCGTACACATTCAAAATATATGTCTATACATCAGGAGGCAGGCTCAGACGGTGTTAGGCCCAGTATGGATTGCACGTGATTGCACAAAGGTTAGAAAGGGTACCGTATCCCCAGATAACATGTATGGATAGCGTACACATTCAAAATATATGTCTATACATCAGGAGGCAGGCTCAGACGGTGTTAGGCCCAGTATGGATTGCACGTGATTGCACAAAGGTTAGAAAGGGTACCGTATCCCCAGATAACATGTATGGATAGCG
The DNA here is from genome assembly GCF_039654945.1 of Dendrobates tinctorius. Lineage (NCBI taxonomy): Eukaryota > Metazoa > Chordata > Amphibia > Anura > Dendrobatidae > Dendrobates > Dendrobates tinctorius. The sequence continues at coordinate 2,821,842 of NW_027361753.1, forward strand.
TACACATTCAAAATATATGTCTATACATCAGGAGGCAGGCTCAGACGGTGTCAGGCACAGTATGGATTTGACGGCCCAGATTACACAGCGGAGGAGCAGGGAGAGGTAAAGATTGCAAATGCTGGGGCCCTGCCCAAGCAAGGGGGGCCCACTCGTGGGCGTCGGTACTGGCACTGGGCCCCTCATAGTACAGCGGTGTGTCTGACGGCGGGTGTGCACCACCACCGTCAGAGACACTTGATTGCACTATGAGGGACCCTGTGCCAGTGCCCGCGCCCAAGAGTCGACCTACCCACCTGTCCAGGGCAACGGCACTCGCACGGTGTCGTGCGCTAGGTGGTGACCCCGGCCATGGGGGGGAGGCAGCACAGTTAGGGAGTTTTAGAAAGTGGCATATGTTGATGTTGGACATTCAGCTGATGCAAAAGGAGAAATAGGTCCCAGGAAGAGGTAGACCAAAGCAAGCCATTTTTCTGTCACCCTATGTGTCATCAGGGGAAGGTGGGACAAAATCCTTGGAAACCCATGCATGGTTCATTTTAATGAAGGTTAGATCATCCACATTTTGGGTTGACAGACGGGTCCTTTTTTCTGTCAGGATTGATCCAGCTGCACTGAAGACTCTTTCCGATAGCACACTTGCAGCTGGGCAAGCGAGCTCCTGTAAGGCATATTGGGCCAATTCAGGCCAGGTGTCCAGTTTAGCGGCCCAATAGTCAAAGGGGAATGACCTGTGTGGGAGAACATCGATATGGGAGGAAAAGTAGTTTGTATCCATAGTTGACAACTGCTGTCTCCTGTCACTTTCCATCGATGCAGTATTACCAGTTGTGTGAGCGGTATTTGAAAAATCAGTCCACAACATTGTCATGAAACCCCTGTCTCCAACGCCACTTCTGCTGTGTGCACCACGAACACCTCTGCCAAGCTGCCCCCGGCCCGTACGGCTCGTGTGAGAACCATCACCGCTGCTGTGTGCTGGGAATGCCTCAAGCAACCGATTTACCAGAGTTGCTTGTTTATTAGCCAATATTAGGTCAAGGTTCTCCTGTGGCATGATGTTTTGTAATTTGCCTTTATAGCGTGGATCCAGGATGCTGGCCAACCAGTAGTCGTCATCGTTCATCATTTTGGCAATGTGGGGGTCCCTTTTTAGGATCTGCAAGGCATAATCTGACATGTGGGCCAATGTTCCCGGTGTCAATGATGCACTGCGAGTGCTGGTTGGAGGAGCACTTTCTGGCAAATCCACATCCCTCCAGTCACGCACAAACCCTGTACCAGACCTTGCCACGCCAACATTTTCACTTGCCCCACGAGATGCATCCTCCTCCCCTAAGTAATCATCCCCATCATCATCCTCCTCCTCCTCTTCTTCCTCCACCTCGTCCAGGAGAGGTCCCTGAGCAGACAATGGCTGAATGTCATCGAGGATTCCCTCCTCCTCTTCCTCCTCATCAACATAGGCTGCAGACGCCTGCTCCTTAAGGTGCGTCAAAGTTTGCATGAGCAGACGCATAAGTGGGATGTTCATGCTTAGGATGGCGTCGTCTGCGCTTACCAGCCGTGTGCATTCCTCAAAACACTGAAGGACTTTACAGAGGTCTTTCAGCTTCGACCACTGCACACCTGTCAACTCCATGTCTGCTCTCAAAGTGCCTGGCCGTGTATCCTCCCACAAATGCATTATGGCCTGCCTCTGCTCGCACAGCCGCTCCACCATGTGCAGGGTGGAGTTCCACCTTGTTGCAATGTCGATAATGAGGCGGTGGTTGGGAAGGTGGAGCAATCGCTGCAGCTTCTGCATACGAACGGAGTGTACAGGCGACCGGCGGATGTGCGCGCACAGTCTTCGCACCTTCTGGAGCAGGGCTGTTAACTCCGGATAATTTTTGAGGAAGCACTGCACCACCAGGTTCAAGGTGTGAGCCAAGCAAGGTATGTGGCTGAGTTTTGAAAGGGCTATGGCTGCCACAAAATTACGGCCGTTATCACTAACTACCTTGCCTGCCTCAAGATGTACACTGCCCAGCCATGACTCAGTTTGTCGCTTCAAGTACTCGGCCAGCACCTCGGCGGTGTGTCTGTTGCCCAAACACATCATCTGCAACACAGCCTGCTGACGCTTTCCACTAGCTGCTCGATAGGGGGACACATCGTGTGCAACAGTGGCAGCTGCAGATGGAGTGCTCGTACGACTGCGCTCTGTGGACGAGCTTTCGCTTCTGGAGGAGGAGGAGGGTCGAACGCCTACAGCCAACTGTTTCCTATACCGTGGGCTAGGCAGCACTGTCCCACCACCGCTGTCCCCTGTGGACCCTGCATCCACCACATTAACCCAGTGCGCAGTGATGGACACGTAACGGCCCTGGCCATGCCGACTGGACCATGCATCAGTTGTGAGGTGCACCTTTCCGCTCACTGACTGCTTGAGTGCATGGACAATGCGGTCTTTCACATGATGGTGGAGGGCTGGGATGGCTTTGCGAGAGAAGAAGTGGCGACTGGGTAGGCCATAGCGTGGTACTGCATAGGCCATGAGTTCGCGGAAAGCTGTGCTTTCCACCAACCGAAAGGGCATCATCTCAAACGAGATTAGTTTGGCAATGTGGGCATTCAAACCCAGTGTACGCGGATGAGAGACTGAGTACTTTCTTGACCTACTCATAGTGTCTGGGAGGGTGAGCTGGACTTGAGAGCTGCATATGGTGGAAGTAGCGGTGGACAGGGCGGACTGAGAGAGGGTTGATGATGGTGATGGAGTTGTTGTTCTTTCTGATGGCCTAGAATCAGTCTTTCGTTGATATAACAGTGGGATTCCCTGACTGCTGTGGCCTTGCAACGACACCTCAACATTTGCAGCTGTGCTAACCGGTGGGCTTACAGTGGGGGAAACAATGTAGCGTTGCTGACTACTTTCGCTGTGATCAGTTGCACATGTGGCACTTGAGGATTGGTGTTGTGTCCACGCTTGCAAGTGCATGCTGGTTAAATGTCTAAGCATGCAACTGGTATTCAAATTTTTCAGATTTTTCCCTCGGCTAAAGGTCTTTGCGCACTTCTTACAGATAACCTTGGCCTGATCATGAGGATTTTGTTCAAAAAAGTGCCACACTGCACTCTTCCTACTTTGGCAGACATTTTGCGGCCAAGCACGCTGTGATGTTTTGACCCTCTGGACAAGCTGTCCAGCAACTATTTTGATGTTTGGAACCTGTCTTTGGAGTGCTCCAGGCCTGCCAGATAACAGCTGTTGCGATGTCGATGTCTGCTGTGGATGCTCCTCATCTGAGCTATTGGAAGCAGCACCCTCTTCCCCCAATGGATGCCAATCTGGTTCAACAACTGGGTCATCCATCACCTCCTCTTCTATGTCATGTGCAACTTCCTCTGTGTCACCGTGTATGGTGGTATAGTGTGCGGGAAGGGGCACCTGAGTCTCATCAGGGTCAGAATCTGGCTCTGTACACTGCGAGGACAATGTAGTGCTCTGAGTGAATGTACCAGCAGAATCATCCATCAGCGGCTGTGCATCAGTACACTCCATGTCAGATTCATCTTGGCCTGGGTAATTCACCATTTCACTTGATAATCCAGGCATGGTATGTGAAAACAGCTCCATGGAGTAATCAGTACTATGGCCTGCGTCATCCTTCAATCTTGGTTGGGGTGAAGGACACAAGGAAAGGTGTGGTTCATGAACATGAGCCTCCAATGATGACTCAGTGCTTTTACTTTTTACAACTGAAGAAGAGGAGGCGATAGAGCTGGAGGCTGAGTCAGCAATGTAAGACAAAACTTTTTCCTGATGCTCTGGCTTTAAAAGCGGTTTGCCAACTCCTAGAAAACTAAGCGTTCGAGGCCTTATGTAGCCAGACGATGACGCAGGCTCAACACCTCCTGCATTCGGTCCTATTTTGCTCTTGCCACTACCATCAGATCCACCACCAACACCATCATTACCAGCTGCCAACCCCCGCCCAATTCCACGGCCTCTTCCACCAGACTTCCTCATTTTTGGTAGAAATGTAGACAAAATACAACAAACTATATAGTAATGTAAAACAAGGTACAAGGTGTCTATAGGACAGGGGAGATTTTGAATTTCTGCAGACACTTGTGGACACTGGACACTTTTGGATTGTGTGAGGCCCACTGAATATCTGAGCGCTCTGTCACAGGCTCGATGGCACAGCTGTGACCAAAGTCACTAGAGGATAAGGGAGATTTTGAATTTGTGCACACACTTGTGGACACTGGACACTTATGGATTGTGTGAGGCCCACTGAATATCTGAGCGCTCTGTCACAGGCTCGATGGCAGAGCTGTGACCAAAGTCACTAGAGGATAAGGGAGATTTTGAATTTGTGCACACACTTGTGGACACTGGACACTTATGTATTGTGTGAGGCCCACTGAATATCTGAGCGCTCTGTCACAGGCTCGATGGCAGAGCTGTGACCAAAATCACTAGAGGATAAGGGAGATTTTTAATTTCTGCAAACACTTGTGGACACTGGACACTTATGGATTGTGTGAGGCCCACTGAATATCTGAGCGCTATGTCACAGGCAGAAATTGGCTAGTGTATCACAAACTACAAGGTGTATGTAGAATTGGGCAGAATAGGAATCTCCCTAGAGTGCAGGTCTGTAAGAACGGAACATGTCCTCGACTTATTCTCACAGAGTGACACACTGATAGCTTCACTGTGGCTGTGATAACAGCCGTTACACGGTACTGTGTGAGGAGCGTACACCGCCGTATGGTGTGAAAAAATGCACGCTCAGTACCTCAGCAGGACAGAAAAAAATTGGGATTGCTTTTAAAAAAGCAGTTTGCGGAGCTGTGGGTAAACAGCAATGCAGGAATGTCAGGAAGCCTTAGAAGGCAGCCCAACAACCAACACCACTGATACACCACTATATAGCCTCCCCTTGCACTGCACAGTGACTGGTGTGTTGTACAGGCAAAATCGCTAGCAGCAGAAGCAGTTTTTTTTTCTTCTTCTCAGCAGGACAAAAAAAAAATTGGGATTGCTTTTAAAAAAGCAGTTTGCGGAGCAGTGGGTAAACAGCAATGCAGGAATGTCAGGAAGCCTTAGAAGGCAGCCCAACAACCAACACCACTGATACACCACTATATAGCCTCCCCTTGCACTGCACAGTGACTGGTGTGTTGTACAGGCAAAATCGCTAGCAGCAGAAGCAGGTTTTTTTTCTTCTTCTCAGCAGGACAAAAAAAAAAAATTGGGATTGCTTTTAAAAAAGCAGTTTGCGGAGCAGTGGGTAAACAGCAATGCAGGAATATCAGGAAGCCTTAGAAGGCAGCCCAACAACCAACACCACTGATACAACACTATATAGCCTCCCCTTGCACTGCACATACAGTGACTGGTGTGTTGTACAGGCAAAATCGCTAGCAGCAGAAGCAGTTTTTTTTTCTTCTTCTCAGCAGGACAAAAAAAAAAAATTGGGATTGCTTTTAAAAAAGCAGTTTGCGGAGCAGTGGGTAAACAGCAATGCAGGAATGTCAGGAAGCCTTAGAAGGCAGCCCAACAACCAACACCACTGATACACCACTACATAGCCTCCCCTTGCACTGCTCAGTGACTGGTGTGTTGCACAGGCAAAATCGCTAGCAGCAGAAGCAGTTTTTGGTGTCTTCTTCCCTGCCTAACGCTCTCCCTACAAAATCATCAGCAACAGCAGCAGCTCTCTCTATTCTGAGATCAGCATGAGTAACATGGCGGTCGGCGTGCACGCCCTTTTATACCCCCTGTGACGCCCACCAAAGCAAGCCAATCACTTGCATGCCCTTCTGAAAGATGGTGGTGACCCGTGCCTATGTCATCACGTTGCCCACAGTGTCCGTGGATCCTGATTGGCTGAAAAAGAGCGCAAAACAAACTTTTGAAACGCGACTTTGGCGCGTAAGTCGCCGACCTCGTGGCCGACCTCATCCTAGGGTCGGGTTTCGTTTCATGAAACCCGACTTTGCCAAAAGTCGGCGACTTTTGAAATTTTTCGACCCGTTTCGCTCAACTCTAGTCTACAATGAAAACTGTTGCTGATAGCAGCCAATCACAGCTCATTTTTCATCTTTAAAACTGCTCTGGGACAGCGTGGCAAGTTTTGAGTGGCGACTTTTGTGCTTCGACTTTTATGTGGCGAGGTTGGTGTATGTGTGGTGAAATGTGTGCTGAGGGTGGTATATGTGTTGTAGCACGTGGTAGTGTGTGGCGCATTTTGTGTGTGTGTTCATATCCCAGTGTGTGGTGAGTATCCCATGTCAGGGCCCCAGCTCAGCAACTGTGTGGTATATACTCTTTGGCGCCATCGCTCTCATTCTTTCAGTCCCCCTTGTTCAAATCTGGAAGCTGTCAATTTGCCTTCAACACTTTTCCTTTCACTTTTTCCCCAGTATGTAGATAGGGGCAAAATTGTTTGGTGAATTGGAACACGCAGGGTTAAAATTTCGCCTCACAACATAGCCTATGACGCTCTCGGGGTCCAGACGTGTGACTGTGCCAAATTTTGTGGCTGTAGTTGCGACGGTGCGGATGCCAATCCCGGACATGCACACCATTGAGCTTTATATATTAGATTTCTATATATAAAGAATTGTAAACAGATAACTAAGCATGCTCTACTCCTCTCAGGTGGAATTCACATGATAATGTGGACGTTATTCCCGCTTATGCGCCCTGATTTTTGTAATAAGTAGTATTTTCATATCATTAAGTTCTATTGTGAAAAGCATTATATCGGAAAACTGGGAGTCACAAATCAGCTGTGACAGGGAGAGAGACCCTTTACTGTGGAGAAGCAGCTTGGAGCGCAGAATGATGGAGCGCAAGACTCCCGAAACCGGAAGTGATGCTAGTCACATGATCGGAGCGCGCCCTACAGGTCTGTGGAACGCACGGGGTCAGCTGTGGAACGCACGCCTGATGAGACTGCAGGTTAGGAGGGGGCATGCTTCCTCTATTAGTGATAAGACCTGGGAGTAGTACCGCCGGCCAATAAGTGGGCGGGGCCTAGGACGGTGAGTCTAACTGAACGGGGGTTATTTAAATCTGCCCTTTTTGACCGCCGGTCATGCCAAACATCATGGCATCCGGCATCTACAGCATCAAGTCCTCCTGATGAACCGTGATAACGGGGAAACACGTCGGGGTGTCCTCAACTCAAGCTAAGTCCTACTCATTCTTCTCTATTGTTATCATGCATTGTATTATATAGAGCTGTTGTATGAGGATTTTTGTATTGACTAGAGTTGAGTGACTTTTGGTTTTTTAGGGTCGAGTTTCGTTTCGTGAAACCCGACTTTTCCAAAAGTCGGGTCGAGCAAGATCGTCCGATTATAGGGAAAAGTCGGGGTCGTCCCGAAACACGAAACCCAATGTAAGTCAATGGGGAATAAAAGTCGGCAGTGAGAGGAGGACAGGAAACACACCTACAGTGCCCATTTGAATGCCAAAAGCATCAATTCTTCTTACTTAAGCTTGTCAACCTTAATTAACTTCATAATACAAGTTACGCACTGAAAAATGGGGGTTATTTGGCTAAAGTTGTGGGGGGGGGAGGGCTGGCTCCAGGTTTTCATGTGCCCTGGGCGAAAGAGCGCCCCTTTAACACATACCACAACTCATCATGCTCCGATACGGCAGAGAAATAGCGGTATAATACAATGAAAAATACTTCACTTTTTACATCTCATGACGAGGCCCATCTATTTCTCCATACAGAATCATTGGTCCCATATAATGTTTGAAACAGTATATGATGAGCTCCACATAATGCTACAGTATATGTTGGTCCCCATGGATGAAGCTCCACTGTGTTATGGGCCCAAATAATGCTCCAAACATAATGGGCCCCATTTCTAATGCTCTAGTGTATAATGGGCCCTGTAAATGCTGCTCCAGTGTCTGATGTCCACCTTTGGAATGTTCCAGTGTATGGTGGGCCCCATCTATCATTCTCCAGAGTATAGTGCTCCCCAAAAATTGCTGTCCCAACATTGAAAACAATCAAATAAGTCTCCTCGCTAGGGAATCCCTGTACTAGTCTGGACTCCTCGTCGTCCCCATCTTCCATCTCACTGCACAGTATTTCAACCTTGCAAGTGCTGTGATCCTGAGCAAGCAGGGGGGGCCCACTCGTTGGCGACGGCACTGGCACAGGGCCCCTGATAGTACGGTGGTGTGTCTGATGGCGGGTGGGCCGAACCTGCACTTTCATCTGCAGCTTCCGCTTTGTCACCGTGTAAGATGGAACTGTATATGGGAAGGGTAACCTGAGTTTCATCAGGGTCAGATTCAGGCTGTGTAGCGTGCGAGGGGAATGTAGTGGTCTGGGTCAATGTACCAGCAGATTCATCGAGCAGTGGCTGGGCATCAGTGCACTTGTGTCGCCCCCAGGAGTACGGTCGCCACAGTGGCATTACCTTCCTCCTAGGGAGTGTGATGTCATGCTTGGGAGCAATGAAGGATCTCTCTAGCAGGTTAACTGATTGGGCGGCGTTATTCCCACGAGTCATGACCCTCCAAACAGCGTTCATGAAGGCAAAGTGTTTGTTTTACGTGGGCAGTATGGTTGCAAAGCTGAACCTTAAAGGAATGTCCAGAAGGGCACCACCAGGAGTGGAGCCTACGGTTTAATTCGACTCCACTTGGGAAACCTCAACCATGCCAGCTACAGAAAAGATGCACACATTGCAAGCTTAATTCCGTTAATGAACGAGACTCCGTCATGCCCCGCGGTCCGAGTCCGGCTTACTAGAGGGACACGTGAGGCTCTGGCACATGAGATTGGCCAATAACTGGTGTGTCATGCCCTTACATGTCCGTGGCTGCATGTGCGCTACACTGAAAAGGCCAGCGTTTGTCGCTTACAGGTGCAGATAACCCGCTGAACAACGTTAGTGATGGGGATCTGTGATTACAATTATTACCCGCGAACGATGATTTCCCAGTAAGTGCAGGTCAACCGCAGTTCCGGAATTAGGCCTAACCGTCATTCCTGAAAAAATTAAAAACTTACGTGTGCAAACCACAGGTGCTGTAGCTTGCTTAACAGCTCGCCAGCCGTTCTCACGCCCAGTATGGATTACACGTGATTGCACAAAGGTGAGAAAGGGTACCGTATCCCCAGATAACATGTATGGCTAGCGTACACATTCAAAATATATGTCTATACATCAGGAGGCAGGCTCAAACGGTGTCAGGCCCAGTATGGATTGCACGTGATTGCACAAAGGTTAGAAAGGGTACCGTATCCCCAGATAACATGTATGGATAGCGTACACATTCAAAATATATGCCTATACATCAGGAGGCAGGCTCAGACGGTGTTAGGCCCAGTATGGATTGCACGTGATTGCACAAAGGTTAGAAAGGGTACCGTATCCCCAGATAACATGTATGGATAGCGTACACATTCAAAATTTATGTCTATACATCAGGAGGCAGGCTCAGACGGTGTTAGGCCCAGTATGGATTGCATGTGATTGCACAAAGGTTAGAAAGGGTACCGTATCCCCGGATAACATGTATGGATAGCGTACACATTCAAAATATATGTCTATACATCAGGAGGCAGGCTCAGACGGTGTTAGGCCCAGTATGGATTGCACGTGATTGCACAAAGGTTAGAAAGGGTACCGTATCCCCAGATAACATGTATGGATAGCGTACACATTCAAAATATATGTCTATACATCAGGAGGCAGGCTCAGACGGTGTTAGGCCCAGTATGGATTGCACGTGATTGCACAAAGGTTAGAAAGGGTACCGTATCCCCAGATAACATGTATGGATAGCGTACACATTCAAAATATATGTCTATACATCAGGAGGCAGGCTCAGACGGTGTTAGGCCCAGTATGGATTGCACGTGATTGCACAAAGGTTAGAAAGGGTACCGTATCCCCAGATAACATGTATGGATAGCGTACACATTCAAAATATATGTCTATACATCAGGAGGCAGGCTCAGACGGTGTTAGGCCCAGTATGGATTGCACGTGATTGCACAAAGGTTAGAAAGGGTACCGTATCCCCAGATAACATGTATGGATAGCGTACACATTCAAAATATATGTCTATACATCAGGAGGCAGGCTCAGACGGTGTCAGGCACAGTATGGATTTGACGGCCCAGATTACACAGCAGAGGAGCAGGGAGAGGTAAAGATTGCAAATGCTGGGGCCCTGCCCATGCAAGGGGGGCCCACTCGTGGGCGTCGGTACTGGCACTGGGCCCCTCATAGTACAGCGGTGTGTCTGACGGCGGGTGTGCACCACCACCATCAGAGACACTTGATTGCACTATGAGGGACCCTGTGCCAGTGCCCGCGCCCAAGAGTCGGCCTACCCACCTGTCCAGGGCAACGGCACTCGCACGGTGTCGTGCGCTAGGTGGTGACCCCAGCCGTGGGGGGGGAGGCAGCACAGTTAGGGAGTTTTAGAAAGTGGCATATGTTGATGTTGGACATTCAGCTGATGCAAAAGGCGAAATAGGTGAAGTCCCAGGAAGAGGTGGACCAAAGCAAGCCATTTTTCTGTCACCCTATGTGTCATCAGGGGAAGGTGGGACAAAATCCTTGGAAACCCATGCATGGTTCATTTTAATGAAGGTTAGATCATCCACATTTTGGGTTGACAGATGGGTCCTTTTTTCTGTCAGGATTGATCCAGCTGCACTGAAGACTCTTTCCGATAGCACACTTGCAGCTGGGCAAGCGAGCTCCTGTAAGGCATATTGGGCCAATTCAGGCCAGGTGTCCAGTTTAGCGGCCCATTAGTCAAAGGGGAATGACCTGTGTGGGAGAACATCGATATGGGAGGAAAAGTAGTTTGTAACCATAGTTGACAACTGCTGTCTCCTGTCACTTTCCATCGATGCAGTATTACCAGTTGTGTGAGCGGTATTTGAAAAATCAGTCCACAACATTGTCATGAAACCCCTGTCTCCAACGCCACTTCTGCTGTGTGCACCACGAACACCTCTGCCAAGCTGCCCCCGGCCCGTACGGCTCGTGTGAGAACCATCACCGCTGCTGTGTGCTGGGAATGCCTCAAGCAACCGATTTACCAGAGTTGCTTGTTTATTAGCCAATATTAGGTCAAGGTTCTCTTGTGGCATGATGTTTTGTAATTTGCCTATATAGCGTGGATCCAGGATGCTGGCCAACCAGTAGTCGTCATCGTTCATCATTTTGGCAATGCGGGGGTCCCTTTTTAGGATCTGCAAGGCATAATCTGACATGTGGGCCAATGTTCCCGGTGTCAATGATGCACTGCGAGTGCTGGTTGGAGGAGCACTTTCTGGCAAATCCACATCCCTCCAGTCACGCACAAACCCTGTACCAGACCTTGCCACGCCAACATTTTCACTTGCCCCACGAGATGCATCCTCCTCCCCTAAGTAATCATCCCCATCATCATCCTCCTCCTCCTCTTCTTCCTCCACCTCGTCCAGGAGAGGTCCCTGAGCAGACAATGGCTGAATGTCATCAAGGATTCCCTCCTCCTCTTCCTCCTCATCAACATTGGCTGCAGACGCCTGCTCCTTAAGGTGCGTCAAAGTTTGCATGAGCAGACGCATAAGTGGGATGCTCATGCTTAGGATGGCGTCGTCTGCGCTTACTAGCCGTGTGCATTCCTCAAAACACTGAAGGACTTTACAGAGGTCTTTCAGCTTCGACCACTGCACACCTGTCAACTCAATGTCTGCTCTCAAAGTGCCTGGCCGTGTATCCTCCCACAAATGCATTATGGCCTGCCTCTGCTCGCACAGCCGCTCCACCATGTGCAGGGTGGAGTTCCACCTTGTTGCAATGTCGATAATGAGGCGGTGGTTGGGAAGGTGGAGCAATCGCTGCAGCTTCTGCATACGAACGGAGTGTACAGGCGACCGGCGGATGTGCGCGCACAGTCTTCGCACCTTCTGGAGCAGGGCTGTTAACTCCGGATAATTTTTGAGGAAGCACTGCACCACCAGGTTCAAGGTGTGAGCCAAGCAAGGTATGTGGCTGAGTTTTGAAAGGGCTATGGCTGCCACAAAATTACGGCCGTTATCACTAACTACCTTGCCTGCCTCAAGATGTACACTGCCCAGCCATGACTCAGTTTGTCGCTTCAAGTACTCGGCCAGCACCTCGGCGGTGTGTCTGTTGCCCAAACACATCATCTGCAACACAGCCTGCTGACGCTTTCCACTAGCTGCTCGATAGGGGGACACATCGTGTGCAACAGTGGCAGCTGCAGATGGAGTGCTCGTACGACTGCGCTCTGTGGACGAGCTTTCGCTTCTGGAGGAGGAGGAGGAGGAGGAGGGTCGAACGCCTACAGCCAACTGTTTCCTATACCGTGGGCTAGGCAGCGCTGTCCCACCACCGCTGTCCCCTGTGGACCCTGCATCCACCACATTAACCCAGTGCGCAGTGATGGACACGTAACGGCCCTGGCCATGCCGACTGGACCATGCATCAGTTGTGAGGTGCACCTTTCCGCTCACTGACTGCTTGAGTGCATGGACAATGCGGTCTTTCACATGATGGTGGAGGGCTGGAATGGCTTTGCGAGAGAAGAAGTGGCGACTGGGTAGGCCATAGCGTGGTACTGCATAGGCCATGAGTTCGCGGAAAGCTGTGCTTTCCACCAACCGAAAGGGCATCATCTCAAACGAGATTAGTTTGGCAATGTGGGCATTCAAACCCAGTGTACGCGGATGAGAGACTGAGTACTTTCTTGACCTACTCATAGTGTCTGGGAGGGTGAGCTGGACTTGAGAGCTGCATATGGTGGAAGTAGCGGTGGACAGGGCGGACTGAGAGAGGGTTGATGATGGTGATGGAGTTGTTGTTCTTTCTGATGGCCTAGAATCAGTCTTTCGTTGATATAACAGTGGGATTCCCTGACTGCTGTGGCCTTGCAACGACACCTCAACATTTGCAGCTGTGCTAACCGGTGGGCTTACAGTGGGGGAAACAATGTAGCGTTGCTGACTACTTTCGCTGTGATCAGTTGCACATGTGGCACTTGAGGATTGGTGTTGTGTCCACGCTTGCAAGTGCATGCTGGTTAAATGTCTAAGCATGCAACTGGTATTCAAATTTTTCAGATTTTTCCCTCGGCTAAAGGTCTTTGCGCACTTCTTACAGATAACCTTGGCCTGATCATGAGGATTTTGTTCAAAAAAGTGCCACACTGCACTCTTTGGCAGACATTTTGCGGCCTAGCACGCTGTGATGTTTTGACCCTCTGGACAAGCTGTCCAGCAACTCTTTTGATGTTTGGAACCTGTCTTTGGAGTGCTCCGGGCCTGCAAGATAACAGCTGTTGCGATGTCGATGTCTGCTGTGGATGCTCCTCATCTGAGCTATTGGAAGCAGCACCCTCTTCCCCCAATGGATGCCCATCTGGGTCAACAACTGGGTCATCCATCACCTCCTCTTCTATGTCATGTGCACCTTCCTCTGTGTCACCGTGTATGGTGGTATAGTGTGCGGGAAGGGGCACCTGAGTCTCATCAGGGTCAGAATCTGGCTCTGTACACTGCGAGGACAATGTAGTGCTCTGAGTGAATGTATCAGCAGAATCATCCATCAGCGGCTGTGCATCAGTGCACTCCATGTCAGATTCATCTTGGCCTGGGTAATTCACCATTTCACTTGATAATCCAGGCATGGTATGTGAAAACAGCTCCATGGAGTAATCAGTACTATGGCCTGCGTCATCCTTCAATCTTGGTTGGGGTGAAGGACACAAGGAAAGGTGTGGTTCATGAACATGAGCCTCCAATGACGACTCAGTGCTTTTACTTTTTACAACTGAAGAAGAGGAAGCGATAGAGCTGGAGGCTGAGTCAGCAATGTAAGACAAAACTTTTTCCTGATGCTCTGGCTTTAAAAGCGGTTTGCCAACTCCTAGAAAACTAAGCGTTCGAGGCCTTATGTAGCCAGACGATGACGCAGGCTCAACACCTCCTGCATTCGGTCCTATTTTGCTCTTGCCACTACCATCAGATCCACCACCAACACCATCATTACCAGCTGCCAACCCCCGCCCAATTCCACAGCCTCTTCCACCAGACTTCCTCATTTTTGGTAGAAATGTAGACAAAATACAACAAACTATATAGTAATGTAAAACAAGGTACAAGGTGTCTATAGGACAGGGGAGATTTTGAATTTCTGCAGACACTTGTGGACACTGGACACTTTTGGATTGTGTGAGGCCCACTGAATATCTGAGCGCTCTGTCACAGGCTCGATGGCAGAGCTGTGACCAAAGTCACTAGAGGATAAGGGAGATTTTGAATTTGTGCACACACTTGTGGACACTGGACACTTATGGATTGTGTGAGGCCCACTGAATATCTGAGCGCTCTGTCACAGGCTCGATGGCAGAGCTGTGACCAAAGTCACTAGAGGATAAGGGAGATTTTGAATTTGTGCACACACTTGTGGACACTGGACACTTATGGATTGTGTGAGACCCACTGAATATCTGAGCGCTCTGTCACAGGCTCGATGGCAGAGCTGTGACCAAAGTCACTAGAGGATAAGGGAGATTTTTAATTTCTGCAAACACTTGTGGACACTGGACACTTATGGATTGTGTGAGGCCCACTGAATATCTGAGCGCTATGTCACAGGCAGAAATTGGCTAGTGTATCACAAACTACAAGGTGTATGTAGAATTGGGCAGAATAGGAATCTCCCTAGAGTGCAGGTCTGTAAGAACGGAACATGTCCTCGACTTATTCTCACAGAGTGACACACTGATAGCTTCACTGTGGCTGTGATATCAGCCGTTACACGGTACTGTGTGAGGAGCGTACACCGCTGTATGGTGTGAAAAAATGCACGCTCAGTACCTCAGCAGGACAAAAAAAAAAAATTGGGATTGCTTTTAAAAAAGCAGTTTGCGGAGCAGTGGGTAAACAGCAATGCAGGAATGTCAGGAAGCCTTAGAAGGCAGCCCAACAACCAACACCACTGATACACCACTATATAGCCTCCCCTTGCACTGCACAGTGACTGGTGTGTTGTACAGGCAAAATCGCTAGCAGCAGAAGCAGTTTTTTTTTCTTCTTCTCAGCAGGACAAAAAAAAAAATTGGGATTGCTTTTAAAAAAGCAGTTTGCGGAGCAGTGGGTAAACAGCAATGCAGGAATGTCAGGAAGCCTTAGAAGGCAGCCCAACAACCAACACCACTGATACACCACTATATAGCCTCCCCTTGCACTGCACAGTGACTGGTGTGTTGTACAGGCAAAATCGCTAGCAGCAGAAGCAGTTTTTTTTTCTTCTTCTCAGCAGGACAAAAAAAAAATTGGGATTGCTTTTAAAAAAGCAGTTTGCGGAGCAGTGGGTAAACAGCAATGCAGGAATGTCAGGAAGCCTTAGAAGGCAGCCCAACAACCAACACCACTGATACACCACTATATAGCCTCCCCTTGCACTGCACAGTGACTGGTGTGTTGTACAGGCAAAATCGCTAGCAGCAGAAGCAGGTTTTTTTTCTTCTTCTCAGCAGGACAGAAAAAAAAAAATTGGGATTGCTTTTAAAAAAGCAGTTTGCGGAGCAGTGGGTAAACAGCAATGCAGGAATGTCAGGAAGCCTTAGAAGGCAGCCCAACAACCAACACCACTGATACACCACTATATAGCCTCCCCTTGCACTGCACAGTGACTGGTGTGTTGTACAGGCAAAATTGCTAGCAGCAGAAGCAGTTTTTTTTTCTTCTTCTCAGCAGGACAAAAAAAAAATTGGGATTGCTTTTAAAAAAGCAGTTTGCGGAGCAGTGGGTAAACAGCAATGCAGGAATGTCAGGAAGCCTTAGAAGGCAGCCCAACAACCAACACCACTGATACACCACTATATAGCCTCCCCTTGCACTGCACAGTGACTGGTGTGTTGTACAGGCAAAATCGCTAGCAGCAGAAGCAGTTTTTTTTTCTTCTTCTCAGCAGGACAAAAAAAAAAAAATTGGGATTGCTTTTAAAAAAGCAGTTTGCGGAGCAGTGGGTAAACAGCAATGCAGGAATGTCAGGAAGCCTTAGAAGGCAGCCCAACAACCAACACCACTGATACACCACTATATAGCCTCCCCTTGCACTGCACAGTGACTGGTGTGTTGCACAGGCAAAATCGCTAGCAGCAGAAGCAGTTTTTGGTGTCTTCTTCCCTGCCTAACGCTCTCCCTACAAAATCAGCAGCAGCAGCTCTCTCTATTCTGAGATCAGCATGAGTAACATGGCGGTCGGCGTGCACGCCCTTTTATACCCCCTGTGACGCCCACCAAAGCAAGCCAATCACTTGCATGCCCTTCTGAAAGATGGTGGTGACCCGTGCCTATGTCATCACGTTGCCCACAGTGTCCGTGGATCCTGATTGGCTGAAAAAGAGCGCAAAACAAACTTTTGAAACGCGACTTTGGCGCGTAAGTCGCCGACCTCGTGGCCGACCTCATCCTAGGGTCGGGTTTCGTTTCATGAAACCCGACTTTGCCAAAAGTCGGGGACTTTTGAAATTTTTTGACCCGTTTCGCTCAACTCTAGTATTGACCTTTATGGGTTATCCTCAATGTATGTGAAGCTCTATTGTATTCTGAGCTACATGCTTTCTGCTGATGTTATATTGTTTTTGTGTAGGACCATTGTATTAAGATTTGCAAGATAGCCATTGACCAGGCAGATTTTTGGCATGTTTTTTGAGATTTTTTTGTTTTGCTCCTGTTCTGCCATACCTATAGAGTAACCTGTGTGATGTTATATATATATATATAAGGATCAATTCCTTTCCTTCACTATATTGTTTTCCCATCTATATTGATAGGGTTTAACCAGGGAAGAGAGGGACAGTCCACATTGACCGGGGCGCCAAACAATCGTTTCTTAGGGTGCCAACCTCCACAGCAAGGAAGGAGCGAGATTAGGTTTATTGTAGGGTTTGCGCAGGCAGGTGCTTGGTGAAGTTATATTCTGTATCTATTTGGTTTTTGTACCTTTCTACACTGGGTTAGGTGGTTTTAAAAGGATTAAATTAAAAATTTGGTTTTTAAAGGAGATTTATGTTCACTTTATGATTGCAATTTCCTTGGCATAATTTTTTGAAAGTGAGTCTCGCAGCAGAGACAGGGCTGGGGGCTTGCTGGCAGAAGATATGGAATTTTGACCGGGAGCCATTGTTTTTTGGATAAGGAGTTCAAAAAACGATCAATTAGGTAGAGGTAGACGGGTGGCATTAGGGAGAGTTGAGGGGGCCTTGACGTGCCCGCAAAGGTGTTTTGAAGCCTTTTGGAATGTGTCGTCAGGGAGGGTGGGCTCACTGTTGTGTCATGCGGGGGGTAATTTTTGTCTCGTCTTCCAGTTTATTGAGGTCTTAAAGAGGGGTTTGCGGGAGTTGGCCCTTACCTCGGGTTTGTACAGGTCACATTCTTTTAGGATTTGGGCTGTTTCAGAAGCTGATGGTCTTGGTTTAGGTGTGGACGTGATAAGGCGAATTGGCAGGTGGAGTTCTGACCGTTATTTAATGTATGTGCGTCATTAATTACAGTCTTAGAATGTTAGGGATTGGTTTGAACTTTAGAGTTGAGCGACTTTTGCTTTTTTAGGGTCGAGTTTCGTTTAATGAAACCCGACTTTTCCAAAAGTCGGGTCGAGCAAAATCGGTCGACTATAGGGAAAAGTTGGGGTCCAACCGAAACACGAAACCCAATGTAAGTCAATGGGGAATTAAAGTCGGCAGTGAGAGGAGGACAGGAAACACACCAACAGTGCCCATTTGAATGCCAAAAGCATCAATTCTTCTTACTTAAGCTTGTCAACCTTAATTAACTTCATAATACAAGTTACGCACTGAAAAATGGGGGTTATTTGGCTAAAGTTGTGGGGGGGTAGGGCTGGCTCCAGGTTTTCATGTGCCCTGGGCAAAAGAGCGCCCCTTTAACACATACCACAACTCATCATGCTCCGATACGGCAGAGAAATAGCGATATAGTACAATGAAAAATACTTCGCTTTTTACATCTCATGACGAGGCCCATCTATTTCTCCATACAGAATCATTGGTCCCATATAATGTTTGAAACAGTATATGATGAGCTCCACATAATGCTACAGTATATGTTGGTCCCCATGGATGAAGCTCCACTGTGTTATGGGCCCAAATAATGCTCCAAACATAATGGGCCCCATTTCTAATGCTCTAGTGTATAATGGGCCCTGTAAATGCTGCTCCAGTGTCTGATGTCCACCTTTGGAATGCTCCAGTGTATGGTGGGCCCCATCTATCATTCTCCAGAGTATAGTGCTCCCCAAAAATTGCTGTCCCAACATTGAAAACATTGAAATAAGTCTCCTCGCTAGGGAATCCCTGTACTAGTCTGGACTCCTCGTCGTCCCCATCTTCCATCTCACTGCACAGTATTTCAACCTTGCAAGTGCTGTGATCCTGAGCAAGCAGGGGGGGCCCACTCGTTGGCAACGACACTGGCACAGGGCCCCTGATAGTACGGTGGTGTGTCTGACGGCGGGTGGGCCGAACCTGCACTTTCATCTGCAGCTTCCTCTTTGTCACCGTGTAAGGTGGGTTACAGTATATGGGAAGGGTAACCTGAGTTTCATCAGGGTCAGATTCAGGCCGTGTAGCGTGCGAGGGGAATGTAGTGGTCTGGGTCAATGTACCAGCAGATTCATCGAGCAGTGACTGGGCATCAGTGCACTTGTGTCGCCCCCAGGAGTACGGTTGCCATAGTGTCATTACCTTCCTCCTAGGGAGTGTGATGTCATGCTTGGGAGCAACAAAGGATCTCTCTAGAAGGTTAACTGATTGGGCGGCGTTATTCCCATGAGTCACGACCCTCCAAACAGCGTTCATGAAGGCAAAGTGTTTTGTTTTACGTGGGCAGTATGGTTGGAAAGCTGAACCTTAAAGGAATGTCCAGAAGGGCACCACCAGGAGTGGAGCCTACGGCGTAATTTGACTCAACACGGGCAACCTCAACCATCATGCAACCAAACAGATGCACACATTGCAAGCTTAATTCCGTTAACGAACGAGACTCCGTCATGCCCCGCGTTCCGAGTCCGGCTTACTAGAGGGACACGTGAGGCTCTGGCACGTGAGATTAGCCAATAACTGGTGTGTCATGCCCTTACATGTCCGTGGCTGCATGTGCGCTACACTGAAAAGGCCAGCGTTTGTCGCTTACAGGTGCAGATAACCCGCTGAACAACGTTAGTGATGGGGATCTGGGATTACAATTATTACCCGCGAACGATGATTTCCCAGTAAGTGCAGGTCAACCGCAGTTCCGGAATTAGGCCTAACCGTCATTCCTGAAAAAATGAAAAACTTACGTGTGCAAACCACAGGTGCTGTAGCTTGCTTAACAGCTCGCCAGCCGTTCTCAGGCCCAGTATGGATTACACGTGATTGCACAAAGGTGAGAAAGGGTACCGTATCCCCGGATAACATGTATGGATAGCATAGTGTACACATTCAAAATATATGTATATAGATCAGGAGGCAGGCTCAAACGGTGTCAGGCCCAGTATGGATTACACGTGATTGCACAAAGGTGAGAAAGGGTACCGTATCCCCGGATAACATGTATGGATAGCATAGTGTACACATTCAAAGTATATGTCTATAGATCAGGAGGCAGGCTCAAACGGTGTCAGGCACAGTATGAATTTGACGGCCCAGACTACACAGCGGAGGAGCAGGGAGAGGTAAAGATTGCAAATGCTGGGGCCCTGCCCAAGCAAGGGGGGCCCACTCGTTGGCGTCGGTACTGGCACTTGGCCCCTCATAGTATGGCGGTGTGTCTGACGGCGGGTGTGCTCCACCACCGTCAGAGACACTTGATTGCACTATGAGGGACCCTGTGCCAGTGCCCGCGCCCAAGAGTCGGCCTACCCACCTGTCCAGGGCAACGGCACTCGCACGGTTTCGTGCGCTAGGTGGTGACCCCGGCCATGGGGGGGGGGGCAGCACAGTTAGGGAGTTTTAGAAAGTGGAATATGTTGATGTTGGACATTCAGCTAATGCAAAAGGTGAAAAATTGTTCAAGACCCAGGAAGAGGAGGACCAAAGCAAGCCATTTTTCTGTCACCCTATATGTGATCAGGGGAAGGTGGGACAAAATCCTTGAAAACCCATGCATGGTTAATTTTAATGAAGGTTAGATCATCCACATTTTGGGTTGACAGACGGGTCCTTTTTTCTGTCAGGATTGATCCAGCTGCACTGAAGATTCTTTCCGATAGCACACTTGCAGCTGGGCAAGCGAGCTCCTGTAAGGCATATTGTGTCAATTCAGGCCAGGTGTCCAGTTTAGCGGCCCAATAGTCAAAGGGGAATGACCTGTGTGGGCGAGAACATCGATATGAGAGGAAAAGTAGGTTGTAACCATAGTTGACAACTGCTGTCTCCTGTCACTTTCCATCGATGCAGTATTACCAGTTGTGTGAGCGGTACTTGAAAAATCAGTCCACAACATTGTCATGAAACCCCTGTCTCCAACGCCACTTCTGCTGTGTGCACCACGAACACCTCTGACAAGCTGCCCCCGGCCCGTATGGCTCGTGTGAGAACCATCACCGCTGCTGTGTGCTGGGAATGCCTCAAAACCAACCGGTTTACCAGAGTTGCTTGTTTATTAGACAATATTAGGTCAAGGTTCTCGTGTGGCATGATGTTTTGTATTTTGCCTTTATAGCGTGGATCCAGGATGCTGGCCAACCTGTAGTCGTCATCATTCATCATTTTGGCAATGCGGGGGTCCCTTTTTAGGATCTGCAAGGCATAATCTGACATGTGGGCCAATGTTCCCGGTGTCAATGATGCACTGCGAGTGCTGGTTGGAGGAGCACTTTCTGGCAAATTCACATACCTCCAGTCACACACAAACCCTGTACCAGACCTTGCCACGCCAACATTTTCACTTGCCCCACGAGATGCATCCTCCTCCCCTAAGTAATCATCCCCATCATCATCCTCCTCCTCCTCTTCTTCCTCCACCTCGTCCAGGATAGGTCCCTGAGCAGACAATGGCTGAATGTCATCAAGGATTGCCTCCTCCTCTTCCTCCTCGTCAACATTGGCTGCAGACGCCTGCTCCTTAATGTGCGTCAAAGTTTGCATGAGCAGACGCATAAGTGGGATGCTCATGCTTAGGATGGCGTCGTCTGCACTTACCAGCTGTGTGCATTCCTCAAAACACTGAAGGACTTTACAGAGGTCTTTCAGCTTCGACCACTGCACGCATGTCAACTCCATGTCTGCTCTCAAAGTGCCTGGCCGTGTATCCTCCCACAAATGCATTATGGCCTGCCTCTGTTCGCACAGCCGCTCAACCATGTGCAGGGTGGAGTTCCACCTTGTTGCAATGTCGATAATGAGGCGGTGCATGGGAAGGTGGCGCAATTGCTGCAGCTTCTGCATACGAATGGAGTGTACAGGCGACCGGCGGATGTGCGCGCACAGTCTTCGTACCTTCTGGAGCAGGGCTGTTAACTCCGGACAATTGTTGAGGAAGCACTGCACCACCAGGTTCAAGGTGTGAGCCAAGCAAGGTATGTGGCTGAGTTTTGAAAGGGCTATGGCTGCCACAAAATTACTGCCGTTATCACTAACAACCTTGCCTGCCTCAAGATGTATACTCCCCAGTCATGACTCAGTTTGTCGCTGAAAGTACTCGGCCAGCACCTCCGCGGTGTGTCTGTCGCCCAAACACAACATCTGCAACACAGCCTGCTGACGCTTCCCACTATCTGCTCGATAGGTGGACACCTCGTGTGCAACAGTGGCAGCTGCAGATGGAGTGCCAGTACGACTGCGCTCTGTGGACGAGCTTTCGCTTCTGGAGGAGGAGGAGGAGGAGGGTTGAACGCCTACAGTCAACTGTTTCCTATACCGTGGGGTAGGCAGCACTGTCCCACCACCGCTGTCCCCTGTGGACCCTGCATCCACCACATTAACCCAGTGCGCAGTGATGGACACGTAACGGCCCTGGCCATGCCGACTGGACCATGCATCTGTTGTGAGGTGCACCTTTCCACTCACTGACTGCTTGAGTGCATGGACAATGCGGTCTTTCACATGATGGTGGAGGGCTGGGATGGCTTTGCGTGAGAAGAAGTGGCGACTGGGTAGGTCATAGCGTGGTACTGCATAGGCCATGAGTTCGCGGAAAGCTGCACTTTCCACCAACCGATAGGGCATCATCTCTAACGAGATTAGTTTGGCAATGTGGGCGTTCAAACCCAGTGTACGCGGATGAGAGACTGAGTACTTTCTTGACCTACTCATAGTCTCTGGGAGAGTGAGCTGGCCTTGAGAGCTGCATATGGTGGAACTAGCGGTGGACAGGGCGGACTGAGAGAGGGTTGATGATGGTGATGGAGTTGGTGTTCTTTCTGATGGCCTAGATTCAGTCTTTCGTTGATATAACAGTGGGATTCCCTGACTGCTTTGGCCTTGCAACGACACCTCAACATTTGCTGCTGTGTTAACCACTGGGCTTACAGTGGGGGAAAACAATGTAGCGTTGCTGACTACCTTCTTTGTGATCAGTTGCACATGTGGTACTTGAGGTTTGGTGTTGTGTCCACGCTTGCAAGTGCATGCTGGTTAAATGTCTAAGCATGCAACTGGTATTCAAATTTTTCAGATTTTTCCCTCGGTTAAAGGTCTTTGCGCACTTCTTACAGATAACCTTGGCCTGATCATGAGGATTTTGTTCAAAAAAGTGCCAAACTGCACTCTTCCTATTTTGGAAGACATTTTGCGGCCTAGCACGCTGTGCTATTTTGACCGTCTGGACAAGCTGTCCAGCAACTCTTTTGATTTTTGGAACCTGTCTTTGGAGTGCTCCGGGCCTGCCAGATAACAGCTGTTGCGATGTCGATGTCTGCTGTGGATGCTCCTCCTCCTCATCTGAGCTATTGGAAGCAGCACCCTCTTCCCCCAATGGATGCCCATCTGGGTCAACAACTGGGTCATCCATCACCTCCTCTTCAATGTCATGTGCACCTTCCTCTGTGTCACCGTGTATGGTGGTATAGTGTGCGGGAAGGGGCACCTGAGTCTCATCAGGGTCAGAATCTGGCTCTGTACACTGCGAGGACAATGCAGTGCTCTGAGTGAATGTACCAGCAGAATCATCTATCAGTGGCTATGCATCAGTGCACTCCATGTCAGATTCATCTTGGCCTGGGTAATTCACCATTTCACTTGATAACCCAGGCATGGTATGTGAAAACAGCTCCATGGAGTAATCAGTTGTATGGCCTGCGTCATCCTTCAATCTTGGTTGGGGTGAAGGACAAAAGGAAAGGTGTGGTTCATGAACTTGTCCCTCCAATGACGACTCAGTGGTTTTATTTCTTACAACTTCAGAAGAGGAGGCGATAGAGCTGGAGGCTGAGTCAGCAATGTAAGCCAAAACTTTTTCCTGATGCTCTGGCTTTAAAAGCGGTTTGCCAACTCCTAGAAAACTAAGCCTTCGAGGCCTTGTGGAGCCAGACGATGACGCAGGCTCAACACCTCCTGCATTCGGTCCTATTTTGCTTTTGCCACTACCATCAGATCCACCACCAACACCATCATTACCAGCTGGCAACCACCGCCCAATTCCATGGCCTCTTCCACCAGCCTTCCTCATTTTTGGTAAAAATGTACACAAAATCCCACAAACTATATAGAAATGTAAAACAAGGTACAAGGTGTATATAGGACAGGGGAGACGTCGAATTTCTGAACATACTTGTGTGTCAAAACTAAAGGAACAAGAAAGCGACCCTATGTCTTATCCGGGTTAATGCTGGAGAAGTAGATTAGATTATACTCACCCTTTTTAGGAGAGGTTCAAGCATGTAGGATCAGTAATCTGCTTGCTGCACGTCCAAAGGTCAGCTCCGCGACCGCTTACAAATCAGATTTTGGAATAAATTCTTGGACTTTTGTGCGCTACCAGATAAATTCACCAATCCAATATTTAAGAGAAAGATTAATCCATTTATTTCCCAACGCGTTTCGAAATGTGTACCATTTCTTCTTCAGGGGATGACATATATGATCAAACAGAACTGTCACAGATTATATACAGCATGATTTCAAAAAACGGCGCCAAGAAGCAGCGCCAAAAAGGTCACATGTCATCTGGTGCAAATGTCAGGGTTCAAAGTATCACAGTTGAACTAATGTATTACTTAATCTCAATTCATTAAAAACACAATATTTTTATTATTTCATAGATAAAAAGAAAAAAAGGGAAAAGAAAAGAAAAGAAGAAATAAGAAAACTGTAAAACACGGAATATATATAAAAAACGAACTCTTGACACCTGAAAAAATGGCAAAAAAGTGTATCATAGTACTCTGAACCACGGTCAGGTCGTACCTGACAAAGAAAGAAGAAAAGGACTTATAGAAAAAAGATAAAAAATATATGTATATAAAAATAAAAAAGTTATTGATTAAAATTTATATGACAATAAAAGAAACCTTCTCTTTTTAAAATGTGTATGAATCAACAATTTAGTCAATAAAAATGTAAAAAATAATGCGATCGATTGTAAAAAACTCACACGTCACTTAAGAGGGAGACATTGATTTCATTCACAAATACTCAGAGTATCTGATGGTAAATGGACAGAGACACCGACTGTGAAGAGCTTGCGCAGCGCTCGATGGAAAAACCAGGATCGCTACCCGCGATGTCCCAGCACAAAGGGGGAGAGAAATGAAGAAGGAAAAAAGAGAGAGACCGCTCATCTTCAATACAGCAAAACTAACATTATTTTCTTAGAATACATAATCTGACCATAAAATAAAAATGTATAAGAAATTGTATAAAAGAAGGAAATACATTAATTCATCCACATTACAAAAATAAAAACATGGGAATAAAAAGTCGCACATAAAAAAGGGGTTAAACATGCCGAATAAGATAAAAATCATTCTAATTAACATATGGGTACATCATTAAAAATTATTAAAAGAGAGAATCATTGAATTTATTCCATTTTAAAGAAAAACCTCTGTAATTTCGTTCAAACCATATGGCTTGAGTGTATTTAACCTGTAAATCCAAAATACTTCTTTTCTATTTAGTTGCCCTACCCTATCAGGAATATCAGCAGGAATGTGCTCAATTGGGCTGATTTTTAGTCCACTTGGATCCTTATTATGTTTATTAGTGAAATGTCTAGAGAGACCATGTTGTAGGAAACCTTTTTTAATGTTATGTCTATGCGAATTAACCCTTAAATGTAACGGTTGGGTTGTTCTTCCAACATACTGTTTTTTGCATCCACATTCAATAAGATATATCACAAATTCCGTAGTACAGCTCAAATAATTTTTTATAGGAAAGATTTCATTGGTGGTAGATGATTTTATAGATTTTTCTCTATGAGTAATAATATTATAACAGAGACAATTTCTCCTTCCACATTTATAAATCCCTTTTAAAGGGGCATGAATTGGATTCAATGTAAATTCAGTTTTTTGTCGACTAGGGGCCACCAGTCCCTTGATAGTTGGTGCTCTTCTAAAAGTTATTCCTGGATTACTAGGTAAAAATTTCTGTAGAATAGGATCATTTAAAAGTATATACCAGTTATCACACAAGATTTTCCGTATTCTTGTGTGTTCGGCACAATATTGGGTGATAAAATTAGTCATACATTTTTTATTATCTGGTTTGACTATTTTTTGTTCATAAATGAGAGTGTCTTGTGATATATTGACACACCTGTTGTATGCACTTTTGATTAAATTATTGGGGTATTTTTTATCAACGAACCTATTTTTTAAAATATCAGCTTGGTCCTTAAAGTCCTCAAAGCTAGAACAATTTTTTCTGATCCTCCTAAACTGATTCTCTGGAATATTCCTCAGCCATTTACCAAAATGTCCACTATTAAAAGGAATATAACTATTAATATCCACATTTTTAAAAAAGGTTTTAGTTAAAATAGTGTTGTCATTGATAAAAATAGTTATATCTAAAAAGTTGATACTCTCCTGTTCATAAACTGAGGAAAATGATAAACCCCAGTTATTATTATTAATATCATGAATAAAATTATTAATGCTATTGTCAGAGTTATCCCAAATAAAGAAAAGGTCGTCAATGAATCTCTTATCCATGATCAAATTGTTGCACCACTTGTTATTAAAAATATAAAAATCTTCGAAGACCCCCATAAAAATATTTGCATATGTTGGTGCGACCTTTGAGCCCATCGCGGTCCCGAGCTTCTGATGGTATAAATATCCATCAAATGTGAAATAATTATTTCTCAAAATAAAATCCATGCCTTTTAGTAAAAACTTCTTTTGGTCTTTAGACAACCTATTATTTCTTATTAGAATTTTGTTAAAACAGGCTAACCCCAAGTTGTGTGATATATTTGAATATAATGAGGACACATCCATAGTAAGTAGAAGATAGCTCGATTTCCATTGAATTTGCTTTAAAAATTGGATAAGATGAGTGGAATCTCTAATGTAGCTTTTTAGAAGTGGAACATTAGTCACCATAATTCTATCGATGTAATGGGATAGGTTACTCGTTAGTGAGCCTATCCCTGAGATAATCGGTCTTCCTGGGGGGTTTACTAAACTCTTATGAATTTTTGGTAGGTGATAAAAGAAAGGAATTTGTGAATTTTGGACAGTAAGGAATTTTAGTTCCTTTTTATTAAAAATGTTCGTCTTTTTGCCCTCCTGGATTAATATATCATAATTTAATTTTATTTCTGGAATGATGTCTAATGAGTTTTTACTATAATATTTTTCATCGGATAGTATTCTCATTGCTTCATTACAGTAATCAGATCTATTCTGAATAACTATCCCTCCTCCTTTATCTGCTGACCGAATTATAATATCAGTATTAGTCTTTAATGTTTGTAATGCTAATTTTTCACCTCTGCTTAGATTATTTTTATAGTGGTATTTGTCTTTTGTAGAGGTAATTTCTTTAAATTTCTTTTGTACAACATCATTAAATACATTCAAGAAATGGCCCTTATTTTCAATGGGGTAGAAATTAGACTTAACAGGTACATCCAAATGAAATCCAGATTCAAAAGTTTCATTATTTGAGAAATCACTTTCTTTAGATATGTTATCACCTTTAGAATTTGATATCTGATTTGATTCTTTTAATAAAAAATGTCGTTTTAATGTTAATTTCCTAATAAATACTTGTAAATCTAGGAAGAGATCAAAGTCATTGGTTTTATGCATAGGACAAAAAGTTAGACCTTTGGAGAGAACTTTCTTTTCTTCTGTTGTGAGGAGATATGAAGATAGATTAAAAATATTATTTTCATAATCATTGATATTTTTATTTCTTATTTTACTTTCCCTTTCTTTTTTTCTCCCCCCTCTACTTCCTCTAAAGGACCTTTTCTTTTTCCATTTTTTGGAGAAAAAAAGTTTTTTATATCTTTGATCTGTGTGCTTTTCAGTGCTCGTGGCAAAAAAGGAACAGTGGCTGTATTATTTGTATTGGAATTGTCAATTAAAATCATATCACTATTGGTTGTATTAGATAAATCATTATCATAAATGGAAAAATCCAATAGTGAAATTGGTGTAGATTCAGGAAATTCTATAAGTGCCGGTGATATAATTTCAATAGGAGTGGGTGTAATAATTTTACTTATATCCGTGTTCGGATTCATTGTGTCAATGAGATTACTGTTGATTTTACTTTCATTTAATCGTTTCATTTGTTCCTTCATGCTCTCAAGGTGTTTAATAGCTTCAACAAGCGGTGCCGTCATTTTAGTGGTCTTGATAGGTGGTGGTTTGAAAAAAATATTTTTTCCTCCATTTGTCATCTCTTCAATGTTAGTAACAGTATGTTCGCTCATTTTTTTCATATTGCATTCATTACCATCTAATTCCACAGTATCTTTTTTATTTGTAGATTTTTCTATCTCTAATGGTTTCCCTGTTTCTTTATTTTTAATATTATTATCATTATTCTCTACTGGTATAGTAGTATCCATTTTAACAGAAACAGTCTCATTCTTATTTTTTTCATTCATTTTCCTGTAGTCTTCCCTATCTCTCTGTAGTTTTTTCGATTTTTTAAGAATTGTTTCATGCTCAATTTGCATGACATGTGTTATAACATTTGAGTTGATTTTTTTATACTCTGGATGTTTCAAAAAAGGGCTCAATTTATTTGATAGATCTAGTACCTTAATTGTTGCTAGTTCTGCAAGTTTAGATCGTTTTTTATATAAAAGTAGAATCATCCTGTGCATACAATTATTTAAATTAGTGTCCCATTCATGTGTAAATTCTGGGTCATTGTTAAAAGGAGAGTCAAAGACTAACCTTAGTCCACGTGGACAAATGTTCTCCTCTAGATAGATGGATAAAAAGCGAGCGTCCAGGCTAAAATGCAGTTCCTCTTTGATAGCTTCTTTCAAGTTCAAGAAGGTTTTTCGAAAGGTCCTAGTTTCTTCTTCACTGAATAAATTAGTACTTTCTTCTGTGTGATTCGAAAATCCAATGTTGCCAATAGTTTGCAGAATCCGTCTTTCCCTCGAAGAGAGTCTGCTTTGAAAGTATTCCATCCTGACTCACAGGAACGGACCCTCTGCTGCTGAACGTTCCTATACACCGGCGGTGCTTTCCAAAAACCGTCGGAGGAATTCCAATGTGTCAAAACTAAAGGTACAAGAAAGCGCAATAGGGTCTTATCCGGGTTTTTTTTTTTATGTGCGACTTTTTATTCCCATGTTTTTATTTTTGTAATGTGGATGAATTAATGTATTTCCTTCTTTTATACAATTTCTTATACATTTTTATTTTATGGTCAGATTATGTATTCTAAGAAAATAATGTTAGTTTTGCTGTATTGAAGATGAGCGGTCTCTCTCTTTTTTCCTTCTTCATTTCTCTCCCCCTTTGTGCTGGGACATCGCAGGTAGCGATCCTGGTTTTTCCATCGAGCGCTGCGCAAGCTCTTCACAGTCGGTGTCTCTGTCCATTTACCATCAGATACTCTGAGTATTTGTGAATGAAATCAATGTCTCCCTCTTAAGTGACGTGTGAGTTTTTTACAATCGATCGCATTATTTTTTACATTTTTATTGACTAAATTGTTGATTCATACACATTTTAAAAAGAGAAGGTTTCTTTTATTGTCATATAAATTTTAATCAATAACTTTTTTATTTTTATATACATATATTTTTTATCTTTTTTCTATAAGTCCTTTTCTTCTTTCTTTGTCAGGTACGACCTGACCGTGGTTCAGAGTACTATGATACACTTTTTTGCCATTTTTTCAGGTGTCAAGAGTTCGTTTTTTATATATATTCCGTGTTTTTCAGTTTTCTTATTTCTTCTTTTCTTTTCCCTTTTTTTCTTTTTATCTATGAAATAATAAAAATATTGTGTTTTTAATGAATTGAGATTAAGTAATACATTAGTTCAACTGTGATACTTTGAACCCTGACATTTGCACCAGATGACATGTGACCTTTTTGGCGCTGCTTCTTGGCGCCGTTTTTTGAAATCATGCTGTATATAATCTGGGACAGTTCTGTTTGATCATATATGTCATCCCCTGAAGAAGAAATGGTACACATTTCGAAACGCGTTGGGAAATAAATGGATTAATCTTTCTCTTAAATATTGGATTGGTGAATTTATCTGGTAGCGCACAAAAGTCCAAGAATTTATTCCAAAATCTGAACACACTTGTGGACACTGTTGTGTGAGGCCCAGTTAATATCACACCGCTATGTCACAGGCTCAATGTCGTAGGTGTGAAAAATGTCACTATAAGACAGGGGAGATGTAGAATTTCTGAACACACTTGTGGACACTGTTGGATTGTGTGAGGCCCAGTTAATATCACACTGCTATGTCACAGGCTCAATGTCGCAGGTGTGAAAAATGTCACTATAAGACAGGGGAGATGTAGAATTTCTGAACACACTTGTGGACACTGTTGGATTGTGTGAGGCCCAGTTAATATCACACTGCTATGTCACAGGCTCAATGTCGCAGGTGTGAAAAATGTCACTATAGGACAGGGGAGATGTAGAATTTCTGAACACACTTGTGGACACTGTTGGATTGTGTGAGGCCCAGTTAATATCACACCGCTATGTCACAGCCTCAATGTCGCAGGTGTGAAAAATATCACTATAGGACAGGGGAGATGTAAAATTTCTGAACACACTTGTGGACACTGTTGTGTGAGGCCCAGTTAATATCACACCGCTATGTCACAGGCTCAATGTTGCAGGTGTGAAAAAAGTCACTATAGGACAGGGGAGATGTAGAATTTCTGAACACACTTGTGGACACTGTTGGATTGTGTGAGGCCCAGTGAATATCACACCGCTATGTCACAGGCAGAAATTGGCTAGTGTATGACAAACTACAAGGTGTATATAGAATTGGGCAGAATAGGAATCTCCCTAGAGTGTAGGTCTGTAAGAACGGAACATGTCCTCGACTTATCCTTACAGAGCGACACACAGATAGCTTCACTGTGGCCGTGATAACAGCCGTTACACGGTACTGAGAGAGGAGCGTGCACGTACACCGCTGTCCGGTGTCCGTAAAATTGTCAAGCTCCGTGTTTTTTAAGTATACGGACTGACACACGCTGTCTCTCTATAGTTTTGAATGTGATCAAACAGCAAATATACTTAACTGTTTGAAAAGCAGACAAAACTAGAAGGTGGAGGTCTGTAAGAACGGAACATGTCCTTGACTTATTCTTACAGAGTGACACACAGATAGCTTCACTGTGGCTGTGATAACAGCCGTTACACGGTACTGAGAGAGGAGCGTGCACCGCTGTATGGTGTGAAAAAATGCACGCTCAGTACCTCACCAGGACAAAAAAAAATTTGGATTGCTTTTAAAAAAGCAGTTTGCAGAGCAGTGGGAAAACAGCAATGCAGCTATCAGGAAGCCTTATAAGGCAGCCTAACAACCAACATAGCTGATCCAGCAAAATATAGCCTCCACTTGCACTGCACACACAGTGACTGGTGTGTTGTACAGGCAAAATCGCTAGCAGCAGAAGCAGTTTTTGGTGTCTTCTTCCCTGCCTAACGCTCTCCCTACAGAATCAGCAGCAGCAGCTCTCCCTATTCTGAGATCAGCATGAGTAACATGGCGGTCGGCGTGCACGCCCTTTAATACCCCCTGTGACGCCCCCCAAAGCAAGCCAATCACTTGCATGCCCTTCTCAAAGATGGTGGTGACCCCTGCCTATGTCATCACGTTGCCCACAGTGTCCGTGGTTCCTGATTGGCTGAAAAAGGGCAGAAAACAAACTTTTGAAACGCGACTTTGGCGCTAAAGTCGCCGAGCTTGTGGCCGACCTCACCCTAGGGTCGGGTTTCGTTTCATGAAGCCCGACTTTACTAAAAGTCGTCGACTTTTGAAATTTTTCGACCCGTTTCGCTCAACTCTATTGAACTTGCTTGTTATGTATTTTTTCAGGTGGTGACCCCTTGTTAGTCTGGATCTTTGGACATTCGTTCATGCATTAGGGGGCGCTGTGGGCTGACGTAAGGCCAGACCGTATTTTTAGTAGGGAGCAGGTGGCGATTCGATGGTTGCGTTTTTAGAGGAACGGTTTGGAGTAGGGTCCTATCCGAGTTTTGCAGAGCTACTTGTTTGGATAGATCACCCAGTGTTCCTGTTATGCATATAGCTGGGAATGATTTGGGGGGTTAGGCCTGTTAGGGAACTAGGGACATGCGTTTTGATTTTCCACGACTGTGGACATCTTTTCCTGGAGTGTTTACCGTGTGGTTGGATATTGTACCTAGATAAAAATGGAGGGCGGCTAGATGTTTTAAAGGGGATTAATAGGGCCAGGGTAAAATTAAATAGGGCAGTATTGAGTTTTGTAGCCAGGAATGGGGGTTTGAGCGTCAGGCATTTTGAATTGGAATCAGGGTTTAAAATCTCTGGTTGGAGGATGGGGTTCACTTAAACGTGATTTGTATTGATTTGTGGGGTTTGGCTTTGCAGGAAGGAATTGAGAGAGCATTGGTGGCATTGGGGCACACACGGGCTGAGGTGGTCACGGCTGCTCGTGGTTGGCGGGGGGTGGGGTTCTTGGAGTTGATGCTGATTGGTCAGGGGAAGGAATTGTAAATCAATTCCAGGCAGTTTGAAATTGTGTGGGGTAGATCTGGCATTTGGGTATGAGCTCTGGACGGGGTTTCACCCCGGGAGCTTTTGGTGGTTAGTCTTCCCGGAACAGGATGTATGGTGCCCTCAAGCTGGTGATGGACGGCTGAGGGTAAAATGGTGGTTGAGGTTCATTTGTTTGCCATATATATTAAGCCAGATCTTTTAGCTCCAAGAACCCTCCCCTCAGATTTACATACCGATTGTATGTATGTTCATGGTTATATGTTACTCTTTGTTAATAAACTTGGCCGCTGTGGCCAAAATTCATCCAAAGAATTTAAATTGTAGTGTTTTTATTTAAAAAGGGGGTGGAACGTTGTTGCGGATGGGTTCAGTATGGAAGTTACAAGGTGAGAAGCCGTATGTCACCAGACGCGGTCAGGACTCTGTAATGTCAGTAGGTTTTTGATGATGTAATTCTGGGAGAAGCTCCTATACATATATAGAAATGAAAGCTTTTTTTACAAATAGTGTCCATATATCTATATTTCCTGCCTTCTCTTTCATTTACTTCATACATTGTGCCTACATGGGGACATAAAAGAGGGGCATTTCACAATATAAGTAACGGATGGAAATATCCAAAGACACAAAGATTAATGGTAACGATGTCATGATTTTTAATGATTTATTACTTGGGTCATTGATGATTACTTCTTTAATATTTGTCACAGTTGTTAACAGTAAACTCTGCAACCAATGAGTTAAATGTTCTACGGAGAAAAAAAGACCCGTGAGGTAAAAATCTATCCAGTATTTCCATTCCTATGACTGAGGATTAGTGATGAGCGAGCGCGCTCGGATAAGGTGTCAGCTAAGCATGCTCAAGTGCTAACCGAACCTTTCGGCGTGCCAGAAAAGTATGCTCCAGACGCCGCAGCCTACACAATAGGATTTCTGAAATCTCAGCGTTTTTTTTTTAAAGCAACGGTTTGTCAAGTCTCTCAGGAGTTTTGCAGCATATTGAATGATAAAAACCGTAGGTAAAAACACAACAAAGCATATATTCAGCATGAGAAAAATATTGCCAGGCAGCATCTATTTGTGCAGAGCCGGTGTGTGAAGATTCCATCACAAGATTCCGTGATGACACCACTGGTGATGCTCGGTCATTATGACATCACAGATGATTCTTGGTCATTATGACATCACAGATGATTCTTGGTCATTATGACATCACAGCTCGGTCCCTACTTCTAGAATGTACGCAGGGTCACCAGTGCCATTTATGGTTCTATAGTGACTGAGAGCATTTGCAATTTTTCACTATGGCTGGATTACGTCTGACCGATTTTCAGGTACAAGCACTATTGGAGATTCTTATCTTCCATCACCCCAACATTGTGCTTCTACCACCCGATGGCGTCCTCTGCTTCACTCACCGGCTGGTGGTGCAGCTAGTAAAGGATTGCCTGACCAAAAACCGACAACATCAACTAACGTCAGAGTATCTGACGGATTTCTGTCACAACATCAGGACATTACTGCACCAGGTAAATGGCGGTCGCTCCGCACAAAACTCCTCTCTCATCCTAGATAATAATGGTGGGAGAGAAGCTTCTTCTTTCCTCCAATATAAAGCACGACGAGTCCCCAAATA
Source organism: Dendrobates tinctorius (assembly GCF_039654945.1). NCBI lineage: Eukaryota > Metazoa > Chordata > Amphibia > Anura > Dendrobatidae > Dendrobates > Dendrobates tinctorius. The sequence continues at coordinate 2,855,671 of NW_027361753.1, forward strand.
CTGGATGGAGTCGGTGTCTCTGCGGGGAGGAGCAGATGACACGTACAATAGCCGCCTCTCAGCTCACATTTATCTTTTTTGTTTCTTTTCTTCTTTATAGGCTGAAAAAAGATCTCAATATGGAGATTTGGCTTTTATTAAAGAACTGGCTGAAAAATTCCTGTGTGCACTAGAAGTTCCGGACCTCTCGTCGGAACGCCCGGTAAGCAGCGTCGGACTGGAGCACACATCTTAATTATGTAGCAAGGGTTGGGGTAGCCCCCTCATAGAAGATAATGCAGCCCTCATATAGAATAATGCAGCCCCCTCATAGAATATAATGTAGCCCCCAATAGAATATAGTGTAGCCCCTCACGGGGTATAATGCAGCCCCCCACAGAATATATTGTAACCCCCCTCATAGTATATAACGCTGCCCCCCATAGAACATAATGTAGCCCCCCTCATAGTATATAACGCTGCCCCCCATAGAATATAGTGTAGCCCCTCATACGTTATAATGCAACCCCATCATAGAATATAATGTAGCCCCCTCATAGGGTATAAAGCAGCCCCCTCATAGGTTATAATGCAGCCCTCACAGAATATAATGTAGACCCTCATAGAGTATAAGATAGCCCCAAATGGAACATAATGTAGCCCCCCTTAGAATATAATCCAGCCCCACAGTCCTACAGTGTACACTGTATGCATGTGTGTATGTCTGGGATAGGCAAATGTTGGTTTAGTCCTCCTGATTGATGTATTTGGGGATTTAGTGAAATCTTCCACATATTAATGATCTATATTATATCTATTAGGAAACACCGGAAGGCGATGACGAACATGGGGAAAATGTGACCCCGGAAACCCCTGACCCTAACAGGAGTCAGCCGGAGCAGAGCAGCGATCTGATTACAGGTGAGCCGATCACACAACCTTCTACAGGGAATCTCCAGAGATTCCACAGAGCAGGGAAGAATGGCAGATTCACTCTCTACTCCATGGAATGGGAACCTGGAAGCACATGTAACATGCAGGAGTGGTGGGATGACGGTGTAGGACGTCCCCCCTACTAAAAAGGATTTGTTTGCGGAAATCCAATGTGCCAGTGAAGAGATATGTAAGGTAGAAGCCATATGCAAATCAGGATAGAAGTGCACTGGGGGCGTGGAAGAAGGAATCCGTGTGCAGTGACACGCCCCCAGTGCACTTCCAGGATCATTTACATATGGCTGCTATGCTTCAGCTCTCTTCCCATCACTCACATGTGCAGTGAGGGTGGGGGGCTCCTCATTTATGTGGTGATTGGGGGTCCGCCACCATTTACATTACTTGTATCTGTGGATGCGTCGTACGCTCTCATACTTAGACTCCCCATATAACGAGTATTAATCCCATTTACAGACATCTTGTCATTTCTCCCTTATATTGCGCTATTATGTATGTAGGATTGATATCGACTAATAGATTTTATTTCCTCATCACTTTATCATTATTTTAGTACCATCAGCGCTGGCGAATCCCGACAGTGGAATCTGCAAGATCCCGGAGATCCAAGAATCCGCCGGTGTAAGTATCATAGAGATATAGCGGGTGTCTGTGTATCACCAGATCATGGGGTGAGAGTGACCCGTCCAGTATTATCCCCCATATAACCATGGGACGGCTCTGTTCTAAGTGGAGATGACACTATGGTGTTAGAGAATAGCATTTATATTAGATGGAATCTGTCACCAGGTTTATGCCGTAGCATAATGTAGGGACAGAGACCCTGATTCCAGTGACATATAACTTACTTTACTGGGGGCTGCAGATGTGATAATATCCCTGTCTTCTTTGCTGCAGCCTTGTAGAACACCACCCACACCACTGATTGGCAGCTTTCTGTGTACACTGTGCACAGGCAGAAAGCTGCTATTCAGTGGTGGTGGGTTTTCAGAGCATGAGACACACATTCCTAGGGATAATCTCCTGCTGATCTAACACTGATTTAACGAAAACAACAGCACAATGCCTACTAAGTAACACATCACTGGAATCCGGGTCTCTGCCCCTATAACATAAATGCTCCCAGATTACATAGCACAAACCTGCAGTGCTGACAGATTCCCCACAAATTCTATTCTGTGTGATCTCTTGCATTATCCATCACTTTACAATGATACCGATATATAGTGGATACCCCATTATATTACATCCGTGTCTGCGGAGCGTCGGCTCGTATCGTCCCATACATCGGATCAGTGTAAATCAGCTGGGGAGTGAATCTGGACTTGTTATTTTATGTGTATTTTCAATATAAATTGTGACAATTTTCTTCCGGACTATCACTCCCCCTTCTTTCGTTGTTGTCGTGATTAGTATTTATGGCGTGTCCTTGAAATGTTGCGCGCATTATATTCACAGGGTCATGGCGTTGATTATCTATACTATTATGGTTTCTGCTTTAGTATTATTGTTTTCAGCTTCTAGATCTTAGTATTATTTCTTATTCTTTTCTAGGACTTAATCAGATCATTGATCCCGGCAGGAGAGCCGCGTATGAGCGACTATGAAACCATCAAACTGATCAGCAGCGGAGATTTTGGGTGAGATTTCTATTCCCATATTCCCCATTTCTCAGGGTTCCCTATGACAATGCTTCTGCCTCTGTGCTCTGCCAATCAGTGTTATCATAGGGAACCGATCGGAGTCCACACCACAGTCCACATCTCCAGGTCACTATTCAGCTCCGTTATATACAGCTGAGCGAACTGATCTGTAACCAATCAGCCTGTAAGGAAAGGGATGATAGAATACATTACACTCCCCGGTCCTAGATCTCATCTGTTCTTATGCTGCCGCATCCACCACAGCTTCACCATCCTCTACGCCGATCTTTGAATTTTTCGGGGCCCCATTATGAAGCTGGTAACAGTGATTGGCTGCACACAGTCACGTGAGGGGTGAAACGATACTGAGGCCAATGACATCTGCACCCTCACCCTCCACCATGACCATGTGAGTCCGATCACCGGCCTCAGCAGCAGAAGGGAGAACAACCAAAGACTGGCACAGAGGACGGCGGACTGCAGTGATGGACCGGGAAGGGTCGAGGACAAGTGGGTGTAATGTGTAATTCAATTTTAACTTCTTCCCGCCCCTCCATTTATTCTGCCTTGGGCTGTGGAGAAAGCCTAATACCCATCTTCTTACCACAATTGGAGCACTTTACATTTTCACCAATTTTTATTTTTACTGAATCGTATCTACTGGTCGGTTATAGCGAATCTGCCCAAGATGAATTTCAGCAGATTCTCTCATCTGTAATGTGACCTGGTGAGGGCAGACGTGGCGTGGTGCAGACCTCCCATCATCTATGGAGTGTTATTTCATGGATTTCTAGATGTGGATTTCTAGTGATGGACGGACTGCTGCTATTAAACATTACTAGTATAAAAGATCCTGTAATGACTTCTATATACAGACTGTTAATAAGGCTTCATTATAATCCATGGATTCTCCTTCTCTCCAGGGCCATCTACTTAGTGCGCCATAAAGAATCACAACAGATCTTCGCTATGAAGAAAATGGCCAAGCGGAGCCTGACTACTTCTAATAAAATGGAAAGCGCCTTTATCGAGAGAGACATCCTAACCTTCGCAGATTGTCCCTTTGTGGTCTCCATGCTCTGCTCCTTCCCTACTAGATCTCACCTGTGTATGGTCATGGAGCATGTAGGAGGTAGGACACATACACTGTGTAATATTCAGCTTATTTCTGCTGACATCTTGTCACCTCTCATATCAATAAGACTTGTCCCCGTGGTCGTTACATCCCCACAGAGCATTTACTATAGGTTATCTATTACCTAGATGCTCAGAAAGTCATTGATGTGTGTGATCTACCTGTCTGTCCACACTGAGAACATCAGTATCTCCAGCTGTAGATCAGATGTGACATCACTTTATGTCATTAGTTACTTGGAGGACAATTTCATCATGACCTCAGACTAATATTCTGCACATTATATCTTTATATATTGTCTCCTGCCCCAATGTTTCCATTCACTTCTCTTTATACATCATGGTGATCTGCTGTATAAACCCCTCACTGCTCATATTTCCTTTCTTCTATAGGTGGAGACTGTGCGACCCTTCTAAGCACCAGAGGTCCTTTCTCCGTCCCGATGGCCCGCTTGTATTTTGCAGAAGCTGTCCTTGCTGTGGAATATCTGCATAGTTACGGTGTGGTGCACAGAGACCTGAGGCCGGAGAAGTAAGTGCATACCTGTAGTATAACAAAGGGAGAAAGTTATCCTTTATTATCTCACGGTCTATGAAGCTAAAAAATCATCTTCTCTTTCACAGCCTCCTGATAACATCTGCAGGACATATTAAAGTTACCAACTTTCGACTTTCAAAACTTGGTGTTATGATACCAAACACCAACACCTATAAGCAATCAGCAGAGGACATCTCCAGAGAGTTCCTGGACGAGGAGGTCAGCATTACCTACAGGAACTTAGCTTGTTCTGTACAAATCTCATAACTCTATTTTCTCTTCCCTGCGTTCTTCATTTTTGGAGAGCTTCTCCACTGATATTTTATCTTCTGTAATTCTGTGTTTATGTCAAGAACTTGTCATAATAAAAGGTCCATCGATTCTCATCTCTATTTTCTCTTGGTTTCCAGGAGTGTGGCTCCCCTTATTACAAAGCCCCTGAGGTCATACTGAAGAAAGCCTATGGAAGACCTGCTGACTGGTGGTCAATGGGCATCATATTAAATGAATTTTTCATGGGATTTGGACCATTTGATGGGGCTTCCCTATCTGAGTTTTATGGAAATGTGGTCACTGGTAAGTAAAATAATCTGATCATTGCTTTTACTGGCTATCTTGGGTTAGTTACTTCCTTTGCTTTATCTTACAGTCCAGTAAAGAGGTTTTATGTTCTGTAATTTTCTATATAACAGGAAATATGATTTGGGATCGTCATTACAGTCCTCCACCCGATGCTCGGGACCTCATCACGCAGCTGCTCAGAACAAATCCTGTGGATAGACTTGGGACAGGTAACAGATACAATAATATCAATATTCCCTTGTTACACCGAGGATATATCACTCATGTCCATGAGGATCATTACTTCTCTATCAGCTTCTCCATTTATAGTTCTCATTGCTAAGATTTTCATTCCATTTCCTACATGTCTGCTTATTTGTATAATTAGTTCAAACTTAGATAAACTGTTCAGATATAAAACTGTCTCTGACAATGTCCGCATCACTTTTGTTTTCCTTTATCCAGGAGGAGCTTTTGAGATCAAGGGTCATCCATTTCTTAGTGACTTAGACTTTGATACCCTTCTAAGTCAAAAGCCGGTGTACATTCCTCAGCTTGCGTCAGATGTGGACACCAACTTGTTTATAAGTAAGTAGAAGGAGACGTCATCTAGACTGTGTTTGTTTGTCTCGTCTTCCTTATTTTGTGACAATTGGTTCCCATTAATAAATGGTGACTGTGGTATACTGACAACCTCTAATAACATTTCATTACCTATGTCTTGCAGACCATTCTAATATGGAAAAACATCTGGTCTCAGAGGATGAGAAGGACACAAGTGAGCACAATGAGAGCCTTCACTTAAAAAATTTTACATCATCTTCTGAAAGGCTTTCTAAAGTAAGTATGTGTTAATAAATCTGAAATCTGTATAAAAAAAGACCTATGAAGGTAGACATACATTTATTTCATATTTTATTGCTTCCACATGTAGCTCTGTACCACCGTTACCCAGATGAAGATTAATGAGAATGCCAAGTCTTCTCCAGATTGTACCCAAGAGTCCAGCACACATATCTCAGAAATGTGAGTAGATTATGAGGTGATAAATATGAGCTCCAGGCTGATATATGTGCACAACACCAAATATAGGACATAAATACCATAATATCAAATGCAACATCCACCATCCCATGGTGAGAGGTCATTGTGCATTCGGTCTTAGAAACTGCAGGTTATAAAAGCCCATAATTGTGGATGGTTATGCATTTTTAGTGCTGCTGTCACTATAGAAGAGATATAGTATAACATGCCAGACATGCTTGGTAGTTGTTTTCCACTCTGCTCTATAAAAGTTAGTTTTGAGCAGAAGACCTTCCCCACTATGGGGCAGTCATTCATCCTATTAGGCCCATTAGTCCATGTTCTTCTAGTGAGACAATCCCTTTTATACTGCGTATTCTTCTGATTTACATATTTTTCTTCTTTGAAACAGGCAAAAAGAATCTGTCCCTGTATCTGATAGAGATGACACTATTAGCATCTTGCCATCCTCATCCCCACAATCGGGTATGTCTGTGTCATGTAAAGAAGAAGAAAAATCAGAAAATGGAAAAAAGGGGAAAAAGAGACGAGGTAAGTGTGATAATCAGCTCCATGTTGTGTGACGTCAGTGAGAATCATTCATGTGGAGCAGATGTCATCTGTTAGTGATGGGATTATCACATGTATGATGGCTAACGATGATCCCTGACCTCTATGTGATGAGATTCCTCTGCCATCCGGCCACAGTGACCGCACAGTAGTATCATGTCATATGGAGTCCCATCACTTACATGATATTTATTTCTCTTCTCATAGGTTCCATCTTCCGCCGGATCTTATCATCCTGCCGGCGCGGATTATCCAGGGCTGCTCGAGTATTTGCTTGTTGTCACTGTTGCCCTAGAACCATCTGAAAGACGGCAAAGCTAAGCATCCAGCGCCCTGAAGACCAGCAGATCCACCATCACTGCTGGACACAAAAGCGGGACTAACTCCTAGCCGCGGTCTACGGACCAAACATTGGGCATGGGCAGGGCCTTGGGGGCAGATCCCAAGTGCGCTCAACCATGTGAAATAGCTTACGCTCAGGAGCATTGAGGGAGAGCGCTATGGGATAGCTCTATCCGTTCATTTCCTTTAGGAATAGAGCTATTGGATAGCTCTACCCGTGCACTTTCTTCATGGATAGTGTTATTGAATAGCTCTACCTGAACAGTATTCACCACAGAGCTTTTTCCTACACAAAGTAGGAGTGGCAGGAGAGGTACACCAGGTATTTATGTTTTCTGTTAGTCTGCACATACACCAGTGTGGTGCGTGGTTACACCCCATAGCGAGGTCAGTCTGATGCGTGGTTACACCCTGTTGTGAGGTCAGTCTGATGCGTGGTTACACCCCATTTTGTGGTTCGTAATCCCGACGCGCGCCCAATTTAAAAAATTTAATAAATAAACTGCTAGGTTTACTTATATTTTTTTTCTCATTAATCAAACTTAACTATGTGTTTTGTTAACTGATAAAATTCCGTCCATATACAGATACTAGCCGGTGGCCGGACCTTATACTACAAACACTTAATACCTTTTGTGTCCAACACTTTCCTTCCGAGGTGTAAATGTTCGAGCAGAATTAGTTAGTAATATTAATTTATAGTATTAGTTTGTGTATTATTAACTATTATTATATAAAATACATCAGATTTTTACTTTTATGTTTTATGATATTGATCAGGTAAAATGTTTTTAGTCCGTGTTTCCTCATTTTTTTTCAATGACTCTCCATAGAGTGTGGTCATGTTTCAAGGAGCAGTAATAAGGCTATGGATGTGCCCGATATTCAGGGATCGTTTACTGTGAGCCTTTTGACTATGACCTTATACCCTGACATTGTCGTCCTAACTAGATCCTTAGACTGGCACCATCATCCCCCTCTAAACTGAGGATATAATTGGTATTTAAATTAAAAAAAAAACTTTGATCACATCCCGCCAGCTGAGATTTTTGACAGCACTACCAAAACCTACAAAGCAAATGAATAAATAACAGGACCATGCAAAATGGAGAACAACATATTGCACTAAATCTCTTTTCATTATTACCACTTTTTTATTAAATTTATGAAACTTATAACCAGAACTTAGATTAATAACAACACAGGGAGGGAGAGTGGACAACTCTAATGTACATATTGTTCTGAAATGTTCTATGGTCCGAACTGGGCACATGGGTCAGGAGTAGGATTACGAGGGAGTCACGCACCCCTATCAGAAAGATCTGTTTTTCACCACTGTACTGTAACACAAAACGATCCGTTATCCATTGTAATATCGTTCTGCACCAAATAGCTCAACCTCTGTTTTGAAGGTGGGATCGACTCTATGATTTTAAATGCCCCCAAATATTAGAAAAAGACAGCCAAAAAAAGAACATTTCTCTCTCGCCAGTTCTGATCAGAAGTGATGAGCTAACAACAGAGTGCACAGTCAGTCCACATTGTAAGGGGAAAGTGAGCAATCAGAGACCAGTCCCGCCCCCGCAAGTGACGTCATTTGCAGGGGTGGCGCTGGCCTCTGCTCGCTCATCGTTTACTGACACTGTACAATGACAGTGCGCTCTAAAGCCAGCTTGTCACTTATATTCAGAGCTGACGAAAAAGCGCATTGTCACTGTGCGCTGGGAAGAACAGTTTACATTGACAGAAATCTACTGAGCATCTGTCAGATTGGAATCATAGAATGGAAGAGTTGGAAGGGACCTCCTGGGTCATCTGGTCAACCCCCTGGAAAACTGATGTATGCTGAGTAGCACAGGTACTAGCCCACCCACTGAAACAGATATCACTGATGACACTTCGCTTCAGTGAGGGGCAGAGGCTCCAGCAGTGACCACAGCTTCTGCCCCTGATGACGCTTTGGGATTCTCAAGCAAAGTGTCATCAAAGAGGAAGTAGTAAAAAAAAATAAAATAAAGCAGTTAGATAGTGTAATGAGGGAAGTGTAGAGAACGGTTATTAGAAATAAAGATTACCTTATGTCATTAAATAGATAAAGTTTAGGATGAAAATAACATTTTGTTCCAGAACACCTCTTAACCCCTTCACCCCCAAGGGTGGTTTGCACGTTCATGACCGGGCCAATTTTTACAATTCTGACCACTGTACCTTTATGAGGTCATAACTCTCGAACGCTTCCATGGATCCCGGTGATTCTGACATTGTTTTCTCGTGACATATTGTACTTCATGTTAGTGGTAAAATTTCATTCAAATAACTTGCGTTTATTTGTGAGAAAAACGGAAATTTGGCGAAAATTTTGAAAATTTCGCAATTTTCCAACTTTGAATTTTTATGCCCTTAAATCACAGAGATAAGGCACACAAAAAACTTGATAACTAACATTTCCCACATGTTTACTTTACATCAGCACAATTTTGGAACCAAAATTTTTTTTTGTTAGGAAGTTATAAGGGTTAAAAGTTGACCAGCGATTTCTCATTTTTACAACACCATTTTATTTTTAGGACCACATCACATTTGAAGCCACTTTGAGGGGTCTATATGATAGAAAATACACAAAAGTGACACCATTCTAAAAACTGCACCCCTTAAGGTGCTCAAAACCACATTCAAGAAGTTTATTAACCCTTTAGGTGCGTCACAGGAATTTTTTTGAATATTTAAAAAAAAATGAACATCTAACTTTTTTTCATAAAAAAAATACTTCAGGTTCAATTTTTTTTATTTTACCAAGGGTAACAGGAGAAATTGAACTGCAAAAGTTATTGTGCAATTTGTCCTGAGTACGCAGATACCTGATATGTGGGGGGGAACGACTGTTTCGGCGCATGGCAGAGCTCAGAATGGAAGGAGCGCCGTTTGACTTTTTCAATGCAAAATTGGCTGGAATTCAGATTGGACGCCATGTCACGTTTGGAGAGTCCCTGATGTACCTAAACAGTGGAAACCCCCTACAAGTGACCCCATTTTGGAAACTAGACCCCCCAAGGAACTTATCTAGATATGTGGTGAGAACTTTGAACCCACAAGGGCTTTACAGAAGTTTATAACGTACAGCGGTACAATTAAAAAATCATATTTTTTCCACAAAAATGATCTTTTCACCCCAATTTTTATTTTCCCAAGGGTAACAGGACCCTAAAAGTTATTGTGCAATTTGTCCTGAGTACGCTGATACCCCACATGTGGGGGTAAACCACTATTTGGGCGCATGGCAGAGCTCGGAAGGGAAGCAGCGCCATTTGACGTTTTTGGCTGGAATTGAGATCGGACACCATGTCGCGTTTGGAAAACCCCTGATGTACCAAAACAGTGGAAACCCCCCACAAATGACACCATTTTGGAAACTAGACCCCCTAAGGAACTTATCTAGATGTGTGGTGAGAACTTTGAACCCCCATGGGCTTCACAGAAGTTTATAACATAAAGCCATACAATTAAAAAATCATATTTTTTAAACAAAAATGATCTTTTCACCCTCAATTCTTATTTTTCCAAGGGTAACAGGACCCTAAAAGTTATTGTGCAATTTGTCCTGAGTACGCTGATACCCCACATGTGGGGGTAAACCACTATTTGGGCGCATGGCAGAGCTCGGAAGGGAAGCAGCGCCATTTGACGTTTTTGGCTGGAATTGAGATCGGACACCATGTCGCGTTTGGAAAACCCCTGATGTACCAAAACAGTGGAAACCCCCCACAAATGACACCATTTTGGAAACTAGACACCCTAAGGAACTTATCTAGATGTGTGGTGAGAACTTTGAACCCCCATGGGCTTCACAGAAGTTTATAACATAAAGCCATACAATTAAAAAATCATATTTTTTCCACAAAAATGATCTTTTCACCCTCAATTCTTATTTTTCCAAGGGTAACAGGACCCTAAAAGTTATTGTGCAATTTGTCCTGAGTACGCTGATACCCCACATGTGGGGGTAAACCACTATTTGGGGGCATGGCAGAGCTCGGAAGGGAAGCAGCGCCATTTGACGTTTTTGGCTGGAATTGAGATCGGACACCATGTCGCGTTTGGAAAACTCCTGATGTACCAAAACAGTGGAACCCCCCACAAATGACACCATTTTGGAAACTAGACCCCCTAAGGAACTTATCTAGATGTGTGGTGAGCACTTTGACCCCCCCAGTGCTTCACAGAAGTTTACAACGCCCGGGCGTGAAAATAAAAAATTCGTATTTTTTCCACAAACATGATCTTTTAGTCACCATTTTTTTATTTTCCCAAGGGTACCAGGAGAAATTGGACCCCAAAAGTTGTTGTCCAATTTGTCCTGAGTATGCTGATACCCCATATGTGGGAGAAAACTACTGTATGGGCACACGTCGGGGCTCGGAAGGGAAGTAGTGACGTTTTGGAATGCAGACTTTGATGGAATGGTCTGCGGGTGTGATATTGCCTTTGGAGAGCCCCTAATGTACCTAAACAGTGGAAACCCCCCACAAATGACACCATTTTGTAAACTAGACCCCCCAAGGAACTTATCTAGATGTGTGGTGAGCACTTTGACCCCCCCAGTGCTTCACAGAAGTTTACAACGCCCGGGCGTGAAAATAAAAAATTCGTATTTTTTCCACAAACATGATCTTTTAGTCACCATTTTTTTATTTTCCCAAGGGTACCAGGAGAAATTGGACCCCAAAAGTTGTTGTCCAATTTGTCCTGAGTATGCTGATACCCCATATGTGGGAGAAAACTACTGTATGGGCACACGTCGGGGCTCGGAAGGGAAGTAGTGACGTTTTGGAATGCAGACTTTGATGGAATGGTCTGCGGGTGTGATATTGCCTTTGGAGAGCCCCTAATGTACCTAAACAGTGGAAACCCCCCACAAATGACACCATTTTGTAAACTAGACCCCCCAAGGAACTTATCTAGATGTGTGGTGAGCACTTTGACCCCCCCAGTGCTTCACAGAAGTTTACAACGCCCGGGCGTGAAAATAAAAAATTCGTATTTTTTCCACAAACATGATCTTTTAGTCACCATTTTTTTATTTTCCCAAGGGTACCAGGAGAAATTGGACCCCAAAAGTTGTTTTCCAATTTGTCCTGAGTACGCTGCTACCCCATATGTGGGAGAAAACTACTGTATGGGCACACGTCAGGGCTCGGAAGGGAAGTAGTGACGTTTTGGAATGCAGACTTTGATGGAATGGTCTGCGGGTGTCATGTTGCCTTTGGAGAGCCCCTAATGTACCTAAACAGTGGAAACCCCCCACAAATGACACCATTTTGTAAACTAGACCCCCCAAGGAACTTATCTAGATGTGTGGTGAGCACTTTGACCCCCCCAGTGCTTCACAGAAGTTTACAACGCCCGGGCGTGAAAATAAAAAATTCGTATTTTTTCCACAAACATGATCTTTTAGTCACCATTTTTTTTATTTTCCCAAGGGTACCAGGAGAAATTGGACCCCAAAAGTTGTTTTCCAATTTGTCCTGAGTACGCTGCTACCCCATATGTGGGAGAAAACTACTGTATGGGCACACGTCAGGGCTCGGAAGGGAAGTAGTGACGTTTTGGAATGCAGACTTTGATGGAATGGTCTGCGGGTGTCATGTTGCCTTTGGAGAGCCCCTAATGTACCTAAACAGTGGAAACCCCCCACAAATGACACCATTTTGTAAACTAGACCCCCCAAGGAACTTATCTAGATGTGTGGTGAGCACTTTGACCCCCCCAGTGCTTCACAGAAGTTTACAACGCCCGGGCGTGAAAATAAAAAATTCGTATTTTTTCCACAAACATGATCTTTTAGTCACCATTTTTTTTATTTTCCCAAGGGTACCAGGAGAAATTGGACCCCAAAAGTTGTTGTCCAATTTGTCCTGAGTACGCTGACACCCCATATGTGGGAGAAAACTACTGTATGGACACACGTCGGGGCTCGGAAGGGAAGCAGTGACGTTTTGGAATGCAGACTTTGATGGAATGGTCTGCGGTTGTCATGTGCGTTTGGAGAGCCCCTGATGTACCTAAACTATTGAAACTCCCCACAAGTGACCCCATTTTGGACACTAGACCCCCCACGGAACTTATCTAGATGTGTGGTGAGCACTTTGAACCCCCAAGTGCTTCACAGAAGTTTATAACACTCGGACGTGAAAATAAAAAAAATCATTTTTTTTCCACAAAAATGATATTTTTGCCCCCAATTTTTTATTTTCCTAAGGGTAACAGGAGAAATTGGACCCCAAAAATTGTTTTGCAATTTGTCCTGAGTAGGCTGATACCCTACATGAGGGGGTAAAACACTGTTTGGGCGCATAGCAGAGCTTGGAAGGGAAGGAGCACCATTTGACTTTTTCAACTCAGAATTGGCTGGAATTGAGATCAGACGCCATGTTGCATTTGGAGAGCCCCTGATGTGCCCAAACAGTGGAAACCCCCAATTCTAACTCCAACCCGAACCCCAACACGCCCCTAACCCTAGCCCTAACCCTAGCCCTAACCCTAGCCCTAACCCTAGCCCTAGCCCTAGCCCTAACCCTAACCCTAGCCCTAACCCTAACCCTAGCCCTAACCCTAACCTAACCCTACCCCAACACACCCCTAGCCCTAACCCTAGCCCTAACCCTAATGGAAAAATGGAAATAAATACATTTTTTTTATTTTATTATTTTTCCCTAACTAAAGGGGTGATAACGGGGGGTTTGATTTACTATTTATGGCGGTTTTTATGTTTGGCGGCTGTCGCACGCTAAAAGACGCTTTTTATTGTAAAAATAGTTTTTGCATCACCACATATTGAGAGCTATAATTTTTCCGTATTTTGACCCACCGAGTCATGTGAGGTCTTATTTTTTGCGGGACGAGTTGACGTTTTTATTGGTACCATTTTCGGGCACGTGAAATTTTTTGATCGCTTTTTATTCCGATTTTTGGGACGCAGAATGAACAAAAACCAGCGTTTCATGAATTTCTTTTGGGGGGGATGCGTTTACACCGTTCCGCGTGCGGTAAAATTGATAAAGCGCTTTTATTCTTCGGGTCAGTACGGTTACAGCGATACCTCATTTAGGTCGTTTTTTTATGTTTTTGTCGGTTTTATGCAATGAAAACTATTTTATATAAAAAATAATTATTTTTGCATCGCTTTATTCTGCGAGTTATAACTTTTTTATTTTTTTGCTGATGATGCTGTGTGGCGGCTTGTTTTTTGCGGGACAAGATGACGTTTTCAGCGGTACCATGGATATTTATATGCGTCTTTTTGATCTCGCGTTATTGCACTTTTTGTTTGGCGGTATGATAATAAATCATTATTTTTTGCTTCGTTTTTTATTTTTATTTTTTAAGGGGTTCGCTAAAGGGGTTAACTAATGGGACAGTTTTATAGGGCGGGTCGTTACGGACGCGGCGATACCTAATATGTGTACATTTATTGTTTTTTTTTTTTATTATTTTAAAAAAATGAATTTATTGGGGAATATTTTTTTTTTTTTTTACTAATTTATTTGGCGATTTTTTTAAATTTATTTTTACACTTTTTTTTAAATTTTTTTTTACTTTATTACATAGTCCCAGGTGGGACATCACTGTCCTGTGACAGATCGCTGATCTGTCACATCACAGATCACTGTGACAGATCAGCAATCTGTCACAGGCAGTGCACAAGGCTTCCTCATGCCTGCGCTTTGCAGGCACTGAGGAAGCCAGCTTCCCCAGGCCCCCGAAGGCCCCCGTCGCCATCTTGGATTCGGGGGCCTGGAGGATAGGAGTCCCCCGCAGCAGCGCTGCACATTGCGCTGCCGTGGGGGGCTCAGGGAAGCACGGAGGGAGCCCCCTCCCTGCCGATGCTTCCCTTTAACTCCCGGTACACCGCGATCGCGTTTGATCGCGGTGTGCAAGGGGTTAATGAGTCGGGGGCGGTCCGTGACCGCCCCTGACACATTGTGCCGGGTGTCAGCTGTGATAATCAGCTGACACCCGGCCGCGATCAGCGGCGCTCACCACGTGGGCGCCGCTGATCGCGGTAGACGTACTATCCCGTCCCCGGTCATACGGGCCCGGGTACCGTGGACGGGATAGTACGTCTCATGTCAGGAAGGGGTTAAACACCTTCACCCCGAATCGTGTCTTCACCTTCCTGACCAGGCCAAATTTTATCATTTTGTCCAGTGTCAATTCATGTGGTTATAATTCTGGAACTCTTCAATGGATCCCACTGATTCTGAGATCATTTTCTTGTGACATATTGTACTTCATGATAGTGATAATATTTGTTTGACATGTCTTGCATTTATTTGTGAAAATAATAAATTGAGCAATTTTCATACTTTTAATTTTTATGCTATTAAATCAGAGGTCACATAAAATAGCTAATAAATAACATTTACTACATGTTTACTTTACATCAGCACAATTTCTGAAACAATTTTTTTTGTTAGGAATTTAGAAGTGATAAAATTTGACCAACGATTTCTCATTTTTCCAACTAAATTCACAGAACTTTTTTTTATGGACCACATCTTATTTGAAGTGACTTTGAGGGGTCTAAATGATAGAAAATACCAAAAATTGGCACCATTCTAAAAACTGCACCCTTCAAGTTCCTCAAAACCACATTCAAGAAGTTTATTAATCCTCTGGGTGCTTCACAGGAATTAATGCAATGTAGAACATTTAACTTTGTTTCTGAAAAATTTAACTTTAGACTCAAATTTTCTTATTTTCACAAGGGTAAGAAGAAAAAATTGAAAACAAAATTTGTTGTGCAATTTCTTCTGAGTAATTCGATATCAAATATATATGGGAAAATCATTGTTTGGGCACACAGAAGAGCTTGGAGGGGATGGAGCGCCATTTGACTTTTTAAACGTAAAATTGCTGGTGTAATTAGCGAGCGCCATGTCGCGGTTGGAGAGCCTCTGATGTGCCTAAACAGTGGAATGAAATACAAGATATTGGGGTATAGTAAATACAACATCTAACATAAACCTATAACCTAAACCACAATTTTATTAATGAATCATTAAAATGTTTGCAAAGACAAATTTCAAAAGAGTTGCTCCAAGCCGGTCTAACATAAAGTGGTGGATGACAATTAGCCCTATTAGGCCGTATTAAACCCTAGTACACCCTTCTTGGCAGCGGAGGTTGGCACCCTAACTTGAGCGGAAAGTGGCGCCCCCGCTCAACGTCAGCTGACCCTGGCTATACCCTGTAAATCCCTAGCTAAAAACTGGAACACAAGGTATCTGCCAACAAGGCCCAAGCCGTTACACTATTCTGGGGAGCTAAAGAAGATAGGGTGCACATGGTATAATAGATAGTGAACCAAGGGGGGTGTCCAAATAATGGTGGTTACGTGATACCAACCAAAACAAGTTACCACCCTAGGAGCCTACACAGTATACTCCAACCACAAAAAACAAAATCAATACTTCAAACAGATACCCAGATAAAGAAAAGACACTTAAACTGGGTAGGGGGAATATAACAGGGACAAGTAGAAGTTGTACCACCCTCTGATTGCCCTAAAAGCTTCTCCCTACCTTGCTGCGGAGGTTGGCACCCCTAAATAAACACGCCAGTGGCACCCCCGCTAATCGTTGACTCACCCTCCTTATCCCTCAACAACAACCCTACCACTAATCCATAACCGAAGGTGTCATAAGGAAATATGGGCAGGGGAGAGCGTGAAATGGAGTCGTACTGCTTAGTGATGGAAATGGAGAATAAAAACCAAAATACCATGGACTAGTGAGCTGGTGCGCTGAGGTCACAGCTAAAGTGCTATCGTGCTTAACATAAGCCTTAGATGGAGAGCAATGCACATTACTGCCCAAGCTACACAATTACACCACAGATCGTCTCCAGATCTGGCATTTCTGGCGTGGAAGCAATTAGCTGTAAGATGTAGAAAACCAGAGATTTTTCACATGCACAAGTCACACCAAAAGATTTTTTTATCCCACATGCGATGAATGGTCTTAAATAAATAACTGAAATAGTGACTGAATATTTTGTATCACTCTCAATCACTAAATGGAAACAAAATCAGCGCCCATTAAATACTCATCTGACCAGTAGGGGTTAAACCCAAATCAACAATTGTACTTGATTGCCCATGATAACAGCAAAGAACCAATTTTTGATCAACAGAAACTGACACAGGTGCATTAAAGTGGCAGATTCAGTGCTATAATGCTTGAAAACGTGAAGCAAAATTACTATATCTTACACTCTCTTATCCCATAGCAGCTCCTCCTATAATTAACCCTCTATGAACTTCCTACAAGATATACCTACCAAGGCCCACTAGTATGCCCCATCTAATGGCCCATAACAGAACTACAATTACCCATATTTATAGGAAGCATATACTAAAAGTGCCCTCTTATAATGTTGTCAAAGGATGCACTAGCTTACCCTAATCTGTACATAAATATGCAAAACATTATGCAGCATAGTATATTACAATATATTACAATCTTCACAACATGGTAACACATATAATGTGGCCGTACCAATTAGACAGGCGGTAATATATGTACTCGTGTAGCAGTAGCGCTACCATTTAACACATCCAATGTTAACGTATTTACACTAGGACTTCTTAAAGAGGTGACATTAAAGGGCATCTTCCTTCAATCCCCTTCAGTACCACCAATACAGTTATTGCACTATGCCCATAATAGTACCAAGTCACACAAAAATCTTATCTGTCATCTGAAGAAATGCCTCAACGCGTTTCCCTTCCATGGTGTAAGTTCATCAGGAGGCAAATGGTATATCCCGTGTGAAAGGATGAATGACATCAGGCTCACAAGGACACTCTGGTTGCAGATGTAAATAGCCACAGACATTGGGGCTTTAAATAGCCCGCTACATCAAAATCAAGGCATTATGGGTAAAAGAGAGAAGGTGTCTAAATAGACATTAGTAGAAACCAGCATGTTCTCTTTAGCCAAAGTGCACATGCGCGGATGTCTATCGGACACTAGAGGTCTTATTATCGGCCTTATTTCCTGCTTCCTGTTTAGCGCGCTCCATCTGGCGCTTGCGCGGTCCACACTTATCCTGTTTGCTTTCCGAACCGCGCAAGCGTAGTAGCGGTATCTGCAGAGTAACTCATCTCACTATGCTCAGCTCTGTGTCTTAGATCAGGAGCTGTAGACTGTGGGGGCAAACCTGATTGACGTAGGGCTCGCAATCCTTGGTGTCGGGTGGATATGTTCCATCCCAAGGTCCTACTGGGTCCCGGTTTCACTATGTTAACCCAGTGTGTCGTCAGCGAGATGTACCGTCCCTGCCCACAAGCTCTTGTCCATGGGTCCGTGGTTAGGTGGATTTTGCAAGTAACAGCATTGTGTAATGCTTGTGTAATGCCTGGATGACACACCAGGAGTAATAGTGGCGGCTGGGGATTGAGTACCTTGGGCCGGCCACCGCCATCAGTTTGCGGAAAGCTTCCATCTCCACAAGCCTAAAAGGCAACATTTCGAGCGCAAGCACACGAGAAATGTGTGAATTTAGTACTATGGCCTGAGGGGCATTGGCTGTGCATTTCCCCTTGTGTTGCAATAACTGGGGTATGGACAACTGAAGGATGCGCTGGAACAATGACGTGGACATGCTTGATGATGGTACAAGTTGAGTGTGGGCAACGACAGGTGAAGGGCAGGAGGCATCTTCACATGTACCGTGGACAGGGGATTGGCTTGCACGCACAACAGTGGAATAAGCAGTGGTGTCACCCGCAGACACTGTTCCTGGAGCCTGGGGTTTGGCCCACAAAGTCAGGTGCTTTGCTATCATGTGCCTGTTCATACTGGTGGTGGTCAGGTTGGTAGTTTTGCTACCCCTGCTGAGGCGGGCATGGCAGGTGGTGCAAATGGCCTGTTTGGGGTTATCGGCAGAGTCTTTAAAAAACAACCAGACTCGGCAAGACCTAACAGTTGTACTGCCAACTTCTGTCGTGTTGGTGTTACGAGGAACAGTTGCATGCCTTCTGTCTGCGGCCACCACACTGCTTCTTCCTGCCTGTTGGGGTGCTACACCTCCCTCCCCCTGTGTGCTGCTGTCCTCGCTCTGCATGTCCTCCTGCCAGGTTGGGTCAGTTACTATATCATCCACCACCTCATCTTCCACTTGTGCACCCTGGTCCTCCTCCTGACTTTCTGGCAATTGTGTCTCATCATCGTCCACCTCTTGTGACACGTTCCCACCGTGAACTTCATGTGACCATGGTTGCTCAAATATTTGAGCATCGCTACATGCAATTGTGGCGCCCCTGAGGCTTCAGTTGCCACAGAAGTACTGCACCTTCTCCTAAGGTGTAGTGCCCCACCATCCAGGTAAGGTGGGAACTCCTGACCACGCTCCACACCTGCATTCCACACACAGGATAGTTCAGTGGGGCCACCTAACAGCTTCAGGCAGGGGGTTAGCAGAGCAACCCTCGTGGAACCCTGCTTTGTAACACGAGATGTGCTGGGAGGCGGGTGGAGTGTGATGATACAAAAAGAGAGGGAAAGTGTAGGATTTCGGGTTAGTTGGTTGGTGAGAGAGAAGAGAGAAGATTGGTGTCTGAAGGACGTGCTGCAGCAGGTCCCAGTGATCTGGGCTGCTGGCACGAGAAAGACCAGAGAAAGAGACTGATAAGACTGATAACCTAAACTTCCATAAGAGAGAGATAGAACAGATCGGAACGAAGGAGAATAGAAGGATGGTGGGAAGCTGGTTGAGAAAGAGAGAGAACCCTTCCAGTCCAGAAAGCGTAAAGGTCGGGGCCCGGTTACCGAGGTTGATTGGATCTTTATATCCGGCAACAGGCACCAGAGGAGTAGTGAGCCGCTAACGCCTTGCTCCCACCATAGACTTGGGACACAACAGCGAAACGGATAGAGAGCCGGGACTCTGGAGCTAGAGTTCCCCAAAGCAGGCTACAGCTGTCTGTCATACAAGTAGAGACTAGGAACACCTAGAGAGAGGCATTCCAGGGTAACTAAGTACTGGAGTGCTTCGCACCTAAAGGCGCATTTAAGGAGTCGTTGGGTGAAGGTACATATTGGCGGAGTGTGGAAGGGAGAATCCTATCCTGCCTGGAGGTTGGCTGGAGCCCTGACCTGGAGAACATGGTTCGGAGGCAAACAGTGAGTAAAGCTTTGGAACTGCATATTCTGGTGTCCTCCAGTTATTCCCACACCGCTACACCTGGGTAACAACATCCATACCATCCTGCGCCTCTCCTCATCCATAGCACCTACACTGCCCTGGGACTACAGCTCCACCTGTGGGGAGCTATACCATCTCTGCTGCACCACACCATCAGTCCCAGCGGATCTGCATGCAGCGTTGGCCTAACACCATACTTGCCAAATACCACGGGTGGCGTCACAAACTATTCTAATAAACTATAACACCTTTTACATCACTGCCATTGATATTGGGGCCCATGGCCACGGACCAGGTCACTGCTGCTGTGACACATCATCCCTCTGACACTGGCCCGGTGCTGAGTACCCCACAGCCCTGGGCGAGCCGGGGGGCGACCCACAATCTCTTCTTGCCCCGCTTCAAGTGGACCAGGCGAGAGGCCTGAATCTATAAATGGAAAAGTGAACAGCTCTTCGGAGTGTCCAAGTTTGGGATTAGATCTATATTTACACCATCCTCACAGGACAAAGTCTCACATAGGTGTACACCACCATTATACTGGGAATCAATAGAGAAAGAGAAAAGATATGTGCAACTAAAATATAACTTTTATTCCACTAGTTAAAATTCATTTTTATTATATAAAAATATATACATACATCAATAGATGTATATTGGGTCATGACATTAAGCATGACCCACTAATCTCCAAGGTAGGAAAATCAAAGAAAAATAATTAATTATTATAGTAGATATAAAGGGATTGCGACCATTGTCCCTTTAACCCCTTTACCGCCAAGGGTGGTTTGCATGTTAATGACCGGACCAATTTTTACAATTCTGACCACTGTCCCTTTATGAGGTAATAACTCTGGAACGCTTCTGTTAGGAACGGCGGAACGCACTAAATAAAAATAAAAAATGAAGTGCGTTTGCTGCTCGGGGTCCACCGTGCAGTAGGTGTTACACCGCTGCTAGGTATTGACAGACGAGCAATATGGCGGTATAATGCGCACGGTTAGACTTCCCCCGAAGTGTGCAAAGCGGGCCCTGCTCACACACAGAGGCGCCGCAACATAAACATACGAAAACGCTGAGCCTGTTAGAGTCACAGACCACAGGGAAATGCACACACGGTGTCTGGTCACAGGGGTAGGACCCAAGGCAGAGGAGCTGCGTCCCTCTAGACCTACCGTGTGTGCGGCGTCGCTACTGCGGGCGCCAAGGAGGGCTGCAACTGCAGCGCGGCGTAGGGCACGGCCGCTAGTCGACAAAGCTAGGAGGCAGGCGCAATGTCGGACGCTAGAGTAGAGGTGCGGTGTGCACAGTGGCCTAAGGCTTGCCACTGACTGGCGCTGACTGCTGCACTAATTTCCTATCCACATGCGTAATATCAGAGGGAAAGTGTTATGGTCGGCGGAACACGCTAAAAAAATATAAATTAAAGCGTGTTCGTCGCCCGGGGTCCACCGTGCGGCAGGTGTAATAACCGCTACTAAGCAGGCAGAGCACAAGGACGGTAATGTGCACAGGGATAAACTGCACCTGGTGCACAAAAGCAAGCTCTGTATTTACCTCACAGACACTCAGTGGCACACGTGCGGTAGCCAGGGACCGGAGTAGTTAATAATGTCACTACAGCCGAACAGACTAACCGTGACTGGACGTGTGCACGGCGTCGCAACTGCGGACGCCAAAACGGACCGCAAGCGCAATACAGCAGGTGCAAAGCAGGACGCTGGCTGCTGCAATGGATGGAGCTTGAGCGCGCTGGCGCTAGCATTGCTACTAGCTGACCCAGTCACTCACACACTCGTAATAACCAAGGAGGGGGATATTTAATGAGTCAGTCACCAGTCCAAGCATCCATCAACAAACACACAGCAGCAAGTATAGAAAATACTAGCGCATGGCAGAACAGCCATGTGCACTTTTTATCGCGTACGGGACCTTCCGGAAATCTCCAGAGCCCCGAGCAGAACCAATGAAATCAGGAGCAGGACCTGAGCACCTGACTCCTGAACTCCAATGAGAGCTCGTCCCGTGAGCATGCTCAGAAACTGGGAAAAAGGACTTAGCCTCTGGAGACAAATGTGAGAATCTGGATTGCTGCATAAGCATAGAAGGACCCAGATTCCTAACAGAAGGGGTTTCAAATGAGTCAGTCACCAGAGTCATACATCCATCACTATTCACACATTTAGCTTACAATGTCTATACTAGCGCATGGCCGAACGGTCATGTGCGCTTTTTATAGCCGTGCGGGACCTTCCAGATCTCCGAGATGGACCAATGAGATCTGGAGCAGGACCTGGGCACATGACTCTCGATCTCCAATGGGGAGATCGCCTCGTGAGCATGCCCAGTAGGAGCACAGAGGAACTTGACCGTGACCACCCCTGGCACATAGTGCCGTGTCAGCTGTGATAATCAGCTGATACCCGGTTGCGGCCCATGAGCACCACTGATCGCATTGGACATACTTTTCCGTCCATGGGACTTAGGTCCCAGGTCACATGGACGGAATAGTACATCCAATGTAAGGAAGGGGTTAAATTATTGGTCGAATATGTTCCCTATAAAAATAGGGATGAATTGATTTGTGAGATGAATTGATTTGAATTTTATAAGAATTTCTCTTTTATTTAACAACATGTGCTGGTTGGCTGTTACACCTGTCAATCATGTCAGGAGCTATAAATATCCTGTTTGTATGGCCGACCCTGCCCTTAGAAAAAGCCTGCATACTGGCGAAACACGCGTCATATATTTAACACTATTGGCGAGTGCTATGTCATATGATTAGTATTATTTTCCGACAAGGAGTATAGGTTGAGATATGAAGCCTATAACTCCAATAGCACTCTTTAATAGTTTTTTGTGTGGTTGACTGAATATAGGAAATTAACTAATTGATGATAATA
Organism: Dendrobates tinctorius; assembly: GCF_039654945.1. Taxonomy (NCBI): domain Eukaryota; kingdom Metazoa; phylum Chordata; class Amphibia; order Anura; family Dendrobatidae; genus Dendrobates; species Dendrobates tinctorius. The sequence goes on from NW_027361753.1 coordinate 2,878,524, forward strand.
TTCTATTTTTGATATATGCTTCTCCTGTTGCAATTCTAAATCTTTTTTATAGGGAATATATTCGACCAATAATTTAAAGGGATGTGGCGCCCCAGGAGTATGGTCGCCACACTGGCTTTGCCTTCCTCCAGGGGAGGGTAATGCCAGTCTTGGAAGCAGTGATGGGTCTCTCCAGCAGTTAACCTAATGCATGCAACACAGTTCCACTCCGGGCCAGCAGGGGGAACTCTGAACCAGGATTCTGGAGAGGAGTGTCCTCTGAGGGCGAGGAGGAAGAAGGATCAGATAGTCTGCGGAGGGTGGTGTGGAGACAAGAGGTGCGAAGCTGAGAGGTTGAGCTGCAGAAGGCGAGCTCCCTTAGCTTGAGAGCGCACAGAACTGGAGCCTGGTCTCCACAGTGGTACGGATACTGACGGTCCTACCACAGATACCAGAGGAGTAGGAGGCTGTAAATGCCCAGCTCTCACCAAAGACTTGGGACACAACAGCAATTGAATAGAGAGCCAGGACTCAGGAGAGGAGTCCCCGAGAGAGGCTACAGCTGTCTGTCATACAAGTATAGTTCTAGGAACATCTGAAGAGAGGCATTTCAGAGTAACTAAGTACTGGAAGTGCTAGGAAGGAGACTGCACAGCCCTTCTGCTGAGAGAGAATCCTGATCTGCTTCCAGGCTAACCTGCCCCAATACCATCTGTGATCAGGACTCTGGACTGCATATACTCAGTAAAGGTACAGAAACTACAACCGCTGTGTCTTGTCTGTTCCCTACGCTTTCAGCACTGCTACATCCCCGTGGCAGCTACATCTACACTGCCCTGGGACTACAGCTCCACCTGTGGGGAGCTTTACCATCTAAGCTGCACATACCATCAGTCCCAGCGGATCTGTATGCAGCGTTGGCCTAACACCATGTTTGCCAAACACCACGGGTGGCGTCACGAACTATTGTACCATTAACTACATCTCCCATTGCTTGGGCGCCCAGGGCCACGGACCGGGTCACCGCTGCTGTGACACATTCCCCTGACACCGGCCCGGTACCGAGTACCCCACAGCCCTGGGAGGGCGACCCAGGGACAATAGTCGCAATCCCTTTATATCTACTATAATAATTCTTTTTCTTTGATTTTTCTACCTTGGGGATTAGTGGGTTATGCTTAATTCATGACCCGATATACATCTATTGATGTATGTATGTGTTTTTATATAATAAAAATTAATTTAAACTAGTGGAATAAAGGTTACATTTTAGTTCCACATATCTTTTCTGTTTCTCTATTGATTCCAAGTTTGGGTTCAGTTGTCTCTGGGCACTCGGCATGGTGGGAGGAAGGAGGATCAGGGTGAGGAATATGCGGTCCAGACTCACGGCTACTCAGACTTGACCGTGTGGAAGACAGTGGTGGCAAACAGGGCCGGCCCGAACGTATAGGCGAACTAGGCGGCCGTCTAGGGCGCCGACCCAAAGGGGGCGCCAGACAAAAAATAGAAAAAATTATAAAAAATCTTTTCAAAAGGCAAAAAGTTTTAGGGATGAAAAGAAAAGTGTACATATTTAAGGGAAAATATGACGCAAGAGAAGTGGGTTGGGTTGGCAACAATTTCGATAGAATCTGAAGTTGCTAAACAAATTAATCTCGGTGACTTAGTGTCATACTTTTCAAAAAAAAAGGCAAGGAAACAAAAATTTTAATTACCTATGGTCGTTTTTGTTTTGTGTTATTGATTACTTTGTATATATTTGTCCTATACAACTTCTCAGAAGATTAAAGAGTTAGGAGAGAGTTAATTAATCATTGTTGTTGTGGTTTATTTTGCTCCTAAATTTATATCCCAAGTTTTCATCTACTGCCAATAATAGTAGGGGCGCAACAAAATAGTTTCGCCTATGGCGCCGTAATCTCTTGGGCCCCTGGTGGCAAAGTGACTGGAAGCATTATCCACTGTACAACCAACAACCTATTGACACTGCTCTGGCTTCAATAGTGCTGTCTTGCTGCGGTCCCCTAGTGATTCGGACGGGAAGGTTGAGTGAGAAGATGTGGGTGTTTGTTGTGGCCTAATTTCAGCTTGGCCTCGGCCTCTGCATGCACCATCACATTCACTTCCCTGTCTCTTGCCATGTGCCTCGTCCATTTAAATGGACTACAATACTTTCCACATTCACTACAAATGGCTGAATTTGGAGCGAACTTATATGTAATCCGTGTGTGGGAAAATCACAGTTTAAAATATCTTGAAACGCCCAAATTTGTAGCCCACAGAGAGATGAGGCGTCTGACTGAGATACCACACTGTTCAATATGTGGAATGTATTTTTCCATTTTCTACCGCAAAATAGTGTATAGAACTAGGGGACACAGCAAAAAAAGGTGAATGGAGGCCTCAAATGCCACAATTTGTAGCCCACAGATAGATGAGGCGTGTGACGGAGATAGCCACTTTCAAATATCTGGTCGGTATTTTTTTTTATTTGGAAAGCAAAATTGTGTCAATAACTAGGCTAAGACACAAAAAAAAATTCCATGGAGGCCTGAAATGGTACAATTTAGAGAGCAATGATATGCGATCCGTATGGTGGACAAAACCCAGTGTAAAATATCTGCCCTGTACAGAAGCTAAATATTTTTTGGGCAGCAAAATGGTGTCAAGAAATTGTATGACACCTGTAGCGCCGGGGGGTTTGTACCTTGCTTCTCCGGCATTACTTTGCATATCTCTGCTTTAACCCTTTGCTCCTCTCCCCCTAACTAGCAGGGATACTGTTGTCTGTTACCTGTATGGATGCTGCTCAGTTCCCTTACAGCACAGTCAGCACAGGAACTGAGGCTTAGGGTACCTGGCAGCGGCTGCAAGCCTGGACACACATGGAAAGTCATGCACCAGCTGCAGAGGACCTTGCATCCCACGGATAACTTCCACAGCGGCAGCCAGGGACCGCACATCTGGATGGTCATACAGCGGCACAAAGACATCACAACACATGTACAGCTACGCAGCGGAGCAGGGAACTGAATCTCCTTTAAAAACCAAATTTTTAATTTAATCCTTTTAAAACCACCTAACCCAGTGTAGAAAGGTACAAAAACCAAATAGATGCAGAATATAACTTCACCAAGCACCTGCCTGCCCAAACCCTACAATAAACCTAATCTTGCTCCTTCCTTGCTGTGGAGGTTGGCACCCTAAGAAACGATTGTTTGGTGCCCCGCTCAACGTGGACTGTCCCTCTCTTCTCTGGTTAAACCCTATCAATATACACTCACTGGCCACTTTATTAGGTACACCATGCTAGTAACGGGTTGGACCCCCTTTTGCCTTCAGAACTGCCTCAATTCTTCGTGGCAGAGATTCAACAAGGTGCTGGAAGCATTCCTCAGAGATTTTGGACCATATTGACATGATGGCATCACACAGTTGGCGCAGATTTGTCGGCTGCACATCCCTGATGCGAATCTCCCGTTCCACCACATCCCAAAGATGCTCTATTGGATTGAGATCTGGTGACTGAGGAGGCCATTTGAGTACAGTGAACTCATTGTCATGTTCAAGAAACCAATCTGAGATGATTCGAGCTTTATGACATGGCGCATTATCCTGCTGAAAGTAGCCATCAGATGTTGGGTACATTGTGGTCATAAAGGGATGGACATGGTCAGCAACAATACTCAGGTAGGCTGTGGCGTTGCAACGATGCTCAATTGGTACCAAGGGGCCCAAAGAGTGCCAAGAAAAAATTCCCCACACCATGACACCACCACCACCAGCCTGAACCGTTGATACAAGGCAGGATGGATCCATGCTTTCATGTTGTTTACGCCAAATTCTGACCCTACCATCCGAATGTCGCAGCAGAAATCGAGACTCATCAGACCAGGCAACGTTTTTCCAATCTTCTACTGTCCAATTTCGATGAGCTTGTGCAAATTGTAGCCTCAGTTTCCTGTTCTTAGCTGAGAGGAGTGGTACCCAGTGTGGTCTTCTGCTGCTGTAGCCCATCTGCCTCAAAGTTCGACGCACTGTGTGTTCAGAGATGCTCTTCTGCCTACCTTGGTTGTAACGGGTGGCAATTTGAGTCACTGTTGCCTTTCTATCAGCTTGAACCAGTCTGCCCATTCTCCTCTGACCTCTGGCATCAACAAGGCATTTCCGGCCACAGAACTGCCGCTCAATGGATTTTTTTTCTTTTTCGGACCATTCTCTGTAAACCCTAGAGATGGTTGTGAGTGAAAATCCCAGTAGATCAGCAGTTTCTGAAATACTCAGACCAGCCCTTCTGGCACCAACAATCATGCCACGTTCAAAGGCACTCAAATCACCTTTCTTCCCCATACTGATGCTGGGTTTGAACTGCAGGAGATTGTCTTGACCATGTCTACATGCCTAAATGCACTGAGTTGCCGCCATGTGATTGGCTGATTAGAAATTAAGTCTTAACACACAGTTGGACAGGTGTACCTAATAAAGTGGCCAGTGAGTGTAGGTAGGAAAACTATATAGTGAAGGAAAGAAATGAAAGGAATAGATCCGTATATATATATATATATATATATATATATATATATAACATCACACAGGTTACTCTATGGGTATGGCAGTACAGAAGCAAAACAAAAAATCTCAAAAAACATGCCAAAAATCTGCCGGCTCAATGGCTATCTTGCGAATCTTAATACAATAGTCTTACACAAAAACAATATAGCATCAGCAGAAAGCATGTAGCTCAGCTTGTCCCATGGATTACGTAGGGAAGACCATAAGAGAACTGAGGGTGAGGGTGGGCGAACATTTATGTGACATTAAGAATAAACGTGACACACTGGTAGCCCGTCACAGGAATGAGATACATGGTGGATGCCTAAATGAAATCACTTTCAGCATGATAGAACTGGTCAGACCCAAGACTATAGGAGGAGCTCTGCATAAGATCATACAGAGACGAGAGGCGGAATGGATTTTTAGATTAGAGTCCCTCACCCCGAAGGGGTTAAATGAGTGCCTATCCTATGCTTGTTTCATTTGATTATTTGTTTGTTCTGGTTTGAATTCCTGATTTGGCTAATACCCCCTTTTCACATGTGTATGCCATTTAGCATGTTAAAAAACATGCTCTTGATTGTGGGATTGTATTGGTATTAGACTTGAGCGAAACGGGTCGGTCATATTCAAAAGTCGTCGACTTTCGCTGAAGTCGGGTTTCATGAAACGAAACCCGACCATAGCGTGAGGTCGGCCACGAGGTCGGCGACCAGAGCGCCAAAGTCGCGTTTCAAAAGATGCTTCCAGCGCCCTTTTTCAGCCAATGATGGAGGACGCACACTGTGGGCAACGCGATTACATAGGCATCGGTTACCACCATCTTTGAGAAGGGCATGCAAGTGATTGGCTGGCTTTGTGTGGCGTCACAGGGGCTATAAAAGGGCGTGAACGCCGACCGCCATCTTACTTCTGCCGATATTAGCATTAGGGAGAGCTGCTGCTGCTGTTTCTGTAGGGAGAGCGTTAGGCAGGGAAGAAGAACCAAAAAACTGCTTCTGCTGTTAGCTATTTCCACTTACAACACAGCACTTTGTGTGCAGTGACAGGGGAGGCTCTATTTTTGTGCATCAGCTCTGTTGGTTATTAGTTTGCCTTATAAGGCTCCCTGATAGCTGCATTGCTGTTTGCACACTGCTTTTTTGAAAGCAAAAATACTTTTCTTCCTCTTTTCTGCAGTTACCAAGCGTTCATTTTTCCACCCTTTTGTGTGTGCAGCAGTCCTGCTAATTAGGCTGCCTGCGTCCATACTTGGACTGAGAGCATCATTGTCAGCGTCCTCAAATCTCTAGTGAGATCCAAATTCTCACCAATCCTATAGACACCCTCCACCTTGTCATACACCATCCAATTTCAGCCTGTTGCATTGAGGTGTAATCTCTCCTGGGCCTGAGACAATTGTTCAGCGAGATTCCATATCTCACCAATAGTAGATACACCTTCTACCTTGTTTTACAGTACCATATAGCTGGTGGTATTTTGGGTACATTTTCACAAAAATGAGCAAGTATGGTGGAAGACGCCATGGAAGTGGGCGGGGGTTGCCAGCTGGTCCCGATGGTGGTGGTGGTGGTGTTGCATCTGTTGGTAGTGGCAAAAGCACAATAGTACCTAAGGCAGGAGGTGTTGAGCCTGCATCATTGTCTGGCTCCACAAGGCCTCGAAGGCTCTCTTTTCTTGGAGTAGGTAAACCACTTTTAAAGCCGGAGCTTCAGAAACAAGTTTTGGCTTACATTGCTGACACAGCCTCCAGCTCTCTCGCCTCCTCTTCTGAAGTTTCAAAAAATAAAAGCACTGAGTCATCATTGGAGGCTCCTGGTCAGGAACAACACTTTTCCTTGTGTCCTTCACCCCTACCAAAAGTGAAGGATGTGGCAGGCCACACTATCGATTACTGCATGGAGCTCTTTTCATATACCATGCCTGGGTTATCAAGTCAAATCGTGAATTCCCCAGTCCAAGAAGTATCTGACATGGAGTGCACTGATGCACAGCCACTGCTAGATTTTTCTGCTGGTACATTCACTCAGAGCACTACATTGTCCTCGCAGTGTACTGAGGCAGAGTCAGACCGTGATGAAACTCAGGTGCCCCTTCCCGCATACTATACCACCTTACACGGTGACACAGAGGAAGGTGCACATGAAATTGAAGAGAAGGTGATGGATGACCCAGTTGTTGACCAAGATTGGCATCCATTGGGGGTAGAGGGTGCTGCTACCAATAGCTCAGAAGAGGAGGAGGAGTATCCGCAGCAGACAGCGACATCGCAACAGCTGTTATCTGGCATGACCGTAGCAATCCAAAAACGTGTTACAGAAACCAAAAGGGTTGCAGGACAGCTTGGCCAGACGGTCAAATTAGCACAGCGTGCAAGGTCTCAAAATGTCTTCCATAGTAGGAAGAGTGCAGTGTGGCACTTTTTTGAACAAAATCCTAATGATCAGGCAAAAGTTATCTGTAAGAAGTGTGCAAAGACCTTTAGCCGAGGGAAAAATCTGAGAAATTTGAATACCAGTTGCATGCTTAGACATTTAACCACCATGCAATTGCAAGCGTGGACGGACTACCAAACCTCACGTACCACATGTACACCTGCTCCGAATGAAGGTAGTCAGCAACGCTACATCGCTTCCCCCACTGTAAGTCAACTGGTTAGCACACCAGCAGCAAATGTCGAGGTGTCGTCGGAAGGGCTAAGCAGTCATGGAATCAGAATTGTTAGGGTCGGCGGAACGCACCAGGTATAAAAAATAATAGGAGGTGCGTTCGCCGCCCGGGGTCCACCGTGCAGTAGATGGTAAGACCGCTGCTGGGTAATGGCAGATGCACCAGAAGGTGACGTAGTGCGCACGGGTTAACTATAGCTGCAAGCGTCGGCGCCGAGAACCGGGCACCGACGGACGCTAGTGTAGGCGTGGAAAGCACTGTGGCGTGTAGCTTGCCACAATCTTGAGCTGACTAACCCAACATACAGTCACCATTCGTAGTATCCAAGGGAAGGGATTTCATAATAAGTCAGTCACCAGTCCATGCATCCATCACCATACATACACAGCATAATAAGCTACACTAGCGCATGGCTGAGCTGCCATGCGGGCTTTTTATAGCCATGCACTTCCGGGACCTTCCAGTACCCTGGAAAGGACCAATCAGATCCGACGCAGGACCTGAGCATGTGACCCCTGCTCTCCAGTGAGAGGTCACCTTGCGGGCATGCCCAGTAGCACGGCACGAGGACTTAGTCTCTGGAGCGGTTCCCTGCAGAGCAGGTTGCGCTACCATTGCTGCACCAGAGGTGGCAGCAACATCCAAGCTGTCACAGCAAGTCTGAGCAACACGCCTGGCTCGCCGTGATTGCTGAGCAGCACCCGGGGTGGTCGGAGGATAAAGGGAGACCGCTGGATGTCTGGCTCTGGATTCCCGCTGTGCAGTGTCAGGAATCTGACGCCTAACATTACCCCACTCCTAAGGCCCCCGCTTCACTGCGATCAGGAGCGGTGTGTGGATGTTTTCCACCGGCTCCCAGGTCCGAGCCTCGGGCCCATGACCCTTCCAATCCACTAAATAAAATTTTTGCCACGGACAAACCTGCGCCCAACGATGGCATTAACCTCAAACTCGTCAAACGGCAAGTCTGACGACCCGGCCAATGACTCAGAAAACCGGGCCATGTGAACTGGTTTGAGGAGGGACACATGAAACACGTCCGAAATGGCTAAATGTGGAGGAAGAGCCAGACGGTAGACCACCGAGCTAATTCGCTCGAGGACCTTGATCGGTCCAATATATCGCGGAGCGAACTTAGGGGACTCGACCCGTAGTTTGATATTTCGGGTGGAGAGCCACACCATGTCGCCAGGGGAGAAGCTAGGAGCGGGTCGCCGATGCGTGTCGGCGGACACCCTCATCCTTTCCTTAGACGCACGGATAGCATCCTGAGTGCGATCCCAAATGTCCCGGGCCTCCACTGCCCAGTCTGCCACCCTGGAGTCAGTGGAGGACACTGGCATCGGAACAGGGACGCGTGGATGTTGGCCGTAGTTTAGGAGGAAGGGCGTCTGACCAGTGGAATCAGCCACCGCATTGCTTAGGGCAAATTCAGCCCAAGGTAGCAAGGATGCCTAGTCATCCTGCCTGGCAGAGACAAAATGCCGCAGGTAGGTAACCAAGGTCTGTTTGGCTCTCTCGACCAAGCCATTCGTCTCGGGATGGTAAGCGGAGGACAGATTTAGCTCGATGCTGAGTAAGCTGCAGAGCTCTCTCCAAAACCGAGACGCAAACTGGGGACCTCGGCCACTCACGATTTTGTCCGGCATGCCATGCAAACGAAATACGTGCTTAATGAACAAAGTGGCAAGACCACGAGCAGAAGGCAAGCATGTGAGTGGCACCAGATGTTCCATTTTGGAAAAATGGTCGGTGACCACCCAGATGACCGTACTGCCACCAGACTTGGGCAGGCCAACTATGAAATCCATGCCACCATCTCCCACGGTCTATCCGCCACTGACAAGGGATACAACAGCCCTGCCGGCCTCTGCCTAGAGGGTCTGTTCCGAGCACACGAGATGCATGCTTGCACGTATTCCTTAACATCTCGAGCCATATGTGGCCACCAGAATGACCTAGCCAGGAGTTCGGTGGTCCGTTTATTGCCAAAATGGCCACCTACCCTGGAGGCGTGTGACCAGGCAAAAACCTCCGGCCGTAGCTGAGGAGGCACAAAGGTCTTGCCTGGTGGCACTGACTCAAGAGCGACTGGAGCCACGGTCGTAAAACTCTCTGGCGGGAGAATTAACCGAGGCTCAGCCTCTCCTTCTTCCACTGAGACCACCGAGCGTGAGAGAGCATCCGCACGGACGTTCTTTTCCCCTGATAGGTAGTGCAGAGTGAAGCGGAAGCGAGAAAAGAAGAGCGACCACCTAGCCTGACGTGAGTTCAGGCGCTGGGCCGTCTGCAAGTAGACCAAATTTTTATGATCCGTATATACCTGGAAGGGAAAGCGAGCCCCCTCCAGGAGATGTCTCCACTCTGAAAAGGCCAACTTCATGGCCAGCAGCTCCCTGTCACCGATGGAGTAATTCTTCTCCGCCGGTGAGAAGGCCTTCGAGAAGAAGAAGCATGGATGCTTCCGACCTTGAGCATCCTTCTGGAAAAGGACTGCTCCTGCACCGACGGAAGAGGCATCTACCACCAGAATAAACGGTTTATTCACATCGGGACGATGTAAAATGGGAGCGCCAGCAAAATGAGATTTTATAGCCGAGAAGGCCTTGGAGACCTGTTCAGACCAAGCGTTGGGGTTAGCTCCTTTCTTGGTGAGAGCAACCAAAGGAGCCACCAGTGTGGAAAAATGTGGTATAAACTGGCGGTAGTAATTCACGAACCCCAAAAAGCGCTGCACCGCTTTAAGTGAATGAGGTTTCTGCCAGTCCATCACCGCTTGTAGTTTGGCAGGATCCATGGCCAGCCCCTGGGCCGAGATGATATAGCCTAGGAACGGCAAGGACTCCTGCTCAAGCTGACACTTCTTCAGCTTGGCAAAGAGGGAATTCGCCCGCAGACGGTCGAAGACCCTGCAGACGTCCCTCCGGTGGGTAGTCAAGTCTGGTGAAAAGATGAGTATATCATCCAGATATACCACCACCGAGGTAGAAAGCATGTCATGGAAGACGTCGTTGACAAAATCCTGGAAGACAGCTGGCGCATTACAAAGGCCAAAAGGCATAACCAGATATTCGGAATGGCCATCCCTGGTATTAAAAGCTGTCTTCCATTCGTCTCCTTCGCGAATGCGGATCAGGTTGTATGCCCCTCGCAGATCCAACTTAGTAAAGATCCGGGCCCCTCGCAACCTGTCAAACAACTCAGAGATCAAGGGTAGAGGGTATTTGTTTTTAACTGTGATCGCATTGAGACCTCTGTAGTCAATGCAGGGGAATAACTCTCCGCTCTTCTTCTGAACGAAGAAGAACCCTGCACCAGTCGGTGACACCGACTTTCTGATAAAGCCTCTAGCCAGGTTCTCCCGGATGTATTGTGACATAGCTTCTGTCTCAGGGAGAGATAGTGGATACACACAGCCTCTAGGAGGTTCTGTGCCTGGCATGAGGTCTATCGGGCAGTCGTAAGGACGGTGCGGCGGAAGTGTCTCTGCAGATTTTTTGGAGAAGACGTCCGCATATTGGTGGTAGGGTTTAGGTAGCGCGGAGAGATCCGCAGGCACTTCAGTGGAAGCCACCTGAAGACTGCCCCTCAGACTCGCAGTCCTTGCTCCAGGCCAGTATCTTCTCTGTCGCCCACTCGATATGAGGAGAGTGGCACCGAAGCCAGGGAACCCCGAGCAGCACCTGATCGATGCCGTCTGGCAGGATTAGCAAGGACAGAGTTTCATGATGAGAGGGTGAGATAGTGAGCCCTAGTGGAGCTGTCTGATGGGTCACCTGAGAGGGTAATGGTGCTCCGTTAACCACCCTGATGGTCAGAGGCTGAGGTAATAGTACCAGGGGAATGGCGTGTTTCTGGGCGAAGGTAGAAGACATAAAGTTCCCCTCGGCCCCAGAGTCCACGGTAACCTCTGCCTCCCAGGTGGAGGCCCCACTGTCTAGGGTACCCCGGAATGCCAGTTTGGGTGAGAAAGGTTTCGTATTGGACTGCCCACCACCTACGGCCACAGGACGTGGGCGTTTTTTCGCCTGCAGAGGACACGTGCTAGCCGGGTGACCAAATTGTCGGCACTGATAGCAAGGTATAGAGCTTCGCATCGGGCGTGGTTTAGGGCCGGTGCAAGACACCTCCATAGGTTCGGAGGGTGAAAGCTCCTGTGCGGGGTATGTTAGCGGCTCAGTGAATGTGGGAGCCAATATAACCCTGCGTCTGGATTGTGCACGTTCCAGCCCGCGCTCTGTAAACCGGAGGTCAATGCGGGTGGCGAAGGCAATTAATTCCTCCAGACATGTGGGAACCTCTCTGGTAGCTAGAGCATCTTTGACGTGCTCAGCTAACCCTCTCCAAAACACCGGGACCAATGCTTTGTCCGGCCACTCTAATTCGGAAGCCAGTGTCCGGAACCGGACGGCATAATGGCTAACCGAGAGCGACCCTTGTGTTAGAGAAAGTAATTGGATAGAGGTGTCGTGGGTGATCCGTGGTCCCAGAAAGACCTGCTTCAGGGCCGCGAGGAATTGTGCAGCACCATGAACCACGGGAACATCACGTTCCCACAATGGCGTGGCCCACTGTAATGCTCTGCCAGACAAAAGTGACACAATAAACCCCACCTTAGCCAGCTCTGTAGGAAACCGTGCAGCCAGTAACTCGAGCTGAAGTGAGCACTGACTGACGAATCCCCTACAGGTGGCGCTGTCACCCGCAAATTTATCTGGAAGCGGGAGGCGAGAAAGTGTTGGCATGGGAAAAAGAGCGGGCGCACGTGAGACAGCCTCGGCGACTGTCTGGACAGCAGCTAGTGCGGTATTCGCAGCTGAGTTGGCGCTCTCAATAGCCGCCAACCTGCTCTCCAGCTGCCGATTATAGCCCTGCAACTGCTGCACGTCTGCCATTGCCAGCCAGACCCTGGTGCTAGTGTAATGTTAGGGTCGGCGGAACGCACCAGATATAAAATAATAGGAGGTATGTTTGCCGCCCGGGGTCCACCGTGCAGTAGATGGTAAGACCGCTGCTGGGTAATGGCAGATGCACCATAAGGTGACGTAGTGCGCACGGGTTAACGTCACCCGAACGCTAGGAGCGGCTCTGTTCAGACACAGAGTCGCTTGGCAGAAATAAATGTAAAGACGCTGGCCCTGTTAACGTCACAGGAGTCGGCGTGTGGCGTCGCAGCCGCGAACACCAATAGCTGCTGTTAATGCAGCGCAGCGGCAACTATAGCTGCAAGCGTCGGCGCCGAGAACCGGGCACCGACGGACGCTAGTGTAGGCGTGGAAAGCACTGTGGCGTGTAGCTTGCCACAATCTGGAGCTGACTAACCCAACACACAGTCACCATTCGTAGTATCCAAGGGAAGGGGTTTCATAATAAGTCAGTCATCAGTCCATGCATCCATCACCATACATACACAGCATAATATGCTACACTAGCGCATGGCCGAGCCGCCATGCGGGCTTTTTATAGCCATGCGCTTCCGGGACCTTCCAGTACCCTGGAAAGGACCAATCAGATCCAACGCAGGACCTGAGCATGTGACCCCTGCTCTCTAGTGAGAGGTCACCTTGCGGGCATGCCCGGTAGCACGGCACGAGGACTTAGCCTCTGGAGCGGTTCCCTGCAGAGCAGGTTGCGCTACCATTGCTGCACCAGAGGTGGCAGCAACATCCAGGCTGTCAGAGCAAGTCTGAGTAACACGCCTGGCTCGCCGTGTTTGCTGAGCAGCACCCTGGGCGGTCGGAGAATAATGTGAGACCGTTGGATGTCTGGCACTGGATTCCCGCTGTGCAGTGTCAGGAATCTGATAACTAACAACAATGTTATTGCTACGAAAGACTGAATCTAGGCCATCAGCAACACCCCAACACCATCACCAACCCTCTCTCACTCTGCCATTTCCACCATATGCAGTTCTCAAGTCCAGCTCACCCTACCAGAGAATCTGAGTAGGACAAGAAAGTTCTCATCCGCGTATACTGGCTTTGAACGGCCACATTGCCAAACTAATCTCGTTACAGATGATGCCCTACTGGTTGGTTGAAAGCAAAGCTTTCTGCGAGCTCATGGCCTACGCAGTACCACGCTATGACCTACCCAGTCGGCACTTCTTTTCGCGAAAAGCCATTCCAGCCCTCCACGTGCATGTGAAAGACCGCATTGTCTATGCAATGAAGCAATCAGTGAGTGGAAAGGTGCACCTCACAAGAGATGCTTGGTCCAGTAGGCATGGCCAGGGCCGTTACGTGTCCATCACTGCGCACTGGGTTAATGTGGTGGATGCAGGGTCCACAGGGGACAGCGGCGGTGGGACAGTGCTGCCTAGCTCACGGTATAGGAAACAGTTGGCTGTAGGCGTTCGACCCTCCTCCTCCTCCTCCAGAAGCGAAAGCTCGTCCAGAGCGCAGTCGCACGAGCACTCCATCCGCAGTTGCTAGTGTTGCACACGAGGTGTCCCAGTATCAAACAGCTAGTGGTAAGCGTCAGCAGGCTGTGTTGAAGATGATGTGTTTGGGCGACAACAGACACACCGCGGAGGTACTGGCTGACTACTTGCAGCGACAAACTGAGTCATGGCTGGGCAGTCTACATCTTGAGGCAGGCAAGATAGTTAGTGATAACGGCCGGAAGTTTGTGGCAGCCATAGCCCTTTCAAAACTCTGACACATACCTTGCCTGGCTCACACCTTGAACCAGGTGGTGCAGTGCTTCCTCAATAATTATCCAGAGCTAACACCCCTGCTACATAAGGTGCGAAGACTGTGCTCGCACATCTGCCGGTCGCCCGTACACTCCAGTCGTATGCAGAAGCTGCAGCAATTGCTCCACCTTCCCAAGCACCGCCTAATTATCGACGTTGCAACAAGGTGGAACTCCACCCTGCATATGGTTCAGAGCCTGTGCGAACAGAGGCAGGCTGTAATTCATTTGTGGGAGGATACACGGGCAGACAGTTTGCAAGCAGACATGGAGTTGTCTGGTGTGCAGTGGTCGAAGCTGAAAGACCTCTGTAAAGTCCTTCAGTGTTTTGATGAAAGCACACGGCTGGTAAGCGCAGACGACGCCATCATAAGCATGAGCATCCCACTTATTCATCTGCTCATGCAAACTTTGACGCACATTAAGGAGGGAAGCCTTGATGACAGTCAGCCGTAGTCTGCTCAGGGAAGTCTCGTGGACGAGGTGGAAAAAGAAGAGGAAGAGGAGGAGGAGGAGGATGATGGGGATGATTATTTTGGGGAGGAGGATGCTTCTCAGGGGGCAAGAAAAAATGTTGGTGTGGCAAGGTCAGGTACAGGGTTTGTTCGTGACTGGAGGGATTTGGATTTGCCAGAAAGTGCTCCTCCACCCAGCACTCGCAGTGCATCATTGACACCTGGAACATTGGCCCACATGTCAGATTATGCCTTGCAGATCCTAAAAAGGGACCCCCGCATTGCCAAAATGATGAATGATGACGACTACTGGTTGGCCAGCATCCTGGATCCATGTTATAAAGACAAATTCCAAAACATCATGTCACAGGAGAACCTAGAGCTAATATTGGCTAACAAACAAGCAACTCTGGTAAACCGTTTGTTTGAGGCATTCCCAGCACACAGCGGTGGTGATGTTTTTCCAACGAGCCGTAGGGGGCAACATGGAAGAGGTGTTCGTGGTGCACATGTAGGGAAGGTGACCTGACGGACGGACGGACTAGTCAGAGTGAAGAAAGATAGGTTTGCACAGTGTAGGTAGGAGACAGTGATTACAGTGGGGAAACAACTAGAAAAGTGTAGTGGACGTGCAGTACCTTGGGATGACCATTAGATGGCAGGGTGGAGTGTGAGCAAAGGACTTTACAGCAGCTTAGGGCTTTAGAAACCGTTGGTCATGGGGGGCGTGGTGACAGTTAGTGACAGTTTCAAGGAACCGGGGAAGTTATAAATACTGAGGGAGGGTTCCAGAAAGTTCCAGTCCCCAGGGGGAGCTCAGGTGACAGGAGGACTACGACAGTCTGTGCACTCTGAGGAGAATCCAGACCAGGGGGACTGAGGAGAGAGGACGTCAGGGGGGTGGTCCTGACAGGAAAGGACCGCAGTTGAGACGAGGTACTGGGTGTAAGACACCGTATGTGACACGACGACTGAGCAGTAGAAGCGCTGTTGGTTAATGGGCCTAAGGCGGCCACAGTGACGGAACTGTCAGGAGCGTCGACAGTAAAGGAGGGGACGGTGTGTGCAGACACGTCTCCAGTGTACGGTGTGAGAAGCGGCTCTGGAAACGGAGGGCCGCGAGGTGTGCCGTCAGTCGGACGGCAAGTGAAGCAATAAACTTGGACCTGTTGCACCCAGAATCTGCCTCCATCGTGTCTCTGTTGTCATCTCTGCGCGGTATAAAAGTAGGACCACCCCCCCCAGCTCGGCACCCCACCACCGACACTACATTTGGCGTAGTCGGCAGGATAGCCGCCGCTAATACGCTATCTTCTGCGGCAGGCCTGCAACTGAAGGACTGAGGAAAACTTGGACTGCTCTATTTCGGATTATAAACACCTGTGGACTAAAAATTACTGACCTGTGGATTACAAATTGGGACGCTGTGTCGGATCTGTGTTGCTTGCAGAGGATCCAAGGCAGTAGCTGATTCTGCCCAAGATGGCGGTATTACTTCAGCGCAGAGGAGAGGTCCGGGTGTTTGCAGTTGTTCAGAATGGACTGGGACCCCCTCCAACGTACCCCAAAAGGAAGCAATATATGCCCGGAGACCGACGTTTCCATATATTGGACCCTGGCAGATGGATGGAAAGGTCTGCCAACGCCCCACCCAGCAGGAGGAGTGGCACAGAAGAAAAACTTGGCTGCGGCTGTCTGACGCCATTCGAGTGCTGCCCAACGGACGGTATGAGATGCTGCGGGTGTCGGGGCATCGGCCGCCTAGAGTGGCAATGACGGCGAGAGATGGAGCTGCAACAGAAGTCATCTTCAGATTTACGGGCAGGCAGCGGGATGCTGAGCCGGGGAGCGGAGCCTGAGGGGAGTCAGCGAGAACGGCTGCCACCAATACCAGCAGAGGACTTCTCAGCGGAGCCCCCGAGTCCGGAGGGAAGGCCCGCAGGACAGTGGAGCAAGGAACGGAGGCTGCGGGGAAACTGCGTGATGATGAAACGGAGGCCGCAGCGCCGGGGAAGGTGAGAGTACCCCCGGCCCTACCAGTGCCTCCGCAAGCGGCCCCCACCATTCTGCTGTAGCACGCGGCACCCTGCGCACCGGAAGGCCTAGTTACCACGGGCCCCGTGGTGTATGCAGAGCTGAGCGAGGCCCCCGCTCATGTCCCCGAACTACCCCGCCCGGAGTCACCAGTGCAGAGCTCACCCAAAGAAGACGCTGCTGTGCTTTCCCTGCTAATAGCAGCTGCATCGTTGAAATCGGCCGTTACTCCGGCTCCGTTGGAACTAGTGGATGCGGCCTGTCCTGAGGCCGCGGTTATGCCGCTGCTGGAGTCGGCTGCGACTGATTTAGCGGGCCCTGTGATTCCAGCCCCCGAGGACCCGGTTCTCCCCATTTGCCACCTGACCCCAGCGGCTGCTGGGCCGCAGAAATCTTCGGCCGTTTCTGTCTTGCGGTCTTTTTCCGCGGAGTCCCGCCCACCGGACTCCAGGGCCCGTGCTGTTCCCTCCGTGTGGGAAGCGGAGGTGATCAGGAAGAAAAAGGCCCGGGAGCAGGAAGTGTGGAACCTGCTCCACACTCAAGGAGAGGCCGTCATGGAAAAGAAGAGGACTTGAATGGACACCCTCAGTATCCCCGTGGAGCCCTCACCTCTGTCCATTGAGAGTGGTATAGACTGTCAGGAGTTCGATGCACCGTTGTGCAGATTATAAGGACAGTTGCATTTAGAAAAAAGTTTTGTTGTTGTTTAACTGATGCAACTATTTTCTCTCTCTCTCTCTTTCTTTCTTCTTTCTATGTTCTTTATATACAAAAATATGTTTACCTGACAGAACGGGGATATGGAAAGCGGAGGAGTGTCCAGGTCCAAGGAAGGGGGGAGGAGGAAAGAAGACATGCAATGTTATGTTGTTATATGTTGGTTTTAAAATGAGCAAAAGAAAAAAAAAAAAAAAAATTATAAAAAATGGGGTACTTGTGCTATTATAAAGTTGTATGATGTATAATATGCAAAGTAAAATGCAACAGGTCCGGGTAAGGGAAGGTCTGCGGGACCAAAGGAAAGTGTGAGATCCGGTAGGGATCTAAGAGTTGAGGTCTGGGAGACCGGGACGCCGACCATGACATGTAATTGAAAGAAGGAAAATGAATGGGAAGATGTGAGAAAGACAGCCGTCCTAGGTCAGGTCCCCGACGCCACGGACACCCCTGAAGAAGGAAAGGCAGGCGCCGGCAATGATCTGGTAGGTGAGTGGCCTCGATCATGGCGTACCGGATAGTGAAAGGTAACAGTAGGGGAGAGTAGGGGAAAGATACACGCCGTAGAGAGAATACGGGTGTACCTTGCCCAATTTGAAAGACGTTGTCATGTGGCGTGCGCGCTGGTGAGTAGCAGTAGGCTGCTCAGAGCATAGTGCTCCCAGTATGGTTCGGCCCCCGCAGATAGTGGGTTTGGCTCAACTGCTGGTCCGACAACAGAATGTAGGTGTAGATTCAGAACGACGAAGGCAGGGATGACGATTGTCGAGGACGACAATGGACAAAGGAAGGGGGAGTGTAGGGAAGGTGACCTGACGGACGGACGGACTAGTCAGAGTGAAGAAAGATAGGTTTGCACAGTGTAGGTAGGAGACAGTGATTACAGTGGGGAAACAACTAGAAAAGTGTAGTGGACGTGCAGTACCTTGGGATGACCATTAGATGGCAGGGTGGAGTGTGAGCAAAGGACTTTACAGCAGCTTAGGGCTTTAGAAACCGTTGGTCATGGGGGGCGTGGTGACAGTTAGTGACAGTTTCAAGGAACCGGGGAAGTTATAAATACTGAGGGAGGGTTCCAGAAAGTTCGAGTCCCCAGGGGGAGCTCAAGTGACAGGAGGACTACGACAGTCTGTGCACTCTGAGGAGAATCCAGACCAGGGGGACTGAGGAGAGAGGACGTCAGGGGGGTGGTCCTGACAGGAAAGGACCGCAGTTGAGACGAGGTACTGGGTGAAAGACACCGTATGTGACACGACGACTGAGCAGTAGAAGCGCTGTTGGTTAATGGGCCTAAGGCGGCCACAGTGACGGAACTGTCAGGAGCGTCGACAGTAAAGGAGGGGACGGTGTGTGCAGACACATCTCCAGTGTACGGTGTGAGAAGCGGCTCTGGAAACGGAGGGCCGCGAGGTGTGCCGTCAGTCGGACGGCAAGTGAAGCAATAAACTTGGACCTGTTGCACCCAGAATCTGCCTCCATCGTGTCTCTGTTGTCATCTCTGCGCGGTATAAAAGTAGGACCACCCCCCCCAGCTCGGCACCCCACCACCGACACTACACACACAGCCGAAGTGGCGTTGGACACAAGGGTTTCATGACCATGTTGTGGACTGACTTTTCAAGTACCGCTCACACGACTGGTAATACTGCATCGATGGAAAGTGACAGAAGACAGCAGTTGTCAACTATGGTAACAAACTACTTCTCGTCTCATATCGATGTTCTCCCTCACCGGTCTTTCCCCTTTGACTATTGGGCCAGTAAACTTGACACCTGGCCTGAATTGGCACAATATGCCTTACAGGAGCTCGCTTGCCCTGCTGCTAGTGTGTTATCTGACCAAGTCTTCAGTGCTGCTGGATCAATCCTGACAGAAAAAAGGACCCGTCTGTCGACCCAAAATGCTGATGATCTAACCTTCATTAAATTGAACGATGCATGGGTTTCAAAGGATTTTGTCCCACCCTCCCCTGCTGACACGTAGGTTGCCAGAAAATTGGCTTGCTTTTGTCCTCCTCTTCCTCAGACTTCTCCAATTACTCCATTTACAGCTGCTGAATGTCCAACATCAACATATGCCAATTTTTCCACCTCCCTAACTGGGCTGCCTCCCACCACAGGGCCGGGGTCACCACCCGGCGCATGCACCCGTGCGACTGCCGTTGCCCTGGACATGTGGGTGGGCACACTCTTTGGCAACGGCACTGGCACAAGGTCCCTCATAGTAGAATCAAGTGTCTCTGACGGTAGGGGTGCACACCCGCCGTCAGACACACCGGCGTACTATGAGAGGCCCTGTGCCAGTACCGCCACCCACGAGTGGGCCCCCCCTGCTTGCTCAGGGCACCAGCACTTGCAATACTTACCTCTCCCTGCTCCACCACTGTGTAGTCTGGCCTGTTAAATACTTCACTGGGACTGCCAATACAAATTTGGTGAAATGATAGATGATGGTCCTGCTGGGCTCTATCTTCAGATGATCAATGGCTTCCATTTGTTATGGACGTCGACTCACAATGAGATGCAGTGGTGGTTTATCATCAGTTTTCACGGTTTTCCGACTCACAGATGTGTGACATTCCTGCCCACATTTTACAATGTGTCCTCTCATGCCGATCCAATAGAATCGCCTACGGCCTGTGGCTTGTGTCTTTTGCACTCCAAAGTTATCTGACAGATCATGATAGGCAGTGAGGACAATGTCTACATCTGTCCCTGAGATCACAATTTGATGGAGATGAGTAACAGTGATGGGTTCCACGGTACTGCGATACAGCAAACCTTTCTTCACAAGAACTGTTTTCGCTGTCTCCACAGACAAAGTAATTGAGGATCAGCATCGCCTCTGAGAATTCTACTGGGAGTTTTTACCGTGATTAGTAATTCCAAAATTTCTGTAATCACTCAACTTTCCGTCTGTACTTGTATCCATCTCGTTTCCTCTTGCGGAGAGTCCTTACTGTCTTACTGAGACTGAAATATATAAGAAGATTGAAAAATACCCCAACAGTGTATACTGGTGCACGCTTTGAGTACATTACCCTTTTTCTACTTTTTAGATTCTTGTCTAATCCATACTGAGGCTGTGAGTGTCTTTGTCGGACTCCGGAAATATACACGCAGATTTTTAATGTTTAAACTATGCTATATATACCTGCTATCCTGTGATACTGTACTCTTTCTCAACTTTGTACAATCTTGTCGAATCCATACTGGGCCTGAGACCCTCTGAGTCTGCCTCCTGATATATAGACATAGGTTTTTAATGTTTAAACTATGCTATATATACCTGTTATCCGGTGATACTGTACCCTTTCTCAACTTTCTACAATCTTGTCGAATCCATACTGGGCATGAGAACGTCTGAGTCTGCCTCCTGAAATATCTACGGAGATTTAGAATGTTTAAACTATACTATATATACCTGCTATCTGATGATACTGTACACTTTTTCTACTTTTTATATTCTTGTCTAATCCATACTGAGCCTGCGAGCGTCTCTGTGTGACTGATGGTATATATATAGGGAGATTGACAATCATCCTTTGACTGTATAGAGCTGTACGCTTCTGATACAGTACCATATATCTGATGTTATTTTGGGTTCATTTTCTGCAATATTTTGAAGTTTGGTGGAAGAGGCCACGGACGTGGGCGTGGGGTGGGCCAGCTGGTGCTGATGGTGGTGGTACATCTGCTGGTATGGCAAAATCACAATAGCAGCTAAGGCAGGAGGTGTTGAGCCTGCGTCATGGTCTGGCTCTGGAACGCCTGGAAGGCTACCTTTTCTGGGAGTAGGTTAACCGCTTTTAAAGGCGGAGCATGAGGAACTGGTTTTAGCTTACATTGCTGAAACAGACTCCAGCAAACATGCCCTCCTCTTCTGAAGTTTCAAAAATTGCAAGCACTGAGTCGTCAAGTGCTGGCTCCTGGTCAGGAAGAACCCCTTTTCTTGTGTCCTTCACCCCCACCGAAAGTGAATGATGCAGCAGGCCACACTTCACATTAGTCCATGTAGCTCTTTCCCACATACCATGCCTGGGTTATCAAGTCAAATCGTGAATTCCCCAGTCCAAGATGAATCTGACATCGAGTGTGGGTGGCCAGCCAGGGCAGTGGGGTTAATCGGTACCGGGTCGGTGTCTCAGAGGGATGTGTGGCGGTGACCCGGTCCGTTGGCCTGAATGTCCATGCAAAGGGGTGAATAACGTTTATAGGTGAATGATACGTGAAGCCACCTGTAGTTTATGATCAGATTGACCCGCGCTGCAGTGTCGCTTCTCTGGGACAGATGTTGTGGTGCAGCTAAGATGTAGAAGCCCTGCACAGGTAGGGCCGTAGTCGCAGGGCAGATGAAAGAGTTGGTAGATGGTGTGCAGTGCAGGATGTAGCAGAGCCATGCACCAGGCGCAGGAGAAAGATGACAGACACAGTCGTGCAGTTCCTTTACCTGTACTTGGTAAGTGCCATACAGGACCCAGAGTACAGATGGAGAAGGAGTTGGTCAGCCTGGAAGCAAATTAGGAATTCTGTCTCTGCAGATAGGTAGTGTGGCCTCCGTTCTAGCGCTTATCTGAGGTACTCGCAGTACTGAGTTCACTGAAGTTCCCCCTGTTGACTTTCTTTTGAAACTTTCTCGTATAGCAGGCAGCCGTAGCCTTTTCCTTCTGGCTCACACAAGTCACTGCTGGGGCCTCCGAGCCTTAGTTGGGAACAGAGTATTTACAGCTGCTACTTCCTCCGGTTTCTGCTGCAGGACCGTCAGTGTCCCTACAAACTCGGAGACCAGAATCTGGACTATGCGCTCCAGCTAGGAGTGAGCCTTACTCTAGCTGGAGCTCATTCTATGAGGGGCTCTGTGCCAGTGCCGTCGCCAACGAGTGGTCCCCCCCTGCTTGCTCAGGATCACAGCACTTGCAAAGTTGAAATACTTACCTCTCCCTACTCCACTGCCGTAACGTCTTCCGCATTTCCTGACAGTGACATTCTGGTCAGAGAGCGCGATGACATCACGTCTGTACGCCGTCTGCCTAAACAGTCCAAGTGCAGAGAGATGGAAGATGGGGACGACGAGGAGTCCAGACTAGTACAGGGATTCCCTAGCGAGTAGACTTATTTAATAGTTTTAAAGGTTAGGAGTAGTATTTGCTGTATCGGAATTCCGATACCGAGTACCGATATTTTTTCAATATCGGATACCATATCGGAAGTCCCCATAATGCAATGAGCCGCTGTTGTGGCTGTGATTGGCAGCTGAAATGATGTCATCATGATGCGCGGTCTGTGCGCATCTTGATGCGTGGTCTGTGCCGACTGCGGGGGGTCTGTACGGGCCTCTCGGGGGCCTGTGCCGGCTGTTGGTGGTCTGTGCTGGCTGCCAGGCGCCTGTGCCGGCTGCCGGGGTCCGTACGGGCCTCTCGGGGGCCTGTGCCGGCTGTCGGTGGTCTGTGCCGGCTGCCGGGGGCCTGTGCCGGCTGCCAGTGGTCTGTACGGGCCTCTCGGGGGCCTGTGCCGGCTGACGGTGGTCTGTGCCGGCTGCCGAGGGCCTGTGCCGGCTGCCGATGGTCTGTGTGGGCCTCTCGGGGGCCTGTGCCGGCTGTCGGTGGTCTGTGCCGGCTGCCGGGGGCTTGTGCCGACTGCCGGTGGTCTGTGCGGGCCTGCCGGGGGTCTTGTGTGTGTGCAGGCATCGTCCGATGATGCCTGCTACAATGACAGTGATTGACACATTAGCCAATGATGGGACAGTAGCAGTCCCATCATCCGGCTAATGTGTTGAATGTAAAAAAAAAAACATACTACATACATACTACATATACTACATTCATACAACATACATATATTTACTCCATACATACTACATATATACTACATTCATACAACATACACACATACTACATACTACATAAATGCTACATATATACTACATTCATACAACATACATATATACTACATACATGGTAAATATATACTACATTCATACAACATACATATATACTGCATACATACTACATATATACTACATTCATACAACATAAATATATACTGCATACATGCTACATATATTCTACATTCATACAACATACATTCATACTACATTCTACATACATGCTACATATATACTACATTCATACAACATACATATATACTGCATACATACTACATATATACTACATTCATACAACATACATATATACTACATACTACATACATGCTACATATATACTACATTCATGCAACATAAATATATACTGCATACATGCTACATATATTCTACATTCATACAACATACATTCATACTACATTCTACATACATGCTACACATATACTACATTCATACAACATACATATACACTACATACATACTACATATATACTACATTCATACAACATACATATATACTACATACATGCTACATATATACAACATTCCTACAACATACATATATACTACATACATGCTATATATATTCTACATTCATACAACATACATACATACTACATACTACATACATGTAGTATATATGAATGTAGCATATATGTAGCATGTATGTAGTATATATGTATGTTGTATGAATGTAGTATATATGTAGTATGTAGTATATATGTATGTTGTATAAATGTAGTATATATGTAGTATGTATGTAGTATATATGTATGTTGTATGAATGTAGTATATAAGAAGCATGTAAGTAGTATGTAGTATATATATATATATGTTGTATAAATGTAGTATATATGTAGCATGTATGTAGTATATATGTATGTTGTATGAATGTAGTATATATGTAGTATGTAGTATATATGTATGTTGTATAAATGTAGTATATATGTAGTATGATGTAGTATATATGTATGTTGTATGAATGTAGTATATATGTAGTATGTAGTATATATGTATGTTGTATAAATGTAGTATATATGTAGTATGTATGTAGTATATATGTATGTTGTATGAATGTAGTATATAAGAAGCATGTATGTAGTATGTAGTATATATGTATGTTGTATAAATGTAGTATATATGTAGCATGTATGTAGTATATATGTATGTTGTATGAATGTAGTATATATGTAGTATGTAGTATATATGTATGTTGTATAAATGTAGTATATATGTAGTATGATGTAGTATATATGTATATTGTATGAATGTAGTATATATGTAGCATGTATGTAGTATGTATGTTGTATGAATGTAGTATATATGTATGTTGTATGAATGTAGTATATATGTAGTATGTATGTAGTATATATGTAGTATGTATGTAATATGTATGTAGTATGTATATAAATATTTTTGTTTTTTACATTCAACACATTACCCGCTTGTTGGGACTACTACTGTCCCATCATTGTCAAATGTGTCAATCACTGTCAGTGTAGCAGGCATCGCCCGATGGGACTTGTAGTCCCATCGGACGATGCCTGCACACACACAAGACCCCCGGCAGGCCCGCAAAGACCACCGACAGCCGGCACAGGCCCCCGAGAGGCCCGTACAGACCACCGGCAGCTGGCACAGGCCCCCGGCAGCTGGCACAGACCACCGACAGCCGGCACAGGCCCCCGAGAGGCCCGTACAGACCACCGACAGCCGGCACAGGCCCCAGGCAGGCCCGTACAGACCACCGACAGCCCGCACACACAGACACGCACAGTGTCCACCCCCACACACTGCCCACACTCTTCCCCCCCTCCCGAAAGAGTTTTTTTTAATTCCGATATTTCTGTCCTATTGATTTTAATGGGACTTCCGGTATCGGAATTGGCGATACCCGATACTTTTTTGTGTATCGTGCCAATCCATTCCGATCCGATACTTTTGAATATCAGATGGTATCGCTCAACCCTAGTTGGGAGCAATTTTTGGGAGCACTATACTCTGGAGAATGATATATGAGGCCCACCATACACTGGAGCATTCCAAATGTGGACATCAGACACTGGAGCAGCATTTACAAGGCCCATTATACACTGGAGCATTAGCAATGGGCCCATTATATATGGAGCATTATTTGGGCCCATAAGACAGTGGAGCTTCATCCATGGGGACCAGCATATACTGTAGCATTATGTGGAGCTCATCATATACTGTATGGAACATTATATGGGACCAATGATTCTGTATGGAGAAATATATGGGCCTCATTACTCTGTATAGCGCACTATGCGGTGGCCATAATACTGTATGGAGTAATATACTGTCCGTTTTTGGAGCTATTGGAGAATTTAAAATGGATATCAGTCATGAGATGTAAGAAGTGAAGTATTTTTCATTGTACTATACCGCTATTTCTCTGCCATATCAGAGGATCATGAATTGTGGCATGTGTTAAAAAAGCCCAGTGACACTCTTTGGCCCTGGGCCCACGAAAATCTGGAGCCAGCCCTACCCCCCCACAACTTTAGCCAAATAACCCCCAGTTTTCAATGCCTAACTATTATTATAAAGTAAATTAAGGTTGACAAGCTTCAGTAATAAGAATTGTTGTTTTTGGCATTAAAATGGGCACTGTAGGTGTGTTTCCTGTCCTCCACTCCTTGCCGACCTTGGTTCCCCATTGACTTGCATTGGGTTTCGTGTTTCAGTCGGCCTTCGACTTTTCACGATAATCGGCCGATTTCGTTCGACCCGACTTTTGAGAAAGTTGGGTTTCATGAAACCCGACTCGACCCGAAAAAAGCAAAGTCGCTCATCTCTAGTCGGTATTTATTTATTACTAGCTGAAGAGTCCGGCGTTGCCCGGGCATAGTAACCAACTGTGGTTAGTTATAACAAATTATAATGATTATATTGCACATAAAACCATTTCACATCATATATTCAGCACTACAGATTTGCAACACAAATTAATTAAACGATTACCCAAGTATCCTCTCCTGTGTGATACTTTCTGCTGAGCCGTGTATCTAATCCTATCATGTGTTACTGACTGTTCAGACGCGTATCTAATCCTCTCCTGTGTGATACTTTCTGCTGAGCCGTGTATCCAATCCTATCGTATGTTACTGACTGCTCAACCATGTATCTAATCCTATCCTGTGTGATACTGACTGCTGAGCCATGTATCTTACCCTATCCTGTGTGATACTGACTGCTGAGCTGTGTATCTAATCCTCTCCTGTGTGATACTGACTGCTGAGCCGTGTATCTAATCCACTCCTGTGTGATACTGACTGCTGAGCTGTGTATCTAATGCTATCCTGTGGGATACCATCTGCTGAGCCGTGTATCTAACCCTATCCTCTGCGATACTGACTGCTGACCCGTGTATCTAACCCTATCCTGTGTGATACTGACTACTCAGCCATGTATCTAATCCTCTCCTGTGTGATACTGACTGCTGAGCCATGTATCTAATCCTATCACGTGTGTTACTGACTGCTGAGCAGTGTATCTAATCCTGTCCTGTGTGATACTGACTGCTGAGCCGTGTATCTAGTCCTATCCTGTGTGATACTGACTGCTGAGCTGTGTATCTAATCCTCTCCTGTGTGATACTGACTGTTGAGCCGTGTATCTAACCCTATCCTGTGTGATACTGTCTGCTGAGCTGTGTATCTAATCCTATCCTGTGTGATACTGACTGCTGAGCTGTGTATCTAATCCTATCCTGTGTGATACCGACTGCTGAGCTTTGTATCTAATGCTCTCCTGTGTGATACTTACTGTTGAGCCGTATATCTAACCCTATCCTGTGTGATACTATCTGCTGAGCTGTGTATCTAATCCTATCCTGTGTGATACTGACTGCTCAGCCGTGTATCTAATCCTCTCCTGTGTGATACTGACTGCTGATCTGTGTATCTAATCCTCTCCTGTGTGATACTGACTGCTGATCTGTGTATCTAATCCTATATGATACTGACTGCTGAGCTGTGTATCTAATCCTATCCTGTGTGATACTGACTGCTGAGCTGTGTATCTAATCCTATCCTGTGTGATACTGACTGCTGAGCCGTGTATCTAATCCTCTCCTGTGTGATACTGAACTTCCCTGCAGTCTGTGTCAGAGGGTGGTCCTTGTTGGCACAGTAATAAATTGTGTAATTTCCAGCTTTACAGAAGGACGATAACACCATAGAAATTATAAGAATAATAGGCCTCAGTTACCACAACTGTCTACAATAGAGTTGAGCGACTTTTGGTTTTTTAGGGTCGAGTTTCGTTTCGTGAATCCCGACTTCTCCAAAAGTCGGGTCGAGCAAGATCGTCCGATTATAGGGAAAAGTCGGGGTCGTCCCGAAAGACGAAACCCAATGTAAGTCAATGGGGAATAAAAGTCGGCAGTGAGAGGAGGACAGGAAACACACCTACAGTGCCCATTTGAATGCCAAAAGCATCAATTCTTCTTACTTAAGCTTGTCAACCTTAATTAACTTCATAATACAAGTTACGCACTGAAAAATGGGGGTTATTTGGCTAAATTTGTGGGGGGGGAGGGCTGGCTGCAGGTTTTCATGTGCCCTCGGCGAAAGAGCGCCCCTTTAACACATACCACAACTCATCATGCTCCGATACGGCAGAGAAATAGCGGTATAGTACAATGAAAAATACTTCACTTTTTACATCTCATGACGAGGCCCATCTATTTCTCCATATAGAATCATTGGTCCCATATAATGTTTGAAACAGTATATGATGAGCTCCACATAATGCTACAGTATATGTTGGTCCCCATGGAAGAAGCTCCACTGTGTTATGGGCCCAAATAATGCTCCAAACATAATGGGCCCCATTTCTAATGCTCTAGTGTATAATGGGCCCTGTAAATGCTGCTCCAGTGTCTGATGTCCACCTTTGGAATGTTCCAGTGTATGGTGGGCCCCATCTATCATTCTCCAGAGTATAGTGCTCCCCAAAAATTGCTGTCCCAACATTGAAAACAATCAAATAAGTCTCCTCGCTAGGGAATCCCTGTACTAGTCTGGACTCCTCGTCGTCCCCATCTTCCATCTCACTGCACAGTATTTCAACCTTGCAAGTGCTGTGATCCTGAGCAAGCAGGGGGGGCCCACTTGTTGGCGACGGCACTGGCACAGGGCCCCTGATAGTACGGTGGTGTGTCTGATGGCGGGTGGGCCGAACCTGCACTTTCATCTGCAGCTTCCTCTTTGTCACCGTGTAAGATGGAACTGTATATGGGAAGGGGAACCTGAGTTTCATCAGGGTCAGATTCTGGCTGTTTAGAGTGCGAGGGGAATGTAGTGGTCTGGGTCAATGTACCAGCAGATTCATCGAGCAGTGGCTGGGCATCAGTGCACTTGTGTCGCCCCCAGGAGTACGGTCGCCACAGTGGCATTACCTTCCTCCTAGGGAGTGTGATGTCATGCTTGGGAGCAATGAAGGATCTCTCTAGCAGGTTAACTGATTGGGCGGCGTTATTCCCACGAGTCATGACCCTCCAAACAGCGTTCATGAAGGCAAAGTGTTTGTTTTACGTGGGCAGTATGGTTGCAAAGCTGAACCTTAAAGGAATGTCCAGAAGGGCACCACCAGGAGTGGAGCCTACGGTTAAATTCGACTCCACCTGGGAAACCTCAACCATGCCAGCTACAGAAAAGATGCACACATTGCAAGCTTAATTCCGTTAACGAACGAGACTCCGTCATGCCCCGCGGTCCGAGTCCGGCTTACTAGAGGGACACGTGAGGCTCTGGCACATGAGATTGGCCAATAACTGGTGTGTCATGCCCTTACATGTCCGTGGCTGCATGTGCGCTACACTGAAAAGGCCAGCGTTTGTCGCTTACAGGTGCAGATAACCCGCTGAACAACGTTAGTGATGGGGATCTGTGATTACAATTA
The DNA here is from genome assembly GCF_039654945.1 of Dendrobates tinctorius. Classification (NCBI taxonomy): domain Eukaryota; kingdom Metazoa; phylum Chordata; class Amphibia; order Anura; family Dendrobatidae; genus Dendrobates; species Dendrobates tinctorius. Next base: position 2,907,440 of record NW_027361753.1, read on the forward strand.
TTACCCGCGAACGATGATTTCCCAGTAAGTGCAGGTCAACCGCAGTTCCGGAATTAGGCCTAACCGTCATTCCTGAAAAAATTAAAAACTTACGTGTGCAAACCACAGGTGCTGTAGCTTGCTTAACAGCTCGCCAGCCGTTCTCACGCCCAGTATGGATTACACGTGATTGCACAAAGGTGAGAAAGGGTTCCGTATCCCCAGATAACATGTATTGATAGCGTACACATTCAAAATATATGTCTATACATCAGGAGGCAGGCTCAGACGGTGTTAGGCCCAGTATGGATTGCACGTGATTGCACAAAGTTTAGAAAGGGTACCGTATCCCCAGATAACATGTATGGATAGCGTACACATTCAAAATATATGTCTATACATCAGGAGGCAGGCTCAGACGGTGTTAGGCCCAGTATGGATTGCACGTGATTGCACAAAGGTTAGAAAGGGTACCGTATCCCCAGATAACATGTATGGATAGCGTACACATTCAAAATATATGTCTATACATCAGGAGGCAGGCTCAGACGGTGTTAGGCCCAGTATGGATTGCACGTGATTGCACAAAGGTTAGAAAGGGTACCGTATCCCCAGATAACATGTATGGATAGCGTACACATTCAAAATATATGTCTATACATCAGGAGGCAGGCTCAGACGGTGTTAGGCGCAGTATGGATTGCACGTGATTGCACAAAGGTGAGAAAGGGTACCATATCCCCGGATAACATGTATAGATAGCATAGTGTACACATTCAAAATATATGTCTATACATCAGGAGGCAGGCTCAGACGGTGTTAGGCCCAGTATGGATTGCACGTGATTGCACAAAGGTTAGAAAGGGTACCGTATCCCCAGATAACATGTATGGATAGCGTACACATTCAAAATATATGTCTATACATCAGGAGGCAGGCTCAGACGGTGTTAGGCCCAGTATGGATTGCACGTGATTGCACAAAGGTTAGAAAGGGTACCGTATCCCCAGATAACATGTATGGATAGCGTACACATTCAAAATATATGTCTATACATCAGGAGGCAGGCTCAGACGGTGTTAGGCCCAGTATGGATTGCACGTGATTGCACAAAGGTTAGAAAGGGTACCGTATCCCCAGATAACATGTATGGATAGCGTACACATTCAAAATATATGTCTATACATCAGGAGGCAGGCTCAGACGGTGTTAGGCCCAGTATGGATTGCACGTGATTGCACAAAGGTTAGAAAGGGTACCGTATCCCCAGATAACATGTATGGATAGCGTACACATTCAAAATATATGTCTATACATCAGGAGACAGGCTCAGACGGTGTTAGGCCCAGTATGGATTGCACGTGATTGCACAAAGGTTAGAAAGGGTACCGTATCCCCAGATAACATGTATGGATAGCGTACACATTCAAAATATATGTCTATACATCAGGAGGCAGGCTCAGACGGTGTTAGGCCCAGTATGGATTGCACGTGATTGCACAAAGGTTAGAAAGGGTACCGTATCCCCAGATAACATGTATGGATAGCGTACACATTCAAAATATATGTCTATACATCAGGAGGCAGGCTCAGATGGTGTTAGTCCCAGTATGGATTGCACGTGATTGCACAAAGGTTAGAAAGGGTACCGTATCCCCAGATAACATGTATGGATAGCGTACACATTCAAAATATATGTCTATACATCAGGAGGCAGGCTCAGACGGTGTTAGGCCCAGTATGGATTGCACGTGATTGCACAAAGGTTAGAAAGGGTACCGTATCCCCAGATAACATGTATGGATAGCGTACACATTCAAAATATATGTCTATACATCAGGAGGCAGGCTCAGACGGTGTTAGGCCCAGTATGGATTGCACGTGATTGCACAAAGGTTAGAAAGGGTACCGTATCCCCAGATAACATGTATGGATAGCGTACACATTCAAAATATATGTCTATACATCAGGAGGCAGGCTCAGACGGTGTCAGGCACAGTATGGATTTGACGGCCCAGATTACACAGCGGAGGAGCAGGGAGAGGTAAAGATTGCAAATGCTGGGGCCCTGCCCAAGCAAGGGGGGCCCACTCGTGGGCGTCGGTACTGGCACTGGGCCCCTCATAGTACAGCGGTGTGTCTGACGGCGGGTGTGCACCACCACCGTCAGAGACACTTGATTGCACTATGAGGGACCCTGTGCCAGTGCCCGCGCCCAAGAGTCGACCTACCCACCTGTCCAGGGCAACGGCACTCGCACGGTGTCGTGCGCTAGGTGGTGACCCCGGCCATGGGGGGGAGGCAGCACAGTTAGGGAGTTTTAGAAAGTGGCATATGTTGATGTTGGACATTCAGCTGATGCAAAAGGAGAAATAGGTCCCAGGAAGAGGTAGACCAAAGCAAGCCATTTTTCTGTCACCCTATGTGTCATCAGGGGAAGGTGGGACAAAATCCTTGGAAACCCATGCATGGTTCATTTTAATGAAGGTTAGATCATCCACATTTTGGGTTGACAGACGGGTCCTTTTTTCTGTCAGGATTGATCCAGCTGCACTGAAGACTCTTTCCGATAGCACACTTGCAACTGGGCAAGCGAGCTCCTGTAAGGCATATTGGGCCAATTCAGGCCAGGTGTCCAGTTTAGCGGCCCAATAGTCAAAGGGGAATGACCTGTGTGGGAGAACATCGATATGGGAGGAAAAGTAGTTTGTATCCATAGTTGACAACTGCTGTCTCCTGTCACTTTCCATCGATGCAGTATTACCAGTTGTGTGAGCGGTATTTGAAAAATCAGTCCACAACATTGTCATGAAACCCCTGTCTCCAACGCCACTTCTGCTGTGTGCACCACGAACACCTCTGCCAAGCTGCCCCCGGCCCGTACGGCTCGTGTGAGAACCATCACCGCTGCTGTGTGCTGGGAATGCCTCAAGCAACCGATTTACCAGAGTTGCTTGTTTATTAGCCAATATTAGGTCAAGGTTCTCCTGTGGCATGATGTTTTGTAATTTGCCTTTATAGCGTGGATCCAGGATGCTGGCCAACCAGTAGTCGTCATCGTTCATCATTTTGGCAATGTGGGGGTCCCTTTTTAGGATCTGCAAGGCATAATCTGACATGTGGGCCAATGTTCCCGGTGTCAATGATGCACTGCGAGTGCTGGTTGGAGGAGCACTTTCTGGCAAATCCACATCCCTCCAGTCACGCACAAACCCTGTACCAGACCTTGCCACGCCAACATTTTCACTTGCCCCACGAGATGCATCCTCCTCCCCTAAGTAATCATCCCCATCATCATCCTCCTCCTCCTCTTCTTCCTCCACCTCGTCCAGGAGAGGTCCCTGAGCAGACAATGGCTGAATGTCATCGAGGATTCCCTCCTCCTCTTCCTCCTCATCAACATAGGCTGCAGACGCCTGCTCCTTAAGGTGCGTCAAAGTTTGCATGAGCAGACGCATAAGTGGGATGTTCATGCTTAGGATGGCGTCGTCTGCGCTTACCAGCCGTGTGCATTCCTCAAAACACTGAAGGACTTTACAGAGGTCTTTCAGCTTCGACCACTGCACACCTGTCAACTCCATGTCTGCTCTCAAAGTGCCTGGCCGTGTATCCTCCCACAAATGCATTATGGCCTGCCTCTGCTCGCACAGCCGCTCCACCATGTGCAGGGTGGAGTTCCACCTTGTTGCAATGTCGATAATGAGGCGGTGGTTGGGAAGGTGGAGCAATCGCTGCAGCTTCTGCATACGAACGGAGTGTACAGGCGACCGGCGGATGTGCGCGCACAGTCTTCGCACCTTCTGGAGCAGGGCTGTTAACTCCGGATAATTTTTGAGGAAGCACTGCACCACCAGGTTCAAGGTGTGAGCCAAGCAAGGTATGTGGCTGAGTTTTGAAAGGGCTATGGCTGCCACAAAATTACGGCCGTTATCACTAACTACCTTGCCTGCCTCAAGATGTACACTGCCCAGCCATGACTCAGTTTGTCGCTTCAAGTACTCGGCCAGCACCTCGGCGGTGTGTCTGTTGCCCAAACACATCATCTGCAACACAGCCTGCTGACGCTTTCCACTAGCTGCTCGATAGGGGGACACATCGTGTGCAACAGTGGCAGCTGCAGATGGAGTGCTCGTACGACTGCGCTCTGTGGACGAGCTTTCGCTTCTGGAGGAGGAGGAGGGTCGAACGCCTACAGCCAACTGTTTCCTATACCGTGGGCTAGGCAGCACTGTCCCACCACCGCTGTCCCCTGTGGACCCTGCATCCACCACATTAACCCAGTGCGCAGTGATGGACACGTAACGGCCCTGGCCATGCCGACTGGACCATGCATCAGTTGTGAGGTGCACCTTTCCGCTCACTGACTGCTTGAGTGCATGGACAATGCGGTCTTTCACATGATGGTGGAGGGCTGGGATGGCTTTGCGAGAGAAGAAGTGGCGACTGGGTAGGCCATAGCGTGGTACTGCATAGGCCATGAGTTCGCGGAAAGCTGTGCTTTCCACCAACCGAAAGGGCATCATCTCAAACGAGATTAGTTTGGCAATGTGGGCATTCAAACCCAGTGTACGCGGATGAGAGACTGAGTACTTTCTTGACCTACTCATAGTGTCTGGGAGGGTGAGCTGGACTTGAGAGCTGCATATGGTGGAAGTAGCGGTGGACAGGGCGGACTGAGAGAGGGTTGATGATGGTGATGGAGTTGTTGTTCTTTCTGATGGCCTAGAATCAGTCTTTCGTTGATATAACAGTGGGATTCCCTGACTGCTGTGGCCTTGCAACGACACCTCAACATTTGCAGCTGTGCTAACCGGTGGGCTTACAGTGGGGGAAACAATGTAGCGTTGCTGACTACTTTCGCTGTGATCAGTTGCACATGTGGCACTTGAGGATTGGTGTTGTGTCCACGCTTGCAAGTGCATGCTGGTTAAATGTCTAAGCATGCAACTGGTATTCAAATTTTTCAGATTTTTCCCTCGGCTAAAGGTCTTTGCGCACTTCTTACAGATAACCTTGGCCTGATCATGAGGATTTTGTTCAAAAAAGTGCCACACTGCACTCTTCCTACTTTGGCAGACATTTTGCGGCCAAGCACGCTGTGATGTTTTGACCCTCTGGACAAGCTGTCCAGCAACTAATTTGATGTTTGGAACCTGTCTTTGGAGTGCTCCAGGCCTGCCAGATAACAGCTGTTGCGATGTCGATGTCTGCTGTGGATGCTCCTCATCTGAGCTATTGGAAGCAGCACCCTCTTCCCCCAATGGATGCCAATCTGGTTCAACAACTGGGTCATCCATCACCTCCTCTTCTATGTCATGTGCACCTTCCTCTGTGTCACCGTGTATGGTGGTATAGTGTGCGGGAAGGGGCACCTGAGTCTCATCAGGGTCAGAATCTGGCTCTGTACACTGCGAGGACAATGTAGTGCTCTGAGTGAATGTACCAGCAGAATCATCCATCAGCGGCTGTGCATCAGTACACTCCATGTCAGATTCATCTTGGCCTGGGTAATTCACCATTTCACTTGATAATCCAGGCATGGTATGTGAAAACAGCTCCATGGAGTAATCAGTACTATGGCCTGCGTCATCCTTCAATCTTGGTTGGGGTGAAGGACACAAGGAAAGGTGTGGTTCATGAACATGAGCCTCCAATGACGACTCAGTGCTTTTACTTTTTACAACTGAAGAAGAGGAGGCGATAGAGCTGGAGGCTGAGTCAGCAATGTAAGACAAAACTTTTTCCTGATGCTCTGGCTTTAAAAGCGGTTTGCCAACTCCTAGAAAACTAAGCGTTCGAGGCCTTATGTAGCCAGACGATGACGCAGGCTCAACACCTCCTGCATTCGGTCCTATTTTGCTCTTGCCACTACCATCAGATCCACCACCAACACCATCATTACCAGCTGCCAACCCCCGCCCAATTCCACGGCCTCTTCCACCAGACTTCCTCATTTTTGGTAGAAATGTAGACAAAATACAACAAACTATATAGTAATGTAAAACAAGGTACAAGGTGTCTATAGGACAGGGGAGATTTTGAATTTCTGCAGACACTTGTGGACACTGGACACTTTTGGATTGTGTGAGGCCCACTGAATATCTGAGCGCTCTGTCACAGGCTCGATGGCACAGCTGTGACCAAAGTCACTAGAGGATAAGGGAGATTTTGAATTTGTGCACACACTTGTGGACACTGGACACTTATGGATTGTGTGAGGCCCACTGAATATCTGAGCGCTCTGTCACAGGCTCGATGGCAGAGCTGTGACCAAAGTCACTAGAGGATAAGGGAGATTTTGAATTTGTGCACACACTTGTGGACACTGGACACTTATGTATTGTGTGAGGCCCACTGAATATCTGAGCGCTCTGTCACAGGCTCGATGGCAGAGCTGTGACCAAAATCACTAGAGGATAAGGGAGATTTTTAATTTCTGCAAACACTTGTGGACACTGGACACTTATGGATTGTGTGAGGCCCACTGAATATCTGAGCGCTATGTCACAGGCAGAAATTGGCTAGTGTATCACAAACTACAAGGTGTATGTAGAATTGGGCAGAATAGGAATCTCCCTAGAGTGCAGGTCTGTAAGAACGGAACATGTCCTCGACTTATTCTCACAGAGTGACACACTGATAGCTTCACTGTGGCTGTGATAACAGCCGTTACACGGTACTGTGTGAGGAGCGTACACCGCCGTATGGTGTGAAAAAATGCACGCTCAGTACCTCAGCAGGACAGAAAAAAATTGGGATTGCTTTTAAAAAAGCAGTTTGCGGAGCTGTGGGTAAACAGCAATGCAGGAATGTCAGGAAGCCTTAGAAGGCAGCCCAACAACCAACACCACTGATACACCACTATATAGCCTCCCCTTGCACTGCACAGTGACTGGTGTGTTGTACAGGCAAAATCGCTAGCAGCAGAAGCAGTTTTTTTTTCTTCTTCTCAGCAGGACAAAAAAAAAATTGGGATTGCTTTTAAAAAAGCAGTTTGCGGAGCAGTGGGTAAACAGCAATGCAGGAATGTCAGGAAGCCTTAGAAGGCAGCCCAACAACCAACACCACTGATACACCACTATATAGCCTCCCCTTGCACTGCACAGTGACTGGTGTGTTGTACAGGCAAAATCGCTAGCAGCAGAAGCAGGTTTTTTTTCTTCTTCTCAGCAGGACAAAAAAAAAAAATTGGGATTGCTTTTAAAAAAGCAGTTTGCGGAGCAGTGGGTAAACAGCAATGCAGGAATATCAGGAAGCCTTAGAAGGCAGCCCAACAACCAACACCACTGATACAACACTATATAGCCTCCCCTTGCACTGCACATACAGTGACTGGTGTGTTGTACAGGCAAAATCGCTAGCAGCAGAAGCAGTTTTTTTTTCTTCTTCTCAGCAGGACAAAAAAAAAAAATTGGGATTGCTTTTAAAAAAGCAGTTTGCGGAGCAGTGGGTAAACAGCAATGCAGGAATGTCAGGAAGCCTTAGAAGGCAGCCCAACAACCAACACCACTGATACACCACTACATAGCCTCCCCTTGCACTGCTCAGTGACTGGTGTGTTGCACAGGCAAAATCGCTAGCAGCAGAAGCAGTTTTTGGTGTCTTCTTCCCTGCCTAACGCTCTCCCTACAAAATCATCAGCAACAGCAGCAGCTCTCTCTATTCTGAGATCAGCATGAGTAACATGGCGGTCGGCGTGCACGCCCTTTTATACCCCCTGTGACGCCCACCAAAGCAAGCCAATCACTTGCATGCCCTTCTGAAAGATGGTGGTGACCCGTGCCTATGTCATCACGTTGCCCACAGTGTCTGATTGGCTGAAAAAGAGCGCAAAACAAACTTTTGAAACGCGACTTTGGCGCGTAAGTCGCCGACCTCGTGGCCGACCTCATCCTAGGGTCGGGTTTCGTTTCATGAAACCCGACTTTGCCAAAAGTCGGCGACTTTTGAAATTTTTCGACCCGTTTCGCTCAACTCTAGTCTACAATGAAAACTGTTGCTGATAGCAGCCAATCACAGCTCATTTTTCATCTTTAAAACTGCTCTGGGACAGCGTGGCAAGTTTTGAGTGGCGACTTTTGTGCTTCGACTTTTATGTGGCGAGGTTGGTGTATGTGTGGTGAAATGTGTGCTGAGGGTGGTATATGTGTTGTAGCACGTGGTAGTGTGTGGCGCATTTTGTGTGTGTGTTCATATCCCAGTGTGTGGTGAGTATCCCATGTCAGGGCCCCAGCTCAGCAACTGTGTGGTATATACTCTTTGGCGCCATCGCTCTCATTCTTTCAGTCCCCCTTGTTCAAATCTGGAAGCTGTCAATTTGCCTTCAACACTTTTCCTTTCACTTTTTCCCCAGTATGTAGATAGGGGCAAAATTGTTTGGTGAATTGGAACACGCAGGGTTAAAATTTCGCCTCACAACATAGCCTATGACGCTCTCGGGGTCCAGACGTGTGACTGTGCCAAATTTTGTGGCTGTAGTTGCAACGGTGCGGATGCCAATCCCGGACATGCACACCATTGAGCTTTATATATTAGATTTCTATATATAAAGAATTGTAAACAGATAACTAAGCATGCTCTACTCCTCTCAGGTGGAATTCACATGATAATGTGGACGTTATTCCCGCTTATGCGCCCTGATTTTTGTAATAAGTAGTATTTTCATATCATTAAGTTCTATTGTGAAAAGCATTATATCGGAAAACTGGGAGTCACAAATCAGCTGTGACAGGGAGAGAGACCCTTTACTGTGGAGAAGCAGCTTGGAGCGCAGAATGATGGAGCGCAAGACTCCCGAAACCGGAAGTGATGCTAGTCACATGATCGGAGCGCGCCCTACAGGTCTGTGGAACGCACGGGGTCAGCTGTGGAACGCACGCCTGATGAGACTGCAGGTTAGGAGGGGGCATGCTTCCTCTATTAGTGATAAGACCTGGGAGTAGTACCGCCGGCCAATAAGTGGGCGGGGCCTAGGACGGTGAGTCTAACTGAACGGGGGTTATTTAAATCTGCCCTTTTTGACCGCCGGTCATGCCAAACATCATGGCATCCGGCATCTACAGCATCAAGTCCTCCTGATGAACCGTGATAACGGGGAAACACGTCGGGGTGTCCTCAACTCAAGCTAAGTCCTACTCATTCTTCTCTATTGTTATCATGCATTGTATTATATAGAGCTGTTGTATGAGGATTTTTGTATTGACTAGAGTTGAGTGACTTTTGTTTTTTTAGGGTCGAGTTTCGTTTCGTGAAACCCGACTTTTCCAAAAGTCGGGTCGAGCAAGATCGTCCGATTATAGGGAAAAGTCGGGGTCGTCCCGAAACACGAAACCCAATGTAAGTCAATGGGGAATAAAAGTCGGCAGTGAGAGGAGGACAGGAAACACACCTACAGTGCCCATTTGAATGCCAAAAGCATCAATTCTTCTTACTTAAGCTTGTCAACCTTAATTAACTTCATAATACAAGTTACGCACTGAAAAATGGGGGTTATTTGGCTAAAGTTGTGGGGGGGGAGGGCTGGCTCCAGGTTTTCATGTGCCCTGGGCGAAAGAGCGCCCCTTTAACACATACCACAACTCATCATGCTCCGATACGGCAGAGAAATAGCGGTATAATACAATGAAAAATACTTCACTTTTTACATCTCATGACGAGGCCCATCTATTTCTCCATACAGAATCATTGGTCCCATATAATGTTTGAAACAGTATATGATGAGCTCCACATAATGCTACAGTATATGTTGGTCCCCATGGATGAAGCTCCACTGTCTTATGGGCCCAAATAATGCTCCAAACATAATGGGCCCCATTTCTAATGCTCTAGTGTATAATGGGCCCTGTAAATGCTGCTCCAGTGTCTGATGTCCACCTTTGGAATGTTCCAGTGTATGGTGGGCCCCATCTATCATTCTCCAGAGTATAGTGCTCCCCAAAAATTGCTGTCCCAACATTGAAAACAATCAAATAAGTCTCCTCGCTAGGGAATCCCTGTACTAGTCTGGACTCCTCGTCGTCCCCATCTTCCATCTCACTGCACAGTATTTCAACCTTGCAAGTGCTGTGATCCTGAGCAAGCAGGGGGGGCCCACTCGTTGGCGACGGCACTGGCACAGGGCCCCTGATAGTACGGTGGTGTGTCTGATGGCGGGTGGGCCGAACCTGCACTTTCATCTGCAGCTTCCGCTTTGTCACCGTGTAAGATGGAACTGTATATGGGAAGGGTAACCTGAGTTTCATCAGGGTCAGATTCAGGCTGTGTAGCGTGCGAGGGGAATGTAGTGGTCTGGGTCAATGTACCAGCAGATTCATCGAGCAGTGGCTGGGCATCAGTGCACTTGTGTCGCCCCCAGGAGTACGGTCGCCACAGTGGCATTACCTTCCTCCTAGGGAGTGTGATGTCATGCTTGGGAGCAATGAAGGATCTCTCTAGCAGGTTAACTGATTGGGCGGCGTTATTCCCACGAGTCATGACCCTCCAAACAGCGTTCATGAAGGCAAAGTGTTTGTTTTACGTGGGCAGTATGGTTGCAAAGCTGAACCTTAAAGGAATGTCCAGAAGGGCACCACCAGGAGTGGAGCCTACGGTTTAATTCGACTCCACTTGGGAAACCTCAACCATGCCAGCTACAGAAAAGATGCACACATTGCAAGCTTAATTCCGTTAATGAACGAGACTCCGTCATGCCCCGCGGTCCGAGTCCGGCTTACTAGAGGGACACGTGAGGCTCTGGCACATGAGATTGGCCAATAACTGGTGTGTCATGCCCTTACATGTCCGTGGCTGCATGTGCGCTACACTGAAAAGGCCAGCGTTTGTCGCTTACAGGTGCAGATAACCCGCTGAACAACGTTAGTGATGGGGATCTGTGATTACAATTATTACCCGCGAACGATGATTTCCCAGTAAGTGCAGGTCAACCGCAGTTCCGGAATTAGGCCTAACCGTCATTCCTGAAAAAATTAAAAACTTACGTGTGCAAACCACAGGTGCTGTAGCTTGCTTAACAGCTCGCCAGCCGTTCTCACGCCCAGTATGGATTACACGTGATTGCACAAAGGTGAGAAAGGGTACCGTATCCCCAGATAACATGTATGGCTAGCGTACACATTCAAAATATATGTCTATACATCAGGAGGCAGGCTCAAACGGTGTCAGGCCCAGTATGGATTGCACGTGATTGCACAAAGGTTAGAAAGGGTACCGTATCCCCAGATAACATGTATGGATAGCGTACACATTCAAAATATATGCCTATACATCAGGAGGCAGGCTCAGACGGTGTTAGGCCCAGTATGGATTGCACGTGATTGCACAAAGGTTAGAAAGGGTACCGTATCCCCGGATAACATGTATGGATAGCGTACACATTCAAAATTTATGTCTATACATCAGGAGGCAGGCTCAGACGGTGTTAGGCCCAGTATGGATTGCATGTGATTGCACAAAGGTTAGAAAGGGTACCGTATCCCCGGATAACATGTATGGATAGCGTACACATTCAAAATATATGTCTATACATCAGGAGGCAGGCTCAGACGGTGTTAGGCCCAGTATGGATTGCACGTGATTGCACAAAGGTTAGAAAGGGTACCGTATCCCCAGATAACATGTATGGATAGCGTACACATTCAAAATATATGTCTATACATCAGGAGGCAGGCTCAGACGGTGTTAGGCCCAGTATGGATTGCACGTGATTGCACAAAGGTTAGAAAGGGTACCGTATCCCCAGATAACATGTATGGATAGCGTACACATTCAAAATATATGTCTATACATCAGGAGGCAGGCTCAGACGGTGTTAGGCCCAGTATGGATTGCACGTGATTGCACAAAGGTTAGAAAGGGTACCGTATCCCCAGATAACATGTATGGATAGCGTACACATTCAAAATATATGTCTATACATCAGGAGGCAGGCTCAGACGGTGTTAGGCCCAGTATGGATTGCACGTGATTGCACAAAGGTTAGAAAGGGTACCGTATCCCCAGATAACATGTATGGATAGCGTACACATTCAAAATATATGTCTATACATCAGGAGGCAGGCTCAGACGGTGTCAGGCACAGTATGGATTTGACGGCCCAGATTACACAGCAGAGGAGCAGGGAGAGGTAAAGATTGCAAATGCTGGGGCCCTGCCCATGCAAGGGGGGCCCACTCGTGGGCGTCGGTACTGGCACTGGGCCCCTCATAGTACAGCGGTGTGTCTGACGGCGGGTGTGCACCACCACCATCAGAGACACTTGATTGCACTATGAGGGACCCTGTGCCAGTGCCCGCGCCCAAGAGTCGGCCTACCCACCTGTCCAGGGCAACGGCACTCGCACGGTGTCGTGCGCTAGGTGGTGACCCCAGCCATGGGGGGGGAGGCAGCACAGTTAGGGAGTTTTAGAAAGTGGCATATGTTGATGTTGGACATTCAGCTGATGCAAAAGGCGAAATAGGTGAAGTCCCAGGAAGAGGTGGACCAAAGCAAGCCATTTTTCTGTCACCCTATGTGTCATCAGGGGAAGGTGGGACAAAATCCTTGGAAACCCATGCATGGTTCATTTTAATGAAGGTTAGATCATCCACATTTTGGGTTGACAGATGGGTCCTTTTTTCTGTCAGGATTGATCCAGCTGCACTGAAGACTCTTTCCGATAGCACACTTGCAGCTGGGCAAGCGAGCTCCTGTAAGGCATATTGGGCCAATTCAGGCCAGGTGTCCAGTTTAGCGGCCCATTAGTCAAAGGGGAATGACCTGTGTGGGAGAACATCGATATGGGAGGAAAAGTAGTTTGTAACCATAGTTGACAACTGCTGTCTCCTGTCACTTTCCATCGATGCAGTATTACCAGTTGTGTGAGCGGTATTTGAAAAATCAGTCCACAACATTGTCATGAAACCCCTGTCTCCAACGCCACTTCTGCTGTGTGCACCACGAACACCTCTGCCAAGCTGCCCCCGGCCCGTACGGCTCGTGTGAGAACCATCACCGCTGCTGTGTGCTGGGAATGCCTCAAGCAACCGATTTACCAGAGTTGCTTGTTTATTAGCCAATATTAGGTCAAGGTTCTCTTGTGGCATGATGTTTTGTAATTTGCCTATATAGCGTGGATCCAGGATGCTGGCCAACCAGTAGTCGTCATCGTTCATCATTTTGGCAATGCGGGGGTCCCTTTTTAGGATCTGCAAGGCATAATCTGACATGTGGGCCAATGTTCCCGGTGTCAATGATGCACTGCGAGTGCTGGTTGGAGGAGCACTTTCTGGCAAATCCACATCCCTCCAGTCACGCACAAACCCTGTACCAGACCTTGCCACGCCAACATTTTCACTTGCCCCACGAGATGCATCCTCCTCCCCTAAGTAATCATCCCCATCATCATCCTCCTCCTCCTCTTCTTCCTCCACCTCGTCCAGGAGAGGTCCCTGAGCAGACAATGGCTGAATGTCATCAAGGATTCCCTCCTCCTCTTCCTCCTCATCAACATTGGCTGCAGACGCCTGCTCCTTAAGGTGCGTCAAAGTTTGCATGAGCAGACGCATAAGTGGGATGCTCATGCTTAGGATGGCGTCGTCTGCGCTTACTAGCCGTGTGCATTCCTCAAAACACTGAAGGACTTTACAGAGGTCTTTCAGCTTCGACCACTGCACACCTGTCAACTCAATGTCTGCTCTCAAAGTGCCTGGCCGTGTATCCTCCCACAAATGCATTATGGCCTGCCTCTGCTCGCACAGCCGCTCCACCATGTGCAGGGTGGAGTTCCACCTTGTTGCAATGTCGATAATGAGGCGGTGGTTGGGAAGGTGGAGCAATCGCTGCAGCTTCTGCATACGAACGGAGTGTACAGGCGACCGGCGGATGTGCGCGCACAGTCTTCGCACCTTCTGGAGCAGGGCTGTTAACTCCGGATAATTTTTGAGGAAGCACTGCACCACCAGGTTCAAGGTGTGAGCCAAGCAAGGTATGTGGCTGAGTTTTGAAAGGGCTATGGCTGCCACAAAATTACGGCCGTTATCACTAACTACCTTGCCTGCCTCAAGATGTACACTGCCCAGCCATGACTCAGTTTGTCGCTTCAAGTACTCGGCCAGCACCTCGGCGGTGTGTCTGTTGCCCAAACACATCATCTGCAACACAGCCTGCTGACGCTTTCCACTAGCTGCTCGATAGGGGGACACATCGTGTGCAACAGTGGCAGCTGCAGATGGAGTGCTCGTACGACTGCGCTCTGTGGACGAGCTTTCGCTTCTGGAGGAGGAGGAGGAGGAGGAGGGTCGAACGCCTACAGCCAACTGTTTCCTATACCGTGGGCTAGGCAGCGCTGTCCCACCACCGCTGTCCCCTGTGGACCCTGCATCCACCACATTAACCCAGTGCGCAGTGATGGACACGTAACGGCCCTGGCCATGCCGACTGGACCATGCATCAGTTGTGAGGTGCACCTTTCCGCTCACTGACTGCTTGAGTGCATGGACAATGCGGTCTTTCACATGATGGTGGAGGGCTGGAATGGCTTTGCGAGAGAAGAAGTGGCGACTGGGTAGGCCATAGCGTGGTACTGCATAGGCCATGAGTTCGCGGAAAGCTGTGCTTTCCACCAACCGAAAGGGCATCATCTCAAACGAGATTAGTTTGGCAATGTGGGCATTCAAACCCAGTGTACGCGGATGAGAGACTGAGTACTTTCTTGACCTACTCATAGTGTCTGGGAGGGTGAGCTGGACTTGAGAGCTGCATATGGTGGAAGTAGCGGTGGACAGGGCGGACTGAGAGAGGGTTGATGATGGTGATGGAGTTGTTGTTCTTTCTGATGGCCTAGAATCAGTCTTTCGTTGATATAACAGTGGGATTCCCTGACTGCTGTGGCCTTGCAACGACACCTCAACATTTGCAGCTGTGCTAACCGGTGGGCTTACAGTGGGGGAAACAATGTAGCGTTGCTGACTACTTTCGCTGTGATCAGTTGCACATGTGGCACTTGAGGATTGGTGTTGTGTCCACGCTTGCAAGTGCATGCTGGTTAAATGTCTAAGCATGCAACTGGTATTCAAATTTTTCAGATTTTTCCCTCGGCTAAAGGTCTTTGCGCACTTCTTACAGATAACCTTGGCCTGATCATGAGGATTTTGTTCAAAAAAGTGCCACACTGCACTCTTTGGCAGACATTTTGCGGCCTAGCACGCTGTGATGTTTTGACCCTCTGGACAAGCTGTCCAGCAACTCTTTTGATGTTTGGAACCTGTCTTTGGAGTGCTCCGGGCCTGCAAGATAACAGCTGTTGCGATGTCGATGTCTGCTGTGGATGCTCCTCATCTGAGCTATTGGAAGCAGCACCCTCTTCCCCCAATGGATGCCCATCTGGGTCAACAACTGGGTCATCCATCACCTCCTCTTCTATGTCATGTGCACCTTCCTCTGTGTCACCGTGTATGGTGGTATAGTGTGCGGGAAGGGGCACCTGAGTCTCATCAGGGTCAGAATCTGGCTCTGTACACTGCGAGGACAATGTAGTGCTCTGAGTGAATGTATCAGCAGAATCATCCATCAGCGGCTGTGCATCAGTGCACTCCATGTCAGATTCATCTTGGCCTGGGTAATTCACCATTTCACTTGATAATCCAGGCATGGTATGTGAAAACAGCTCCATGGAGTAATCAGTTGTATGGCCTGCGTCATCCTTCAATCTTGGTTGGGGTGAAGGACACAAGGAAAGGTGTGGTTCATGAACATGAGCCTCCAATGACGACTCAGTGCTTTTACTTTTTACAACTGAAGAAGAGGAAGCGATAGAGCTGGAGGCTGAGTCAGCAATGTAAGACAAAACTTTTTCCTGATGCTCTGGCTTTAAAAGCGGTTTGCCAACTCCTAGAAAACTAAGCGTTCGAGGCCTTATGTAGCCAGACGATGACGCAGGCTCAACACCTCCTGCATTCGGTCCTATTTTGCTCTTGCCACTACCATCAGATCCACCACCAACACCATCATTACCAGCTGCCAACCCCCGCCCAATTCCACAGCCTCTTCCACCAGACTTCCTCATTTTTGGTAGAAATGTAGACAAAATACAACAAACTATATAGTAATGTAAAACAAGGTACAAGGTGTCTATAGGACAGGGGAGATTTTGAATTTCTGCAGACACTTGTGGACACTGGACACTTTTGGATTGTGTGAGGCCCACTGAATATCTGAGCGCTCTGTCACAGGCTCGATGGCACAGCTGTGACCAAAGTCACTAGAGGATAAGGGAGATTTTGAATTTGTGCACACACTTGTGGACACTGGACACTTATGGATTGTGTGAGGCCCACTGAATATCTGAGCGCTCTGTCACAGGCTCGATGGCAGAGCTGTGACCAAAGTCACTAGAGGATAAGGGAGATTTTGAATTTGTGCACACACTTGTGGACACTGGACACTTATGGATTGTGTGAGACCCACTGAATATCTGAGCGCTCTGTCACAGGCTCGATGGCAGAGCTGTGACCAAAGTCACTAGAGGATAAGGGAGATTTTTAATTTCTGCAAACACTTGTGGACACTGGACACTTATGGATTGTGTGAGGCCCACTGAATATCTGAGCGCTATGTCACAGGCAGAAATTGGCTAGTGTATCACAAACTACAAGGTGTATGTAGAATTGGGCAGAATAGGAATCTCCCTAGAGTGCAGGTCTGTAAGAACGGAACATGTCCTCGACTTATTCTCACAGAGTGACACACTGATAGCTTCACTGTGGCTGTGATATCAGCCGTTACACGGTACTGTGTGAGGAGCGTACACCGCTGTATGGTGTGAAAAAATGCACGCTCAGTACCTCAGCAGGACAAAAAAAAAAAATCGGGATTGCTTTTAAAAAAGCAGTTTGCGGAGCAGTGGGTAAACAGCAATGCAGGAATGTCAGGAAGCCTTAGAAGGCAGCCCAACAACCAACACCACTGATACACCACTATATAGCCTCCCCTTGCACTGCACAGTGACTGGTGTGTTGTACAGGCAAAATCGCTAGCAGCAGAAGCAGTTTTTTTTTCTTCTTCTCAGCAGGACAAAAAAAAAAAATTGGGATTGCTTTTAAAAAAGCAGTTTGCGGAGCAGTGGGTAAACAGCAATGCAGGAATGTCAGGAAGCCTTAGAAGGCAGCCCAACAACCAACACCACTGATACACCACTATATAGCCTCCCCTTGCACTGCACAGTGACTGGTGTGTTGTACAGGCAAAATCGCTAGCAGCAGAAGCAGTTTTTGGTGTCTTCTTCCCTGCCTAACGCTCTCCCTACAAAATCAGCAGCAGCAGCTCTCTCTATTCTGAGATCAGCATGAGTAACATGGCGGTCGGCGTGCACGCCCTTTTATACCCCCTGTGACGCCCACCAAAGCAAGCCAATCACTTGCATGCCCTTCTGAAAGATGGTGGTGACCCGTGCCTATGTCATCACGTTGCCCACAGTGTCCGTGGATCCTGATTGGCTGAAAAAGAGCGCAAAACAAACTTTTGAAACGCGACTTTGGCGCGTAAGTCGCCGACCTCGTGGCCGACCTCATCCTAGGGTCGGGTTTCGTTTCATGAAACCCGACTTTGCCAAAAGTCGGGGACTTTTGAAATTTTTTGACCCGTTTCGCTCAACTCTAGTATTGACCTTTATGGGTTATCCTCAATGTATGTGAAGCTCTATTGTATTCTGAGCTACATGCTTTCTGCTGATGTTATATTGTTTTTGTGTAGGACCATTGTATTAAGATTTGCAAGATAGCCATTGACCAGGCAGATTTTTGGCATGTTTTTTGAGATTTTTTTGTTTTGCTCCTGTTCTGCCATACCTATAGAGTAACCTGTGTGATGTTATATATATATATATAAGGATCAATTCCTTTCCTTCACTATATTGTTTTCCCATCTATATTGATAGGGTTTAACCAGGGAAGAGAGGGACAGTCCACATTGACCGGGGCGCCAAACAATCGTTTCTTAGGGTGCCAACCTCCACAGCAAGGAAGGAGCGAGATTAGGTTTATTGTAGGGTTTGCGCAGGCAGGTGCTTGGTGAAGTTATATTCTGTATCTATTTGGTTTTTGTACCTTTCTACACTGGGTTAGGTGGTTTTAAAAGGATTAAATTAAAAATTTGGTTTTTAAAGGAGATTTATGTTCACTTTATGATTGCAATTTCCTTGGCATAATTTTTTGAAAGTGAGTCTCGCAGCAGAGACAGGGCTGGGGGCTTGCTGGCAGAAGATATGGAATTTTGACCGGGAGCCATTGTTTTTTGGATAAGGAGTTCAAAAAACGATCAATTAGGTAGAGGTAGACGGGTGGCATTAGGGAGACTTGAGGGGGCCTTGACGTGCCCGCAAAGGTGTTTTGAAGCCTTTTGGAATGTGTCGTCAGGGAGGGTGGGCTCACTGTTGTGTCATGCGGGGGGTAATTTTTGTCTCGTCTTCCAGTTTATTGAGGTCTTAAAGAGGGGTTTGCGGGAGTTGGCCCTTACCTCGGGTTTGTACAGGTCACATTCTTTTAGGATTTGGGCTGTTTCAGAAGCTGATGGTCTTGGTTTAGGTGTGGACGTGATAAGGCGAATTGGCAGGTGGAGTTCTGACCGTTATTTAATGTATGTGCGTCATTAATTACAGTCTTAGAATGTTAGGGATTGGTTTGAACTTTAGAGTTGAGCGACTTTTGCTTTTTTAGGGTCGAGTTTCGTTTAATGAAACCCGACTTTTCCAAAAGTCGGGTCGAGCAAAATCGGTCGACTATAGGGAAAAGTTGGGGTCCAACCGAAACACGAAACCCAATGTAAGTCAATGGGGAATTAAAGTCGGCAGTGAGAGGAGGACAGGAAACACACCAACAGTGCCAAAAGCATCAATTCTTCTTACTTAAGCTTGTCAACCTTAATTAACTTCATAATACAAGTTACGCACTGAAAAATGGGGGTTATTTGGCTAAAGTTGTGGGGGGGTAGGGCTGGCTCCAGGTTTTCATGTGCCCTGGGCAAAAGAGCGCCCCTTTAACACATACCACAACTCATCATGCTCCGATACGGCAGAGAAATAGCGATATAGTACAATGAAAAATACTTCGCTTTTTACATCTCATGACGAGGCCCATCTATTTCTCCATACAGAATCATTGGTCCCATATAATGTTTGAAACAGTATATGATGAGCTCCACATAATGCTACAGTATATGTTGGTCCCCATGGATGAAGCTCCATTGTGTTATGGGCCCAAATAATGCTCCAAACATAATGGGCCCCATTTCTAATGCTCTAGTGTATAATGGGCCCTGTAAATGCTGCTCCAGTGTCTGATGTCCACCTTTGGAATGCTCCAGTGTATGGTGGGCCCCATCTATCATTCTCCAGAGTATAGTGCTCCCCAAAAATTGCTGTCCCAACATTGAAAACATTGAAATAAGTCTCCTCGCTAGGGAATCCCTGTACTAGTCTGGACTCCTCGTCGTCCCCATCTTCCATCTCACTGCACAGTATTTCAACCTTGCAAGTGCTGTGATCCTGAGCAAGCAGGGGGGGCCCACTCGTTGGCAACGACACTGGCACAGGGCCCCTGATAGTACGGTGGTGTGTCTGACGGCGGGTGGGCCGAACCTGCACTTTCATCTGCAGCTTCCTCTTTGTCACCGTGTAAGGTGGGTTACAGTATATGGGAAGGGTAACCTGAGTTTCATCAGGGTCAGATTCAGGCCGTGTAGCGTGCGAGGGGAATGTAGTGGTCTGGGTCAATGTACCAGCAGATTCATCGAGCAGTGACTGGGCATCAGTGCACTTGTGTCGCCCCCAGGAGTACGGTTGCCATAGTGTCATTACCTTCCTCCTAGGGAGTGTGATGTCATGCTTGGGAGCAACAAAGGATCTCTCTAGAAGGTTAACTGATTGGGCGGCGTTATTCCCATGAGTCACGACCCTCCAAACAGCGTTCATGAAGGCAAAGTGTTTGTTTTACGTGGGCAGTATGGTTGGAAAGCTGAACCTTAAAGGAATGTCCAGAAGGGCACCACCAGGAGTGGAGCCTACGGCGTAATTTGACTCAACACGGGCAACCTCAACCATCATGCAACCAAACAGATGCACACATTGCAAGCTTAATTCCGTTAACGAACGAGACTCCGTCATGCCCCGCGTTCCGAGTCCGGCTTACTAGAGGGACACGTGAGGCTCTGGCACGTGAGATTAGCCAATAACTGGTGTGTCATGCCCTTACATGTCCGTGGCTGCATGTGCGCTACACTGAAAAGGCCAGCGTTTGTCGCTTACAGGTGCAGATAACCCGCTGAACAACGTTAGTGATGGGGATCTGGGATTACAATTATTACCCGCGAACGATGATTTCCCAGTAAGTGCAGGTCAACCGCAGTTCCGGAATTAGGCCTAACCGTCATTCCTGAAAAAATGAAAAACTTACGTGTGCAAACCACAGGTGCTGTAGCTTGCTTAACAGCTCGCCAGCCGTTCTCAGGCCCAGTATGGATTACACGTGATTGCACAAAGGTGAGAAAGAAGGGTACCGTATCCCCGGATAACATGTATGGATAGCATAGTGTACACATTCAAAATATATGTATATAGATCAGGAGGCAGGCTCAAACGGTGTCAGGCCCAGTATGGATTACACGTGATTGCACAAAGGTGAGAAAGGGTACCGTATCCCCGGATAACATGTATGGATAGCATAGTGTACACATTCAAAGTATATGTCTATAGATCAGGAGGCAGGCTCAAACGGTGTCAGGCACAGTATGAATTTGACGGCCCAGACTACACAGCGGAGGAGCAGGGAGAGGTAAAGATTGCAAATGCTGGGGCCCTGCCCAAGCAAGGGGGGCCCACTCGTTGGCGTCGGTACTGGCACTTGGCCCCTCATAGTATGGCGGTGTGTCTGACGGCGGGTGTGCACCACCACCGTCAGAGACACTTGATTGCACTATGAGGGACCCTGTGCCAATGCCCGCGCCCAAGAGTCGGCCTACCCACCTGTCCAGGGCAACGGCACTCGCACGGTTTCGTGCGCTAGGTGGTGACCCCGGCCATGGGGGGGGGGGCAGCACAGTTAGGGAGTTTTAGAAAGTGGAATATGTTGATGTTGGACATTCAGCTAATGCAAAAGGCGAAAAATTGTTCAAAACCCAGGAAGAGGAGGACCAAAGCAAGCCATTTTTCTGTCACCCTATATGTGATCAGGGGAAGGTGGGACAAAATCCTTGAAAACCCATGCATGGTTAATTTTAATGAAGGTTAGATCATCCACATTTTGGGTTGACAGACGGGTCCTTTTTTCTGTCAGGATTGATCCAGCTGCACTGAAGATTCTTTCCGATAGCACACTTGCAGCTGGGCAAGCGAGCTCCTGTAAGGCATATTGTGTCAATTCAGGCCAGGTGTCCAGTTTAGCGGCCCAATAGTCAAAGGGGAATGACCTGTGTGGGCGAGAACATCGATATGGGAGGAAAAGTAGGTTGTAACCATAGTTGACAACTGCTGTCTCCTGTCACTTTCCATCGATGCAGTATTACCAGTTGTGTGAGCGGTACTTGAAAAATCAGTCCACAACATTGTCATGAAACCCCTGTCTCCAACGCCACTTCTGCTGTGTGCACCACGAACACCTCTGACAAGCTGCCCCCGGCCCGTATGGCTCGTGTGAGAACCATCACCGCTGCTGTGTGCTGGGAATGCCTCAAAACCAACCGGTTTACCAGAGTTGCTTGTTTATTAGACAATATTAGGTCAAGGTTCTCGTGTGGCATGATGTTTTGTATTTTGCCTTTATAGCGTGGATCCAGGATGCTGGCCAACCTGTAGTCGTCATCATTCATCATTTTGGCAATGCGGGGGTCCCTTTTTAGGATCTGCAAGGCATAATCTGACATGTGGGCCAATGTTCCCGGTGTCAATGATGCACTGCGAGTGCTGGTTGGAGGAGCACTTTCTGGCAAATTCACATACCTCCAGTCACACACAAACCCTGTACCAGACCTTGCCACGCCAACATTTTCACTTGCCCCACGAGATGCATCCTCCTCCCCTAAGTAATCATCCCCATCATCATCCTCCTCCTCCTCTTCTTCCTCCACCTCGTCCAGGATAGGTCCCTGAGCAGACAATGGCTGAATGTCATCAAGGATTGCCTCCTCCTCTTCCTCCTCGTCAACATTGGCTGCAGACGCCTGCTCCTTAATGTGCGTCAAAGTTTGCATGAGCAGACGCATAAGTGGGATGCTCATGCTTAGGATGGCGTCGTCTGCACTTACCAGCTGTGTGCATTCCTCAAAACACTGAAGGACTTTACAGAGGTCTTTCAGCTTCGACCACTGCACGCATGTCAACTCCATGTCTGCTCTCAAAGTGCCTGGCCGTGTATCCTCCCACAAATGCATTATGGCCTGCCTCTGTTCGCACAGCCGCTCAACCATGTGCAGGGTGGAGTTCCACCTTGTTGCAATGTCGATAATGAGGCGGTGCATGGGAAGGTGGCGCAATTGCTGCAGCTTCTGCATACGAATGGAGTGTACAGGCGACCGGCGGATGTGCGCGCACAGTCTTCGCACCTTCTGGAGCAGGGCTGTTAACTCCGGACAATTGTTGAGGAAGCACTGCACCACCAGGTTCAAGGTGTGAGCCAAGCAAGGTATGTGGCTGAGTTTTGAAAGGGCTATGGCTGCCACAAAATTACTGCCGTTATCACTAACAACCTTGCCTGCCTCAAGATGTATACTCCCCAGTCATGACTCAGTTTGTCGCTGAAAGTACTCGGCCAGCACCTCCGCGGTGTGTCTGTCGCCCAAACACAACATCTGCAACACAGCCTGCTGACGCTTCCCACTATCTGCTCGATAGGTGGACACCTCGTGTGCAACAGTGGCAGCTGCAGATGGAGTGCCAGTACGACTGCGCTCTGTGGACGAGCTTTCGCTTCTGGAGGAGGAGGAGGAGGAGGGTTGAACGCCTACAGTCAACTGTTTCCTATACCGTGGGCTAGGCAGCACTGTCCCACCACCGCTGTCCCCTGTGGACCCTGCATCCACCACATTAACCCAGTGCGCAGTGATGGACACGTAACGGCCCTGGCCATGCCGACTGGACCATGCATCTGTTGTGAGGTGCACCTTTCCACTCACTGACTGCTTGAGTGCATGGACAATGCGGTCTTTCACATGATGGTGGAGGGCTGGGATGGCTTTGCGTGAGAAGAAGTGGCGACTGGGTAGGTCATAGCGTGGTACTGCATAGGCCATGAGTTCGCGGAAAGCTGCACTTTCCACCAACCGATAGGGCATCATCTCTAACGAGATTAGTTTGGCAATGTGGGCGTTCAAACCCAGTGTACGCGGATGAGAGACTGAGTACTTTCTTGACCTACTCATAGTCTCTGGGAGAGTGAGCTGGCCTTGAGAGCTGCATATGGTGGAACTAGCGGTGGACAGGGCGGACTGAGAGAGGGTTGATGATGGTGATGGAGTTGGTGTTCTTTCTGATGGCCTAGATTCAGTCTTTCGTTGATATAACAGTGGGATTCCCTGACTGCTTTGGCCTTGCAACGACACCTCAACATTTGCTGCTGTGTTAACCACTGGGCTTACAGTGGGGGAAAACAATGTAGCGTTGCTGACTACCTTCTTTGTGATCAGTTGCACATGTGGTACTTGAGGTTTGGTGTTGTGTCCACGCTTGCAAGTGCATGCTGGTTAAATGTCTAAGCATGCAACTGGTATTCAAATTTTTCAGATTTTTCCCTCGGTTAAAGGTCTTTGCGCACTTCTTACAGATAACCTTGGCCTGATCATGAGGATTTTGTTCAAAAAAGTGCCAAACTGCACTCTTCCTATTTTGGAAGACATTTTGCGGCCTAGCACGCTGTGCTATTTTGACCGTCTGGACAAGCTGTCCAGCAACTCTTTTGATTTTTGGAACCTGTCTTTGGAGTGCTCCGGGCCTGCCAGATAACAGCTGTTGCGATGTCGATGTCTGCTGTGGATGCTCCTCCTCCTCATCTGAGCTATTGGAAGCAGCACCCTCTTCCCCCAATGGATGCCCATCTGGGTCAACAACTGGGTCATCCATCACCTCCTCTTCAATGTCATGTGCACCTTCCTCTGTGTCACCGTGTATGGTGGTATAGTGTGCGGGAAGGGGCACCTGAGTCTCATCAGGGTCAGAATCTGGCTCTGTACACTGCGAGGACAATGCAGTGCTCTGAGTGAATGTACCAGCAGAATCATCTATCAGTGGCTATGCATCAGTGCACTCCATGTCAGATTCATCTTGGCCTGGGTAATTCACCATTTCACTTGATAACCCAGGCATGGTATGTGAAAACAGCTCCATGGAGTAATCAGTTGTATGGCCTGCGTCATCCTTCAATCTTGGTTGGGGTGAAGGACAAAAGGAAAGGTGTGGTTCATGAACTTGTCCCTCCAATGACGACTCAGTGGTTTTATTTCTTACAACTTCAGAAGAGGAGGCGATAGAGCTGGAGGCTGAGTCAGCAATGTAAGCCAAAACTTTTTCCTGATGCTCTGGCTTTAAAAGCGGTTTGCCAACTCCTAGAAAACTAAGCCTTCGAGGCCTTGTGGAGCCAGACGATGACGCAGGCTCAACACCTCCTGCATTCGGTCCTATTTTGCTTTTGCCACTACCATCAGATCCACCACCAACACCATCATTACCAGCTGGCAACCACCGCCCAATTCCATGGCCTCTTCCACCAGCCTTCCTCATTTTTGGTAAAAATGTACACAAAATCCCACAAACTATATAGAAATGTAAAACAAGGTACAAGGTGTATATAGGACAGGGGAGACGTCGAATTTCTGAACATACTTGTGTGTCAAAACTAAAGGAACAAGAAAGCGACCCTATGTCTTATCCGGGTTAATGCTGGAGAAGTAGATTAGATTATACTCACCCTTTTTAGGAGAGGTTCAAGCATGTAGGATCAGTAATCTGCTTGCTGCACGTCCAAAGGTCAGCTCCGCGACCGCTTACAAATCAGATTTTGGAATAAATTCTTGGACTTTTGTGCGCTACCAGATAAATTCACCAATCCAATATTTAAGAGAAAGATTAATCCATTTATTTCCCAACGCGTTTCGAAATGTGTACCATTTCTTCTTCAGGGGATGACATATATGATCAAACAGAACTGTCACAGATTATATACAGCATGATTTCAAAAAACGGCGCCAAGAAGCAGCGCCAAAAAGGTCACATGTCATCTGGTGCAAATGTCAGGGTTCAAAGTATCACAGTTGAACTAATGTATTACTTAATCTCAATTCATTAAAAACACAATATTTTTATTATTTCATAGATAAAAAGAAAAAAAGGGAAAAGAAAAGAAAAGAAGAAATAAGAAAACTGTAAAACACGGAATATATATAAAAAACGAACTCTTGACACCTGAAAAAATGGCAAAAAAGTGTATCATAGTACTCTGAACCACGGTCAGGTCGTACCTGACAAAGAAAGAAGAAAAGGACTTATAGAAAAAAGATAAAAAATATATGTATATAAAAATAAAAAAGTTATTGATTAAAATTTATATGACAATAAAAGAAACCTTCTCTTTTTAAAATGTGTATGAATCAACAATTTAGTCAATAAAAATGTAAAAAATAATGCGATCGATTGTAAAAAACTCACACGTCACTTAAGAGGGAGACATTGATTTCATTCACAAATACTCAGAGTATCTGATGGTAAATGGACAGAGACACCGACTGTGAAGAGCTTGCGCAGCGCTCGATGGAAAAACCAGGATCGCTACCCGCGATGTCCCAGCACAAAGGGGGAGAGAAATGAAGAAGGAAAAAAGAGAGAGACCGCTCATCTTCAATACAGCAAAACTAACATTATTTTCTTAGAATACATAATCTGACCATAAAATAAAAATGTATAAGAAATTGTATAAAAGAAGGAAATACATTAATTCATCCACATTACAAAAATAAAAACATGGGAATAAAAAGTCGCACATAAAAAAGGGGTTAAACATGCCGAATAAGATAAAAATCATTCTAATTAACATATGGGTACATCATTAAAAATTATTAAAAGAGAGAATCATTGAATTTATTCCATTTTAAAGAAAAACCTCTGTAATTTCGTTCAAACCATATGGCTTGAGTGTATTTAACCTGTAAATCCAAAATACTTCTTTTCTATTTAGTTGCCCTACCCTATCAGGAATATCAGCAGGAATGTGCTCAATTGGGCTGATTTTTAGTCCACTTGGATCCTTATTATGTTTATTAGTGAAATGTCTAGAGAGACCATGTTGTAGGAAACCTTTTTTAATGTTATGTCTATGCGAATTAACCCTTAAATGTAACGGTTGGGTTGTTCTTCCAACATACTGTTTTTTGCATCCACATTCAATAAGATATATCACAAATTCCGTAGTACAGCTCAAATAATTTTTTATAGGAAAGATTTCATTGGTGGTAGATGATTTTATAGATTTTTCTCTATGAGTAATAATATTACAACAGAGACAATTTCTCCTTCCACATTTATAAATCCCTTTTAAAGGGGCATGAATTGGATTCAATGTAAATTCAGTTTTTTGTCGACTAGGGGCCACCAGTCCCTTGATAGTTGGTGCTCTTCTAAAAGTTATTCCTGGATTACTAGGTAAAAATTTCTGTAGAATAGGATCATTTAAAAGTATATACCAGTTATCACACAAGATTTTCCGTATTCTTGTGTGTTCGGCGCAATATTGGGTGATAAAATTAGTCATACATTTTTTATTATCTGGTTTGACTATTTTTTGTTCATAAATGAGAGTGTCTTGTGATATATTGACACACCTGTTGTATGCACTTTTGATTAAATTATTGGGGTATTTTTTATCAACGAACCTATTTTTTAAAATATCAGCTTGGTCCTTAAAGTCCTCAAAGCTAGAACAATTTTTTCTGATCCTCCTAAACTGATTCTCTGGAATATTCCTCAGCCATTTACCAAAATGTCCACTATTAAAAGGAATATAACTATTAATATCCACATTTTTAAAAAAGGTTTTAGTTAAAATAGTGTTGTCATTGATAAAAATAGTTATATCTAAAAAGTTGATACTCTCCTGTTCATAAACTGAGGAAAATGATAAACCCCAGTTATTATTATTAATATCATGAATAAAATTATTAATGCTATTGTCAGAGTTATCCCAAATAAAGAAAAGGTCGTCAATGAATCTCTTATCCATGATCAAATTGTTGCACCACTTGTTATTAAAAATATAAAAATCTTCGAAGACCCCCATAAAAATATTTGCATATGTTGGTGCGACCTTTGAGCCCATCGCGGTCCCGAGCTTCTGATGGTATAAATATCCATCAAATGTGAAATAATTATTTCTCAAAATAAAATCCATGCCTTTTAGTAAAAACTTCTTTTGGTCTTTAGACAACCTATTATTTCTTATTAGAATTTTGTTAAAACAGGCTAACCCCAAGTTGTGTGATATATTTGAATATAATGAGGACACATCCATAGTAAGTAGAAGATAGCTCGATTTCCATTGAATTTGCTGTAAAAATTGGATAAGATGAGTGGAATCTCTAATGTAGCTTTTTAGAAGTGGAACATTAGTCACCATAATTCTATCGATGTAATGGGATAGGTTACTCGTTAGTGAGCCTATCCCTGAGATAATCGGTCTTCCTGGGGGGTTTACTAAACTCTTATGAATTTTTGGTAGGTGATAAAAGAAAGGAATTCGTGAATTTTGGACAGTAAGGAATTTTAGTTCCTTTTTATTAAAAATGTTCGTCTTTTTGCCCTCCTGGATTAATATATCATAATTTAATTTTATTTCTGGAATGATGTCTAATGAGTTTTTACTATAATATTTTTCATCGGATAGTATTCTCATTGCTTCATTACAGTAATCAGATCTATTCTGAATAACTATCCCTCCTCCTTTATCTGCTGACCGAATTATAATATCAGTATTAGTCTTTAATGTTTGTAATGCTAATTTTTCACCTCTGCTTAGATTATTTTTATAATGGTATTTGTCTTTTGTAGAGGTAATTTCTTTAAATTTCTTTTGTACAACATCATTAAATACATTCAAGAAATGGCCCTTATTTTCAATGGGGTAGAAATTAGACTTAACAGGTACATCCAAATGAAATCCAGATTCAAAAGTTTCATTATTTGAGAAATCACTTTCTTTAGATATGTTATCACCTTTAGAATTTGATATCTGATTTGATTCTTTTAATAAAAAATGTCGTTTTAAAGTTAATTTCCTAATAAATACTTGTAAATCTAGGAAGAGATCAAAGTCATTGGTTTTATGCATAGGACAAAAAGTTAGACCTTTGGAGAGAACTTTCTTTTCTTCTGTTGTGAGGAGATATGAAGATAGATTAAAAATATTATTTTCATAATCATTGATATTTTTATTTCTTATTTTACTTTCCCTTTCTTTTTTTCTCCCCCCTCTACTTCCTCTAAAGGACCTTTTCTTTTTCCATTTTTTGGAGAAAAAAAGTTTTTTATATCTTTGATCTGTGTGCTTTTCAGTGCTCGTGGCAAAAAAGGAACAGTGGCTGTATTATTTGTATTGGAATTGTCAATTAAAATCATATCACTATTGGTTGTATTAGATAAATCATTATCATAAATGGAAAAATCCAATAGTGAAATTGGTGTAGATTCAGGAAATTCTATAAGTGCCGGTGATATAATTTCAATAGGAGTGGGTGTAATAATTTTACTTATATCCGTGTTCGGATTCATTGTGTCAATGAGATTACTGTTGATTTTACTTTCATTTAATCGTTTCATTTGTTCCTTCATGCTCTCAAGGTGTTTAATAGCTTCAACAAGCGGTGCCGTCATTTTAGTGGTCTTGATAGGTGGTGGTTTGAAAAAAATATTTTTTCCTCCATTTGTCATCTCTTCAATGTTAGTAACAGTATGTTCGCTCATTTTTTTCATATTGCATTCATTACCATCTAATTCCACAGTATCTTTTTTATTTGTAGATTTTTCTATCTCTAATGGTTTCCCTGTTTCTTTATTTTTAATATTATTATCATTATTCTCTACTGGTATAGTAGTATCCATTTTAACAGAAACAGTCTCATTCTTATTTTTTTCATTCATTTTCCTGTAGTCTTCCCTATCTCTCTGTAGTTTTTTCGATTTTTTAAGAATTGTTTCATGCTCAATTTGCATGACATGTGTTATAACATTTGAGTTGATTTTTTTATACTCTGGATGTTTCAAAAAAAGGGCTCAATTTATTTGATAGATCTAGTACCTTAATTGTTGCTAGTTCTGCAAGTTTAGATCGTTTTTTATATAAAAGTAGAATCATCCTGTGCATACAATTATTTAAATTAGTGTCCCATTCATGTGTAAATTCTGGGTCATTGTTAAAAGGAGAGTCAAAGACTAACCTTAGTCCACGTGGACAAATGTTCTCCTCTAGATAGATGGATAAAAAGCGAGCGTCCAGGCTAAAATGCAGTTCCTCTTTGATAGCTTCTTTTAAGTTCAAGAAGGTTTTTCGAAAGGTCCTAGTTTCTTCTTCACTGAATAAATTAGTACTTTCTTCTGTGTGATTCGAAAATCCAATGTTGCCAATAGTTTGCAGAATCCGTCTTTCCCTCGAAGAGAGTCTGCTTTGAAAGTATTCCATCCTGACTCACAGGAACGGACCCTCTGCTGCTGAACGTTCCTATACACCGGCGGTGCTTTCCAAAAACCGTCGGAGGAATTCCAATGTGTCAAAACTAAAGGTACAAGAAAGCGCAATAGGGTCTTATCCGGGTTTTTTTTTTTTATGTGCGACTTTTTATTCCCATGTTTTTATTTTTGTAATGTGGATGAATTAATGTATTTCCTTCTTTTATACAATTTCTTATACATTTTTATTTTATGGTCAGATTATGTATTCTAAGAAAATAATGTTAGTTTTGCTGTATTGAAGATGAGCGGTCTCTCTCTTCCTTCCTTCTTCATTTCTCTCGCCCTTTGTGCTGGGACATCGCGGGTAGCGATCCTGGTTTTTCCATCGAGCGCTGCGCAAGCCCTTCACAGTCGGTGTCTCTGTCCATTTACCATCAGATACTCTGAGCATTTGTGAATGAAATCAATGTCTCCCTCTTAAGTGACGTGTGAGTTTTTTACAATCGATCGCATTATTTTTTACATTTTTATTGACTAAATTGTTGATTCATACACATTTTAAAAAGAGAAGGTTTCTTTTATTGTCATATAAATTTTAATCAATAACTTTTTTATTTTTATATACATATATTTTTTATCTTTTTTCTATAAGTCCTTTTCTTCTTTCTTTGTCAGGTACGACCTGACCGTGGTTCAGAGTACTATGATACACTTTTTTGCCATTTTTTCAGGTGTCAAGAGTTCGTTTTTTATATATATTCCGTGTTTTTCAGTTTTCTTATTTCTTCTTTTCTTTTCCCTTTTTTTCTTTTTATCTATGAAATAATAAAAATATTGTGTTTTTAATGAATTGAGATTAAGTAATACATTAGTTCAACTGTGATACTTTGAACCCTGACATTTGCACCAGATGACATGTGACCTTTTTGGCGCTGCTTCTTGGCGCCGTTTTTTGAAATCATGCTGTATATAATCTGTGACAGTTCTGTTTGATCATATATGTCACCCCTGAAGAAGAAATGGTACACATTTCGAACCGCGTTGGGAAATAAATGGATTAATCTTTCTCTTAAATATTGGATTGGTGAATTTATCTGGTAGCGCACAAAAGTCCAAGAATTTATTCCAAAATCTGAACACACTTGTGGACACTGTTGTGTGAGGCCCAGTTAATATCACACCGCTATGTCACAGGCTCAATGTCGTAGGTGTGAAAAATGTCACTATAAGACAGGGGAGATGTAGAATTTATGAACACACTTGTGGACACTGTTGGATTGTGTGAGGCCCAGTTAATATCACACCGCTATGTCACAGGCTCAATGTCGCAGGTGTGAAAAATGTCACTATAGGACAGGGGAGATGTAGAATTTCTGAACACACTTGTGGACACTGTTGGGTTGTTTGAGGCCCAGTTAATATCACACCGCTATGTCACAGCCTCAATGTCGCAGGTGTGAAAAATATCACTATAGGACAGGGGAGATGTAAAATTTCTGAACACACTTGTGGACACTGTTGTGTGAGGCCCAGTTAATATCACACTGCTATGTCACAGGCTCAATGTTGCAGGTGTGAAAAAAGTCACTATAGGACAGGGGAGATGTAGAATTTCTGAACACACTTGTGGACACTGTTGGATTGTGTGAGGCCCAGTGAATATCACACCGCTATGTCACAGGCAGAAATTGGCTAGTGTATGACAAACTACAAGGTGTATATAGAATTGGGCGGAATAGGAATCTCCCTAGAGTGTAGGTCTGTAAGAACGGAACATGTCGACTTATCCTTACAGAGCGACACACAGATAGCTTCACTGTGGCCGTGATAACAGCCGTTACACGGTACTGAGAGAGGAGCGTGCACGTACACCGCTGTCCGGTGTCCGTAAAATTGTCAAGCTCCGTGTTTTTTAAGTATACGGACTGACACACGCTGTCTCTCTATAGTTTTGAATGTGATCAAACAGCAAATATACTTAACTGTTTGAAAAGCAGACAAAACTAGAAGGTGGAGGTCTGTAAGAACGGAACATGTCCTTGACTTATTCTTACAGAGTGACACACAGATAGCTTCACTGTGGCTGTGATAACAGCCGTTACACGGTACTGAGAGAGGAGCGTGCACCGCTGTATGGTGTGAAAAAATGCACGCTCAGTACCTCACCAGGACAAAAAAAAATTTGGATTGCTTTTAAAAAAGCAGTTTGCAGAGCAGTGGGAAAACAGCAATGCAGCTATCAGGAAGCCTTATAAGGCAGCCTAACAACCAACATAGCTGATCCAGCAAAATATAGCCTCCACTTGCACTGCACACACAGTGACTGGTGTGTTGTACAGGCAAAATCGCTAGCAGCAGAAGCAGTTTTTGGTGTCTTCTTCCCTGCCTAACGCTCTCCCTACAGAATCAGCAGCAGCAGCTCTCCCTATTCTGAGATCAGCATGAGTAACATGGCGGTCGGCGTGCACGCCCTTTAATACCCCCTGTGACGCCCCCCAAAGCAAGCCAATCACTTGCATGCCCTTCTCAAAGATGGTGGTGACCCCTGCCTATGTCATCACGTTGCCCACAGTGTCCGTGGTTCCTGATTGGCTGAAAAAGGGCGGAAAACAAACTTTTGAAACGCGACTTTGGCGCTAAAGTCGCCGAGCTCGTGGCCGACCTCACCCTAGGGTCGGGTTTCGTTTCATGAAGCCCGACTTTACTAAAAGTCGTCGACTTTTGAAATTTTTCGACCCGTTTCGC
Source organism: Dendrobates tinctorius (assembly GCF_039654945.1). Classification (NCBI taxonomy): domain Eukaryota; kingdom Metazoa; phylum Chordata; class Amphibia; order Anura; family Dendrobatidae; genus Dendrobates; species Dendrobates tinctorius. Next base: position 2,939,829 of record NW_027361753.1, read on the forward strand.
TCAACTCTATTGAACTTGCTTGTTATGTATTTTTTCAGGTGGTGACCCCTTGTTAGTCTGGATCTTTGGACATTCGTTCATGCATTAGGGGGCGCTGTGGGCTGACGTAAGGCCAGACCGTAGGCAACTGGTTTTTAGTAGGGAGCAGGTGGCGATTCGATGGTTGCGTTTTTAGAGGAACGGTTTGGAGTAGGGTCCTATCCGAGTTTTGCAGAGCTACTTGTTTGGATAGATCACCCAGTGTTCCTGTTATGCATATAGCTGGGAATGATTTGGGGGTTAGGCCTGTTAGGGAACTAGGGACATGCGTTTTGATTTTCCACGGCTGTGGACATCTTTTCCTGGAGTGTTTACCGTGTGGTTGGATATTGTACCTAGATAAAAATGGAGGGCGGCTAGATGTTTTAAAGGGGATTAATAGGGCCAGGGTAAAATTAAATAGGGCAGTATTGAGTTTTGTAGCCAGGAATGGGGGTTTGAGCGTCAGGCATTTTGAATTGGAATCGGGGTTTAAAATCTCTGGTTGGAGGATGGGGTTCACTTAAACGTGATTTGTATTGATTTTTGGGGTTTGGCTTTGCAGGAAGGAATTGAGAGAGCATTGGTGGCATTGGGGCACACACGGGCTGAGGTGGTCAGGGCTGCTCGTGGTTGGCGGGGGGTGGGGTTCTTGGAGTTGATGCTGATTGGTCAGGGGAAGGAATTGTAAGTCAATTCCAGGCAGTTTGAAATTGTGTGGGGTAGATCTGGCATTTGGGTATGAGCTCTGGACGGGGTTTCACCCCGGGAGCTTTTGGTGGTTAGTCTTCCCGGAACAGGATGTATGGTGCCCTCAAGCTGGTGATGGACGGCTGAGGGTAAAATGGTGGTTGAGGTTCATTTGTTTGCCATATATATTAAGCCAGATCTTTTAGCTCCAAGAACCCTCCCCTCAGATTTACATACCGATTGTATGTATGTTCATGGTTATATGTTACTGTTTGATAATAAACTTGGCCGCTGTGGCCAAAATTCATCCAAAGAATTTAAATTGTAGTGTTTTTATTTAAAAACGGGGTGGAACGTTGTTGCGGATGGGTTCAGTATGGAAGTTACAAGGTGAGAAGCCGTATGTCACCAGACGCGGTCAGGACTCTAATGTCAGTCGCTTTTTGATGATGTAATTCTGTGAGAAGCTCCTATACATATATAGAAATGAAAGCTTTTTTTACAAATAGTGTCCATATATCTATATTTCCTGCCTTCTCTTTCATTTACTTCATACATTGTGCCTACATGGGGACATAAAAGAAGGGCATTTCACAATATAAGTAACGGATGGAAATATCCAAAGACACAAAGATTAATGTTAACGATGTCATGATTTTTAATGATTTATTACTTGGGTCATTGATGATTACTTCTTTAATATTTGTCACAGTTGTTAATAGTAAACTCTGCAACCAATGAGTTAAATGTTCTACGGAGAAAAAAAGACCCGTGAGGTAAAAATCTATCCAGTATTTCCATTCCTATGACTGAGGATTAGTGATGAGCGAGCGCGCTCGGATAAGGTGTCAGCTAAGCATGCTCAAGTGCTAACCGAACCTTTCGGCGTGCCAGAAAAGTATGCTCCAGACGCCGCAGCCTACACAATAGGATTTCTGAAATCTCAGCGTTTTTTTTTAAAGCAGCGGTTTGTCAAGTCTCTCAGGAGTTTTGCAGCATATTGAATGATAAAAACCGTAGGTAAAAACACAACAAAGCATATATTCAGCATGAGAAAAATATTGCCAGGCAGCATCTATTTGAGCAGAGCCGGTGTGTGAAGATTCCATCACAAGATTCCGTGATGACACCACTGGTGATGCTCGGTCATTATGACATCACTGCTGATGCTCGGTCATTATGACATCACAGATGATTCTTGGTCATTGTGACATCACAGCTCGGTCCCTACTTCTAGAATGTACGCAGGGTCACCGGTGCCATTTATGGTTCTATAGTGACTGAGAGCATTTGCAATTTTTCACTATGGCTGGATTACGTCTGAAGGATTTTCAGGTACAAGCACTATTGGAGATTCTTATCTTCCATCACCCCAACATTGTGCTTCTACCACCCGATGGCGTCCTCTGCTTCACTCACCGGCTGGTGGTGCAGCTAGTAAAGGATTGCCTGACCAAAAACCGACAACATCAACTAACGTCAGAGTATCTGACGGATTTCTGTCACAACATCAGGACATTACTGCACCAGGTAAATGGCGGTCGCTCCGCACAAAACTCCTCTCTCATCCTAGATAATAATGGTGGGAGAGAAGCTTCTTCTTTCCTCCAATATAAAGCACGACGAGTCCCCAAATACTGGATGGAGTCGGTGTCTCTGCGGGGAGGAGCAGATGACACGTACAATAGCCGCCTCTCAGCTCACATTTATCTTTTTTGTTTCTTTTCTTCTTTATAGGCTGAAAAAAGATCTCAATATGGAGATTTGGCTTTTATTAAAGAACTGGCTGAAAAATTCCTGTGTGCACTAGAAGTTCCGGACCTCTCGTCGGAACGCCCGGTAAGTAACGTCTAACTGGAGCACACATCTTAATTATGTAGCAAGGGTTGGGGTAGCCCCCTCATAGAAGATAATGCAGCCCTCATATAGTATAATGCAGCCCCCTCATAGAATATAATGTAACCCCAATATAATATAGTGTAGCCCCTCATAGGGTATAATGCAGCCCCCCACAAAATATATTGTAACCCCCCTCATAGTATATAACGCTGCCCCCCATAGAACATAATGTAGCCCCCCTCATAGTATATAACGCTGCCCCCCATAGAATATAGTGTAGCCCCTCATACGTTATAATGCAACCCCATCACAGAATATAATGTAGACCCTCATAGAGTATAAGATAGCCCCAAATGGAACATAATGTAGCCCCCCTTAGAATATAATCCAGCCCCACAGTCCTACAGTGTACACTGTATGCATGTGTGTATGTCTGGGATAGGCAAATGTTGGTTTAGTCCTCCTGATTGATGTATTTGGGGATTTAGTGAAATCTTCCACATATTAATGATCTATATTATATCTATTAGGAAACACCGGAAGGCGATGACGAACATGGGGAAAATGTGACCCCGGAAACCCCTGACCCTAATAGGAGTCAGCCGGTGCAGAGCAGCGATCTGATTACAGGTGAGCCGATCACACAACCTTCTACAGGGAATCTCCAGAGATTCCACAGAGCAGGGAAGAATGGCAGATTCACTCTCTACTCCATGGAATGGGAACCTGGAAGCACATGTAACATGCAGGAGTGGTGGGATGACGGTGTAGGACGTCCCCCCTACTAAAAAGGATTTGTTTGCTGAAATCCAATGTGCCAGTGAAGAGATATGTAAGGTAGAAGCCATATGCAAATCAGGATAGAAGTGCACTGGGGGCGTGGAAGAAGGAATCCGTGTGCAGTGACACGCCCCCAGTGCACTTCCAGGATCATTTACATATGGCTGCTATGCTTCAGCTCTCTTCCCATCACTCACATGTGCAGTGAGGGTGGGGGGCTCCTCATTTATGTGGTGATTGGGGGTCCGCCACCATTTACATTACTTGTATCTGTTGATGCGTCGTACGCTCTCATACTTAGACTCCCCATATAACGAGTATTAATCCCATTTACAGACATCTTGTCATTTCTCCCTTATATTGCGCTATTATGTATGTAGGATTGATATCGACTAATAGATTTTATTTCCTCATCACTTTATCATTATTTTAGTACCATCAGCGCTGGCGAATCCCGACAGTGGAATCTGCAAGATCCCGGAGATCCAAGAATCCGCCGGTGTAAGTATCATAGAGATATAGCGGGTGTCTGTGTATCACCAGATCATGGGGTGAGAGTGACCCGTCCAGTATTATCCCCCATATAACCATGGGACGGCTCTGTTCTAAGTGGAGATGACACTATGGTGTTAGAGAATAGCATTTATATTAGATGGAATCTGTCACCAGGTTTATGCCGTAGCATAATGTAGGGACAGAGACCCTGATTCCAGTGACATATAACTTACTTTACTGGGGGCTGCAGATGTGATAATATCCCTGTCTTCTTTGCTGCAGCCTTGTAGAACGCCACCCACACCACTGATTGGCAGCTTTCTGTGTACACTGTGCATAGGCAGAAAGCTGCTATTCAGTGGTGGTGGGTTTTCAGAGCATGAGACACACATTCCTAGGGATAATCTCCTGCTGATCTAACACTGATTTAACGAAAACAACAGCACAATGCCTACTAAGTAACACATCACTGGAATCCGGGTCTCTGCCCCTATAACATAAATTTTCCCAGATTACATAGCACAAACCTGCAGTGCTGACAGATTCCCCACAAATTCTACTCTGTGTGATCTCGTGCATTATCCATCACTTTACAATGATACCGATATATAGTGGATACCCCATTATATTACATCCGTGTCTGCGGAGCGTCGGCTCGTATCGTCCCATACATCAGATCAGGGTAAATCAGCTGGGGAGTGAATCTGGACTTGTTATTTTATGTGTATTTTCTATATAAATTGTGACAATTTTCTTCCGGACTATCACTCCCCCTTCTTTCGTTGTTGTCGTGGTTAGTATTTATGGCGTGTCCTTGAAATGTTGCACGCATTATATTCACAGGGTCATGGCGTTGATTATCTATAATATTATGGTTTCTGCTTTAGTATTATTGTTTTCAGCTTCTAGATCTTAGTATTATTTCTTATTCTTTTCTAGGACTTAATCAGATCATTGATCCCGGCAGGAGAGCCGGGTATGAGCGACTATGAAACCATCAAACTGATCAGCAGCGGAGATTTTGGGTGAGACTTCTATTCCCATATTCCCCATTTCTCAGGGTTCCCTATGACAATGCTTCTGCCTCTGTGCTCTGCCAATCAGTGTTATCATAGGGAAACGATCGGAGTCCACACCACAGTCCACATCTCCAGGCCACTATTCAGCTCCGTTATATACAGCTGAGCGAACTGATCTGTAACCAATCAGCCTGTAAGGAAAGGGATGATAGAATACATTACACTCCCCGGTCCTAGACCTCCTCTGTTCTTATGCTGCCGCATCCACCACAGCTTCACCATCCTCTACGCCGATCTTTGAATTTTTCGGGGCCCCATTATGAAGCTGGTAACAGTGATTGGCTGCACACAGTCACGTGAGGGGTGAAACGATACTGAGGCCAATGACATCTGCACCCTCACCCTCCACCATGACCATGTGAGTCCGATCACCGGCCTCAGCAGCAGAAGGGAGAACAACCAAAGACTGGCACAGAGGACGGCGGACTGCAGTGATGGACCGGGAAGGGTCGAGGACAAGTGGGTGTAATGTGTAATTCAATTTTAACTTCTTCCCGCCCCTCCATTTATTCTGCCTTGGGCTGTGGAGAAAGCCTAATACCCATCTTCTTACCACAATTGGAGCACTTTACATTTTCACCAATTTTTATTTTTACTGAATCGTATCTACTGGTCGGTTATAGCGAATCTGCCCAAGATGAATTTCAGCAGATTCTCTCATCTGTAATGTGACCTGGTGAGGGCAGACGTGGCGTGGTGCAGACCTCCCATCATCTATGGAGTGTTATTTCATGGATTTCTAGATGTGGATTTCTAGTGATGGCCGGACTGCTGCTATTAAACATTACTAGTATAAAAGATCCTGTAATGACTTCTATATACAGACTGATAATAAGGCTTCATTATAATCCATGGATTCTCCTTCTCTCCAGGGCCATCTACTTAGTGCGCCATAAAGAATCACAACAGATCTTCGCTATGAAGAAAATGGCCAAGCGGAGCCTGACTACTTCTAATAAAATGGAAAGCGCCTTTATCGAGAGAGACATCCTAACCTTCGCAGATTGTCCCTTTGTGGTCTCCATGCTCTGCTCCTTCCCTACTAGATCTCACCTGTGTATGGTCATGGAGCATGTAGGAGGTAGGACACATACACTGTGTAATATTCAGCTTATTTCTGCTGACATCTTGTCACCTCTCATATCAATAAGACTTGTCCCCGTGGTCGTTACATCCCCACAGAGCATTTACTATAGGTTATCTATTACCTAGATGCTCAGAAAGTCATTGATGTGCGTGATCTACCTGTCTGTCCACACTGAGAACATCAGTATCTCCAGCTGTAGATCAGATGTGACATCACTTTATGTCATTAGTTACTTGGAGGACAATTTCATCATGACCTCAGACTAATATTCTGCACATTATATCTTTATATTTTGTCTCCTGCCCCAATGTTTCCGTTCACTTCTCTTTATACATCATGGTGATCTGCTGTATAAACCCCTCACCGCTCATATTTCCTTTCTTCTATAGGTGGAGACTGTGCGACCCTTCTAAGCACCAGAGGTCCTTTCTCCGTCCCGTTGGCCCGCTTGTATTTTGCAGAAGCTGTCCTTGCTGTGGAATATCTGCATAGTTACGGTGTGGTGCACAGAGACCTGAGGCCGGAGAAGTAAGTGCATACCTGTAGTATATCAAAGGGAGAAAGTTATCCTTTATTATCTCACGGTCTATGAAGCTAAAAAATCATCTTCTCTTTCACAGCCTCCTGATAACATCTGCAGGACATATTAAAGTTACCAACTTTCGACTTTCAAAACTTGGTGTTATGATACCAAACACCAACACCTATAAGCAATCAGCAGAGGACATCTCCAGAGAGTTCCTGGACGAGGAGGTCAGCATTACCTACAGGAACTTAGCTTGTTCTGTACAAATCTCATAACTCTATTTTCTCTTCCCTACGTTCTTCATTTTTGGAGAGCTTCTCCACTGATATTTTATCTTCTGTAATTCTGTTTTTATGTCAAGAACTTGTCATAATAAAAGGTCCATCGATTCTCATCTCTATTTTCTCTTGGTTTCCAGGAGTGTGGCTCCCCTTATTACAAAGCCCCTGAGGTCATACTGAAGAAAGCTTATGGAAGACCTGCTGACTGGTGGTCAATGGGCATCATATTAAATGAATTTTTCATGGGATTTGGACCATTTGATGGGGCTTCCCTATCTGAGTTTTATGGAAATGTGGTCACTGGTAAGTAAAATAATCTGATCATTGCTTTTACTGGCTATCTTGGTTTAGTTACTTCCTTTGCTTTATCTTACAGTTCAGTAAAGAGGTTTTATGTTCTGTAATTTTCTATATAACAGGAAATATGGTTTGGGATCGTCATTACAGTCCTCCACCCGATGCTCGGGACCTCATCATGCAGCTGCTCAGAACAAATCCTGTGGATAGACTTGGGACAGGTAACAGATACAATAATATCAATATTCCCTTGTTACACCGAGGATATATCACTCATGTCCATGAGGATCATTACTTCTCTATCAGCTTCTCCATTTATAGTTCTCATTGCTAAGATTTTCATTCCATTTCCTACATGTCTGCTCAGTTGTGTAATTAGTTCAAACTTAGATAAACTGTTCAGATATAAAGCTGTCTCTGACAATGTCCGCAACACTTTTGTTTTCCTTTATCCAGGAGGAGCTTTTGAGATCAAGGGTCATCCATTTCTTAGTGACTTAGACTTTGATACCCTTCTAAGTCAAAAGCCGGTGTACATTCCTCAGCTTGCGTCAGATGTGGACACCAACTTGTTTATAAGTAAGTAGAAGGAGACGTCATCTAGACTGTGTTTGTTTGTCTCGTCTTCCTTATTTTGTGACAATTGGTTCCCATTAATAAATGGTGACTGTGGTATACTGACAACCTCTAATAACATTTCATTACCTATGTCTTGCAGACCATTCTAATATGGAAAAACATCTGGTCTCAGAGGATGAGAAGGACACAAGTGAGGACAATGAGAGCCTTCACTTAAAAAATTTTACATCATCTTCTGAAAGGCTTTCTAAAGTAAGTATGTGTTAATAAATCTGAAATCTGTATAAAAAAAGACCTATGAAGGTAGACATACATTTATTTCATATCTTATTGCTTCCACATGTAGCTCTGTACCACCGTTACCCAGATGAAGATTAATGAGAATGCCAAGTCTTCTCCAGATTGTACCCAAGAGTCCAGCACACATATCTCAGAAATGTGAGTAGATTATGAGGTGATAAATATGAGCTCTAGGCTGATATATGTGCACAACACCAAATATAGGACATAAATACCATAATATCAAATGCAACATCCACCATCCCATGGTGAGAGGTCATTGTGCATTCGGTCTTAGAAACTGCAGGTTATAAAAGCCCATAATTGTGGATGGTTATGCATTTTTAGTGCTGCTGTCACTATAGAAGAGATATAGTATAACATGCCAGACATTCTTGGTAGTTGTTTTCCACTCTGCTCTATAAAAGTTAGTTTTGAGCAGAAGATCTTCCCCACTATGGGGCAGTCATTCATCCTATTAGGCCCATTAGTCCATGTTCTTCTAGTGAGACAATCCCTTTTATACTGCGTATTCTTCTGATTTACATATTTTTCTTCTTCGAAACAGGCAAAAAGAATCTGTCCCTGTATCTGATAGAGATGACACTATTAGCATCTTGCCATCCTCATCCCCACAATCGGGTATGTCCATGTCATGTAAAGAAGAAAAATCAGAAAATGGAAAAAAGGGGAAAAAGAGACGAGGTAAGTGTGAGAATCAGCTCCATGTTGTGTGATGTCAGTGAGAATCATTCATGTGGAGCAGATGTCATCTGTCAGTAATGGGATCATCACATGTATGATGGCTGACGATGATCCCTGACCTCTATGTGATGAGATTCCTCTGACGTCCGACAACAGTGACCGCACAGTAGATTCATGTCATATGGAGTCCCATCACTTACATTATATTTATTTCTCTTCTCATAGGTTCCATCTTCCGCCGGATCTTATCATCCTGCCGGCGCGGATTATCCAGGGCTGCTCGAGTATTTGCTTGTTGTCACTGTTGCCCTAGAACCATCTGAAAGACGGCAAAGCTAAGCATCCAGCGCCCTGAAGACCAGCAGATCCACCATCACTGCTGGACACAAAAGCGGGACTAACTCCTAGCCGCGGTCTACGGACCAAACATTGGGCATGGGCAGGGCCTTGGGGGCAGATCCCAAGTGCGCTCAACCATGTGAAATAGCTTACGCTCAGGAACATTGAGGATAGCGCTATCGGATAGCTCTACCCGTTCATTTCCTTTAGGAATAGAGCTATGGGATAGCTCTACCCGTGCACTTTCTTCATGGATAGCATTATCGAATAGCTCTACCTGAACAGTATTCACCACAGAGCTTTTTCCTACACAAGGTAGGAGTGGCAGGAGAGGTACACCAGGTATTTATGTTTTCTGTTAGTCTGCACATACACCAGTCTGGTGCGTGGTTACACCCCATTGTGAGGTCAGTCTGATGCGTGGTTACACCCCATTGTGAGGTCAGTCTGATGCGTGGTAACACCCCATTGCGTGGTTCGTAATCCCAGTGCCCGTCCAAAGGGCGTGCAATCACTCGTTATTAATTAAAATAAATAAATGTAAAAAACTTCTAGGTTTACTTATATTTTTTTCTCATTTATCAAACTTAACTATGTGTTTTGTTAACTGATAAAATTCCGTCCATATACAGATACTAGCCGGTGGCCGGACCTTATACTACAAACACTTATTACCTTTTGTGTCCAACACTTTCCTTCCGAGGTGTAAATGTTCGAGCAGAATTAGTTAGTAATATTAATTTATAGTATTAGTTTGTGTATTATTAACTATTATTATATAAAATACATCAGATTTTTACTTTTATGTTTTATGATATTTATCAGGTAAAATGTTTTTAGTCTGTGTTTCCTCATTTTTTTTCAATGACTCTCCATAGAGTGTGGTCATGTTTCAAGGAGCAGTAATAAGGCTATGGATGTGCCCGATATTCAGGGATCGTTTAGTGTGAGCCTTTTGACTATGGCCTTATACCCTGACATTGTCGTCCTAACTAGATCCTTAGACTGGCACCATCATCCCCCTCTAAACTGAGGATATAATTGGTATTTAAATAAAAAAAACTTTGCTCACATCCCGCCAGCTGAGATTTTTGACAGCACTACCAAAACCTACAAAGCAAATGAATAAATAACAGGACCATGCAAAATGGAGAACAACAGATTGCACTAAATCTCTTTTCATTATTACCACTTTTTTATTAAATTTATTAACTTATAACCAGAACTTAGATTAATAACAAAATAGGGAGGGAGAGTGGACAACTCTAATGTACATATTGCTCTGAAATGTTCTATGGTCCGAACTGCGCACATGGGTCAGGAGTAGGATTAAGAGGGAGTCACGCACCCCTATCAGAAAGATCTATTTCTCGTTCGCCTTATTGGGGGACACAGAGACCATGGGTGTATGCTGCTGCCACTAGGAGGCTGACACTATGCACAAAAAAAGGTTAGCTCCTCCTCCGCAGTATACACCCCACCAACCGGCAGGAATTTCCTCAGTTTAGCTTAGTGTCAGTAGGAGGTGGACACGGGTCTTTTATTAGACCCATATCTACCTCGGTGTGCGTTGTTCCCTTTCAGGTTCCGGAGGGATACAGTGTGATCAGTCACACAGAGACTATGAGTACGGCGTGTACTGCCACCCCATATCCTCATAGCTCTCCGCAGCAGGACCAGGAGCTTTGCACAGGTGCGTGCCAGCTATACAGATGGTCCTTGCCCCCCGCCTCCCACCCACTCGCCTACCAGAGCCTGTCGGTCGGACGAGGCGCGGACACGGGGGAAAATAGACTCAGACAGCGTTGGATTTACAAGGTACCTTTATTGAAGACACCACTGGAGGATTCTTCGGAGCGGCACAGGGCAGTGCCGCAGGGTCCTCAGCTGCCTGCGTCTCCCGGCAGCCGCCGCACTTTCTGTTGCGCCACATGCCAGGCCCCGGCTGCGGTGTGGTGCGGGCCTTGTCCCCCCCCTGCGCCGCCCTCATTCTTTTGCGGGCGTATCCTGAGGGCTTTTTTCGGGCGGCGGTTTCTTCTTGGTTAGCCGTAGCAGCGCTGCAGGACTTCCGCGCCACCCCGCGCAGACAGGCGGCCGCCGATATTAATTTAGTCCCCGGCTTCATTTCGGGCCTGCTCGGCCGTCGCGGCCACGCCCCCCGCCCTCTGTTATAGGCGGGCTGCTCTCCCGCCCGTTCTAGGACCACCCACCCTGCTCTCCCATCCGTTCTAGGACCACCCACCCTCCTAGTCTAGCTGGGCAGCGGGCGGTCTTCTCTTCGGGTCAGGCGGCTAGCTCCGCCCTTCTTCTTCTCTCCTGAACCGCGCGCTCTTTTTACCTCAGGCTGCCGCCATCTTTGCAGCCTGTCAGCCGGACGCCTTTGATGACACCGGGCAGCGGAAAGGGGTTCCTCGTTATCCTCTACTGCGGCCCTGCATCTCAGACGAGCTGGGCACATCGCCTTTCGGGCCACCGGACTGTGAGCAGCTCTGCAACTGCAGACTGACACCCTCCTCTGCCTTCTTTCCCTCAACCTTCCGGCATCTCCTCGGGGTTCTCTCTTCTTTTCTTTCATTATGTCTAACCCCAAACCGGAATGTGCCCGTCCGCCAGCACAGAGAACTTTCCCACTCCCCTCGGCTTCGACTGCAGTAATCTCATTCAGCCCGATGCCATCCAGGAACCATCTATTGCGCCACGTGAGTGTGAACCCCCCCATTCCTGGCTAGGCCTCTTCTCTATCACAATCACCGGCGGACCTCACCAGGGTGTCTCAGTCCCTAGTGGCCGTTCTTGATAAGTTGCCCCTGGACACTTCTGCAGGGTCCAGCAGGTCGCAAGGGGTTCCATCTGAGCCAGCCAGCAGAAGCCGCAAAAGACCCAGGCAGGATCTCCGGCCGGAATCCTCTCCTGACCTGGTCTCTCCACATAGTCCTTCCCAGCAGTCACCTTCCCGTGCCTCCTCACCCGAGTCAGGTGAAGCGCTCTCGGACGCGTCATCCAAAGAGATTTTAGAGCTGGATTCGGACCAGGACGCGGACATGAAGGTTACGGTACAGAACCTCATTGCTGCGATTAACCACACCTTCGAAATACAGACTCCCCTGCGAAACTCTCAGATCAGGAGGTTTCGTTCAGACGGGCAGAAACACCTTCCAGAGTCTTCGCCTCCCACTCTGAGTTTGGCAAGATCCTTACCAGGGAGAGAGAAAATCCAACCAGACGCTTTCAAAGAGGGAAGCGCCTCGGCGTGCTCTATCCATTTTCAAAAGAGCTCACCGACAACTGGTCGGCTCCCCCCTCTGTAGACGCTCCCGTGTCCAGACTATCTTAACAACACGGTACTCCCGATTTCAGGTGTGGCGTCGCTAAAGGATTCTAATGACAGAATTATAGAATCCCTAGCAAAGTCAGTATTCGAAGCGGCTGCGGCGGCGCTAAGCCCAGCCTTCGCTTCATCTTGGGTAGCAAAGGCCATAGCTACTTGGGCAGAGAATCTCCGCAAGGGCATCCTAGATAAAGCCCAACCGGAGCAATTGGACGAACTGGCTAACCAGATCTCCCATGCAGGGGATTATCTGCTCTCTGCCTCCTTGGATGCCGCGTCTTGCGCGGCTCAGGCATCCAGCAACGTGATGACAATCCGGCGTTCAATTTGGCTCAAGGCTTGGCAGGCGGATTTGTCTCCAAAAAGTCCCTTACCAATCTGCCTTTTCAGGGAGCGCGTCTCTTTGGATCCCAGCTGGACCAGATTATTAGGGACACCACTGGAGGCACAAGTTCCCTCCTCCCTCAGTCCAAGCCTCGTAGGCCTCCGCTAAGGCATCAGTTTCGGCCCTTTTGGTCTACCAACAGAGGCCGCAGGCACGCCAGGATAGAAAGAAGGTCTCCTTCAGACCCACTCCCTCCTGGCGATCTCACTCATCCCAGGGCAGATCCTCCAGGTCCAGATCTGGTCGGTCCACATTAGCATGACTATCAAGGAAGTCCCGAGGGTCCTTCCCAACTGGGCGGTCGACTCCTTTTCTACAGAGACGTCTGGCTTGCCTCAGTAGAGGACGCTTGGGTCAGGGCAGTTGTATCCCCAGGATACAAGATAGTTTGTTTCTTGTCCCCGGGATCGTTTCTTCAAGTCCCTCCAAAAGACCCTGCCTTAGTCCGGGTTTCTTTGCATCCATCACCTCTCTCCTCAGTTTCGGGGTGATTTTACCCGCTCCCGAATCAGAACGTTTCACAGGGTTTTATTCAAACCTGTTTGTAGTGCCAAAAAAAGATGGTGCAGTTCGTCCCATCCTGGATCTCAAGTTACTGAACAAGAGGGTCCGATTGCGTCATTTCAGGATGGAGTCTCTTCGGTCGGTAATCGCTTCCATGGAGGCGCAGGAGTTCTTGTGTTCAATAGACATTCAAGATGCCTATCTACATGTTCCCATCCTTCCCGGGCATCAGAGATTCCTGCGTTTGGCGATTCACCAGGACCACTACCAGCTCGTTGCACTGCCGTTCGGTCTCGCCACCGCACCCAGAGTTTTTACAAAGATCATGGTGGCGTTGATGGCCTTGTTGAGGATCAGAGGTCTCGTTCTTTTTCCGTACCTCAACGACATTCTGATCAAAGCTCCGTCTTTTCACCAGGCTCGCCAAAATCTTACCATCGTCCTCGACACCCTGTCCAATTTTGGGTGGCTCGTCAACAAAAAGAAGTCCTGCCTTGGTGCGGCACAACGCCTGGTGTTTCTGGGCCTATTGTTCGACACTCGTCGACCGAGGGGTTTTCTGCCAGAGGAGAGAATAGTTTCTCTGCAGCGAGATGTACGATCACTGCAGACCACACGACTTTCATTTCTCCAGACAACCATGAAAGTTCTAGGAAGGATGGTGGCGTCGACAGAAGCGATTCCCTTTGCTCAATTTCACTCCAGACCCCTCCAACAGGCCATCCTGTCTCGGTGGAACAGGTCTGTTCCTTCCCTGGATCGTCCAATTCGCCTTTCATACCAGGTCAGGCAGTCCCTCATTTGGTGGCGGACGTCACCTCTCATTGCCCTAGGACGATCATTCCTTCTCATTCACTGGCAGATTGTGACAACGGATGCCAGCCTCCTCGGCTGGGGGGGCAGTATTTCGCAATCACACTGTTCAGGGTCGGTGGTCGACTAGAGACAGCTCTGCCGATCAACGTCGTCGAGATACGGGCGATCTGTCTCTCGTTCACTGGGAGAGACTTCTCAGGGGCCTGCCAATCCGTATTCAGACAGACTGCCACAGTGGTGGCAGATATCAACCACCAGGGGGGGACACGGAGTGCCTCAGCCCTAGCGGAAGTGTCCAAAATTCTTCACGTGGCAGAGGTTTCAGTTCCAACAATATCCGCGGTGCACATTCCCTGCATGGACAACTGGGCCGCCGATTTTCTCAGCCGCGGGGGTCCCGCGGCGGGAGAGTGGTCCTTACATCCGGATGTATTTCATCAGCTTTGCCGTCGTTGGGGAACTCCGGACGTTGACCTGCTGGCGTCTCGCCTTAACAGGAAAGTCCCACAGTTTGTATCCAGGGCTCGAGATCCTCTCGCCATGGTCGCCGACGCTCTGACCATTCCTTGGTCTTAGTTCGAGCTCCCCTTCCTGTTCCCTCCCCTTCCCCTTCTTCCCAAGCTGTTGAAGAAAATCAAAGCAGAAGGAAGTCCAGTCATCCTCATCGCCCCGAATTGGCCCAGAAGGTCTTGGTTCGCGGACATCGTCAACCTTCTCGCGGACGTCTCCTGGAAGCTTCCAGACAGGGCAGAGCTGCTGTTTCAGGGCCCGATTTGCCGCCTCAATTCACGGCCGCTCAATTTGACGGTGTGACTATTGAGACCAAGGTTTTGAAACGATTAGGTTTTTCTGATCGGGTTATTCATACGATGATGCGGGCCAGGAAGCCTATTTCACTTGGTGTGAGGCCAATAACATTCCGCCCATGTAATTTTCACCCCCTTCTGTCCTGGCGTTTCTTCAGTCAGGCCTTGATGCGGGCCTTGCCCTCAGCTCTTTAAAAGGTCAAGTCTCGGCGCTATCCATTTTGTTCCAGAAGACATTGGCCTCCCGTCCTCAGGTCAAGACCTTCGTTCAGGGAGTGGCTCATGCGGCTCCTCCTACCGTGCACCAGTACATCCATTGGATCTTAATCTGGTTCTCGAGGTTCTGCAAGGTCCTCCCTTTGAACCTCTCAGGGAAGTTTCCCTATATCTCCTTTCATGGAAAGTAGCCTTCCTAGTAGCCGTCACCTCCTTCCGGTGCGTGTCGGAATTGGCGGCCATTTCTTGTCGTTCCCCTTTCTTGGTGCTCCACCAGGACAAGGTAGTTCTACGGACTCCGCCTTCTTTCCTTCCTAAGGTGGTGTCCACTTTCCACCTGAATGAGGATATTGTTCTCCCGTCCTCTTGTCCGGGTCCAACTCACTCTCCGGAGCGCTCCTTGAACAAGCTGGACTTGGTCAGGGCAAAGAAGGTCTACCTAGCTAGAACGACTCGTTTGAGGAAGTCAGACTCTCTTTTCGTCATTCCAGATGGGGCGCGGAAAGGTCAGCAGGCCTCCAAAGCTACTATTGCTCGCTGGATCAGGTCGGCAATTTTGGAGGCCTACCGGATCAAGCATCGAGTGGCCTCTCCGGGAATTAGAGCTCACTCTACCTGGGCAGTGGGTGCCTCCTGGGCGGTGCGCCACAGAGCTTACGTGCTGCAACTTTGCAAAGCTGCAACCTGGTCATCTGTTCACACGTTTGTGACATTCTACAAGGTCCACACCTACACTTCGGCGGAGGCCAGCCTAGGTAGAAGGATCCTGCAAGCAGCGGTGGTGAGTCCACTGGCCTGATGGAAGTTTGTTTCCCACCCCAGGGACTGCTTTGGGACGTCCCATGGTCTCTGTGTCCCCCAATAAGGCGAACGAGAAAACAGGATTTTGGGTTGCTTACCGTAAAATCTGTTTCTCGGAGCCTTCATTGGGGGACACAGCACCCTCCCATGTTCTACAACTCCTGTTCTTATGTTGTTGGTTACGTACAGTTAAGTTGTCTGTTCTGTTTCAATCTATTCTGTTACTTCTCCTACTGCTTTCTCACTAACTGAGGAAATTCCTGCCGGTTGGTGCGGTATATACTGCGGAGGAGGAGATAAACTTTTTTTGTGCATAGTGTCAGCCTCCTAGTGGCAGCAGCATACACCCATGGTCTCTGTGTCCCCCAATGTAGGCTCCGAGAAACAGATTTTACGGTAAGCAACCCAAAAATCCTGTTTTTTCACCACTGTACTGTAACACAAAATGATCCGTTATCCATTGTAATATCATTCTGCACCATATAGCTCAACCTCTGTTTTGAAGGTGGGATCGACTCTATGATTTTAAAGGCCTCCAAATATTAGAAAAAAACAGCCAAAAAAAGAACATTTCTCTCTCGCCAGTTCTGATCAGAAGTGATGAGCTAACAGCAGAGTGCACAGTCAGTCCACATTGTAAGGGGAAAGTGAGCAATCAGAGACCAGTCCCGCCCCCGCAAGCGACGTCATTTGCAGGGGGGGCGCTGGCCTCTGCTCGCTCATCCTTTACTGACACTGTACAATGACAGTGCGCTCTAAAGCCAGCTTGTCACTTCTGATCAGAGCTGATGAAAAAGCGCATTGTCACTGTGCGCTGGGAAGAACAGTTTACATTGACAGAAATCTACTGAGCATCTGTCGGATTGGAATCATAGAATGGAAGAGTTGGAAGGGACCTCCTGGGTCATCTGGTCAACCCCCTGGACAACTGATGTATGTTGAGTAGCACAGGTACTAGCCCACCCACTGAAACAGATATCACTGATGACACTACGCTTCAGTGAGGGGCAGAGGCTCCAGAAGTGACCACAGCTTCTGCCCCTGATGACGCTTAGGGATTCTCAAGCAAAGTGTCATCAAAGAGGAAGTAGCAAAAAAATATAAAATAAAGCAGTTAGATAGTGTAATGAGGGAAGTGTAGAGAAAGTACTGTATATTAGACCTTGTACACATACGGCTCCGCTATATCCACACTCTAAACCCCTCCTGACCCCACAAATAAACTTCCCCTCATCCAGCACCATGACAACCAGCACAACAGAATCCTGCACACACACCCCCTGATCATGTGACCCCTGACTCCTCCCCTCCTGTGACCTCATCACAGGTCCTGTGCGCACAGAACTGGCATCGCGTCAGGCCAATTGCAGCATGGCAGCCAATGAAAGCACGGAGCTGCACAGCCAATGAGACTGCCACTCCCCTGACACACCCACTACACAGCTCACCTTCAAAGTGCAAACTCGCGATCGGGCCCTGACACAACTGCGACCACTACTAGCGCGGTAGTTATGCCCCTGGTAACAGTAGTTGCGCACATCCCTGACCAGGCCTCTTCGTTTATACAAACTCAAGACCCTTTATATAGACCTCACATTATTTATACAGATCCAGCACAATACAAACCGTGCATTAGAGGTACAGATGCCCAGGCCAGTACGTCTCTCATGGAGGCGTGTAGGAGTAAAGAAGACTCAGGCACTGGGAGAAGGACGTAACATTAAAAACAAATGTTGCATTTCCGCAATTTGCCTTCTCCTGTACTTTCTCTGCGTTAGTGAAAATCTGACAGCGTGGGAAACATTGGCTCTGACCGGTGGTAACCTTACTGAAATCACGGCCAGTTACAGTCACTGGGTATCGTGGTTCCTGCGCTGTCACACAAAGGACAGCATGTGAGCCAGCAGCTGTGACCGGCAGTGAAACGGTTACCGCAGGTCATGTGTCAGCTGATGACTGCTGCTCTCATCATCATACAACTGATCTCGCTGAGTATTCACCAGCCAGCACCTGTGCATAGTAAGAAATATGTCAGTGAGATATATAATTAGTGCAGTGTGCGTAGCTACTGTACATGGATTTAGCTAATAAAGAAAAAAATGGCATTGGGTCCTCCTTATTTTTAATAACCTGCTGAAGACCAGCTGGAGGCTGGTGTTATTATTCTGGGAAGGGGGCAAAAAAACAAAAAAGCCTTACAGGCTATTAATATCAGCTCATTGCTGTCTGTGTAGCCTTTACTGGTTGTAAAAAAGGGGGACCCTCCAAAAAAATGATGTAGGCTCCCACCTATTTTGAATAACCAGCAAAGGCTAAGCAGACAGGCTGATATTTAAAGGCTAGGAAGCTGTCATGGATACTATCCACCTCCCAGACTAATAACACCATCCCTCAGCTTCCCCAGAAATGGTGCATCCTTTAGATGCACAAATTCTGGTGCTTATCTTCGGCTCTTTGCGCTTTCCTGGTGCGTTGGCAAGCAGGGTAATGGTTTTGGGGTTGATGTCAGCTTTGTAATGTCTGCTGACATCAAGCCCAGGGGTTAGTAATGGAAAGGTGTCTATCAGAGATCCTCATTACTAACCCTGTAGTGAAAAGTGATAAACACACATTGTACAAAACACTCCCCGCCTATAGGCTATGTGCACATGGTGCGGATTCGGCTGTGGATCCACAGCGTTTCTGCAGCTGCGGGTCCGCAGCAGATTCTGTTGCGTTGTACAGTACCTTTATTTCCTATGGAAATAAAAAAACGCAGTGCACATGCTGCGGATTTTTCTGCGGTTTACAATCCGCAGCATGTCAATTCTTTAGTGCAGAAATGCTGCAGTTTCACACCTCATCCATTATGAGGTGGAAAACCGCAGGGCAAAACCGCAGGCAAAACCGCAGAGCCAAAAATCTCCGAGTGCACATAGCCTTAGGGTTGCGGATTGCACTAAATCTATATATATAAAAATGAATGTATGTATGTGTGTGTGTATCGCCAATCATGAATCATCTTTCATTTCACCAGAGCTGTTCAAAAGAAGCTAAGCTGTGATTGGTTGCTATGATCAACAGTTTTCCGTGCAAACAATCACTAAGCATCTCTCATTTCACCAGAGCTGGTTAAAAGCTGAGCTGTGATTGCTTGCTATGAGCAAGTTTTCCCACTTGACAACACCTCAGCAGACAGTGACATGGTGGGAGAAATCTAGCATCCCTGGGAACATAAGCTCCCAGCCATTGTCTGACTCCCAGAAAGGAGCAGAGAGCACATGACAGAAATGAATCCCCCCCTCCCGTGGATCATTGGTATGCAAGTTAGGGCAAATCCACTCAGCGTTTTGGTACTGACCCCAGGCCTTTCTTAAAGGGATCTCTGGTATGGAAGGCAGGGCAAATCCATCCAGTGCTTTGGTTCTGACCTCATGCCTCTCTTAAAGGGATCCTCGGTATGGAAGTCAGGGAAATTGCCTTCAAATGCTCTGGTACTGACCCCAGGCTCTCTTAAAGGGATCATTGGTATGAAAGTCAGGACAAATCCATCCAGCGCTCTGGTTCTGATCCCAGGCTTTCTTAAAGAGATCTCCACTATGGAAGTTAGGGCAAATCCCTCAGCGCTGTGGTTCTCACCCCAGGCCTCTCTTAAAGGGATCCCCGGTATGGAAGTTAGGACCGTTCCACTCAGCGCTGTGGTTCTGACCCCAGGATCTCTTAAAGGGATCATTGGTATGGAAGTTAGGGCAACTCCACTAAGTGCTCTGGTTCTGATCCCAGGCCCCTCTTAAAGGGATCCCCGGTATAGAAGTTAGTGTAAATCCCTCAGCGCTCTGATTCTGACCCCAGTCTCCTGGATGAAGATCTGGCTAGTCCTGTGTTTGAGACTCTTAAATGAGGCTCCACAGACTTTATTTGCATATTCGTATTTCCCAGGGAGCATAGCACCTAGGATTTCACTGATTGAGCGCATTTGCCGGCTGCCGCAGTGTTTTCTTTGACTGGACTCTCTGAGGTCAGTGATTGTTTCATGATGTTGGTCTACAAGCATTGCTCCCGCCTAGCCAGAATCCTACTCCACACTGATGAGGGGCAACACCCTGAAACAGCTATCTGTGGATGGATACCTGGCCTTGGTATTCCCCTTGTCATATCTGTAAACTCTTAAAGAGCTGGATATTGACTTAAAGAACCACTTAATATGGTGGTAATGGTGGTTTCCGAAAGGAGACACCCCTTGGCTGGGTCCTTCCCTGGAGGAAGATCTGGCTAGTCCCGTGTTTGAGACTCTTAAATGAGGCCCCATGGACTTTATTTGCATATTAAAGGGATCATTGGTATGGAAGTCAGGACAAATCCACTCAGCACTCTGGTTCTGATGCCAGGCCTCTCTTAAAGGAATCCCCTGTATGGAAGTTAGGACCTTTCCACTCAGCACTCGAAGGAATCACCAGCACCAGAATAGGGCGTCGGCTGTCTTAAATCCAGTCTGAGATTCCAGAGATCCAATCGTTATCCTCATCATCAGGTGGCAGATCTCTACTAATTAAATCAACCTCACTACCTCCTGTTACCACCAGAGGGAGCCTGGAAGGAGAACTCACAACTGGTAGACCAGAAAATGAGTTCACAACAGGTAGTAGTCCGGTGGCTCTGGCTGACGGGACGATGTGGGATATTAGGGGTAGTAGTCCGGTGGCTCTGACTGATGGAATGATGTGGGATATTAGGGGTTAGTAGTCCTGTAGCTCTGACGCAATGATGTGGAATATTAGGGGTAGTAGTCTGGTGGCTCTGGCTGACGGGATGATGTGGGATATTAGGGGTAGTAGTCTGGTAGCTCTGGCTGACGGGATGATGTGGGATATTATAGTGAATGTGGCTATGCAGAGTGGGCGGGGCTATACACTCAGCTTTATATATACAGTACAGACTAAAAGTTTGGACACACCTTCTCATTCAAAGAGTTTTCTTTATTTTCATGACTATGAAAATTGTAGATTCACTCTGAAGGCATCAAAACTATGAATTAACACATGTGGAATTATATAATTAACAAAAACTTGTGAAGCAACTGAAAATATGTCTTATATTCTAGGTTCTTCAAAGTAGCCGCCTTTTGCTTTGATTACTGCTTTGCACACTCTTGGCATTCTCTTGATGAGCTTCAAGAGGTAGTCACCAAAAAGGGTCTTCCAACGGTCTTAAAGGAGTTTCCAGAGATGCTTAGCACTTGTTGGCCCTTTTGCCTTCACTTTGCAGTCCAGCTCACCCCAAACCATCTCGATTGGGTTCAGGTCTGGTGACTGTGGAGGCCAGGTCATCTGGCGTAGCACCCCATCACTCTCCTTCTGGGTGAAATAGCCCTTACACAGCCTGGAGGTGTGTTTGGGGTCATTGTCCTGTTGAAAAATAAATGATGGTCCAACTAAACGCAAACCGGATGGAATAGCATGCCGCTGCAAGATGCTGTGGTAGCCATGCTGGTTCAGTATGCCTTCAATTTTGAATAAATCCCCAACAGTGTCACCAGCAAAGCACACCATCACATCACCTCCTCCATGCTTCACGGTGGGAACCAGGCATGTAGAGTCCATCCGTTCACCTTTTCTGCATCGCACAGACACAGTGGTTGGAACCAAAGATCTCAAATTTGGACTTATCAGACCAAAGCACAGATTTCCACTGGTCTAATGTCCATTCCTTGTGTTCTTTAGCCCAAACAAGTCTCTTCTGCTTGTTGCCTGTCCTTAGCAGTGGGTTCCTAGCAGCTATTTTACCATGAAGGCCTGCTGCACAAAGTCTCCTCTTAACAGTTGTTGTAGAGATGTGTCTGCTGCTAGAACTCTGTGTGGCATTGATCTGGTCTCTAATCTGAGCTGCTGCTAACCTGCGATTTCTGAGGCTGGTGACTAGGATGAACTTATCCTCCGCAGAAGAGGTGACTTTTGGTCTTCCTTTCCTGGGGCGGTCCTCATGTGAGCCAGTTTCTTTGTAGCGCTTGATGGTTTTTTGCCACTGCACTTGGAGACACTTTCAAACTTTTCAGACTGACTGACCTTCATCTCTTAAAGTAATGATGGCCACTCGTTTTTCTTTACTTAGCTGCTTTTTTCTTGCCATAATACAAATTCTAACAGTCTATTCAGTAGGACTATCAGCTGTGTATCCACCAGACTTCTGCACAACACAACTGATGGTCCCAACCCCA
Organism: Dendrobates tinctorius; assembly: GCF_039654945.1. Taxonomy (NCBI): domain Eukaryota; kingdom Metazoa; phylum Chordata; class Amphibia; order Anura; family Dendrobatidae; genus Dendrobates; species Dendrobates tinctorius. Next base: position 2,961,872 of record NW_027361753.1, read on the forward strand.
TTTATTAGGCAAAAAATCCTACTTATTAAACCTGACAGGGCACACCTGTGAAGTGAAAACCATTTCCGGTGACTACCTCTTGAAGTTCATCAAGAGAATGCCAAGAGTGTGCAAAGCAGTAATCAAAGCAAAAGGTGGCTACTTTGAAGAACCTAGAATATAAGACATATTTTCAGTTGTTTCACATGTTAATTCATAGTTTTCATGCCTTCAAAGTGAATCTACAATTCTCATAGTCATGAAAATAAACAAAAGTCTTTGAATGAGAAGGTGTGTCCAAACTTTTGGTCTTTACTGTATATAGTGTGAGGTAGCGCTGTTATTCGGGTAGGGGATACTCAATCAGCAGCCACAAAATCAGATCCGGCACAGATTTTCCATAAAGCAAGCATAGTCCATGCAGTTTATTCAACATCATAAACCCACAGCAGCAACAAAACTTCACATAAACAGCAGAGCGTCCATGGCAGAGTTTTACTCTGTAAACCCTGTGTTCACACAGGTTGTACTATGTCCAGCATACAGGCTCTCTTAGCCTCACTTATCTCACCCACATCCGGGTTTCCCCATGGCTGCTTCAGCTTACTGCAGACGTTCATTCCCTCCCCTGGGAACTCTCAGACACGTGCAACCATTCACCACAGCCACTTCACAGGCTGTTAGCCAGGAATCTCCATCTCAGTGGGACCTTCCACACTGGACCAATCGGGTCCCAGCATTCTCTCTCATGTGACCGGACATCAGGTACCTTATATGGTCCATAACCACACCCACAGGTGATCACATGGCTATGACCTCACTAAAGGTCCTATTACACACAGCCACACATACTTTATTATGACACTCTTAAACACACCCCTGGGTGGGTTTGTAGGTAACCAGGCTAGCCCATCTCTCTAGTTACCTGGAGACTTCTCTCTTATACATTGAAGCAACACCTCAGCAATATCATTGCTGAACAACACATAAGTCTCCATCCCAAAGCCACCCACTTTGGGATACATAACAGCCATTCCGTATTCTGCCATTCATCCTTTCTCCTGGGACATCCACATGGGTCGCCCTCCCAGGGCTGCGGGGCACTCGGTACCGGGCCGGTGTCAGGGGGACGTGCTGCGGTGGCGGTGACCCGGTCCGTGGCCCTGGGTGCCCAAACCAGTGGTGGTTTTAATGTAGTTAATGGAATAGTTCGTGACGCCACCTGTGGTGTTCGGCAAGTGGGATGTTAAGCCGACGCAGCATGCAGATCCGCTGGGACTGATGATATGGTGCAGCAAAGATGGTGCAGCTCCCCACAGGTGGAGCTGTAGTCCCAGGGCAGTGTATATGTTATGTTGGAGGAGAGGCGTAGGCAGTGTGGATGCTGGTAAGCAGATGTAGCAGTGCTGGTTGTGTTAGCGCGAGAATAAACGGAGGACACCAAGGCCTGTAGTTCCAAAGCTTTACTCACAGTTTGTAGTGCACGCAGCTGCCTGCTTCTGTACCGTGTCCTCCGGGGCAGAGACTCCGCCAACCTGAGGGCAAGATGGAATGCTCCCTTCCACACTCCGCCAACATGTGCCTTCCTGAATGTCTCCTCTATAGCGCCTTGTGGTGTGAAGCACTCCAGTACTTAGTTACCCTGGAATGCCTCCTGACAGATGTTCCTAGAACTCTACTTGCACGGCAGACAGCTATAGCCTGCTTCGGGGATGCCTCACTCCCGGCTCTCTATCCGTGTTGCTGTTGTGCCTCAAGTCTTAGTTGGGAGTAGTGCATTTACAGCCAACTACTCCACCGGTGTGTGCTGCAGAACCATAAGTGTCCATACAACCTCGGGGACCGGGCCCCGGCCTTGCGCTGAGAACCTATAGGCAGGGTTCCTCTTCTAACCCACATCCTCTCTGTTCTCTCTCCTTCGTTCCGTACTTGTCTTTCTCTCACTTATGGAAGCTTAGATTACAGTTCTACTTCTTTCTCCTTCTCTTCCTTTCCCTGTGCCAGCTGGCTCAGACCACTGAGGCAGCTGCAGCACTCCTTCCTCCATCCCTCTTCCAGGGATCTCTTCCTTCTCTCTCCTCCCATCAGACTGATCTGTCCTCAGACTCTCCTGACTGACTTCCCAGACTGAACTCCCAGACTCCACTGAACTGAACTTTCCCACTCTATATATATCTAACTCCACCCACCTCCCAGCACATCCAGTGTTCCAAGCAGGGAACCACCAAAGGTGCTCTGCTACCCTCTGAGCATGGAGCCACTATGTGGTTGTGCTGAAGTACCCTGTTGTGTGGGATGCAGGTGTTGGAGTGTGTAAAGGAGTTCCCACCTTACCTGGATGGTGGGGCACTACACTTTAGGAGAAGGTGCAGTACCTCTGTGGCGACTGAGTCTCAGGGGCGCCACATACACAGCGCCCCCTAGCGGACTCAGTAGTTACTACACCACAATAGATATCATTATAATTTGTTATAACTAACCGTAGTTAGTTACTATGCCCGGGCAGCGCCGGGCTCTTCAGCTAGTATAAAATATAATAAAGTGTGATCGCAACCTGGAGTCCACCATTCATAGATGGAAAACTGCTGCTCGGTAAAGGTGGACGCTATTGTGGTGCCCCTGAGGCTTCAGTCGCCACAGAGGTACTGCACCTCCTCCTGAGGTGTGGTACCCCACCATCCAGGAAAGTTGGAGGCTCCTGACCACGCTCCAACACCTGCACCCCTCACCACAAAGTAGTGTAGCAAAGCCACATTGCGGCTCCTTGCTTACAGAGTAGCAGAGCACCTTTGGTGGTTCCCTGCTTGGAACACGAAACGTGCTCGGAGGCGGGTGGAGTTTAGAATACATAAAGAGCGGGAAGGTTCAGTCAGTCAGTCGGTGAGGGAGAGAGAGAGTCACTCAGAGAGGAGTGAGGATCCCTGGAAGAGGGATGGAGGAAGCAGTGCTGCAGCTGCCTCAGTGATCTGAGCCAGCTGGCACAGGAAAGGAAAGGAGAAAGACATTAGACTAAAACCTGACCTTCTATGAGAGAGAGGGATTAGTATGGAACAAAGGAGTAAAAGGGAACACAGAGGACGTGGGTTAGAGGAAGAACCCTGCCTAGAAGTTCTAAGCGCAAGGCCGGGGCCCGGTCCTCGAGGTTGTATGGATACTGATGGTCCTGCAGCAGACACCGGTGGAGTAGTGGGCTTTAAATGCACTACTCCTATCTAAGACTTGGGGGCACAACAGCAACTTGGATAGTGAGCCGGGACTCAGGAGTAAGGAGTCCCCGAAGCAGGCTACAGCTGTCTGCCGTACAAGTAGAGTTCTTGGGAACATCTGTCAGGAGGCACTCCAGTGTAACTCAGTACTGGGAGTACTTCACTTAAAGGCGCTATAGAGGAGACGTTCAGAAAGGCACATGTTGGCAGAGTGTTGGAAGGGAGCATCCTATCTTGGCTGGAGGTTGACTGAGCCCAGGACCCGGAGAACACAGCATGGAGGCAGGCATCTGTGTGAACTGCAGACTGTGAGGAAAGCTTTGGAACTACATGCCCTGGTGTCCTCCACTTATTCCCGCATCACTACACCCCGCACTACTACATCTGGGCACCACCGGCCTCTACACCGCCTGTGCCTCTCCTCCATTGCTACATCTACACTGCCCTGGGACAACCGCTCCACCTGTGGGGAGCTTCACCATCTTGGCTGCAACCCACAACCAGTCCCAGAGGTTCTGCATGCAGCGTCGGCCTAACACCTCACTTGCCGAACACCACTGGTGGCGTCATGAACCATTCATAAACTTTATTTCATTGTTCATTCATCCCCTTTTTGCCATGGAGCCCCAGGGCCATGGACCGGGTCTCCCATTGAGATCAACAGGCCCGGTACCAAGTACCCCGCTAGGCCCTGGTGGGGCGCCCCACTATAACTGAACACCGGCGGAGTAACCGCTGACCCGGTGTGCACAGGAGCGAACTCTGTTACAGCACAGAGCCGCAGAAAGAGACGCGGAAGCCTGTTACCTCACAGATTACGGCTTAGGGAACCGCTCTTGCGGTGCCAGGGATTAACCCTAGAGAAACGTTGTGCCCTGTTAACAGTTACAGGGTGCAGCTGACAGTTGTGTTACCGCACTGCGTGTGTACAGCGTTGCCCTGGCGGATGCCACTAACCAGCCTAAGCTTAGCGCTGGAAAGCGCAGTAACTGCGCATGGCACCGCTGAGACGGACGCTGTGGCGTATGTGTTACAGAGGTGTCTCGTGCAGATGACACGCTCTGACTTAATGTGCCAGAGATGTTGGAGGCACTGCGGCGCTATGCAGTGCCACCGCTCAGCGCTGACTCAGACTCTAAACCCTACCAACATACGTATCAGAGGAAAAGGGTTTCATAATGAGTCATTCACCGGTTCACAAGCATCCATCATCACACACATCACTATCCATAACTGTCTATACTAGCGCATGGCAGAGCGGCCACACGACTGTTTTATAGCAGCGTCCTTCCGGGACCTTTCTAGTGGTCCAATGGGAGCAGCAATAAGACCTGAGCATGTGACCCCAGACCTCCAATGAGAGGACTTCTCACGGGCATGCTCAGTGGACTGAAAGGACAGTCCGAGGAGCTGCTCGTTGCTGGCTGCAGTAACCAAGCCAACAGCAGCAGACTGAGGATGACGCTGAGAATGATGTCTTTGCTGAGCAGGCTCCACTGCGGATGGAGAGGGATGGGAGACCGCAGATGGCAAGGCTCGAGATTCCTGCTGTGCAGAGACAGAACACCGACCATCTTTTACCCATTATTTACCTTTAAAAAAATCAAAGAGAGGGCTGAGGTCAGTGAGATTGTCATAGTCGATGAACTGAGGTAACCTTATTGACCTCACCACTCCACACAGCAGCCGGATTCACATTCCACTGTCAGTGTGTTTCGGCGGCCACACTGAGTGGTCACATTACCGATGTCATCGCTCAGCACTGCATCTGGATGTAAAAAAAGAAGTAAAATTTCCGTGTTTTCTCCTTAGCGTCCCATAATAAAAGCTAATCGATCACTTGACATTGAGCTAAAAATGAAGCAAAAAAATATTAAAAATATCCCCTGCACTAAAATAAATTAGTGATGCAACTTTCACAGAAATAAATGACTAAGGTAAGACAACAAAACAAGAAAAAAAAAAATTTATGATGACTCCTCCCCTAGATCTAACATTAGCACCTTCGCGATTTTATCTATTTTGACCCACAGCTCGATCCGTCCCAGGTGATTCCTCCGCTCCCCACTAGTCGCCGCCACGTCCCACAACAACACAAGGAGTCCACCAACAAGATGGCGTTCACGCTGTACTCGCTCCTGCAAGCCGCACTGCTATGTGTGAACGCGGTGGCCGTTCTGCATGAGGAGCGGTTTCTGAGCAAAAGTGAGAGCTTGCTGGTAATGGGAATTGGACGGGGAGGAGAAGGAGGAGAACCCCGAGGGTGCGGGAAAGGACATAGTCCGCTGCCACATAGTCACAATCTATGGAGACTGACACCTTATTAAACTACAGCTCCCAGAATGCCCTGGCAGACAACTGAATCTACAGCGGTGATCTGCTGCTGCGAGAAATTGTGGGAGTTGTAGTTTACAACACCTGAAGGGCCAGCATTTGTCTCAGAGCAGTGGGAAACTACAACGCCCAGCATGTAATGACAGGAGTTGTAGTTTTACACTTGGATTGTAAGCTTCAGTGGTGGGTTTTTGTTTTCTGCCCCTGTCACTTTTGTCTGTGCTTGTGGTGACTCTGTTTCCTCATGCTTGTGTCCTCTGTGTCTCTGATCCGCAGTCGGCTGGGGCGCCGATCAGGGGATCGGAGGTTTTGGAGAAGATCCTGGAGTCAAGTCCCAGATGATGAACCTTGTGCGCTCCGTACGGACAGTGATGAGAGGTAAGCATTCACCGAAATCCCTGCTTTTTCTATGCTTAGGAGTCCAGTAGGCGGTCATACACAATGATTGGCCCCGCCCACTGGACTCTTAAGCATAAAACAAGGAAGAATTTGTTCTAATACTTTTTCTCATCCAAAAAAAAATCTGTATATCAATTCTGCTCTTCTCCATAGTGTGCTACCTCCAGACATGGCGCCCCCGATTCATCATTTGCTTTTTTTTTTTTGTCTTGTTGTTTTTACTTTTTTTTTTCTCCAAATTTGTTAAAAATGCTCACACTGTTCATATGTTTTGTATAGAATAAAAAAAAACAAAAATGTTCTTTATTTTTCTCAACTTGTTTTGCAACTTTTTAGCTGAAAAAAGTCACACATTCCGCCAAAATTTCTGCCAAAGATATCTGGCATGCATGAAATCACTCATGAGAGAGGGCGCTGGAGTACATTAATGACAAAAATTACGACTTTTTTTTTTTTAAAAGCTGCAATAACAAACAGTCTGAAAAAATCTGGAAATGTAAAAAAAAAAAAAAAACCAACACAAATAAAATACTTTAAAATAAAAAAAGGTGCCAATGAAAAGACGAATATGGTGCAAACAAAAAATGGAGTGAAATGTCAAAAACTTGACAAAAAACAGGCACGAATGCAATAAAACACGTCTTTAACCCATTCTTAACAGTCTCTGTACATAATAATAATAATAAAAAAACCCTTTGCATCATCCCCTTTTCCCAATGCAAAACTCAACTGGAAAATAAAAAACACAAACCAAATTTAATTATTTATTTATTTTTTTACAAACTTCTGAATTGTTTTTTAACCACTAAAATATATGTAATTTATATAAAGTTATCCAAGTTTGCTATCACTGTAATTGTACGGACAAAGTAATTAATACTGGAGAAGAAACGCAGTAAGAATAAAACCTCCAAAAACAGTGTCTGAATTGTTTTATCACCATTTTACACCACTAGGATATTTTTTTTTTCACGTTTTCCAATACATTTATTAATAAAGACAATGGAATCATTCAAAAGTACAACTCATCCCACAAAAAAAAAAAAACAGGCCCTTGTGTGGTGGAAAAAAAATATCTTCCTTTTGGGAGAAGGGAAGTAAAAATGAACATTGGCTGCAATGGGAAGGGGTTAAAGGCGATGGCCGCAGCTATGCAGTGCAATAAGTATATACAGTGGAGATCTGGGAAATATTTAATCTGCACTGTAACCAGCACTGTATGGACGATAACGCCCCTATAGCACACAGCCACGTTTGTATGAGGCCACCATGGAGGACTGTAGACCTGTACATTAGCATTAGGCCGGGGTCACACTTGGGAGAAACTCGCAGAAGTCTCGCACCTCAATACCCGGGCTCTGCCGTCGGGACCGGAGCGCTCAGTAGAAATACCGGGTATTGAGGTGCAAGATTCGTGCGAGTTTCTCGCAAGTGTGACCCCGGCCGTACTTGCATTTCAGTAGATTAACCCCCTTATGTATTCACTTCTGTGTTGCTGAAGACTTGAACTCGCTTTCACCTCAGCTCATGGATGGATTCTTCAACAGAACTCCACCCAATAAACTTTTTTAAAGGTTTATTTAATATATTCTATTATTCTGTTCTCCATAGTGGTGGCAACCATTGACTTTTAAGTTAGAGATGTGCTTTACAGCAGCCCTATAGGGAACAAAAGGCTCGAGATGACTTCTACAGAAGAGTGTTTTTGACATGCTTAAAGTGGGTGTCCAGTGAGGGTCTGACTGCTCGGTAGAAAGGGAAACTTTTATTCCAGTTAGTATGGAGCAGTGAGCATGTTCTCCCGCTACTTCATTTATTCTATATAGGGCCACTGGATAAACCCAAACATAGCACTCAGCAGCCTCATAGTAAATGAATGGAGTGGCCTTTCGGGGCGGGCTCGCTGGCGTGGCCTTTCGTTGCGGGCTCGCTGGCGTGGCCGGTGGGCATTCTCACTGCTGCGTTCTAACTGGAATCAAAGTTCCTTGTTCCGTTGATTGGCACAGGTCCCAGTTAACAGGCACCCACCCATCTGGAACATACCTGATAGCTTGATTTCACCGGACATCCCCTTTAAGACTCAGTCACCAAAACCTTCTACATTTTTTTTTCTCTTTCAGTTCCCCTAATAATTGTCAATTCGGCAACGATCGTGCTACTCCTATTATTTGGATGAAGACTCTTGTCACCAACCAACTTGGACGGATGACTCCACCACCTCAGACTGATTGTGTCCCCCTTCTCTGACTCGAGCGCTGCACCGCTGGAGAGTTTCTGAAAACTGATGCATTTTTCCAAACACTCTTAATGTGAACCCAACATGAAGACTGAGACACTGGGGTCTTCAAACACACTTGTGCCCACCCGCCTCACAGCCGGCAGACTGATCGGCACGAACCATACTCCTATATTTTGGTTTTTTGGACTTTGTACCGGTGTCAGCAGCACTCGTAATGGCATTTATTGTCTACAGCGGCGAATGTGCATCATGCGGCTCTTCAGCTGCAGAACTATGACTCAGATGATGGATGCTGGTCAGGGGCCGCCATCTACACCTGTCACGATCAAGTGTCCACCAAGAGATGTAATAATGAAGTGTGTACCTTAGGCCACGTTCACATGTTCAGCATTTGTAGTCCAAAATTACTTATGTAAAATACTGACCAAATGCTGAACGTTTGAACATGGCTTAAGGTGTGGCTCCCAATATATGCTGTGCTGTACTCCTTACAGCAGTCCCATAGACAGTGAACTGAGCAGCTGCAGTTTGTTTAAAAAAAGGAAAATATTTTCTTTACTCATCCTCCCCAGGTCCAAAGCTGAGTCTCCGCTGCCACTGTCTGTTTTTGCCTGTGTGCATTGTGAGGGTCTCAGAGGAAAGTCCCTGAGAGCGATCATTGTATGCATACGAGGCTGGTGAATGTCATAGGATGTGTGCAGAGCTCTGTACGCTGCGGTGTTCCACACTGTAGCAGCACATTGTCTTTTTGTATTTTTTTTTCCGTTTTTTATATGTAGATTTTGGGGGATGAAAAATAAAAATGTATCACAAAAACCTGTCTGATAAAATGTGGGTTATTTAATAAAATAAGCAGCTGCAAAGGCTTTTGTTATTTTTTTTCTCTTGATGAATTGTTGTTTTAGTTTAACATATAACTATTTCTTTCAAAAGTATATATCAGAAATCTCACAATTTTCACACTGGCCACTCGGTCCTATACGAGGCTCACTTTCTGTTCTGTCCAGCAGCCACATGGACATACGCAGAAACAGACGGCTACTGACTCATTAACTTCTAAAGGAGAGCTTTCTAGGCATGCTCTCATCTGGACAAAAGCATTGTGAATAGTGGATCCTGTGTTATGTACTGTATATAGAGGTGTTATCAGTCATTGTACAGGAGGAGGAGGTGAGCTGTGATATCACCTATTGTGAATGGTGGATCCTATGTTAACACATCTACATACAATAGATAACACAGGATCAACCATTCACAGTAGGCGATATCACAGCACATTCTCCAAAAGTATCAAGATGGCACATGCATTTCTTCTTTACTTGTATGCAAATGTTTTTTTGCCCCCACAAGCTTGTCTTCCCATAGTACACCCTTATGCCATCCTTCCCCATGTAAGTGGCACGCACCCTGCTGCCCACTTGCTGTAAAAGTGATTCAGATCAGGCGTCCTTCTTTCTTTGTTTCATGATCCAGCTCTGATGATCACATTCCCATTGGTTGGACTATAGGAAGTGTACATAGATATGAGCGCCCAGACCAGCCAGAAAGCACCCTGTGATGTTCTGCGTGTTCTGACCTCTATCATAGCCAGTTGTAAATTTCTTCACAATTTGCACCACAGTAATGTTTGTTTTCTGGGAATCGGACCAAGCAGCCTAGGATTCACTCCCCACGTGTCTCAATGAATCTTGGTCATCCATTTCACTCGTTCACCGATTCTACCACGGACCACCTTTTACATGCTTAGTAATCACTGCGCACCCAAAACACCCCACAAGACCCACCATCTAGTGGCAACACCCCACAAAACCTGCCGTATATTAGAAACACCCCACCCACCGTATATCAAGGACACCTCATGAGACCTGTCGTATACCGGGGACATCAAAGACTCGCCGTATACTGGAAACACTCCAAAAGACCTGCCGTATTCTGAGAACATCCTAAAAGACCAGCCATATATTTTAAACACCCCACAAGACCCACCATATACTGGCAACAGCCCACAAGAACCACCATATACTGGGAACACCTCATAAGATTTACCATGAGCGAGAACACCCCAACAGACCCACCATATATCGGGAACACCCCAACAGATCCACCATATACTGGGAACACACCAAAAGATTCACCATATAGTGGGAACACCCCAACAGACCCACCATATATCGGGAACACCCCAACAGACCCACCATATAGTGGGAACACCCCAACAGACCCACCATATAGTGGGAACACCCCACAAGATCCACCATATACTGGTAAGGAACACCACAGCAGTCTCACCATATACCGGGAAGGAACACCCCAACAGACCCACCATATATCGGGAACACCCCAACAGACCCACCATATAGTGGGAACACCCCAACAGACCCACCATATAGTGGGAACACCCCACAAGATCCACCATATACTGGTAAGGAACACCACAGCAGTCTCACCATATACCGGGAAGGAACACCCCAACAGACCCACCATATATCAGGAACACCCCCACAAGACCTGTTGTATACCATAAACATGCCGTATATGGGGAATAATCCATTTTGGAGCAATTCCGTATTTTAGTCATCACAATATGGCCGCTGTCAAAGTCTATCAGCTCTATATTCTGTTCGAGTCTCCACGGCTGCATAATTTGCGGCTATTAGACAGCCTCAACACGTGCGGATTCCCTGACAGACAGGCAACCCCCACATGTGTTGAGGCTGTCTAAGGGTGGTTTCACATTAGCGTTTAAGGCCGCAGCGTCGGCCTGCGCACGGCCGCTGCTAAGCTCCGCCTACGGACGCATGACGCTGCATGCGTCCCCTATCTTTAGCACTGGGGACGCAGGCCGTGCGCAGGTATGCGTTTGGCGGCGCATGCGTCCTTTTGACGGGTGCGCGACCAGCGCCAAACGCAACCTGTTGCAATTTGGTGCGCTCGGCGCACCGTCAAAAGGACGCATGCGCCGCCAAACGCATACCTGCGCACGGCCTGTGTCCTCAGTGCTAAAGATAGGGGACGCAGGTCACATGCAGTGTCATGCGCCCGTAGGCGGAGCTACCGGCGGAGTTGCGGCAGGGGGCGGGGCTTAACGGCGGCCGTGCGCAGGCCGATGCTGCGGCCTTAAACGCTAATGTGAAACCGGCCTTACAGCCACAAATCATGCAGCCGCAGGGACTCGAGCAGAATATACGAACACTCCCAGGTGCTGGGATAACACCCGAGCATGCACTGAGGTTATACGAGCACGTTCGCTCATTACTACAGTCTACACAGTGCTGCTTTCAACGAGGTTTTCTAGGATTTGGTGGCGCCCAGGAGATTTACCTAAATCCACCAGGAGGTCTCACCCCTTTTGTCCCCCCAGAAAGCTGCTTTTCACTTGCGGGGTAATCCCTTTGACAATATAAGCATTGTTAGTCACTTCAATTGTCAGTTCACAGATTCCGGTAAAGTCGCTGCCAAGCGCTTTGAGACTGACGCAGAGTTTGAATTTCACACGGTTTGCGGCTTCAGTGGATTTAGAGCATTTAATTGCATGGTTACTATGGTTACTGGAGACTACATGTATAATCATATTTACTGCAAAGCATTCTTGTCCTTTACACACTATGTCTCCAAGACATGTGACACTACAATATCCAGATTTGCAGAACATGCTGGTTATTGTAGTGCTACACTTGCTAGAGACACACTTGTTGCTACTAGGACTTTGTGCGTTCCACACCTCACTTCCACATCTGCGCGTTTCAGTGGAACGCATCCTGTTTGCAAGACCCGGGGTCCTTTTCAAACTAGACTGCCCTAAGACATGCCTGTGTGTAGAAAATGGTAAGTTACCTATATATTGGTTCAGGCTTTATTGAGGTCCCCTATGTTCTGTCAGTGGAAGGACTGCAGTGCTGCTGGTTAGGAGGTAAGGCAGAGCTCCAGTGCCATCCATTCCCAGTCTCATGTGTTAGATCACTCCGTGTATTTGCTCTTTGCATAAGATGAATGGTTAAGAAAAGGTAGCAAATGAAAGCTGTAGAATGCTATAATGATATAACCCTGCTGAGACTTGTAGTTCTATCCTCATGTTAGCTCCATGTGCCATAAGTAAAGAATAAGGTTAAGAATAGTCACCAGCAGGCAATATAAGAAACCAGGAAAATGAAGCTTAAAGGGGTTGTCTATTTATGCAACCAGTTTCTTCAATGCATAAAAAAAAACCTAACAATGGTGTATACAGCTCCTATTTGGATCAATGCGTCTCCATGGTTACAGACTACAAATATATCGCCACACTGACTGTTTCAAGCGTTTTTGCAGTTTGTTTGTTTTTTATGCATTTTTTGCGTGGTTTTTTTTTCGCGGCTGTTTTTCTTAGTGTTTTTGAAGTTCTGTAGAGAAGGATTTGAAGGAAATAACAGGAGAGAAAAAAAAAGCACCATATCCAGGCCCGACTGCCCTCCTCCCACGGGAAAACAAAACTCGCTGCATGTGCTTTTCTGGTCCATTTTTGCAGATTAGATTTGGCCACAAAAGTGACTGGGAGTGGGGAAAAAAAGCTGTAATACAGGCAGAAGACAGCTATGTGCTCTATGCTTTATGGATCCATTATTTTGATGATCCAAGGTCGGACTAAGTCGTATGAATATAGCCCAAGCAATTTTTAAAGGGAACCTGTGAGAGCTTTTTACGTAAGGAAGGAGTGTTATGGTCATATAGGCGCTTGTTCCCTGATAAAAACGATACCTTTGTTGTAGAGATCCGATGATCCAGTCTTGAGAAATCCAGTGTAGAAATCTTAAATCAGGCTTTAAGTGCACTGGGGGCGTGGCTGATTGTTCCAAGTGCATTGACACGCCCCCCAGTGCCTGAATTGCATACGGCTTCCACACTGGATTTCTCTTGACTGGCATATCGGATCTCTACAAAAAAGGTATTGTTTTTATCGGCACAAGCGCCCACAGTCATACCACTACTTCGTTATGTAAAAACGTGCCGACAGATTCCCTTTAGTCCAACAATATAGAATGTCATACAAAATGCTGTACCATTTAGTGTAGTGCCACGGACAGAGAGGAACTGCTGATACAAAAATCGTTTCGGCGAAAGGTATGTTCCCACTGAGCAAATATGCAAATATTCCACTGTGGATTTTAGCGGCTGGAAAATCTGCTGTATATTGGGCCATGTTCACACAATGTGGATTCTGCACCAAAATTCAATTTACAGTACAATACATGTGAAGGAGTTCTATTTTAAATATATGAACAAAAATCAGATAAGCCCTCATTCAGACGTCCGATTTTTTTTTTTTTTTTTTTTTTTTTTCTGGTAGAAGAAAATCGGACCTATAATTCTGATCAGAGTTTGATTAGAGTCTTGTAAAAGCGTGACCCGATTTTCTTGTACGTGGAGAAATGAAAAAATTATTCTCCACCTTTTTCATTCTGACAGTTCGTGAAAATCGGGCTGCACTTGGATGTCATCTGAGGAGAGTCCGATTTTTTTTTTTTTTTTTTTTTTTTCTCCACAGGCCTATTGACTGACATGGCCAATCTGCATCCAACGTTTGGATCAAAATTGGACATGACTCTGCGATTTTTCTGCTCCGTCCGAGGAAAAGATCGTATAAGTGAAAGGACAGCACTTGTATCCAAAAATCGGACGTCTGAATAATGCAGATTTTCACTTTTGCAGAATGCTCATTCTTAATGGAGAAGCGTGAAATAAGCGGCAAAATTTGCAACTAACCCATGCGGACTAGTTGGATTGTTGCAAATTTGCAGCAAAATATACAGTGGAAATCTGTGTGTGAACGTGGCCCAGTGGTAGCAGGGATTAAATCTGCAGCATTGATCAGTGTTGTAGATTTGTTAGGTTTGCGCCGTGGACATCGTCATCACATACTTAGGGGGAAATGTGCGTCAAATCCAGATCTTTTTGGCATTTTTTTAATTCTGCAGACTTTGCTGTGTTTTTTTTTCCTCTGCAGAAATTCCACTGGAGCATTAATTTTGTGACGTAATCATCACACGATACGCAGCGACTCTCACCGGGAAAATTTGGTGGGATGTGACTGTGAGAGCAAAAATGTAGAAAAACTTCTTGCGCTCACGTCTCAGCCTTTGCTGTGATTTTTCAAAAATGTGACCGCAGTTTTTGAATCCACCTTTAGTCCTCGACTTATTGTGCCGCCATCTCTTGCAAGCTCACCGTCCTATCCGCGAGCGATATGTGATCTGCATTTGGCGACACGGAGGGCGCAGTAATTAAATTTCCACCATAATACAAATGTTACGGGATGCCGCAGGCTAACACTGCATGTAGTATCACAGCAACATTGAGCGCACCGGCACGATATTCTGGCCCATGAATGCAGCGACGTCTAGAAGATATCAGGACGGGAGTCGCTGCAGAGGCTGTGAGCGCGTCGTCCGCATCACATGTTCTCAAGGACAAGAATGAGCCTTCACCTTGACATTGCAGCCGATGTCTCGGCGATAAGGAGCAATATTACAGGCCAGCTGATGGCTCAGACTGATCACTGCCGCTCTGTAATCTGCGCTGATAAGATTATCACAGGAATCTCATGGCACAAATTACTGGGAAATGTTTCCTAATTGTGAAAACAAAGAAGCGAAAATCAGTTCCAGCAAAAGATGAGGAAACAATGGAACGATCAAGTGATACTTTAGATCAGAACCACCCAAGAACCTGCAGGGACGGAGCCCAGGGAGGGAAGAGAGTCCATTATCTTATCTCCATGGCCGACTATTGCTCATACTGTTATAGGGTCTCTGACTGGCACTGTTACATTGTGACTGGCAGCGGCATAGAAGCTCTGTCTCTGGCAGTATAATCTCAGTGTGTTAGGATAGCCAAGGTCGGCACTATTTTAGAGGCCCTGAATATCAGCATGGCCAATGTTATGATTGTTTTTTTAACCTGGATACTATGGTGCAATGACGTGTGCACTCTGTGGCAGTATTATCTAACCATCCTGTCCTGGCAGTACAGTATACTTTTATGCCTTGGTGGCATTATTACATGTATTTTCTATCAGGGGCACTACCGTGTGGCCGGCACCGTTGTGTAGCATTGTTACGCTTCGCTCTTATATATCGGCACTGTATGGCTGCTTTATTGCTGATATGATTATATGTGACTATTATTTATTGTAAAAAAATAACAATAAGTAAACTCTAAACCTGCTGGAATCATTGTAGAATGGCTGCCCGACGTGCCATTAGGGCTGTGCTGGTGGATCTAAGTGGCACCCTCCATATCGACGACACCGCGATACCGGGGGCTCAGGAGGCTCTGAAGAGGTAGGAGGCATGTCTAATGTTTTCTTCTCTAATCATATAGAAAAATTGTGTTTTTTTAAATTAAAGTGCTCGACGACTATGCACAGGTTGTTTGTGGCATTACAGCTCTGCCAACTTACTTAATTGGAGTTGAATTGCAGTACCAGACACAACCTGCGGACAGATGTGGCGCTCTTGCTGATAGAACAGCCATTTTTTTAATTTTTTTTGCGTCTCTGTGTTCCTTGCACTAGATTGCGCTCCGCTCCGGTTACCATACGGTTTGTTACTAATACGACCAAAGAGTGTAAGAGGACGCTGCTGGAGAGACTGCGGAGGCTGCACTTTGATATAAGCGAGGACGAGATCTTCACATCTCTGACGGCAGCGAGGAACCTGCTGGAGCAGAAAGATGTCCGTCCCATGCTGCTAGTGGACGATAGCGCCCTGCCCGATTTTGAAGGTAATGGACATTAAATCCCGTAAACTCTCCCTAAACTTCTCCCCTTGATCATTGTGGAATGAATTGGAGCAAGCTGGATGCAAAATGAGTTAACTGAGGATCCATCAGTAAGCCCGCTATGAATGTATGACAGGGAGCTTGTAACTCTTTTATCTGTCTTTTTCTGAGCTCCTCTCAGCTGAATTATGACCACAGACCACTTCAAGGTTGAAGGTGCAGAGAAACAAATAGCCTGGAAAAGCCAAAACGGTGCAAAATTTTTACTGAAACCTAATTGTAGAAATGATGTTTACATTTAATTAAAAAAAAAAAATTGCCCCCAAAAGAGGACAATCCCTTCCCTTGAAGGTTGATATTATCCAGTTTTCCTGACCTGCCAGGTGCTTAGGTATAAAGTGACATAGCAGCCAGGCAATACAGTCAGTACTAGGTTTGGATGGTTGCACCCATCTGCTCAGTACTATTAGGGCACCCTATAGATACTTTCATTTAATGGGACCTATGTCATATGTATTTTTTTTTGTTTCTACACTTTACGGTCAAAAGTATGTTCCCCCTCCAGGAGCTTTTCTGACCTCCCATTCTTCATTTAGAGACAATAATATGGAGTCTTCCCCTCTGCAGATATAATGGCTCCTGCTCTCCTGGGGAGGATTTCTACAAGATTTTGGGAATTTTTTCCCCTTCATCCAGAAGAGCATTAGGGAGGTCAGACCCTGATGTTGAGGGGAGGCCGGGCTCACAATCTCCATTATAGGTGTTGGATGGGGCTGGGCTCTGTCCATCATGTTCTCCCCCTTCATGCCTGTATGGAGCTGGTGCACTGGGCACAGTCATGGAGAACAAAAAAGGGTCTTCTCCAAACGGTTCCCACAAAGCTGGAGGCTGCCATTGTTCACAATGTCTTGTGCTGAAGCATTTCCCTTACACCCAGACAGCACCGGTGAGAGGTCTTCCTTATCCAGACAGAATCGGGAACAGACTTCCTCCCGAATCTCTCTAGCCAACTCAGTTCCTCTTTTCTGCCCTTGGACAAAGTCGAGGAACCTGTTATTCCCCCAGATTTCATACGGGTTGAGATACCTGGGTCGGCATGAGTCTCCTCTAGGAGTCTGGACATTTCTTTTGTTTTTGTTTTTTTTCTCCTGTGGCTGATCTCTTTGGTGCCCTTACTTTCTTGGTACTGGTCTGTCGGTGGGCTCCTTCTGCCATACAGGGGTCTCAAAGGCTGTGATGTATGTTCTCCTCCTCTGTTCATTGTGCATGGAGGCTAGATTTGTGGGCGCCTTGGTGGAGCTTCTTCTGATTCTGTGCATGCTGACACAGTTGCCCATCTTGTGTGCCTTGGTGTTTGGATGGCAGAGACGTTCTAAGATAGTGGCGCATCATCATTTTGATGATTGACCGTGCCACTTGTGGGCCTGTGGTGGTGAAGGTTTATGGGAGGAAGCTAACCTTGGTATCTACAGAGGATTCCTATTGGACTATCTGGCTGTCCTTCTCTATGTCCACTAAAGCAACAAATATGAACCTAGCACTCAACTTAAAGGTATTTGTAAGGCGGTTTATTGTAGTACAGGAAAAAAACCATTTCGGTCAATGTGACCTTCTTCAGTTACGTGTGGTATATAGATTGTGTAGAGCTTATAGGCATCTATCAGAAAGGACGATGGTGCTTTAGGCATTGAGGAGAATGATCTCTGTAAGGTAATGAGCTTGTCAGTATATAGGAGAGCGGCAAACGTGCCTCAAGATGCGGTGTCCACCGGCCATCTGATGGTTCATATTTGTTGCTTTAACGGTTTGGGAACCTAACCTTAGCACCATCTTGAGTTGTGCTCACGGTGTTCTTTCTATACGTCTCTCTGTCCACTGGCTTCTTCAGAGTATTAAGAAGATCATTAACGCTGACGTTCATAATTTCATAAAGGATTTTAAGGGTTTTTCCTGGGACTTCCTCACGCACATCTGTCTTAATTCCTTTTTGTTTGTTGAACCTCAGAACAAGCAAACAATGTATGACATACATATTGGCTTATGGTAGTAAGCATTATACAGAGCATACACATTTCCATCTATTGTTAAGTGCGAAACAAAAATTGCACACTCCCAGGGTAATATATACATAGCCCTCCAAGCATACGCAAAGAACAGCTGACTATACATTGTGAAGCATGTACTGTACGTCAATCAAATCGCACAAGCCTTTATCGTATTGCTCGGATAATAAAATCTAATTATAAATTCCTAAACTACAACTACATCAACTGTTATTTACCATTTCACAGCCTAGTATCTTACATCATATTGTCTCACATGTGATGTCTCCACCTTGCAAAGTAAGATGAGAGGAATTCCACCTCTCCCAAATCTTTTTAAATTTACCCGGGCATCCCCTATTTTGATATAACGTGCGCTCGTATGGAACAATCGAGTTTACCACGTCGATCCAGATTCTAAGGGAGGGACATGAACTTCCCATCCACCGAAGTGCCAATACCTTCCGTGCCATAAACAGCGTCTCGCGCAGAAAGATCCCAAATCTCCTCATCCCATACCCCAAACAAGCAGACCAGTGGATCAAGAGGGACAGAGGCTTGCACCAGGGATGACGAGTAATGTCACCTCTTTCCAGTAATGTAGGATAGTGGGACACTGCCATATCATGTGGATAAAATCCGCATCTGGTGAGTGACGTCGCAGACACCCTGATGATTGAAATCGACCCATCCTAAAAAGTCGTGTCAGAGTCAAATATGATTGGTTTATTATATATAACTGTATCATTCTATTATTAGTAGGTGGTGATACTCCGATCGGAGACTCCAGGATCTCTTCCCACTCCTCTCCCTGCGTATCAGGGATGAGTCTTTCCCACTTCCCTTTAATAGAGCTTATGGCAGATTCTGTTCCCACCTACAGCATGTACGTGTAGAAAGAGGAGATAAGACCCTGGGGACCCTGCAAATTAAGGATTCCTATCAGAGGTAGAGACAAAATAGTACGGCCCACACCCCTACACCTCGTGCGATTGAAGAGCCGATCTCAGCTGTAGATAAAGGAAAAATTGGGATCTCGGGATATCATGCGTAACCTGTAATTGCTCAAAAGACATCAAGGTCCCCTGATCATACAAGTCCCCAATCGAGGAGACTTTATATTGAATCCAAAAATCGGTGGGTGGGTGATTTAGTAATTCCGGAAAATAATCATTATTCCATAGGGGCATTTCAGCTATGATATCCTTAAATCCAATCACCTTCTTAATTTGCCTCCATGCTAATTGCGCCAGTCGGAGCAAGGGCAGTAAACGAGGGACACCAGGCCCCTCCAACTCCAGGAAACCCAGTGGGCAATCAGTTCAGCATGAACAGGTGATTTTCAGAATTGGGGAGGCAATTACCCGGCATCCATTTACTTAAACCTTTAGCCTGCCCAGCCAAATAATATAGGAAAAAATCTGGTAACGCCGCCCCCACCTCCCTTTTTAGGCCTTTGTAGGGTGGACACTTTAAGTTTGGGCCTAGTTTTCCCCCATATAAAAGATGTGATCTGGGAATTGAGATTCACAAAGAAGGATTTGGGCACCATTACAGCACTGTGCTGAAGGGAGTAGCTAAGCTTGGGAAGCAATATCAGGTTAATGTGTCCGGCTACAGACAGCGGAAGTTTGCTCCAAGTTGCAAATTTAACTCTATTTGCAGCAGTGGGTGGATATTAAGTTGTGAGTCAAGTGTACTGTTATGAGATATGTAGACACCCAAATATTTAAAGCTAGACACAATGGACAGCGAGGAGAGAGCCTCTAGTTGGGGCATGGGAGAGGGGTAACAGGGCAGACTTCTCCCAATTTATATATAAGACTGAATATTTACTGAATCTATGTATAGTGGCGATCACTTGCGGCAAAGTTTCCTCCGCTTCATCCATAAATATCACCATATCATCAGCGTATAAACCTATGGTATCTACCCGACCCACTATATCTATAACCTTAATGCCAAGGGAAGACTTTATGCGAATTGCCAGTGCCTCAGAGGGTCGGGGAAAGGGGGCACCCTTGACGAGTCCCCCTGTGTAATGAAAAAGACTCAGACATGGAATTATTTACTATAATTTGGGCTTTGGGTTTCATGTATAGTATTTTGACCCATTTTATAAATTTATCGCCAAAGCCATACCTTTGCAAGCATGCGGAGAGGAAAGACCACTCAAGAGAGTCAAAAGCCTTGGCGGCATCTAACGACGCCAGTGCCCATTTGTTGTCTGGCATTAGAGAGCTATATTGGACTATTGACTGGACTCATCTGAAGTTAACGGAAGTGCTCTTACCAGGCATAAAGCCCGTCTGATCAGGATTTATAAGGTTCAGTATAATCAAATTCAATCTGGAAGCTAGGATCTTAGTGAAAATTTTGTAGTCCACATTTACTAGCGAAATGGGGCGACAGGATCCACATTCCAAAGGGTCCTTCCCCTCCTTCCTAAGCACTATGATATTAGCCTCATAAAAGGATTTAGGCATAGATTCCCCTTCCCAAATTCCCCAAAATACCTTTATCAGAAGTGACGTTAATATATCCTGATATTTTCTGTACAATTCGATAGGGAACCCGTCTGGCCCAGGGGCCTTCCCAGAGGCCATGTCCGTCATGGCATTTTCTATCTCCTCCGCAGTGAACTCAGCGTCCATAAAGGCTCGCTGGTCAGGATTTAATGTAGGGAATGTCACATCTGACAAGTAATCCAAACACCCCAAATTATCAGAGCCACTTTTAGATTCATATAATGACTTGTAGTAATCATAAAAGCAGCCGAGTATCTCCTCGGTTGAAGACACCAACAAATCATCCGACTTACGAGTCTGTAATATTGTGTTAAGAGTGTTATGTTGGCGTACCAAATAGGCCAAGAATTTGCTTGCCTGATTTTCCAGCTCAAAATAAAACTGACGGGTAAAGAATAGTTTACACTTAGACTTAGTATCTATATGCTGGGTGTATAACCTCTGAGCAGCCAACCACTCAGTCCTGTTGCCGTTGGTTTGGTTAGATATATATGTAGCCTCTGAGTCTTTCAATCGTCGCTCCATCTCATCATCCTCATTTGAGGTTACCCGCTTAATATTAGAGATCGTGGAGAACAAGCAGCCCCTCAGATATGCCTTAAGGGCATCCAAAATAAATTGATATCTTGAGGTTCTGGATGGGACGAGATGAAACAACGCAACTGATCGATCATTCTATCGGGAGATACCATCAAGTTTAACCAGAAGGGGTTCAGCTTCCAAACTATCCTGTTGTTTAGTTGCCCATATTTAAGTTTAAGAATGACCGGGCTATGGTCTGAGATCCCCCTACTGCCATGTTCTATTTTATCCACCCACATCACCAGACCACTGGATCCGAATATATAGTCTATGCGCGATAGAGAGCGCTTAGCGGATGAGTGACAGGTATACTCCCTTGACTAAGGGTGACGCACCCTCCACAAATCTAACCACCCGCTACCCCCCATAAATAGTAACAGCTGGGTTGCAGTCTGTGGAGAAACCCCCCCCCCCCCAGATATTCCATCACCCAATCTCAATTTATCAAGGCAATTATTCATGACCATATTGAAGTCTCCCATGCAGATAACATCCGCGTCTGGATAATTTAGGGCAAAACTCATTGCCTTCTGAAGAATGGACATATTAGCCGGGGGGGATTATAAACACATAGGACCACATACTTCCTGGTATTTATCAATGCATGTACAAAAACAAAGCGACCCTCAGGGTCCCTCTGAGTCTCCCTGGCTTCCCATCTAACGTCTCTATGCACCATCAGTGAAACCCCTTTTGAATAGCTAGTGTGGAATGCATGAACAGACCACTGTACCCAAGGCTTCTGCACCCACCGGGCTGTATCCCGGGTCAGGTGCATCTCCATCAAGGCCACAATGTGAGGCTGATAGTGTCTGATCTGGGAGAAAACCTTGATCTTTTTCCGAGGGGTTTATATACCTCTCACTTTCCATGTCATACATATCTCAGACCCCATGTTTTACTCCGCTGAATATGGCATATATCATTACCCGAGTAAAATTTAGAGACACCACATAGAGATTGAGATTGCTGTTGGCTGCGACTTCTACCTAAAAAACACATAGAACCACTATAAAGAAAAAACAAGGTAAAAAAACCACAAACAATATAGGAGCAAAGTCCTGTGCTCCCATCATGAAACAAACAAGGGGATACCAATACCATCACAGAGCTCAGTGTCCGGTATTGTTGATAGTTTGGACACTTGCGGACAAAGCTCCAATCAGACCATTAGTAGAAGAATACTGACTAGCAATAGATACATTAGGATTCCTTTGCAGCAGACCCTTTGTGGGACCGCAGCCACTCCGTCTCCGACGTTATGAAGTTCCATAGAGAAGTCTGGCAAAATCGAGATCGTGGCATTATTATCCTTAATGGGACTTTTTTGTCGTGCTAGTCGTAGAATCGCATCCCTGTCTC
This sequence comes from Dendrobates tinctorius, assembly GCF_039654945.1. NCBI lineage: Eukaryota > Metazoa > Chordata > Amphibia > Anura > Dendrobatidae > Dendrobates > Dendrobates tinctorius. Next base: position 2,984,295 of record NW_027361753.1, read on the forward strand.
TGCAGTTGAGGAGACGTGCCAGGAAAGGTCTAGGTGGGGCTCCAGGAGGAGGAGGCCTTGTAGGGACCCTGTGAGCCCTTTCCACAGCAGATGTTGAGGAGAATTCATCCCCCAGATAAGTTTTAAGCCAATCTTCTAGAAACTGCTCCGGATGTTGACCTTCCGAGCGTTCCAGTAGTCCAATAACTCGAATGTTATTCCGACACATTCTGTTCTCCAGGTCATCTGCTTTTTGCCTCCATGCGTTCATAGAGTCCACCACTTTCGTTAGTTTGGCTTCCATAGGTGTGATGGTGTCTTCTACCTGGGACACCCTTGTCTCCACCTCTGTAACGCGCCCCCTCATGGCCTGCATATCTTGCCGGAGACGCCCCACCTCGGTATACATGTCCTCTATCTTCTCAGTCAGGGATGGCCTGCATCAGTTGTTCGGCCGCTTGCTTAAGGGTTAATTCCTCCTGCTCACTCTCCTCCTCACCCCCAGAGGGACGATTTTTACGCTGAGCCTGTGAGGGGTTATTTCTGAGCAATCGTGTACCATCAGAGTGGTCAGTTCTAGCAAACTCTTTCAGTTTCTCAGCTGCTCCCGACCCTTTGGAGCGATTCATTTCAATACCAATATGGCACAGCAGGGTATCAGGAATGTTATATTCTGGGGATTCCTGGGTCCAAGGTTATAAACGCGGCAGGGCTATCATAAAATGGCAGCAGAGCCCCAAGAGCAGCACAAATCAGAAGGGCCATCAGGGAGGTAATGTCCGGCTCTGAACAGCAAACGCGGGTCCTTATGGTCAGGAGGGGACCCGCAGCGTCCACAGAGACAGCAGCCAGGGAGGGGTCCGAGAGGCCCCTAAAGTAATAACGCCGGCACTTCAGGTGACTTAACAAGGGGGAAACGCGGGGCCCAATCTTCCAGAGTACTCACCTGCTTGTTCCCCACGAATCTTCATGATGTGTGCTCACCGTCTGTCAGCGCTGCAGCTATGGGGACTGGCGCCGCGTCTCTCACAGGCAGAGTGCGCGCCTATGAAAATGGCCGCCGCCTCATGCAGGCCCCACCGGCCGCCCCGGCCTTTACAGCCGTCAGCTCACGGGAGCCCAGCGACGTCCTCCAGCGGGGGTCCAGGAGAGCTCCAGAGTCCGGGGGGGTCCCGACACCGGCAAGTATGTCACGGTAATAGGAGTCCACTGCCCGGATAGCTTCAGGATACCAGGAGCCTTCCCTAAGTGCGTCCTCTCTCCGCCGCTACATAGCCACACCCCTCATCTGTCTTAATTCTTAGGAGAAATAGTGCTATGAGATTGATGAGGAAGGTAAAGTAATATTGGTGTCATTCTTAGAAGAAAAAGCTGCTAGGAGACCTTTGTACCAGGCAAAAAACTTGTTCCTTTACTAACAGCTTTAAGAGCCACTATTCAAGTAGTAGAGAAAAAAGCACCTTGGACGGTCCACGACTGGATATTTGAGGGCCTCCATCCTAGGAGATCTAGAGTTTTCTTATGCTCTCAGCAGGAGGGAATGGAAGAAATCAGATAGGAAGTTGCTCATTTTGACAGTTGTAAACATCTGTTTGTTAGGAAAGGGTCTTAAAATTGATGATCCTGTAGCTAAAATTTCCAAAACCAAAATCGGCTCTTTCCATTGAAAGTAAGGGCTCTTTAAAGGATTCTATGGATAAAAGAGATTATATAGACCTAGAAATAAATTGGGAGGAATCTATGTCTTCAGTGAGTCCTTATGTTTGGCTGAACCACCAAATTGTTCATCTTCAAAGTAAAACCTTTAAAGGGAACCTGTCACCCCCCCCGGGCGTTTTTAACTAAAAGAGCCAAATTCAGCAGCACTAAGGCTGCATTCTGTGAAGGTGGCTCTACCGTTTCTGACCTCCAGTAACGCCGAAATATTAACTTTTATAAATAGGTCCCCATACCTGTATTGAGTCCCATAGGTATGGAGTCTCCCCCTGAAGCAGCCGCCTCCCCGCCGTCAATCATGTCTCTGTAGCGTCTGGGCATCGCCCTCCCATAGCCGTCCATCATGCCCCATGCTGCCGTCTGTGCCCCACCTCCCATAGACGTCCATCATGACCCTATGCTGCCGTATGTGCCCCGCCTCCTTCTGTCTCCAATGAAGGCGCATGCCCTATCGTGCCTTCGTGTTGCCGAGGCCCCAGATTCCCACCCCCGGAGTGTGAATTCCATCATAACACACACACTGCGGGGCAGGATCTGGGGCCTCCACAACATGCAGGCATGATCGCCTGATGTCAGTTCACGGGTAGCGCGCACTGCGCATGCCCAAGAAGTGTTTTCACAGAGCAGGCGCCGGCATAGGGGACAGAAGGAGGTGGGGCACAGCCGGCAGAGCAGGGGCATGATGGATGGCTATGGGAGGTGGGGCACAGACGGCAGCACAGGGGCATGATGGACGGCTATGGAAGGCGGGGCACAGATGGCAGAGCAGGGGCATGATGGACGGCTATGGGAGGCGGGGCACAGATGGCAGCACAGGGGCATGATGGACGGCTATGGGAGGCGGGGCAAAGACGGCAGAGCAGGGGCATGATAGACGGCTATGGGAGGTGGGGCACAGACGGCAGCACAGGGGCATGATGGACGGCTATAGGAGGGCGATGCCCAGACGCTACAGAGACATGATTGACGGTGGAGAGGCGGCTGCTTCAGGGGGAGACTCCATACCTATGGGAATCAATACAGGTATGGGGACCTATTTATAAAAGTTAATATTTCGGCGTTACTGGAGGTCAGACATGGAAGAGCCACCTTCACAGAATGCAGCCTTAGTGCTGCTGAAGGTGGCTCTTTTAGTTAAAAATGCCCAGGGGGGTGACAGGTTCCCTTTAAAGAAGAAGTTTCTAGATTAATTTCAACTCTACATAAGGCTCTAGATAAAGCAAAGTCAGCAAAGGCACCAGAGTTCAGGTGCATTCGACGCCGAATGCAAGCAGCTAGGCGCAGGAGCGCCGCTAAGGAACCGCAGACCGCAAGGTCCTCAGACATTTTGGCCATATACCCACAAGATAGCTTTTGTGGATTTCCCACTGATTCATATATACTTGTATGTGCCTTCTCCACTATCTGCACGACTGATAAAATGATATTATGAGTAAGACCCTGGATGGGTCGAAGCATCAATTAATTTTGATCACTCTACCATTATAATTTTTTGTGCCTCATGCTCCCAGTTTGCTTATATTAAACTCAACACTTTTTTTCTAAATGCATTACGAGAGTGTGCGGTGAATTTTTGGATTCTCTCATCTTCCTATTTAAACATTGTGTTACCGAGAACAATGATATTCTATGCACCCAGAGCAGTCGTCACATGGAAGTTCAGGCATCATATCTAAACAATCTATTAAACGACCGCTGATCACGTTGCGTAGTAGATCGGTGGTTTGTTCATCGGCCTAGGGTCGGCCAGCGTAAACGCACCGTTAGTCAAGTTCCACCCTCTTCCACCATTATATTTTTACCTTGCTTCATGCGCAGCGGAGAAAATGCAGCCAAATCAGAATCAAGAAAATATCACTGCAGATTTTCTCGCAAAAAAGAAAAGTACATCACTTCTCATAGGAAAAAAAGGGGAGCAGAAAGGAAAGGGACACAGCCAGTTCCCCGCATCTGACAGCCGGCGATGCACCGTACACAGAGGACAGGGAGTTTACTACCGGTGCGATAATTAAAGGTTTTGCATTGATGAGAATTTCCTCCTTGGGCTTTGTATCGAAGCATGACTAAATTATAGACGCCTTGTACAATTCAATTACGGCAGAGTCTTCCGGCTGTGACCTCTCTCTTCTCTGCTCGCAGGAATCGCCACCGACAGTCCCAACGCGGTGCTGATAGGATTAGCTCCAGAACACTTCAACTACCAGCGCCTGAATCAGGCCTTCAGGTGAGTCCTGGCGTGATTGCGTTTTATGGCTCGTGGAATTGGCTGCTTACTTTGACAGATTAATCCTCCCTGCTCCGGAGGGACTCGCTAAAATCTGCTCCGTCCACGCGGGGACTTTAATAAGGAGCCCACACAAAGCCGTGCGCGGCCCGTGCCCCAATTATCCGTCAGCTCTTGATGCTTTACTGTCGCTGATGTTATTATTAATGCTTCCGAGCCTTCTAAAATAATTGTTTATTTGTTGGACAACCCCTTTAATATTATGGTGAAGGGAATAGCGGCGTCCTGCATGGCCTCTATAGACATGACATCTGGCTGTTCAAGTAAATGTGGAGCAAATCAGAAAGTGTGAACAAGGCCCGAGGCGATGAATGTAGAAATGGCCACAGCGCCTCGTACCTGAGCTATTTTCAGTCTTGATGATTAGAGATGCTTATAGCTGCTTTATTTAATTGCTGCTCTGATGGCTGAAGCTTTTAAATTTATTTTTTTTTTTTCTAACTGTTTGAGAGAATTTTTTTGTGTCTTTTATTATTCAAAGCGAGTAAAAATTTACTATTTTGTGACACGTTACTATTTTGGAAAAAAAAATTCCATTTTATTGAATCTATATTTATCTGTATCTGTTTCTATCAGTCTATTTATCTATCACCTATTCATCCATCTAAATCTCCTTAGCTATAAGTCTCTCTATCATCTATCTCATATCTATCATCTATTTATTATATATCTATCATCTATCTATTATCTATCTTATATGTATCTCATATCTATCTATCATCTATCTATTGTCTATCTGTTATTGTAACGGGCTGGGTGGTGGAACCACTGTGCCAAAGCCCAAGGAAGACCTGGAGGGGCGTGACTAGGAGCCTCACCCAATCCGACCATGGACACGCAGCAGCGAACGACACCGCAGTCCATAGAGAGACAAGGGAGGTGATCCAGGTGCTACTCCAGGATTGACCTTGGGTAGATGGTGGCTGATGCCTAGTAGTGGATAGCTGGAGATGTCCAACAGATGCAGACAGGCGGAGAAGATGGCAGGAACCGCAGGTGCAGACAGGATAGTCAGACAGTGAGATGAGCACTGGCGGGTGCAGCTGGCTCAGCTGCCTTTGAGGTGAGCACTGGCGGGTGCAGCTGGCTCTGCTGTCGTTGATGGTACATCCAGCCTTCACTGGCAGATCTGTGATGAAATCCATGGAGATGTGCTGCCGAGCACACGGCACGGGCAAGGGAAGCAACCGACTAGTTGGAAGCTGTTTGGGAGTCTTATTTCGGGCACACGAAGGACAAGCAACATCTTTGCGCAGAGTCGGCCACCAATAGTGTTGAGAGATAATGAGAGTAGTCTTCTGCTCGATGTGGCCTGCCACCTTAGAAGAATGTCCCCAGAGAAGAACCCGCTTCCTGTCAGGTTCAGCCACATAAGTCTTACCGGAGGGTAGATAAGTCTAGCAGAGCGATTGTGATTATTTTGGAGGGCTCCATGATATGTATAAGCTCCTCGGGTCGGAGGCCTGGAAGGATCTGGAGAGCTCGTCCACCTTAATGTTTTTATCAGCCGGATGAAAGTAGAGTGAAGTTGAAGCAAGCGAAGAAGAAAGACCACCTAGCTTGACGGGGGTTAACCCGTCGAGCAGACTGCGGATAAGCCAGATTCTTGTGGCCAGTGTAATTTACCACAGGATGCAATGCTCATTCTAGCAAGTACCACCACTCCTCCAGAGCTAGCTTGATCGCGAGCAGTTCTCTATCGCCAATAGAGTAATTACATTCCGGTGCTGAGAAGAGTTTAGAGATAAAGCCACAGGACACCATGCGACTGGATGAAAACTTCTGAGTGAGGACAGCTCAGGCCCCTGTGGAAGATGCATCCACCTCCAGGAAGAACTGTTTGTTATGGTTTGGGCGATGCAGCACCGGAGCCAAGGAGAACGCCTGCTTGAGAGATACAAAGGCTTCTTCTGCTTCAGGAGTCCATTCCTTAGGATTGGCTCCTTTGCAGGTCAGGGCAGAAAAAGGAGCAGTTCGTGAAGAAAAATACGAATTAAATTGGCGATTAATAATTCGCAAACCCAAGAAACCACTGGATAGTCTTAAGACCGTCTGGACGGGGCCACTTCATGACAGCGGATACCTTTTTGGAATCCACCTTCAGTCTGGTCTCAGTAACGAAGTACCCCAGAAATGCAAAATTCAGGACTGTTCGAAGACGGGTGTTGAAAGCAGTCTTCCACTCGTCTCCCTGGCGAATTCGAACCAGGCTGTATGCCCCTCGTACGTCAAGCTTTGTCAAGACCCTGGAACCCTTCAGGCGATCAAACAGCTCGGAGATCAGAGGTAGGGGGTACTTATTTTTTTACCGCAATTTGGTTTAGGCCTACACCAGCAGATGACATGGCTCCCCAAACCATCACTGATTGTGAAAACTTCACACTAGGCCTCAAGCACCTTGGATTGTGGCCTCTCCACTCTTCCTCCAGACTCTAGGACCTTGATTTCCAAGGTCTAGTGTGAAGTCTCCACAATCAGTGATGGTTTGGGGAGCCTTGTCATCTGCTGGTGTAGGTCCACTGTGTTTTATCAAGACCAAAGTCAGCGCAGCCGTCTACCAGGAAATTTTAGGGCACTTCATGGAGATGGAAATTTCATTCTTCAGCAGGACTTGGCCCCTGTCCACACTGCCAAAAGTACCAATACCTGGTTTACAAACAACAGTATCACTGTGCTTCATTGGCAGCAAACTCACTTGACCTTAATCCCATAGGGAGTATTGTCAAGAGGAAGATGAGAGACACCAGACCCAACAATGCAGACAAGCTGAAGGCTGCTATCTATCTATCTATCTATCTATCTATCTATCTATCTATCTATCTATCTATCTAGAGTGGACACAGACAGAAGAGGCCCCTGTGCAAGATCAGTAGATGAGTCCTTTGCAGTCCAATAGCTCCTCATAACGTACAACTCCACCTGCTTTGGAGGTGGATGTGACCCCCTTACATCTTGTGCCCCAATGGTATATCCTCTATCTATCTGGTAATGTAGTGATATATTTCTCCATCCCCCTATATAAGAAACCAGTAGTCACCATACAGGCGCACATGGCAGAGAGCGGTAGAGGGGTCCCCGGTGCACAGTCCATCAATATGAAGAGTAATACACTAAAGTAAGAAACTACATAAATAGGTTTGTTTGGAGAGACCTTTCCTATTTCAACACACTCATCACCTCACTGTCCAATAACCCTAAACGTCTCTTTGACACGTTTCATTCCCTACTCAACCCAAGAGTACAGGTCCCAACCACGGGTCTCCGAGCTGATGATCTGGCCAATTAACTTCAAAGAAAAAATTGACCATATCCGACAGGAAATTATCTCCCAATCACCACATACCATGCACTGTCCTCCCTCCCCCACTGCATCTAGCTCACTCTCTGATTTTGAACCAGTCACAGAAGAAGTAGTAATCAGGCTATTTGCATCTTCTTGCCCTACTACTTGCACCAGTGACCCTCTTCCCTCACATCTCCAGTCCCTTTCCCCTGCTGTCACCGCCCACCTGACAAAAATATTTAACCTCTCTCTTTCTTCTGGTATCTTTCCCTCCTCATTTAAGCATGCCATCATACATCCACTACTTAAAAAACCATCCCTCGACCAAAAGTGTGCCGCTAACTATAGACCTGTCTCTAATCTTCCCTTCATCTCTAAACTCCTGGAACGCCTGGTCCACTCCCGTCTTATCCGCTATCTCTCTGATAACTCTCTTCTCGACCCTCTCCAATCCGGTTTCTGCTCTTTACACTCTACTGAAACTGCCCTCACTAAAGTCTCTAATGATCTACTAACAGCTAAATCAAATGGTCATTACTCCATGCTAATTCTCTTGGATCTCTCTGCAGCATTCGACACTGTGAATCACCAGCTCCTCCTCACTATGCTCCGCTCCATCGGCCTCAAGGACACCGTTCTCTCCTGGTTCTCCTCCTCTCTCTCTGACTGCTCCTTTACTGTATCTTTTGCTGGCTCCTCCTCCTCTCACCTTCCCCTTACTGTTGGGGTCCCCCAAGGATCAGTCCTAGGCCCCCTTCTCTTTGTATACTGCCCCTATTGGTCAAACAATCAGTAGATTTGGTTTCCAGTTCCATCTCTATGCTGACTACACCTAATTATACGCTTCTTCTCCTGACATCACGCCAGCCTTCTTAGAAAACACCGGCGATTGTCTAAATGCTGTGTCTAACATCATGTCCTCCTCACTATATCTGAAATTGAACCTGTCAAAGACTGAACTCATGTTTCCTTCCTCTACTAGTGCACCTATACCTGACATTGCCATTTCTGTGTGTGGTTCCATTATTACTCCCCAGCAACATGCCCGCTGTCTTGGGGTCATACTTGACTCCGAACTTTCATTCACCCCCCACATCCGATCACTGGCTCGCTCTTGTTATCTGCACCTCAAAAACATTTCTAGAATTCAACCTTTTCTTACTTTTGACTGCGCAAACACTCTGACTGTTTCTCTTATTCTTCTCGTCTCGACTATTGTAACTCTCTTCTAATCGGTCTCCCTCTTACCAAACTCTCCCCCCTCCAATCTGTCTTGAATGCTGCAGCTAGGGCCCTCATTCCTCTTGGTATCTGTTATGATCTATGTGATTATTGCAGAGGCGTAGCTAGGGTTTTGGTTCAGGGGGGGCGAAACTTCTGAGTGGGCCCCTCACCAGGTAACCTTGATTACAGCTGGGTGATGCACCCTAATAGTGGAGGAGAACCTTAGTAGATGACTGCGATGTTACGGAAAATAAAATTTATATAAAGACCAACATAGATATTACCGCCATATGGTCAGTGGTAAATACCAGTTCTACAAAACATATAAATGTAAGTGATTACTGCACAGTTATAGTTGGTGTCTTACCGCTGACTATCTTTCTGGTGGAATCATTCACTTTTCACGTCTTTTCCATCTGGCCGAGACCGACATGATGACCCCTCCAGCCAGGATTCGGTTACAGAGAATTCAACAAAAACACATTTCACTTCTCATATTCCATCTATCCCCAACCTGCACAAACCCCTCATCCTGCTGATACCCCAATGCTGAGCCGCTGCTGCCGCATGTGTCCCTATAACTGCACCTGATACCCCAATACTGAGCCGCTGCTGCCGCATGTGTCCCTATTACTGCACCTGATACCCCAATACTGAGCCACTGCTGCCGTATTTGTCCCTATTACTGCACTTGATACCCCAATACTGAGCCTCTGCTGCCGTATGTGTCCCTATTACTACACCTCATACCCCAATACTGAGCCCTGCTGCTGTATGTGTCCCTATTACTACACCTGATACCCCAATACTGAGCCTCTGCTGCCGTATGTGTCCCTATTACTACACCTCATACCCCAATACTGAGCCGCTGCTGCCGTATGTGTCCCTATTACTACACCTCATACCCCAATACTGAGCCCTGCTGCCGTATGTGTCCCTATTACTAAACCTCATACCCCAATACTGAGCCGCTGCTGCTGTATGTGTCCCTATTACTGCACCTGATACCCCAATGCTGAGCCGCTGCTGCCGTATGTGTCCTTATTACTGCACCTGATACACCAATGCTGAGCCGCTGCTGCCATGTGTCCCTATTACTTCATCTATTGTGTGGTTCTGTGTGACCTCTAAATTCTAAAGCATCCCTCTATAATATAGTAATGCCGGGTGCAAGTGCCTTAGAAAACACTGCCCATATATTGTCCCCTAGAAAGTAATATTGCCCTGTGTGCCCCTTTGACAGTCACAGTTACCCAAGTTCCCCTATAACAATAAGTGCCCACTTTACATTTAATAATGTCCTGAGTCTCCCCCCTGTACAGCTCCCCAATACACAGTATAATGCCCCCTCACTGTATACATACTGACCCCTTAGTATCCCCCAATGATGGCTCCAACACAGTATGATGGCCCCCTCACTGTAAACTCCACATTGTATGATGGCCCCCTCACTGTAACCTCCACACTGTATGATGGCCCCCTAGATAGCCTCCATATAGTATAATCTACCAGATAGTCCTCAATATAGTATAATGCAGCCTCCATAGGCAGACTCTACAGTATAATGCAGCCCCCCCATAGGCAGACTCAATAGTATATTGCAGCCCCCCATAAGCAGACTGTAATGTAAGGCAGCACCCCCCTATAGGCAGACTATAATATAAGGCAGCACTCCCCCCATAGGCAGACTGTAGTATAAGGCAGCACCCCCCATCCCCTATAGAAACAGAGAGAGAAAGAAAGATTTTATAAAGAAACTATAGCAGCCCGGCTCCCATTGTAATGCCCACCTGAGCCTCCCGGTGCAGGACATATCATGATCTGCTCACATGGCCGTCATCCCTGATTCCAAGGCGATCCTGCCTCTCCGCGCTGTCAGAGGACATGGTGATGGATCTGAAGCATTCCCTGAAGTGCCTCCATGGTTCCATCACAATCTCCTCCCGAAATTACCTCATTTCCACTTCCAGCACATCACTTCCGGTGGAACGTCACATGCAAGTTTTAAAGTGCTCCTCGGGGCTCCGCTGTGTACTCCTGTGTCTGTGGGAAAAGTAAGCTCCCGGCTAGGACAGCGTGGCAGACTCTCAAAATCGGGACTGTCCCACTGGATCTGGGACAGTTGGGAGGTATGAATGCTCCCCACCATACACCTTATACACGCACAGCTCCGCACACCTCATACACACACGGTTCCGCTTTGTATGCTTCGTACACACACGGCTCCACTCAGTACACACATGGTTCCACTCCATAAACATCGTACACACACGGCTCTGCTCCGCTCCGTACACACATGGCTCAGCTCTGTAACACTTCGTACACACACTGTTCCGCTTCGTACACCCCGTACACACACGGCTCCTCTCCGCACCCCCTATACACACACGGCTCCGCTCCCTACACCTTGTACACACACGGCTCCGCTCCGCACACCCCATACACACACGGCTCCGCTCCGCACACCCCGTACACACACGGCTCGGCACCGGCACACCCCGTACACACACGGCTCCGCTCCTCACACCCCGTACACACGTGGATCCGCTCCATAACCTTTTACACACATGGCTCCGCTCCGCACACCCCATAAACACGGCTCCGCTCTGTGCACCTCGTACACACACGGCTCCGCTCAGTACACCTTGTAGACAAACGGCTCCGCTCACCCCATACACACGCGGCTCCGCTCCGTACACCTCGTACACGCCTCTGCTCCGTACACTTTGTACACACGCGCTCCGCTCTGTACACCTTGTACACACACGGCTCTGCTCCGTACACCTCATACACACGGCTCTGCTCCGTAACCCTTGTACACACACGGCTCTGCTCCGTACACCTCGTACACACATCTCTGCTCCGTAACCCTTGTACACACACGGCTCCTTTCCGTACACCTCATTCACACATCTCCGCTCTGTACACCTCGTACTCACACAGCTCTGCTACATCCACACTGTAAACCCCTCCTGACCCCACACATAAACTTTACCTCATCCAGCACCATGACAACCAGCACAGCAGAGTCCTGCAGACAGGGCCCCTGATCATGTGATGCATGACTCCTCCCCTCGTGTGACCTCATCACAGGTCCTGTGTGCACACAGAAGAGAGCAGCAAGCCCAGCGACGTTATTTGCTGGCTGTGAGGTGGGGGCCCCCCTGCCTGCTCAGGGGCCCATAGCGGCCGGGCGGCAGAGTAGGGAGATCGATTCTCCCTGCTCTGCCGCAGAATGTAAATGTATCGGCGTGGGGCCAGGTGGGCCCCCTCAGAGCGCGGGGCCCGGGACCACCGCCCCCTCTGCCCCCCGGTACCTACGCTACTGGATTATTGTTATGCTGTATTGTCTATTGTCTGTACAAGTCCCCTCTGAAATGTAAAGTGCTGCGGAATATGTCGGCGCTATAGAAATAAAATTATTATGATAATTATTATAAAGATGACGCTGTACAATATAACGTGTTCAGACGGTCCTGTGGTTGAGCGGAGGCATAACATTAAAAGCATGGTGCTATGAGGACGGCACCAACCATATAGTCTCCCCTGAAGAGCCTTACAAGAGGAAACACGTCGGCCATATATCTTATTATGGACATGATATTCTCACGTGACTGCTCGCTGCTGGACCAGGACCATGTGTCTATAGGGGGCAGACTACACATATTATGTTGTTTCAGGTATATTTATACATATATTTTTTGACCCATTTGCAGTAATCGTCCTCAGGGATTTTATATGTGTTTATGGTTTTTAATGGTACAGACTAAAAGTTAATGCTTAACATTACCGCCATCTCCTCCACAGTATCTATGATACCGGTGCTACTCTACATATACCCACTTCTTTGCTTTAAGAGTTTATTTTCCTTTAGCTTCATTTTCATTAATTTATGCTGTTTTTTTTTTTTTTTATTTTGTATTTTTTTTTTTGCTGTACAAAATTCTGACCAAAATGGAAGAGTAAAATTGATCTCCGTCATCATTGCTAAATTTTAATTTATTTTCTGTTACATTTTTACAGGTTTTTTTATACTATTTATTTTTTTTTATATAAATTTTGTTGTTCAAAATTCTGACATAAAAATGGAAAAGTGAAACTGTTGTGTGTGGTCACCACTAATACCTCCAGCCTGGCTGCACTCCCGGGTGCACTGTAGCGTGAGGGAGGTCATGATGTGCAGGGACATCAGGCCGCCTTTATCTAATCTCCCTTCTACTCTTATCTTATCACCCCCAGTATCTGCCGGAGATAAAGAGCCATGTTCTCTGGGGAATTGCTGCCTTCTATAACTTATATGCTGGATCATTCACATCTTTCCTTTTCTCTCTAGAAGCATGCTAAGGGCACAATGAACCCCGCTCTTGCCCAGGTCAATGGTCTTACTGCCATTTGCCCGTGTAATAACCCATGCGCCTCTTCCCGTGTATTCTAGGTGTCCTGTCTAGGTCCCTCCATTCTAGTGATCTGCCATCATACATTGATAGGTGTTAAATGTTCTACGTGGGAAAATCCCTTTAAAGAAAATCTGTCAGCAGGGTTTTTTCTAGTTAATCTGAGAGCACCATGATGTAGGGGCAGAGACCCTGATTCCAGCGATGTGTCACTTATCAGGCTGTAGTTTTCAATACAATCAGTGTTTCATCAGCAGGAGATTATCACTGCAGGACTAGATCTCACCTGCAGACCAGTCCAGCTAATCTGTGTAACTCCGCCCCCAAGACTGATTGGCAGCTTGCTGACAGTGTACGCAGGAAGCTGCCAATCAGTGGTGTGGGCGGGGTTATACACAGCTGAGCAGTCTTGAGCACTGCTACATCTGCAGCAGAGAAAACAGGGATTCTATCAAAACTGCACCAAGCAGCCCAGTAAGTGACACATTTCTGGAATCAGGATCTCTGCCCCTACATCATTCTGCTCTCAAATTACATAGCAAAAACTTGCTGACAGTTTCCCTTTAATAATGGAGAGTCTCCGTTCACGATCCTCGTCTATTAGTGGGCTATTCTCAGCTCTACCTGGCTGGGCAGAATGCCTGCTTCCATGCAGGTGGGCTTTACCGATCTGCGCATGTGCTGGATCACGCGCACCCACAACCCCAGCCAGACGGCTCAGACATACTAATAGGCGGTGGACGCAATGTCCCCTTTCACTTCTCCATCCTCTTCTTTCCAGACTGGCGCTGGACGGCGCCCCCATCATAGCCATACACAAGGCCAGGTATTACAAGAAGAAGGACGGCTTAGCGCTGGGTCCTGGCCCATTTGTGACAGCTTTGGAATATGCGACAGACACTAAGGCCATCGTGGTAGGGAAACCAGAGAAGACTTTCTTCCTTGAAGCCTTGAGGAGCACAAACTTCTGCCCGGAGGAGGCGGTAATGATAGGGGACGTAAGTGCATTTATCTATATTTCTATGTATCCCATATGTCAGCCATATCTCTCCATCCATCAGGCGGCTCTGCTACATTTCTCTACCTTTATTTTGATATCATTTGAAATGTAGCGCTGCCCTCTTGTGGACTGGTCTGGTAATAGCGGCTCATTACTGTGTTGATCTGAATAGATTTTTGTTCTCTGCAGATTTCTGCGCCAAACATCTCTGATTATTGAGTCTATCTGATGCAGCATTTTTTATGCATTGTTTTTTCTTCGTAATGAAATGCATTGCATATGATCTTAGAAAAGGATTTCTTTTACATACTTTTTTTTTCATGAAATCACATCCATTTTGCTTGGAACGTTAAAGGGATATCCTATCCAAATATGTAGCAGGTTTAATATTATTATTATTATTAATAATATTAGCAAATATCTCCAATTAGAAATGTTGTATAGTTCTTCTGATTCTCTATGTCACTTACCCAATGTGCATTGTAGTAGCTTAGATATCCATGGATACGAACACCATCAACTAACTGTCATTATATCAGTAGTCGTAACCATGGATACCTATGCTACTGCAATGCCCTGCACATGGGGTAAGTGACACAGAGAATCAGAAGAACTATACAATATTTCTAATTGGAGGTATTTACTAATATTATTATTATTACACCTACTACATATTGGGCTAGGATCTTGGAGATGGGAATAACCCTTTAATGATCAGTCTGATCATGATCCCTCCATGCTGGGAGGTCATGATTGGGGTCTTTAGGGCCGACCACGTTTTTCATCTCAGCCTCTGGTGGGATGGGACTTACTGTGATCCTAGATAAATATTGAAGATGTAAAGTACAGGTTTATGTATTTGTGTTTTTTTTTCTTTTCCATACAGGACTGCAGGGATGATATTGGGGGTGCACAGGACACTGGCATGCTGGGGATACTAGTAAAAACTGGTATGTATCTGTTACATTCTTAGGTCTGCCCCATAAGGACTGAGCTATATATACCTCTTGTTCCATCAGAGGCTGTTTGATCCTCCCTCATGCTTTACACTGCAGCTCTACTTGTTTAGGTTGTATGCAAGTCCGAGGAATCAAATCTTCCTTATAGCAAGGACAGAATACAATCTACATCTATTGGGGGCTTATTTTACATGTCTGGGTTACTGCTCATCCACAGATACCCGCCGAGCTCCAGACCAGACCCTCAGCCTCGTGACATCCAGCAGCAATGCTGGGAGTTGTAGTGTGATATTTTCTGTCTCTTATACTTCACAGGGAAGTACAGGATAGGCGATGAGTCCAAAATCACCCCGGCGCCTCAACTGACCTGTGCCGACTTCCCTCAGGCGGTGGATCACATACTGAAGAATCTGCTGTGAAAATGTGATGAGATTACTGTTCAGGAGAGGAACATGGCGGACGATGAAGATCACTGTCTGTTTTCCCCACGTTGATGGGAAGCAATGTGAAACAAGTCGGTTTAGGAACTCGCACTATGCTGCCCCCGAAAATATCGATCTGATGGTGGACATAGCCTTCTCCAGCTTAGGGCGTTACTTCATTAAAAAAAGGTCTTTCCAGTTTGTACGATACATTTGTGAAGTCGTTACCTTCATAGTTGTTTGTGCTGCAGAACGCTCCGTCTTCTCTAACAGGGCTGCTGTCATCATCGCCTGCCAGGTTACACGTACAGTGGAGTAGCGGCCCGGTCACTATCTCTACAGGGCTGTCACACATTACATATGACAGAGAAGGTGCTGATGCTGCTGTGATCACAGGATTTCATCAGCTAGTTACGACCGCTTTCTATCTCAGCAAGGAGAACTTTAAAGGGAACCTGTCACCTCTTTTGGCCACTATAAGATGCGGCCATTGCCTTTCCGTGCTTCTCTTATCTTATCTTGCAGGTCAGATCGGGGACTTATCTACAGCATTCTATAATGCTGTAGATAAGCCCCCAATCCGACCTGCAATATAAGAATACGTTTTATTACACTCACCCGGGGGGGCGGTCCGGTCCGATGGGTGTTGAAGATCCGGGACCGGCACTTCCCATCTTCTTGCGACTCCGTCCTCCTGCTTGCATAGTCGCTCACCGGCATCGCGCTCCTGCGCAGGCGCACTTCTCTGCCCTCTTGAGTGCAGAGCAAAGTACTGCAGTGCGCAGGCACCGGGAAAGCTCAGAGCCTGCGCACGCAGTACTTTGCTATGCCCTCAACAGGGCAGAGAAGTGCGCTGGAGTGCAATGCAGAAAGGCGATGAAGCAAGCAGGAGGACGGCGTCACAAGAAGATGGGACGTGCCGGTTCCGGACTTGCAACACCCATCGAACCGGACCGACCCCCCGGGTGAGTATAATAAAACTTATTTTTCTAATCTTTCATGTAGGACCGGGAACTTATCTCCAGGAATATAGAATGCTTTAGATAAGCCCTGAAAGGTGATGGCCACATCTTATAGCGGTCAAAAGAGGTGACAGGTTCCCTTTAATTTGAGCCTCCTCCTAATTGTGCATAGACTAAATTAAATGGCGCGTGCAGCCTGTGAGTGACACAGCATAGACCTCTCATTTTTAAAAATTCTGGATTAGAAACGTGAACAGCTGAAGATACGGTGGCTTTGACCGCTACACATCACGCCGCCAGCGATCACTAGGTGTCGCTATTTTGCAGAGCAATACAATTGAATATCGCACCCAGCTGGGATTTTTGCGTCTTGCTCATCTCAGTAGCTTTGCAATGTGACCCCATTTTCTTGTATTGCGCTGCTGTGATAGCAGCGACACCCAGCGATCTTTGGGGCCACAGCCTAAAGGGGTGCTCTAATCTAGATAATCCCCTCATCATGAAATTCCCCAGATCATAAAGTGTCCCCCCGCTTACAAGCAGGTGACTAACACTGTATGTGACCATTAGTTTTCTCGGAGACTGCAGTCAATCGATACCACAGCGCAGGGGGAGCATGCTCACAGCAGTGTGACTGACATCCAAACCTGTGCAGGAAGACCATGGAGGAGGAGAAGCCATCCCTCTTCACCTCCCTCTTCTCCTCCCTGTAGGCATGCTCCCCCTGCACTAATGCAGTGACTATCGACAGAGAGACTTTAGGGGTAACAAACCCCGACAAAATCAGTGTGAGAGAAGGGAGTGGGATCTGGGTGCTCCCATCAGGAATTACTCACGTGCCTGTTCCACCACATTGCCTGCCTCTACCACGAAACCCTGGCATCGGCACAGTTGGAACTAATCTGGTGGCAACTCATTTCCTGCTTGTAAATCCATCCCCGATGCATCAGTCAAATAATAACACTTTATTTCATCTTTTTTTTCATTAAATAGTTTGTACAGTGCAAAATGTGAAATAAACGGAGTAAGACGCCTCGTGCCCGGCGTCCATGTCACAGGCTCCAGGGTGGAGGGCAGTCTGTTCCCTGCGTGGTCTAGCGGTGGTGGTGGTAGCCGCCTGCGTTCTCTCTCACACAGACTCGTACTCCCTTTGCCAGGCGTTATATTTTTCGGCCAGACTTTTGGCTGATGGCTTTGTATGTGCTAAAACTTCAAGAAAATCGGATGTGGTCACGGTGTCCAAGTGAATAAAAGGCAGATCCTGGCTCCCTGGGGGAAAGAAAGTCAGGCTTAGTGTCTGTCTGAGGAATGCTCGGCCCCATTAGACTGCTGTGCTCCCTTAGTGAGAGGCCAAAACGAAGCTAGTGACCACTGACTGGTAGAGTGTCTGCTGATACCGTGTGTGCCAGTGGCCACTGACCGGTAGAGTGCCTGCTGACTGATACCGTGTGTGCCAGTGACCACTGACCGGTAGAGTGTCTGCTGACTGATACCGTGTGTGCCAGTGACCACTGACTGGTAGAGTGTCTGCTGATACCGTGTGTGCCAGTGGCCACTGACCGGTAGAGTGTCTGCTGACTGATACCGTGTGTGCCAGTGGCCACTGACCGGTAGAGTGTCTGCTGACTGATACCGTGTGTGCCAGTGACCACTGACTGGTAGAGTGTCTGCTGATACCGTGTGTGCCAGTGGCCACTGACCGGTAGAGTGTCTGCTGACTGATACCGTGTGTGCCAGTGGCCACTGACCGGTAGAGTGTCTGCTGACTGATACCGTGTGTGCCAGTGACCACTGACCAGTAGAGTGCTGACTGATCCTGTGTGTGCCAGTGATCACTGACTGGTAGAGTGCCTGCTGACTGATACAATGCCTGCCGGTGACTGCCGAGACTGATACTTTGGCTGCCCCTCTTTCATTCCCTTGGCTGACAGTTTTCAGATTAGAGTTTTGTCACAGTCATGAATCTTAATGAACTGAAGTCGGTGCCAGAGGTCTGGCAGGAGGTAAAGCAATGAGCAATGGGGAGAAATGTCTGAAGCCTGAATATAAGGCCACATGCACACTATCCGTATTTGGTCAGTATTTTACATCACTATTTGTAGCCAAAATCAGGAGTGGAGCAATCAGAGGAAAAATAGAAACACGTCACCACTTCTGTATTTTTTATATCACCCACTCCTGGATTTGGCTTACAAATACTGATGTAAAATACTGACGGAATACAGAGCGTGTGAACATGACCTAATAGCAGGGATCTCTTCGCCCGGCATACTATAGGTGTATCAGCTTTTGCTGCTGTTCATGGTGCAGTTTTTGGTGCATTTGTGGCAAAACCAGTGTGATTACTGCTCAACACCACAGTCGTATCAGATACAGGAGCTCTCAGAATATCAACGTTTTTACAAAAAAAAAATGCTCCCAGCCCCAAACAATTACCTGGTTGGTGATTTTCCAGTGCGTGGAACACTTTCCTCACCGGCCGCATGGCGGCTTCTTTACACACCAGCTTAATGTCTGATCCGGAGTAACCTTCAGTCTCCTGCACACAGGACAGACGAGCAAAATAAGAGACAACTTGCTGCATGAATGTCCGGGCTCAGTCATGGCGGACGGCATACACATTTACGTGTAACTGCATATTGTCAATTTTAAGGCTGTGTTTTCACCAAATTAATAGGGGTGTAACTTTCTTGCTGACACTCCATAGTATGTGGGACTGATGGAGATTGCCGACGCTCCATTGTCTACAGGACTGCCGGAGATCGCCGCCACTCTGCTGTCTATGGGACTGCTGGAGATTGTGTATGCCATTTCATTGTCTATGTGACTGATGGAGATCACCGCCGCTCCGATGACTGTGGGACTGCCGGAGATCGCCACCGCTTTGTTGTCTATGGGACTGCCGGAGATCGCCACTGCTCCATTGTCTATGGGACTGATGGAGATCATTGCCGCTCCACAGACTGTAGGACTGCAGGAGATCGCCACTGCTCCATTGTCTATGGGGCTGATGGAGATCACTGCCGCTCCATTGACTGTGGGACTGCCGAAGATCGCGGCCACTCTGTTGTCTATGGTACTGCTGGAGATCGCCGCCACTCCGTTGTCTAAGACCGGAGATTGCCACTGCTCCACTGACTGTGAGACTGCTGGAGATCACCGGTGCTCTGTTGTCTATTGGACTGATGGAGTTCGCCGCTGCTCCAATGCCTGTGGGACTGATGGAGATCGCCGCCGCTCCATTGTCTATGGGACTGCCAGAGATCACCGCCACTCCATTGACGGTGGGACTGCTGGAGATAGGGGATAACATACAGATTCCATTCGAGTAGGGACCAGCAGAACTTTTATGTTTTGGGTATGAATGTGAAAGAATATGCAAATATAGCTTAAAATTAGTACAAGATAAAGAAATTAAAAAAAAAAGTTTATATAAATGAGTCAAATCTATTCTGCACTCACCTCTCCCAGCATGCTGTATTGCAGCTCAGTTCTCAGTTCCACCCCTCCACTATTGTTCACTGGTGGCAGCCATTGCTGGATCATAGACTCTCGAGCTTCTTTACAGGGCAAATCCACCAAAATCCTCTTCTCCAGCCTCCTTAACATGGCGTAATCCAGCTCCCTAACGTAAAGACATTGTTAACACCGGCGGCATGGATGTGGATAGTGTGCCGAGCAGCCACATCCACTAAGCGGTGAGCTCAGCCGCAGAGGCCTCCCTCCTCATCTATATGGCGGTATTACGTGGATACTGTATGGGCTCATTTTTTAGCCATTCTATTAGTTGGGCACTGTTAATATATGGCGGTGTATATTGGAGCCGTCTGCCCGTTTTGGTGCCAATAGGTCATCTGTAATACAATGTTACTGAAGAATAAGAAAGAAGTCCAAGCAAGGTGAAATTGTGAAAAAAAGAAAAACAAACGCAATTCCACCATTTTTTTTTTTTTTGCTGTTGTTTTAATGTGTTTATTGTTTAGCGAAAATACCCTTGTGACCGGATTGTCCTGGTCAGTATGATTAGGGCAACGGCAATATTATACAGCGATACGGTGATTCAAAAATTCAGAAATTTGAAAAAAAAAAATTACAAATTTTGATTTGTGTCACCATACTTAAATATTTTTCTAATCCCTCTAGGAGACTCTAATCTACGATTATTTATTATACTGTAGCATTTCGGTATATCGACAATCGGCTTCGTAGCAGCACAAAGATGGCAGTCATGGGGTTTATCAAGCAGACCCCCGGCTGCCATGGTAAGCCAGCGGCACGCTGACCGCATCTCAAGGGTGGAAGGGAACCAACGGCACGCCCAACACGGCACATCACCCTGATCGCACCACTTAAATGCCACTGTCAGTGTCTGGGTATTTACACCAAGACGATTTTTTCTTTCTGCTTCAAAAAACAAGTAAGAATCACACGCAAATAAAAACTTTTGAAAGACTCTTCCTGTTGATCCCCATTGTTTAATCGCTTTGCGGTTCATATTTTGAGTCTTTTGAGCGTTTAATAGGATGACTGCAATCCGATAAAAAAAATCGGATTGAATTCGGACCAATGTTATTCTATGATTCTGTGTTCATTTGCGTTTTTTTTTTTTCGGCTTGGATCAGATCACGAATGGACTGGAAAAAAAATTGCAGCATGCTGTGACTGTAATCAGAAATTGGATCGCGTCCCGCAATAGAAGTCAATGGGTGCGAGAAAAAAAAATATCGCACAGCACTCGCACCGGTGACCTTTGAAAAGCCGGCAATTCATATGCAGCTACTGTAAAAGACATGGTTTACATACAGTAAATAGATACAGAATAGTTAGATATATAGATCTCAGTGAGCAATACAATTAGTATTGTGTGTATGTGTGCAAATTAGGGGACATGTATTTAACTAATAAATGATTGGGCTCCCATGCCATTTTCGTAACCAGCAGAGGGAAAGCCAGCGCCTGCGGACTGATATTAATAGCCTAGGAAGGGACCATGGTTATTGCCCCCCCCCGGCTAAAAATCATCAGTTCTCAGCCGCCCCAGAAAAGGTTCATCTCTAAGATGCGCCAATTCCGACACATAGCCTTGCTCATCCCACTTGCCCTGTAGCGGTGGCAAGTGAGGGTAATAGTTGGGGGGGGGGGGTTTGATGTCACCTTTGTATTGTTTGGTGACATCAACCCCACGGCTTAGTAATGGAGAGGCGCCAATAAGACACCTATCCATTACTAATCCTATAGTTGTTACAGGTTAAATAAAGACACAGCCAGAATAAAGTCTTTTAATGAAATAAAACACAACACAGTTTTCCTTTTTTATTTTACTCCTAATTTATGCGACACCCTCGTTCTGTAATAAACATAAAATAATAAAGCAGCAATATACCATACCTGTCCGTCGTTCTGTCCCATGCCGTAATCCATATCTGGGGTACATACAGTTTTCAACTCTCTGTAGTTCCTTCCTTCACCAGACTTGGTTGGAAATGAGCAATATCACCAACAGTGAGTGAGACCACCTGCTACTCCTTTATAGTTAGCAGCCAGGGAATCACACCTGCTTCATAATCACGTGCAATAACACTAGCGGCCACCGGGGGCAACTAAACTAAAGTATCCAGAGAGCAATGACTCTAACGGCCACCGGGGGCAAAACTAGAACTAAAACAACCACAGTGTAATGACCCTAATGGCCACTGGGGGCAAAATTAACTTTAAGCGAACAGCTTAAAGGAAAAAAAAGGTTACTTGTGCAAAATCTGTCATAATCCAACCTGGATCATGACACAGCTGTCTGCCTAGCATTTGCTGGTCATTAATTATAAAGGACCTTACGTCATTTTTTTCGTCCCCCATTTTAATCACCAGTAAAGATTAAGTATACAGTTGTGAGCTGATATTAATAGCCTGGGAAGCTCCATCGGTATTACCCCCTTCCCAGACTATAAACATCTGTCCCCAGTTGTCGACTTTTCCTCTGGTTAAGAAAATTACGCAGCAGCCTACGCCATTTTTACATAAAATAGTATTTTTAGTAATAAAATACATGTACAGTAAGCTGCACACACACTGTACTAATTATATATGTGACTGACATCTTTATCTATGTACTAGCTGAAGAGCCCAGCGTTGCCCGGGCATAGTAACTAACAGTTATAACAAATTATAATGATTATATATATATATAGATATATATATCTATATAGATTTATATAGCTGATTGTAGAGCCCCGCCCACTCCGCATAGCCACATTCACTATAATATCCCACATCATCCCGTCAGCCAGAGCTACAGGATTACTACCCCTAATATCCCACATTGCCCCGTCAACCAGAGCCACCGGACTACTACCCCTAATATCCCACATCATCCCGTCAGCCACAGCCACCGGACTACTACCACTAATATCCCACATCATCCCGTCAGCCAGAGCCACCGGACTACTACCACTAATATCCCACATCATCCCATCAGCCAGAGCCACCGGACTACAACCCCTAATATCCCACATCATCCCGTCAGCCGGAGCCACCGGACTACTCCCCCTAATATTCCACATCATCCCGTCAGCCTGGGGTCAGAACCAGAGCGCTGAGTGAAATGGTCCTAACTTTCATACCGGGGATCCCTTTAAAGAGCCCTGGTGTCAGAACCAGAGCGCTGAGTAGATTTGCCCTGATTTCCATACCAATCATCCCTTTAACAGAAGCCTGGGGTGGTGAGAATCAGAGCGCTGAGGGATTTACCCTAACTTCCATACCGGAGATCCCTTTAAGAGAGGACTGGGGTCAGTACCAGGGCATTTGAAGGCACTTGCCCTGACTTCCATACCAGGGATCCCTTTAAGAGAGCCCTGGAGAAAGAAACAAATCGCTGGATGGATTTGCACTGACTTCCATACCGGAGATCCCTTTAAGAAAAGCCTGGGGTCAGTACCAAAGCGCAGAGTGGAATTGCCCTTACTTCCATACCAATGATCCCTTTAAGTGACCCTGGGGTCAGAACCACAGAGCTGAGTGGAACGGTCCTAACTTCCATACCGGGGATCCCTTTAAGAGAGGCCTGGGGTCAAAACCAAAGCGCTGGATAGATTTGCTCTGACTTCCATACCAATGATCCATTTAAGAGGGAAGATGTGCCTATTGAATGGAGGATGTGTGATGTGTATATAGGCATGGGTGGGGGGATTCATTTCTGTCATGTGCTCTCTGCTCCTTGCCGGGGGCAGACAATGGCTGGGAGCTTATGTTCCCGGGGATGCTAGATTTCTACCACCATGTCAGTGTCTGCTGAGGTGTTATAGCACTCATGCTCTTTTCACATTGTTAAATTGCACAGATCCAGTCAGTCCCACCATTCGACATAAGAGACGCTCTCACAAATCACTTAACCATCTGCTCACTTTTTCTATCCTCCTCCTAGTCGCAGGAGACATTGCTCCCAACCCTGGTCCCTCATGTTATAGAAATTCAAACCCCTCAACTGCTACACTCAGAAACCCCTCTAATCTTATTAATATTCCCTGCCTGCCATCTGTCTCTCTTAATTGTGCACTTTGGAATTCTCGCTCAGTGTGTAACAAACTCTCCTTCATCCATGACTTTTTCCTTTCTAATTCTCTTAACCTCCTGGCTCTTACTGAAACCTGGATCCAGCAGTCAGACACTACCGCTGCTGCTGCTCTTTCATACGGGGGACTACACTTCTCTCATACCCCAAGATCAGACAATAGAGCAGGTGGAGGCGTTGGTCTGCTCCTATCACCAAAATGTACCTTTCAGGTTATCCCTCAACTACCCTCACTAGTCTTCCCTTCTTTTGAGGTCCATGCCGTCAGACTCTACACCCCCTTCTCCATGCGAGTGGCGGTCGTGTATCGTCCATTCGGCCCCTCCCATCAGTTCCTGGATCATTTTGCCACTTGGCTTCCACATTTTCTCTCCTGTGACATCCCCACCCTCATCATGGGAGATTTCAACATCCCCATTGCTCTTCCCCTCTCCCCATCTGCTACTCACCTTTTATCTCTAACCTCCTCGTTTGTCCTTTCGCAGCTTACTAATTCTCCAACGCATGAAGACGGAAACTCCCTCGACTTGGTCTTCTCTCAGCTTTGTGCAGTGGATGATTTTGCAAACTCCCCTCTCCCGCTCTCTGACCACAACATTCTTTCATTATCTATCAAGAACTGCCAGGCTGCTCAGGTCACCCCCACTGTCCATACTTATAGAAACATACAGGCCATTAACACCCAGAAACTTATGAAGAACTTGTAGTCTTCATTGGCCCCTATCTCCTCCCTCTCATGTCCTGATTCTGCATTGAAGCATTACAATGAAACACTTCAAACTGCCCTGGATGAATTTGCACCCCCTATAAATAGAACACCACAACACAGACGGCGACAACCCTGGCACACCCTGCAAACACGTTTCCTGCAGCGGTGCTTCAGGTGCGCCGAACATCTGTGGAGAAAATCCAACCTACCCGAAGATTTCATCCATTATAAGTTTATGCTTCGAACATACAACACTGCCCTTCACCTCTCCAAACAAACCTATTTCAACACCCTCATCAACTCACTGTCCAATAACCCGAAACGTCTCTTTGACACTTTTCATTCTCTACTCAACCCAAGAGTACAGGCCCCAACCACGGAGCTCCGAGCTGACGATCTGGCCAATTACTTCAAAGAAAAAATTGACCAGATTCAACAGGAAATTATCTCCCAATCACCTCATACCATGCACTGTCCTCCCTCCCCCACTGCATCTAACTCACTCTCTGATTTTGAACCAGTCACAGAAGTAAGCAGGCTCCTTGCATCTTCTCACCCAACCACTTGCACCAGTGACCCATTTCCGTCACATCTCCTCCAGTCCCTTTCCCCTGCTGTCACTCCTCACCTAACTAAAATATTTAACCTCTCTCTCTCTTCTGGTATCTTTCCCTCCTCATTTAAGCATGCCATCATACATCCACTACTTAAAAAAACATCTCTCGACCAAAACTGTGCCACTAACTATAGACCTGTCTCTAATTTTCCCTTCATCTCTAAACTCCTGGAACGCCTGGTCCACTCCCATCTTACCCGCTATCTCTTTGATAACTCTGTTCTCGACCCTCTCCAATCCGGTTTCCGCTCTTTACACTCTACTGAAACTGCCCTCACTAAAGTCTCTAATGATCTACTAACAGCTAAATCAAATGGTCATTACTCCATGCTAATTCTCTTGGATCTCTCTGCAGCATTAGACACTGTGGATCATCAGCTCCTCCTCACTATGCTCCGTTCCATTGGACTCAAGGACACCGTTCTCTCCTGGTTCTCCTCCTATCTCTCAGCTCCTTTACTATATCTTTTGCTGGCTCCTCCTCCTCTCACCTTCCCCTTACTGTTGGGGTTCCTCAAGGATCGGTTCTAGGCCCCCTCCTCTTCTCCTTGTACACTGCCCCTATTGGTCAAACAATCAGTAGATTTGGTTTCCAGTACCATCTCTATGCTGATGACACCCAATTATACGCTTCTACTCCTGACATCACGCCAACCTTTCTAGAAAACACCGGTGATTGTCTAAACGCTGTGTCTAATATAATGTCCTCACTATATCTGAAACTGAACCTGTCAAAGACTGAACTCCTTGTGTTTCCTCCCTCTACAAATGTACCTATACCCGACATTGCCATTTCTGTGTGTGGTTCCACTATTACTCCCCAGCAACATGCCCGCTGTCTTGGGGTCATACTTGACTCTGAGCTTTCCTTCGCCCCCCACATTCGATCACTGGCTCGCTCTTATCATCTGCACCTCAAAAACATCTCTAGAATTCGACCTTTTCTTACTTTTGACTCTGCAAAAACTTTTACTGTTTCTCTTATTCATTCTCGTCTCGACTATTGTAACTCTCTTCTAATCGGTCTCCCTCTTACCAAACTCTCCCCTCTCCAATCTGTCTTGAATGCTGCAGCCAGGATCATATTCCTCACCAATCGTTACACCGATGCCTCTACCTTGTGCCAGTCATTACACTGGCTACCCATCCACTCCAGAATTCGGTATAAACTTATTACCCTCACCCACAAAGCCCTCCATGGCTCAGCACCGCCCTACATCTCCTCCCTTGTTTCAATATACCACCCTAACCCGTCCCCTCCGCTCTGCTGATGACCTGAGGTTAGTATCCTCAATAGTCAGAACCTCCCACTCCCGTGTCCAAGACTTTACACGTGCTATGCCAATTCTTTGGAATGCACTTCCCAGGTCAATGCGATTAGTCCCCAATCCCCACAATTTTAAGCGTGCCCTGAAAACGCATTTATTCAGACTGGCCTATCGCCTCAACACATAAACCTAATCTATCCCTGTGTGGCACAGCCAAAAGTTTTACCATAACCAGGTTCCCCGCATCATGTTCCCACATGCTTTATGCATCCATTAGCCCTCTGTGTCTGTACTTTTACACACTTAACATTATGGCTGGTCCATACAATCAGGGCAACTGTTACCACCCACCTTTCGTGTCTCCCCTTTTCCTCATAGACTGTAAGCTTGCGAGCAGGGCCCTCATTGCTCTTGGTATTTGTTATAATCTATGTGATTATTGTTATGCTGTAATGTCTATTGTCTGTACAAATCCCCCCTGAAATGTAAAGTGCTGTGGAATATGTCGACGCTATAGAAATAAAATGTTTTATTATTATTATTATTATTATTATTATAGGTGTTGTCAAGTGGGAAAACTTGCTCATAGCAACCAATCACAGCTCAGCTTCTTTTGAACAGCTCTGGTGAAATGAGAGATGCTTAGTGATTGGTTGCAAGGAAAACTGTTGCTCATAGCAACCAATCACAGCTCAGCTTCTTTTGAACAGCTCTGGTGAAATGAAAGATGCTTTGTGATTGGTTGGTGATACACACACACACACACATTCAGTTTTATATATAGAGATTGTATATATATATATATTTATATTCGATCTATTCTTTCATGTCAGGTCACACAGTGATTTTACTATACGCAGCATGAATTTCCGGCTTTTCAAAGGACATCGATGTGTAAAAATCGGAAGACACTCGCAAGGTCCCAGTGCTGTGCGATTTTTTTTTCTTGCACCCATTGACTTCTATTGCGGGATGCGATCCGATTTCTGATTACAATCACAGCATGCTGCTATTTTTTTTTTTCCAGTCCGATCGCGATTCGATCTGAGCTAGAAAAAAAAAACGCAGATGAACACACAATGATAGAATGACATTGGTCCATTTTTAATCGGATTGCATTCGTCCAATTTCATCGCAAGTGGGAGTGAGCCCTTACACTGTATTATGGCCATGTGCACTATTTCCAAAATATTAAGTCAGAATTGAGTAGTTTTATCTTTTTGCACAGCCCCAATAGTTTATGTTTAGAGATTACGGTCTTGCGGTACTAATAGAGCTTCCCTCCCCCGATGGCAGTAGATGATCAGATCTCACATATGCACATGGCTATAAATCAGATTACAGCCCGGACTTCTGCAGCTTTAAGTACTTTACACTTGGAAGTTAATACCCTTCTCAGCATAAACCGTAGTAAATAACTTGGTTGTAGAGTTGGAGGAGCCTCGGTAAATACTGGCATATGGCCGCCGCCGGCAGGTTACTACAGATTATATTTTATTCTGAGGAATAAACATTAGAGGGAAGAGCTCACAATTAATCTTTAAATGTTTTAAGCAAAACTAAGGCCCTTTCTGCGGATCTGGGGGCAGCGGCGTCCTCATCTCTTACCAAGGGAGATTGGAGGCCGCGAGGACGAACACCAGGTCGTCTGATCGGGACAAGCCGTCCATCTGAACTAGTAATTCTGTTTTCATCCTGCGACTTCCCTCGTGCTCGCCTCTGCCGGGAAAGAAAAAGAAAGGCTGTAAAACATCCTTCGTTTTATCACGAATAATGACACCCCTGACCATGGGTTGGGTCTGGTTTTGTAACTCTCGACTCCATAAAAGTGAATAGAGTCGAGTTGCAATACCACACACACATGGTCATGGGTGGCGCTGTTTTTGAAAGAAAGCAGCCAGGTTTTTTTTTCAAATCCTGAACAACCCCTTTTAAAATTTAAATACAGTTGCACTCAAAGTTTACATACCCTCGCAGAATTTTTGCTTTCTTGGCCTTTTTTCAGAGAATATGAATGATAACAGGAAAACTTTTTCTCCACTCATGGTTAGTGGTTGGGTGAAGCCATTTAATGTCAAACTACTGTGTTTTCTCTTTTTAAATCATAATGACCACCCAATATATCCAAATGACCCTGATCAAAAGTTCACATACCCTGGTGATTTTGGCCTGATATCATGCACAGAAGTTGACACAAATGGGTTTGAATGGCTACTAAAGGTAACAGCCTCACCTGTGACAAATGCCAGGGAAATTGTCCGGGATGCAAAGAAAAATCCACAAATAACATCAACTGAAATACCGGACTCTATGAAAACTAGCGATGTGGCAAGATGCACAATAAGGAGACACTTGAAGAAAAATGGTCGAGCTGTCTGCTTTACCTTGGCTGGTTATCAAAAATAGCTAAAGATCCTTTAGTGCCACATAAAAAGCACTAAAGGGTGTAAGTTACTTGCTTGTAGGGGGCTTGGACATTATACACTGCTCACAAAAATAAAGGGAACACTAAAATACCTCATCCTAGATATTACTAAATGAATATTCCAGTTGCAAATCTTTATTTATTACATAATGGGATGTGTTGAGAACAATAAAACATTAAAAATGATCAACGTAAATCAAACTTAATATCCCATGGAGATATCAATTTGGAATGATACTCAAAATCAAAGTGGAAAATCAAATTACAGACTGATCCAACTTCAGTGGAAATGCCTCAAGACAAGGAAATGATGCTCAGTAGCGTGTGTGGCCTCCACGTGCCTGTATGACCTCACTACAACGCCTGGGCATGGTACTGATGAGGTGGGGGATCTCCTCCCAGACCTGGACTAAAGCATCCGCCAACTCCAGGACAGTCTGTGATGCAACGTGACGTTGGTGCATGGAGTGAGATATGATGTACCAGATGTGCTCAATCGGATTCAGGTCTGGGGGATGGGCGGGCCAATCCATAGCTTGAATGCCTTCATCTGGCAGGAACTGCTGACACACTCCAGCCACATGAGGTCTGGCATTGTCCTGCATTAGGAGGAACCCAGGGCCAACCACACCAGCATATGGTCTCACAAGGGGTCTGAGGATGTTATCTTGGTACCGAATGGCAGTCATGCTACCTCTGGCGAGCACAAGGAGGGTTGTGCGGCCCTCAAAGAAATGCCACCCCACACCATTACTGACCCACTGCCAAACCGGTCATGCTGAAGGATGTTGCAGGCAGCAGATCGCTCTCCATGGCGTCTCCAGACTGTCACATGTGCTCAGTGTGAACAGGGCGCCAGTGGCGAATTTGCCAATCCTGGGGTTCTGTGGCAAATGCCAAGCGTCCTGCATGGTGTTGGGCAGTGAACACAACCCCCATCTGTGGATGTCGGGCCCTCAGACCATCCTCATGGAGTCGGTTTCTAACCGTTTGTGCAGACACATGCACATTTGTGGCCTACTGGAGGTCATTTTGCAGGGCTCTGGCAGTGCTCCTCCTGTTCCTCCTTGCACAAAGGCAGAGGTCCTGCTGCCGGGTTGTTGCCCTCTTACGGCCCCCTCCACGTCTCCTGGTGTACTGGCCTGTCTCCAGGTAGCGCCTCCAGCCTCTGGACACTACGCTGACAGACACAGCAAACCTTCTTGCCACAATTCGCATTGATGTGCCATCCTGGATGAGCTGTACTACCGGAGCCACTTGTTTGGCTGCAGAGTCCGTCTCATGCTACCACGAGTATGAAAGCACAACCAACGTTCAAAAGTGACCAAAACATCAGCCATAAAGCATTGGTACTGAGATGTGGTCTGTGGTCCCCACCTGCAGAACCACTCCTTTATTGAGGGTGTCTTGATAATTGCCAATAATTTCCATCTGTTGTCTATTCCATTTGCACAACAGCATGTGAAATTGATTGTCAATCAGTGTTGCTTCCTAAGTGGACAGTTTGATTTCACAGAAGTTTGATTTACTTGGAGTTATATTCTGTTGTTTAAGTGTTCCCTTTATTTTTTTGAGCAGTATATATCTACAGGACATCTATCAATTCTATCTAATATTTATGTTATCTATTATATATCAATTATCTTTCTTTCTACCATTTATCTATCTATATCTACTTATATGATTGCTTTATTAGTTTGTAAACTAGCTTTAAGTTACATAGCGTATTATAGTATGTAAATGATGATGTTGAAAACGCATGTAATACGGATGGTAGGTAAGAAAAAAAGATTACACACTCTGACATACAGAGTGACATACGCATTATACTTGTCCAACTTTTCAGAATGAACATCAGAGAGATTTAAAATCTGCTGATGTGAGCGAACCCTAATAATAAAAGTAAAAATAATAAAATAATGAAAAAAATTAAATCCCATACAGATCATCAGTTACATCCATTTTTTATGGATTATTTTTTAATAATTGCAGAGAAAAACTGTCACGGAGCTAGGGGGGATGTCACCGAGGTCACGGCAGTTCAGCCTGGCAGGGAACGGAGCCTCAGTGACTGGACGTAACATCCATGACGTCACCACTGGTCTCTGAGGCTGCGCTCGCAGCAGTTCAGTCAATAGTGGTTCTCAGCCTGGATGGTCTCATCTTGGCACAGTCCAGGTGAAAACTGTTCATCCGACAGACATGGATTACGGCATGGGACAGAACGACGGACAAGTATGGCATATTGTTGTTTTTATTTTACTTTTATTACAGGAGAATGAGGGCTTTGCTGGAATTAGGCATAATAATAAAAATGCAAAACTGTGTTTAGTCTTATTTCAAATAAAGGACTTTATTCTGGCTGTGTCTTTATTTACCATACATCTATAGGATTAGTAATGGATAGGTGTCTTATAGACACCTTTCCATTACTAAGCCATGGGCTTGACGTCACCTGACAATACAAAGGTGACATCAACCCCACAAATATGAACCCCACTTGCCACCGCTACAGGGCAAGTGGGAAAAGCCGGGCAAAGCGCCAGAATTGGCACATCTAATAGATGTGCCCTTCCTGGGTAGCTGCAGGCTGCTTTTAGGCTGGGGAGGGCCAATATCCATGGCCCCTTACCAGCCTAAGAATACCAGATGATTTCCCAGCCGATCAGAAGCAGTGTTTGCCGCACTGTCATGCACATTACAGCACAGCAAACACTGGATGTTCCGGCCCCTTATTCAAGTGAATGGGGCCGGGTTCGGGTCCAGTACTCTTCTGACACCCAAACCCAAACATTTTGTAACTGTTCGGCCGAACACGTCAGACCCGAACATCCAGGTGTCTGCCCATCTCTAGTAACGTCTCAATCCTGAGATTTCCATCATTCCCCCACTTTTCCTTCTTAACATAGTAACATAGTTAGCAAGGCCGAAAAAGACATTTGTCCATCCATTTCAGCCTATATTCCGTCAGAATAAATCCCCAGATCTACGTCCTTCTAAAGAACCTAATAACTGTAAGATACGCTCCAGGAAGACATCCAGGCATCTCTTGAAACCCTTGACTGAGTTCGCCATCACCACCTCCTCAGGCAAGGAATTCCAGATTCTCACTGCCCTAACAGTAAAGAATCCTCTACTATGTTGGTGGAATAACCTTCTCTCCTCCGGACGCAGAGAATGCCCCCTTATGACCATCACCTTCCTTGGTATAAACAGATCCTCTGAGAAATGTTTGAATTGTCCCCTTATATACTTATACATGGTTATTAGATCGCCCTTCAGTCGTCTTTTTTCTAGACTAAATAATCCTAATTTTGCGAATCTCTCTGGGTATTGTAGTTCCCCCATCCCCTTTATTAATTTTGTTGCCCTCCTTTGTACCCGCTCTAGTTCCATTATATCCTTCCTGAGCACCGGTGCCCAAAACTGTACACAGTACTCCATGTGCAGTCTAACCAGAGATTTGAAAATAATAGTCAAATTCACCGCACACTCAGAGGGATTTATGTAAATAAGTGCTTATTTTATTATATACAAAACATGTGGGAGCCAAACAAGAATATATAGCACGAAGTAGAAGCGATATAATAACACGACGTTTCGGCTCAGTCCGAGCCTTTATCACTTTTATCGCTGAAAATAAAAAGAAATCCATCAGAGAATGCAAACATAAAGAGAAGAAATAACAATATCATACAAAATACACACAGAATCCAAAATAATCCCAGTATCTTACAGTGGTAAAAATATATACAAGATATATACAAACATACATTGCGATAGTACATGGAAAACATGAATGTATAAGGCTCAGTAAACTAGCACCATCTAAGGTAGAGTAAAAAAAGGGGGGTTACCTGAATTGAAAGTCGGATCTTTGAGTAAAGAGGAATAGAACTCCCAAGAGAATAGCCCAAGAAAGATGGCTGAAAGGAATAGTCAAAATCATGATTAGTAGACTCAAATGTGTAAATGTCCTACTGTCTCTAAAAGGGTCATGCAAGGTATCAGCACAAGGGGAGTATAGTGTGTTGCTAAAATAAAAATGCGCTATAGAGGGGATGTGTTAAGTTGATCCCTGTAATAAATAATATGAAGTCCATGATGTCCATACAATCCTAAGTACGTAGTATAAAGTGCAATATGAGACAGCACCTATAAAAATAAGAGTTGCTACTTCCATGTTTAAATGATAGTATTGTTCCCATGGAAAGACATGTGCTGTAGATAGCTTGTGTCTGGCTGCTGGTTGCTAGAGTGTCCCTACAGAGCGCTATCAGAAAGAGGGGAAAGGGACCTGTGTACAATACCTGTTGATAGGGTGCTATACAGCGGCGCTCCCACGCCTAGCTGCAGTGGCGTCATGCTGAATCCAACTGGGTTAGGTGGTTTTTATATGTGAGTCCGGTGGCAGCGCGCGACCGGAAGTGGAACCTCTGAACCGGAAGTGACGTTGCGCTGTCTAAATGTAAGCACTGCGCATGTCTAGGGACTGCACCTAAGAGCTGTATGTACACAGCGGTTGCCCTGGTGATATGCAAAGAGCGGTAGTGCTAGCATTATGTGCAGGATCTAGACTAACAGGGTATAACATTAATAGGTTGCGGTATTAGATAGAGAATGCGTGGGTGCAGTAAACAAGGTATCCAGACACATGAAAATGAAAAATAGTGATAATATAAAAAATGAAAAATAAAAAATAGAGGATAAAAAATAGAATAGCCAAAGGTAAAAATAAAAATAAAAATAAAGGACGTGAAATAAAAATTGGAAAACAAAATTAAAGAATAAAAAATAAATAATAAAAAATGGAAAATGGAAAATAGAAGAAAAAAATTGGTATACGGAAAGCAAGCAAAACACTATAACCGTATAAGATTCCTTTTGAATGCATTTGCATGGACATATACATCCACATATATATATATATATGTACCTATATATATATATATATACATATACATACACCTACATGGCGGGTAGAGCTCCAAAAAGAGTAAAATGGCTCAATTTAAGACAGAGTCCAGTGGGCGGAGCAAACTCACCTAGGGTTATAGTGTACTAACGAGTCTGCAAAATAACAGAAAAAGATTATTAGTCATTAGATAAGCCAGTCAATTTCTCTATTAAGCCCTCTAGGGGCTAAAGTGTCCAGTCTATGTATCCAGTATGTTTCCCTCTCTCTTAGTAGTTTAATATGATCACCACCCCTCCTTGGACGAGGTAAAATATCAGGTGATTGAACATGTACCTCGTCCAAGGAGGGGTGGTGATCATATTAAACTACTAAGAGAGAGGGAAACATACTGGATACATAGACTGGACACTTTAGCCCCTAGAGGGCTTAATAGAGAAATTGACTGGCTTATCTAATGACTAATAATCTTTTTCTGTTATTTTGCAGACTCGTTAGTACACTATAACCCTAGGTGAGTTTGCTCCGCCCACTGGACTCTGTCTTAAATTGAGCTATTTTACTCTTTTTGGAGCTCTACCCGCCATGTAGGTGTATGTATATGTATATGTGTATATATATATAGGTACATATATATATATATATATGTGGATGTATATGTCCATGCAAATGCATTCAAAAGGAATCTTATACGGTTATAGTGTTTTGCTTGCTTTCCGTATACCAATTTTTTTCTTCTATTTTCCATTTTCCATTTTTTATTATTTATTTTTTATTCTTTAATTTTGTTTTCCAATTTTTATTTCACGTCCTTTATTTTTATTTTTATTTTTATTTTTACCTTTGGCTATTCTATTTTTTATCCTCTATTTTTTATTTTTCATTTTTTATATTATCACTATTTTTCTTTTTCATGTGTCTGGATACCTTGTTTACTGCACCCACGCATTCTCTATCTAATACCGCAACCTATTAATGTTATACCCTGTTAGTCTAGATCCTGCACATAATGCTAGCACTACCGCTCTTTGCATATCACCAGGGCAACCGCTGTGTACATACAGCTCTTAGGTGCAGTCCCTAGACATGCGCAGTGCTTACATTTAGACAGCGCAACGTCACTTCCGGTTCAGAGGTTCCACTTCCGGTCGCGCGCTGCCACCGGACTCACATATAAAAACCACCTAACCCAGTTGGATTCAGCATGACGCCACTGCAGCTAGGCGTGGGAGCGCCGCTGTATAGCACCCTATCAACAGGTATTGTACACAGGTCCCTTTCCCCTCTTTCTGATAGCGCTCTGTAGGGACACTCTAGCAACCAGCAGCCAGACACAAGCTATCTACAGCACATGTCTTTCCATGGGAACAATACTATCATTTAAACATGGAAGTAGTAACTCTTATTTTTATAGGTGCTGTCTCATATTGCACTTTATACTACGTACTTAGGATTGTATGGACATCATGGACTTCATATTATTTATTACAGGGATCAACTTAACACATCCCCTCTATAGCGCATTTTTATTTTAGCAACACAATATACTCCCCTTGTGCTGATACCTTGCATGACCCTTTTAGAGACAGTAGGACATTTACACATTTGAGTCTATTAATCATGATTTTGACTATTCCTTTCAGCCATCTTTCTTGGGCTATTCTCTTGGGAGTTCTATTCCTCTTTACTCAAAGATCCGACTTTCAATTCAGGTAACCCCCCTTTTTTTACTCTACCTTAGATGGTGCTAGTTTACTGAGCCTTATACATTCATGTTTTCCATGTACTATCGCAATGTATGTTTGTATATATCTTGTATATATTTTTACCACTGTAAGATACTGGGATTATTTTGGATTCTGTGTGTATTTTGTATGATATTGTTATTTCTTCTCTTTATGTTTGCATTCTCTGATGGATTTCTTTTTATTTTCAGCGATAAAAGTGATAAAGGCTCGGACTGAGCCGAAACGTCGTGTTATTATATCGCTTCTACTTCGTGCTATATATTCTTGTTTGGCTCCCACATGTTTTGTATATAATAAAATAAGCACTTATTTACATAAATCCCTCTGAGTGTGCGGTGAATTTGATTATTATTAGTAATAGGACCTACTGGTCCGTTACACCTGCACCTCGCCATTGGACTTGAGTGCACGCTATCCTCCTAGTTAACCAGAGATTTGTACAGAGGCAGTATAATGCTCTCATCATGTGTATCCAGACCTCTTTTAATGCACCCCATGATCCTGTTTGCCTTGGCAGCCGCTGCCTGGCACTGGCTGCTCCAGGTAAGTTTATCGTTAACTAGGATCCCCAAGTCCTTCTCAATGTCAGATTTACCCAGTGGTTTCCCGTTCAGTGTGTAATGGTGATATTGATTCCTTCTTCCCATGTGTATAACCTTACATTTATCATCATTGTTAAACTGCATCTGCCACCTTTCGGCCCAAGTTCCCAACTTATCCAGATCCATCTGTAGTAGAATACTATCTTCTCTTGTATTGACTGCTTTACATAGTTTTGTATAATCTGCAAATATCGATATTTTACTGTGTAATCCTTCTACCAGATCGTTAATAAATATGTTGAAGAGAATAGGTCCCAACACCGACCCCTGCGGTACCCCACTGGTCACAGCATCCCAGTTAGAGAATATACCATTTATAACCACCCTCTGCTTTCTATCACTAAGCCAGTTACTTACCCATTTACACACATTTTCCCCTAGACCCAGCATTCTCATTTTGTGTACCAACCTTTTGTGTGGCACGGTATCAAACGCTTTGGAAAAATCAGGATATACCACATCCAATGACTCACCTTCTCACCTTGGTCCACTCTATAGCTTATCTCTTCATAAAAACTGACTAGACTGATTTGACAGGAGCGATTCCTCATAAACCCATTCTGATATGGAGTTACACAGTTATTCTCATTGAGATAATCCAGAATAACATGCCTCAGAAACCCTTCAAATAGACTTACTGGCCTTAGAGCCTTTTTTGAATTTTGGTACCACATTTGCTATGCGCCAGTCCTGTGGAACAGACCCCGTCGCTATAGAGTCCCTAAATATAAAGAATAATGGCTTGTCTATTACATTACTTAGTTCTCTTAGTACTCGTGGGTGTATGCCATCCGGACCCGGAGATTTATCTATTTTAATCTTATTTAGCCGGTTTTGCACCTCTTCTTGGGTTAGATTGGAGACCCTTAATATAGGGCTTTTTTGTCTCTCGGCATTTCACCTAGCATTTCATTTTCCACCGTGGAGAAGAAGGTGTTTAATATATTAGCTTTTGGTGTTGCAATTTCAATGTTGAGGAGTGTACTTTGGGCGACTCCATGAACTATTGTTCCTGGGCTCATTTTCATGTAATGTGTATGGGGGAGGTTAGAGTTCTACTTACCCTGGTCCGGATCCTCTCTGGCTCATTACAGATTCAAGCTCATCAAGAAAAATGGTGGACGGAGCATGGTATCGGGCAAGTTCGAATAAAACCTGAACATAAAAAATTAATATTTACTAGGAATTGCAGTAGACAAAGTGTAGACTAATAAAGTTTTTTTTTATATATATAGTAAATATAGTAAATTAAGCAGATATCAATCAATCTAATGTGGGGCTCCCGCCTGTCCCTTCGATAGATGATATTGGGCGTCAGAAGTATCTGGCATGTCTGAATTCGGACTGCCGATCTTTGTATTTTCTGAGAGATAATCGGCGGCCACAGTAGCCCTCTCTTAGAGAACACAGGAGCGTTGGGGATGATCGCTGCCGGCTGAACGATGGCTATGTAAAGTGTTTGAGGGGCTTAAGAACAATATGGAGTGATTTCAATATATTTACACTGCGGGGAATATACTGCTGCAATAGTATATATTTATGTATCAGCAAATAAGATGATAATGGAGGCCATCAACGTTCCTACCCGCACTAGTTTCTCCGAATCTCCTCTCCACTTGCTGACGATTGTAGATGCAGAAATGTTGAAAAATGTGGTGTTACATTCTGTGGCCACGGCTTTAGCCAGCAAGGTCTTCCCGGTGCCTGAAACGCATCAAATAAAACAGACCTATAACCTTACTGATATCAGGTTCCCGTATACATAGAATAATTACAGCCTGTGATCCGTTTAGGACACGGCTACTCCATAAAGACGCAGGGTCCAGTTTGTGAATTTTCCTAACGGCTGAACGCTCGTTTCGCTGACGACTTCGCTACCTTCCCATTAATACACACAAAGGCTCACTTTCCAAAACTAAGCATGTGTTCTTAATAGGGAGAGGAGAATACATCATTCCAGACACTCCTGCTGTTGGATTTTATTGTTTAAAGGGATTTTCCAGGCAGAAAGTAAACTTTCCCAGGGGCTTGGGAAACTTATATTTTTGACCCTTTAAGAAGTAAGGAATAGGACATGCCTGATCCTTCTTTAATTTCCCTGTCATCTGCTGTAGGGGCAGAAGCAGGACATTATCATACACACTGACTAAGGGGGGAGGGGTAGGTCAAATGTATATGGACTCCTCTAATTTTTCAGTTATAATTTTCACCCCCGCTCTCTTCGTTTTCCCCTGTAGATGAGCTACAAGGTGTTCGGTGATACTGGGCTGATGAACGTTTCCTTTACCCGGCGGGCCGTATAACAGGAGCCCCTTCCAAGGAGACAGGATTCCAGTGAAGAGCTGCGGGTACTGCGAGAAGAATACAAATAAAACATTCATCTGATAACCGTGTAATCGTGCAGGAGTGATAAAAGGGTTGGGCCATTTTCTCACTCTTATAGGATACACCACCGCCTCCTTCACTAATCGCTTCGCTGCATCCAGCCCGATGATGTCGTCCCATCGTACATTGGGGTTCTGCAGGTATATGTCCTAAAGAGAAAAAAAAAACATAAAAGATAAGGATGAGCGGACTCGTGGAAGTCTGGGTTCTGATACCCAACCAGAACTTTATTCCAAAGTTTGGATTGGGTACCAGAACTGCACCTGAACTTGAACCCAAACCTAATAGAAAACAATGAGGACCCGGACTTCTGAGCTCTCTCTCTCTGCATCGGACTTTCCCCGGAGCTCCAAACATTGCAGCGGACTCCCACGAGAAGTCCATGTTCGGCGTTTAGCACCAGACACTAATGGTCTGGCATGAACTCCGAAGTTTTAAGTTTGGGTTCTCTCATATCTAATAAGAGACAATAAGAGCTGACCCACTACAGAAAATCATATAGTATTCAATGCTAATAGAGAAATTAAAGGGGGTATTTGGATACAGGTTATGCTCTAATTGTTTAAAGGGTCCCACCTCAGGTAACAAACCTGAGATGCAACAGCTACCTCTGCACCTCTTTTCCTGCGCCTAAGGAGCTGACACACAAACCTTGGGGCATAGCAAAATGGAAGGGCGGTGGAATAGGTGCCACCTGCGCTCATTGGCATAATTTGTCATCTATTTAATGGTCACTATAGAAGTTTTCTGAAGCTCGTCATGTACCTACCATGAGGTATTTGTGATTGGTGGGTATGGAGCAAAATGTCTGATTATATCCTGCGTGTTCTACATTAAACAACCCCTTTAGAAGGGGTTATCCGGGACTTATTTTTATTTTTCCTACAATACTAAGCTGTCACGGTCCATTTTTGGAGCCGTGGCAGAATGTGGATTCTTTTAGTAACCTTTTTTCCCCCGGTGGCCGCTGGGGTTTACTACAACTGTAGTTGTTTTGGTGCTGGTTTTGCCCCCGGTGGCCGCTGGGGTTGCTAAACGTTTGAATTAACCAACAGGTGATGACTACTCCCCCCTCCTTCCTATAAAAGGTCGTCATGTGCAATAAATCACTGTTCGTAATATTGTTAATTTGTTATCCAACTGTGGTGAAGACTGGACCTACCTGGTGGAGAGGGGGTTCAGCTTATCTGGAGCAGTGGAGTTGCTGCTGGATGCTGATCGGATCCTTACTCTGTTGCTTGGAGCAATTGCAGCAGAGCAAAGCTAAGTTTTGGGTTTTAGTTGCTTTAACCCCGTGGTGTCTGTTTTATTTTCCTTTGTGAGTTATTGGGTGCAGTTCACTTTATTCCCTGTCTCACCTCCTAAGGAGGGGGTTGGTGGTTTAGCTCAGGGCTAAACAAGAGATAGGGACAGGTCGGGTACTTGGGCCTCACTACCTTCAAGTGTACCCCCAAGTTAAGGAGAGTCAGGGCACCCCCTTAGACTGAGGGGCAGTTCAGGGGCCCAGGTTCCACGTCTCCTGCTTTGTCCCAACTGCCCCGTGACAAAAGCACTTAGAATCATAGAATCGTAAAGTTGGAAGGGACCTCCTGGGCCATCTGGTCCAACCCCCTGCTCAAAACAGGATTTGCTAAATCATCCCAGACAGATATCTGTCCAGCCTCTGTTTGAAGACTTCTATTGAAGGAGAACTCACCACCTCTCGTGGCAGCCTGTTCCACTCATTGATCACTCTAACTGTCAAAAAGTTTTTTCTGATATCTAATCTGTGTCTCCTCCCATTCAGTTTCATCCCATTGCTTCTAGTCTTTCCTTGTGCAAATGAGAATAAAGATGATCCTTCTACAATGTGACAGCCCTTGAGATATTTGGAGACAGTTATTAAGTCTCCTCTCAGACTTCTCATTTGCAGGCTAAACATTCCCAAATCCTGCAACCTTTCCTCATAAGACAGGGTTTGCAGACTGGTCACCATTCTGGTCGCTCTTTTCTGAACTTGCTCCAGTTTGTTGATGTCTTTTTTAAAATGTGGTGCCCAGAACTGGACACAGTATTCCAGATGAGGTCTGACCAAAGAGGAGTAGAGGGCAATAATGACTTCACGTGATCTAGACTGTATGCTTCTGTTAATACATCCCAGAATTGCATTTGGCTTTTTTGCTGCTGCATCACACTGTTGACTCATATTCAGTCTGTGATCTATTAGTATACCCAAGTCTTTTTCCCTTGTGCTGTTGCTTAGCCCTATTCCTCCCATTCTGTATATGCTTTTTTGATTTTTATTGCCCAGATGTAGTACTTTTGCATTTTTCCCTGTTAAAAACCATTCTGTTAGTTGCTGCCCACTGCTCCAGTATATTTATATCTTTTTGAATCCTCTCTCTCTCTTCTCTAGTATTAGCTATCCCTCCTAGCTTTGTGTCATCAGCAAATTTAATCA
The DNA here is from genome assembly GCF_039654945.1 of Dendrobates tinctorius. NCBI lineage: Eukaryota > Metazoa > Chordata > Amphibia > Anura > Dendrobatidae > Dendrobates > Dendrobates tinctorius. The sequence goes on from NW_027361753.1 coordinate 3,025,193, forward strand.
GTTTACCCTCAATTCCTTCATCTAAATCATTGATAAAGATGTTGAACAATACAGGGCCCAGGACAGAGCCCTGTGGTACCCCACTTGAGACATTCTTCCAACTGGATGTGCAGCCATTTACGACCACTCTTTGGGTCCGATCACTAAGCCAGTTATGAATCCACCTAACAGTTGCCTTGTCCATTCCATACTTAGTCATTTTTTCAATAAGGATTGTGTGAGATACTTTGCCAAATGCTTTGCTGAAGTCAAGATATACTATATCTACATCATTTCCCTGATCCACCCAATCAGTGATTCTGTCATAGAAGGAAATTAAGTTAGTCTGACATGACTTATTAGTTACAAACCCATGCTGACTCTGTTTAATCACTTCATTCTTATCCAGGTACTGACATACATGTTGTTTACTTATCGGCAGGTAGTTGCTGACCACCTGCCTATTCTGCCCTGCAATAATCTCTCCCGGCTCAGAACGTTCGTGGACAATTCTCCTGCTTCCTGTGATGCCACGTTGACAGAGCAGCTCCTTCTCTTCTGATCTTCTTTGTCGACAGGACATCATAAAGATCGACACCCGGGTCCCTGCTGCATTAGGTTGAGCGAGCTGTCAATCAACATGACGTCAGCAGTGATGACCCATCGACAGAGCAGATTGGAAGAAAGAGCTGCTCTGTTGACGTGGCGTCACAGGAAGCAGTAGACGTCTGTGTCCACTCTGAGCTGGGACTTATCACACGGCAGCCGAGACAGGTAGGTATCAGCTCCCTGATGATAAATGCTTAGCCCTGTAAGGAAAAAAAAAAGAAAAAAAAAAAGAATCCTGGCTAAGCCCTTTAAATGGAGCAATATCAGATGTCTCAGTTTAAATGAACCTGCCCATAGACCCATCATGAATCAATAGATTTGTAAAGTCACTTCTATGGTGCCTGAGTTCATTGTATCAGTACCTGCTATACACTTCTATCTAATTCTTTAAAACCAAGAAAAAACTATAAACTCACCCGACTTATCACCGCAGCCAATTCTCTCATCTCGCTATTGGCACCGAGGAATGTGCTGACCGGCTTTAGTAATCTCTCCTAGGAAATTTAATAATAAAGTTACCACTATCTGTAATTCACATAAATTGTTAAAAAATGTGTAAAGAGGTTTATACCAGCGCTTTATATAGCGGTATAGTCCCTATTCAGTGACTCCGCATATTCTATTGCGATTATTGCGCGGTCACTTATGTTACAACAAGTTAAAAAGGGGAAAAAAAAACAACACATTTTAATATACATATATATAGTCACAAGCCATCAAACAAAGAACTGCTTACATTTTTGTACCAGGAGTGGCATAAGGTCACCCAAAAGCAGTGTGTAAGACTGGAGGAAAGCAGCCAAGACGCATGAAAGCTGTGATTAACAATCATGGTTATTCCACACAATATTGATTTCTGAACTCTTCCTGAGTTAAAACATTAGTATTGTTGTTTACAAATGATTATGAACTTGGTTTCTTTGCATTATTTGAGATTTGAAAGCACTGTTTTTTTTTTAATTTTTACCATTTTTCTTTGTCAGAAAAAAATACATAATTTATTGCTTGGAAATTCGGAGACATGTTGTCAGAAGTTTATAGAATAAAAGAGCAATTTACATTTTACTCAAAAATATAAAGAGAAAAATCAGACAAAAAGAACATTTCAAAGTAGTCTTTTAATTTTTGCCAGAGCTGTATATGTAAAAGTCTTAAAGAGTTTCAGCAAATACACACGTGGTAAAAATTGTTGGTACCCCTCGTTAATGACAGAAAAACCCACAATGGTGACAGAAATAACTTGAATCTGACAAAAGTAATAATAAATAAAAAATCTATGAAAATGAACAATGAAAATCAGACATTGCTTTTCCGCCATGCTTCCACAGAATTTAAAAAAAATAAATAAAACTCATGAAATAGGCCTGGACAGAAATGATGGCACCTTTACTTAATATTTTGCTGCACAACCTATTGAGGCAATCAAACGATTCCTGTACCTGTCAATGAGACTTCTGCGCCTCTCAACAGGTATTTTGGCCCACTCAAGAGAAAACTGCTCCAGGTGTCTCGTGTTTGAAGGTTGTTGTTACACCCGGTCCCCGTTCTGGCTGTGCACCCCGTTCTGGCGCTGCTCCCAGTTCTGGTCACTCACGTGCTCATGCTTTCCACACTGTCCCTGTGCCTCAGCGAGCTCCCTGCCTGGGTCCTCATGCTCTGTCTGTCTCTCAGCTTCCTGCTCTCTCCCTCCCCCACCTCCTGGCATGCTGCCAGCAGACCTTCAGGGAAAGTGCTTAGGATGCTAGTGTGCTTCCCTCTGGTCTCTTAAAGGGACAGCGTGCATTTTTTGAGTGCCGGAGCAATGAGTATCTACCATTGCTACATCTGGTTCTGTCTCTGATCTATCTGCGCTGCGTTAGCAATCCGTGTGCACTTGCTCATACTGTTTGTCTCCACAGAGTATCAGCATCCTGCATTCAGCTATCTCTGACGACATCAGCATTCATCTCTGCAAGTGCCATCCCGTTCCGCCAAAAGCCATCCAAACCTGTGGACTGTGATAAGGTTTCTGGAGCCAGCTTGCTACCATCTACCTGGAACCGGACCTTCCTCACCAGTGACTGCTTCTCCACGCATACTCGGTCTTATCCATTATATCTGTTACCCATTTGACCCGCTGGGACAGCTGCCACGTGTCTGAGGTCTAAATGGAGGTAGCACCTGTGTCCTCTGGGTATTCCACTCTGGTCCTGTTCGAAAGACTTTACTACGGGTACCCGCGGCTCACTATGATGCCCCCTTCGGAGCTCCCAGGACCATGGTCCCGAGGTTCCACTTTAAAAATAAAAAACGAATGTGAACTTCCCCATCTGTGCCTCCGCTTCCATTGGTTACAGTTGCCTTTTCCAGACGGCATGTTTCAGCTCTTTCCAAAGATGCTCAATAGCATTTAGGTCAGGGCTCATAGAAGGCCACTTCAGAATAGTCCAATGTTTTGCTCTTAGCCATTCTTGGGTGTTTTTAGCTGTGTGTTTTGGGTCATTATCCTGTTGCAAGACCCATGACCTGCGACTGAGACCTAGCTTTCTGACACTGGGCAGCAAATTTCTCTCTCTAGAATCCCTTGATAGTCTTGAGATTTCATTGTACCTTGCACAGATTCTAGACACCCTGTGCGATATGCAGCAAAGCAGCCCAAGAACATAACATAGCCTCCTCCATGTTTCACAGTAGGGACAGTGTTCTTTTCTTGATATGCTTCATTTTTCCATCTGTGAACATAGAGCTGATGTGCCTTGCCAAAAAGTTCCATTTTTGTCTCATCTGTCCATAGGACATTCTCGTAGAAGCTTTGTGGCTTGTCAACATGTAGTTTGGTAAATTCTAGTCTGGCTTTTTATGATTTTTTTTCAACAATGGTGTCCTCCTTGGTCGTCTCCCATGAAGTCCACTTTGGCTCATACAACAACGGATGGTGCGATCTGACACTGATGTTCCTTGAGCTTGACGTTCACCTTTAATCTTTAATTCCTAGCAGCCGGGACCAGCTGCTTGGAAAACAGGGATTGAAGCTTGAGGAAGATAATTTGCATATTCCAGGTGCCTTCTGGGAAAAGCGAAGAGTCTCCCTAAGCAAGAGGATCGTTGGATAAAGCCGGGACCAGCTGCTTGGAAAGCATCGCCGAACCGCGCGCCGGAATTTTTGCCTCTAGGACATTATTGCAAGAAAGCTTGCCTGATTGAGTAGATTACACAAGAAGGGAGACACGCCGCAAGTCAGCAGGATCTAGGAGCAACATGGCAGATGTGACAACCTACATGGTGAGCTGCAACATGTCCTACATGTTCACAGATCGACCAGAAGAAGAAGCCAACTTCACCTTCCAGAAGTGTAGATTAGTGGCCCTTTTAGAAGAAAAGGTGCGTGGTCTGGAAAAAAGAATTGCAACTTTGAAACTCATCAAAGAAAATGAAGACTTCCTAGACACAACAGAAGCATCTCTACTGGTCACAGAAGGTGAAGAAAGTGTCAGAGAACCTCCAAAAGCAGACGAGTGGAAGCATGTGACCAAAAGAAGCAAGAAGACCATAGAGACATCACCAACCACACAACTGACAAACCGATACCAAGGCCTTGCGGAGGATGACGATGGTACACCTAAGGATGAGGAACTACCACCAAGTGAAGAAGAAAAAGGCACACAGCAACACCCAGAAGTGACAACAAAAAGTACAGCCAAGAAGCGAAGAAGAGTGGTAGTGGTGGGAGACTCACTACTGAGAGGCACAGAAGCAGCCATCTACAGACCGGATATAACCGCAAGAGAAGTATGCTGCCTCCCAGGTGCGAAGATCAAGGATGTGACCGATAGGATACCAAAGCTCATCAGTTCCAAGGACTTCCACCCATTTCTTCTGATACATGTTGGCAACAATGACACGGCAAGGAAGGACCTACCGACAATCTGCAAGGACTTTGAAGAGTTGGGGAAGAAAGTATAGGAACTGGATGCACAGGTAGTTTTTTCTTCTATCCTTCCAGTAGACAGGCATGGCACCAGGAGATGGAACAGGATCCTTGATGCAAACAACTGGCTAAGACGATGGTGCAGACAACAAGGATTCGGATTCCTGGACCACGGTGTGAATTACCTATACGATGGACTCCTCGCCAGAGACGGACTACACCTCGACAAACCTGGGAAACACACATTCGCCAGAAGACTCGCTACACTCATCAGGAGAGTGTTAAACTAGAAGAAGAGGGGATGGGAAGAAAAACGTTAGACACCAACATGAAACCAGATATTATACTGATGAATGATATGAGGTGTGGCAAAGACGATCCAAGACAACATACTCAGAAGGGAGGTAAGAAAATTTCTAAAACAATCAACAGGGAGGAGATTGTAACAAAGCAAAATTCTCTAAAATGCATGCTCGCAAACGCAAGAAGCCTGATAAACAAGATGGAAGAACTAGAAGCAGAAATATCTACAGGTAACTATGACATAGTGGGAATAACCGAGACATGGTTAGATGAAAGCTATGACTGGGCAGTTAACTTACAGGGTTACAGTCTGTTTAGAAAGGATCGTAAAAATCGGAGAGGAGGAGGGGTTTGTCTTTATGTAAAGTCTTGTCTAAAGTCCACTTTAAGGAAAGATATTAGCGAAGGGAATGAGGATGTCGAGTCCATATGGGTCGAAATACATGGAGGAAAAAATAGTAACAAAATTCTCTTTGGGGTCTGTTACTGTCATGATCCATGCTGGATCAGGACATATAAAAAGCACAGGTAACCGTTTTTTTTCCTAAGCTGTGCTTAAGGTTGGTTTTTGCCCCCGGTGGCCATTAGGATTATTGCACTGTGATGTCTTTTGTTCTAAGTTTGCCCCCGGTGGTGGTGAGCGTCATTGCACTCTGGTTTCTTTAGTTAAGTGCACATGATATTAATGCAGGTGTGGCTCTGCTATAAAAGAGTCACAGGTGTTGCAATCAGTGTTGGTGATAGTGTTTATTTCAACCATCCTTGGTGGAGGAAGGAGCTGGAGAGCGTTCCTTGAAGCACTGTCTTAGCCCTGGTGTGGAAGGAGTCATAGGGGATTTCCTTGTAGCTCTGACAGAGCTTGGTGGCAGCGATTCAGGAGAGCTGCATTCTGGTGGTGGACTCCGTTGCCAGGAGCAAGTGCAACACAGTAAAGCCAAGTGGTGTTTCCCTGTTTGTGTTTTTCCTTAGTGTGTATTAGTACAGCGGTGGGGCCAGTGCCTGCATCACCCAGTTCCCTAGCAAGGGATAAGTGTGGGGTGTGCTAGGGTGACAGGTATCCTGAGCGGCGCCCGGTGCAGAACCAGCATAGGGAACGTTAGGAGCGTTAGGGACACTGACTCAGGGGAGTGCAGGAGGTCTCCACGTCCCCTTCCCCTATCGCAGGGCCCACCGTTGTAACTGTTTCCCCTTTCCCCGTGTCTGGTTGTTTTAGTTACCGGCCTGCGGGCCGTGTCACACAGGACAGTATCACGTGCCGCGTCTTGTTGTTTACAGTTACCGGCCTGCGGGGCGCGTCACAAAGGACGGGTCATCGTGACAGTTACAAACCCCCAAATATAACAGAAATCATGGAAAGTTTACTACTAAGGCAGATAGATGAAGCTGCAACCCATAATGAGGTCCTTGTTATGGGGGACTTTATCTACCCGGATATTAACTGGGAAACAGAGACCTGCGAAACCCATAAAGGCAACAGGTTTCTGCTAATAACCAAGAATAATTATCTTTCGCAATTGGTGCAGAATCCAACCAGAGAAGCAGCACTTTTAGACCTAATACTATCTAACAGACCTGACGGAATAACAAATCTGCAGGTTGTTGGGCATCTAGGAAATAGCGACCACAATATTGTACAGTTTCTCTTGTCTTTCGCTAGGAGGACATGTCAGGGAGTCACAAAAACACTGGACTTTAGGAAGGCAAAGTTTGACCAGCTTAGAGATGCCCTTAATCTGGTTGACTGGGACAATGTCCTCAGAAATAAGAATACAGATAATAAATGGGAAATGTTTAAGAACATCCTTAATAGGCACTGTAAGCGGTTTATACCTTGTGGGAATAAAAGGACAAGAAACAGGAAAAACCCAATGTGGCTAAACAAAGAAGTAAGAGGGGCAATTAACAGTAAAAAGAAAGCATTTAAACTACTAAAGCAGGATGGCACCGCTGAAGATCTAAAAAACTATAGGGAGAAAAATACTTTATCTAAAAAAATAATTAAAGCTGCCAAAAAACAGAGAAGCACATTGCTAAGGAGAGTAAAACTAATCCCAAGCTGTTCTTCAACTATATCAATAGTAAAAGAATCAAAAGTGAAAGTGTAGGCCCATTAAAAAATTGTGAGGAAAGTATGGTTGTAGATGATGAGGAAAAAGCTAATATATTAAACACCTTCTTCTCCACGGTATTCACTGTTGTGAGTTCATTTTCCCCTTCGTCACTGAGGTCTGGTGAACTCCCTATTCTGGTAAAGGAAGGTAATGAGCCTGATTATCAGGCACCTGAGCCTAATGATGATGACTGGCTGAGTGGAGTCACGGACTGTATATAAGGCTGCCGACGCCCTTCTGCCCTGCGGGTGATTTCTCTGTGGACTTCTAGGAGACCAGTCTGATTCCTGCTCCTCTAAATCTAAGTTTTCTGCTTTGCCTTTTAGCATTTGTGTTTTGTTTTTGTTTGCCTTGCTTTTCTGGATTCTGCCATTCCCTGCTGGGGTGAGCTGAATCTCCTTTTGCCGGTTGCTCTGTCTTCAGAATATTCCTGAGTACTGACATAGTCTTTTTGAAGCCTAGCGTCTTCAGGGCCTTTTTCATTGTCAGTCTGTTGGCTCTTATTTTCATAGGGTTTTTCACGGATTGCAGACAGCAGCCTTCCTGTCCTTTCCTATCTAGTTAGCTTGGGCCCCGTCTTTGCTCAGTCTGTCTTTCTGTCTGTGTTGTGTTTTTTCTTCTTGCTTCACCGTCATTATATGTGGGGGGCTGCCTTTTGCTTTGGGGTCTGCTCTGGGGCAGTTTAGATTTCCATTTCTGTCTTTAGGCTATTTAGTGCTCCGGCTGTGATCGAGGGGTCTAGGGCATCGTAGGAACCCCCCACGGCTACTGCTAGTTGTGTTGATAGGTTCAGGGGTCTGCAATCCGATAGCTGCCAACCTCTCTGGTTTTCTGGACTTAGCTAGCATTTCTGTTTTTGCCTCCTATGGTGACTCAATCATAACAATTCACGGTGGAAAATGAAATGATAGGTGAAATGCCAAGAGACAAAGAAAACCCTATATTAAGGGTCACCAATCTAACCCAAGAAGAGGTGCAAAACCGGCTAAATAAGATTAAAATAGATAAATCTCCGGGTCCGGATGGCATACACCCACGAGTACTAAGAGAACTAAGTAATGTAATAGACAAACCATTTAGAGACTCTATAGCGACGGGGTCTGTTCCACAGGACTGGCCAATATTCAAAAAGTGAACCAGGAAATTATAGGCCAGTAAGTCTAACCTCTATTGTTGGTAAAATATTTGAAGGGTTTCTGAGGGATGTTATTCTGGATTATCTCAATGAGAATAACTGTGTAACGCCATATCAGCATGGGTTTATGAGGAATCGCTCCTGTCAAACCAATTTAATCAGTTTTTATGAAGAGGTAAGCTATAGACTGGACCAAGGTGAGTCATTGGATGTGGTATATCCTGATTTTTCCAAAGCGTTTGATACCGTGCCACACAAGAGGTTGGTACACAAAATGAGAATGCTGGGTCTGGGGGAAAATGTATGTAAATGGGTAAGTAACTGGCTTAGTGATAGAAAGCAGAGGGTGGTTACAAATGGTATATTCTCTAACTGGGTCACTCTGACGAGTGGGGTACCACAGGGGTCGGTGTTGGGACCTATTCTCTTCAACATATTTATTAACGATCTGGTAGAAGGTTTCAACAGTAAAATATCGATATTTGCAGATGATTCAAAACTATGTAAAGCAGTCAATACGAGAGAAGATAGTATTCTGCTACAGATGGATCTGGATAAGTTGGGAACTTGGGCCGAAAGGTGGCAGATGCAGTGTAACAATGATAAATGTAACGTTATACACATGGGAAGAAGGAATCAATATTACCATTACACACTGAACGGTAAACCACTGGGTAAATCAGGCATGGAGAAGGACTTGGGGATCCTAGTTAATGATAAACTTACCTGGAGCAGCCAGTGCCAGGCAGCAGCTGCCAAGGCAAACAGGGTCATGTGGTGCATTAAAAGAGGTCTGGATACACATTATGAGAGCATTATACTGCTTCTGTACAAATCTCTGGTTAGACCGTACATGGAGCACTGTGTACAGTTTTGGGCACCGGTGCTCAGGAAGGATATAATGGAACTAGAGCGGGTACAAAGGAGGGCAACAAAATTAATAAAGGGGATGGGGGAACTACAATACCCAGCGAGATTAGCAAAATAAGGATTATTTAGTCTAGAAAAAAGACGACTGAGGGGCGATCTAATAACCATGTATAAGTATATAAGGAGAAAATACAAATATCTCTCCTAGGATCTGTTTATACTAAGGAAGGTGACGGTCACAAGGGGGCACTCTCTGCATCTGAAGGAGAAAAGCAGCTGTAGTCACAGGAACATCAAGCTGCTTGGAGATGGTCTTATAACTTTTACCTTTAACATGTTTGTCTATAATTTTCTTTCTTATCTCCTGCGACAACTCTTTCCTTCGCTTCCTCTGGTCCATGTTGAGTGTGATACACACCATGTCACCAAACAGCACAGTGAGTATCTGTAGCCCTCTATACAGGCCACTCACTGATTCCAAGATTGTAGACACCTGTGATGCTAGTTAGTGGACACACCGCGATTTAACATGTCCCTTTTGTCAAATTATTTTCAGGGGTACCATCATTTCTGTCCAGGCATATTTCATGAGTTTTATTTTTTTTTTTTTATTCTGGGGAAGCATGGCTGAAAAGCAATGTCTGACTTTCATTTGTTCCTTTTCATAGATTTTTGATTTATTATTACTTTTGTCAGATTTATTTCTGTCACCATTGTGGGTTTTTCTGTCATTAAACGAGAGGTACCAACAATTTTGACCACGTGTGTAATTTAGGTCACATAATGGATGAAATCAGCTAAAGAATAGTTGGCTTGTTTGTTCATCGGTCAATCGCTGCCACTTTTTCCATGAGCCGATGATTGGGAACGTCAAGTCCTATAATTTGCCCCATACAATGTATAATCCGACAGTGAAACTTACAGAAGGGTCAGGATTGTAGTTCAGGGTGTTCATAGCGATTTCGTTGGACGCCCCCTTTATTGCGTCCTGGATCATTCCACGAAAGTCAATGATCTGTCCCTGCGCAATTCATAAAACATAAACCATAAAGAGAAACAAGTACAACAATGTGTAATTTGTATCATCACCATGTATACAGGAGGATTTACCAAAGGGATGAAAAGAAATTCTAATTACGGTATTGTAGAGGTAAGGGGAACACTGTGAACCTTTTTTTATAAGGATGTCAAAAGTATGTGTCCCCTCCACATGCCCCTCCAGGAGCTTTCTGACCTCCCATCCTATATCCATAGACATTAATATGCAGTCTTCCCCTCTGCAGATATCACGGCTCTGGCTCTCCTGGGGAGGATTTCTACAAGATTTAGGGAATTTTTTCCCCTTCATCCAGAAGAGCATTTGTGAGGTCAGACCCTGATGTTGGGGAGAGGTCGGGATCACAATCTCCATTATAAGTGTTGGATGAGGCTGGGCGTCATGTTCTCCCGCCTTCCATGTCTGTATGGAGCTTGTGCACTGGCCACAGTCATGGGGAACAGAAAAGGGCCTTCCCCAAACTGTTCCCACAAAGCTGAAGCTACAATTCTCCACAATGTCTTGTGCTGAAGAATTAAGATTTCCCTTCACTGTAACTAAGAGGCCGAGGCCGCCCCCTGATAACAACCCATAGCATTATCCTCCTCCACCATCTGTACAGGTGGCACAATGAGGTCAGGGGATAACGTTCTCCTTCACCAAACCAAGACTCCTCCATCAGATGCCATATAGAGAAGTGTGATCCATCACTGCACAGAACACGTCTCCTCCAGACTCCAGTGATAGTGCCTTTAAACCACTCCATCTGACGCTCTGCATTGTGCTTGGTGATGTACGGCTGCATGCAGCTGCTCGGCCATGAAGCTCCCGGTGGGGGGGTGCAGTGTTTATGCTGATGTTACACCATAGCTCCCAAGCGTCCCGATTCTAGCGGGACAGTCCCATTTTTGACACCCCCTCCCGCATCCCGCCCGGGATGGTATTTTTCCCACATTGCACTGAGCCGCCACGCCACCCATCCACCGACACCATGCTCGCCGTCCCAGATAGACGCACCGCAGCCTGCAATGATGTGGCTGGGCTGTGTGTGTTCTGTCTGTGCGCACAGGACCTGTGAGAGTGGAAGAGTCAGGGGTCACATGATCAGGGGCTGTGTGTCTGCTTCCATGTCTGTCTGCATTCTGCAGGAGTCTGGTCTGCTGTGCTGGTTGTCATGCTGGATAAGGTAAAGTTTCTGTGTGGGGTTCAGGAGAGGTTTACAGTGTGGATGTAGCAGAGCCGTGTGTGTACGGGGTGTACGGAGCAGAGCTGTGTGTGTGTACGAGGTGTACAGAGCAGAGCCACGCGTGTACGAGGTGTACGGAGCGGAGCCGCGCGTGTACGAGGTGTACGGAGCGGAGCCGCACGTGTACGAGGTGTACGGAGTGGAGCCACCCGTGTACAAGGTGTACGGAGCAGAGCAGCGCGTGTACAAGGTGTACGGCGCGGATCCGCATGTGTACGAGGTGTACGGAGCGGAGCCCTGTGTGTATGAGGTGTACAGAGTGGAGCCATGCGTGTACAGGGTGTACAGAGCCACGTGTACGAGGTGTACGGAGCAGAGCCGCACGTGTACGAGGTGTACGGAGAGAAGCCGCGCGTGTACGAGGTGTATGGAGCGGAGCCGCACGTGTACGAGGTGTACGGAGCGGAGCCGCGCGTGTACGAGGTGTACGGAGCGGAGCCGCGCGTGTACGAGGTATACGGAGCGGAGCCGCACGTGTACGAGGTGTACGGAGAGGAGCCCCATGTGTATGAGGTGTACAGAGCGGAGCCGCGCGTGTACAAGGTGGACGGAGCCACGTGTGTACGAGGTGTACGGAGCAGAGCCGCATGTGTATGAGGTGTACGGAGCAGAGCCGCATGTGTATGAGGTGTATGGAGCGGAGCCGCATATGTACGAGGTGTACGGAGCGGGGTCACGCATGTACGAGGTGTACGGAGCGGAGCTGTGTGTGTACTTGGTGTACAGAGCGGAGGCGCGTGTATGGGGTATGCGGAGCAGTGTGTGTGCGGAGTGGAGCCATATGTGTACTGGATGTACGGAGCGGAGCCAAGTGTGTACGAGGCATACAAAGTGGGCGTTACCCACAGACACAGGAGTACACGGCGGAGCCCCAAGGAGCACTTTAAAACTCGCACATGACGTTCCACCGGAAGTGATGTGCTGGAAGCTGACCGGAAATGAGGTAACTTCATGAGGAGATTGTGACGGAACCAGGAATGCTTCAGATCCATCACCGTGTCCTCCTCTGACAGCGCGGACAGCAGGATCACCTTGGAATCAGGGATGCCGGCCATGTGAGCGGATCATGATATGTCCTGCATCGGGGGGCTCAGGTGGGCATTACAATGGGAGTCGGGCTGCTATAGTATCTTTATAGAATCTTTCTCTCTCTGTTTCTTTATTTCTCTGTTCTTTCTATTTCTTTCTCATTCTCTGCTCTGTCTTTCCCTCTCTTTTTCTTTCTCTCTCTGTTCTTTCTCTCTGTTCTTTCTCTCTCTAATTTTTCTTTTTTTTCTCTCTCTGTTCTTTCTTTCCCCTCTTTCTTTCCGCTCTTTCTTTCTTTCTCTCTGTACTTTCTTTCTTTCCTTCTTTCTTTCTCTCCTTCTGTTCTTTCTCAGTCTCTCTCTGTGTTCTTTCTTTCCCCTTTCTTTCTTTCTCTCTCTTCTTTCTTTCTTTCCCCTCTTTCTTTCTCTCTGTTCTTTCTTTCATTTTTTCTTTCTCTCTCTGTTCTTTCTTCCCCTCTTTCTTTCTCTCTATCGCTCTGTTCTTTCTTTCTTTCCCCCTCTTTCTTTTTCTCTCTGTTCTTTCTTTCTTTTTCTCTTTCTTTCTCTCTCTCTCTCTCTATTCTTTCTTTCCCCTCTTTCTTTCGCTCTCCCTCTGTTCTTTTTTTCTGTCCCCTCTTTCTTTCTCACTCTGATCTTTCTTTCCCCTTTCTTTCTCTCTATCTGTTGTCTCTCTCTGTTCTTTCTTTTTTCTTTCCCCTCTTTCTTTCTCTCTGTTCTTTTTTCTGTCCCCGTTTTTTCCTCTGTGTTCTTTATTTCTCTCTCTTTTTCTCTGTTGTTTCTTTATTTCCCCTCTTTATTTTTCTCTGTTCTTTCTTTCTCCTTTCTTTCTCTGTTCTTTCTTTCTTCTTTCTTTCGCTCTCTGTTCTTTCTTTCCCCCCTGTTCTTTCTTTCTCTGTTCTTCTCTCTGTTCTTTCTTTCTCTCTCGCTCTCCTTTCTTTTTCTCTCTATTTTCTTTTTTCTCTCTGTTTGCTTTCTTTCTTTTCCTTAGTACCAGTCAGTGTGCCCACAGTACCAGCCACTGTGCCCATAATGCCAGCCACTATGCCCCTAATAGCAGTCAGTGTGATCAGCAGTGCTAAATGGGTGCGACTGGGAGTGGACATGGGTGTGACTAGTCGTGAAATGGGGTGTAGTTGGGGGCGTGACCTAAAATTTGTCCCTCTTTCCCTTCTTCAAAAGTTGGGAGGTATGGTTACACCAGAGGTCTGGACTCTGCAGTTATGTAGTCAGCAGATCAATGGTGACTATTCGTGCCCTCTGCTCCTTAGCACTCGGTAACCCCATTCTGTAACATTATGGGGTCCCAACTTCATGGCTGAGTTGCTGCGGTTCCTTCCACTTCTCAATAACATCACTCACAGGTGATGAGGGAGGATTTAGGGTGAAGAAATGTCATGAACGGACTTGTTACACCATTGGCTCCTATTACAGGACCGCGCTTGTATCGGTGAGCTCTGCACCACCGGCCGCTCTGTCACGTATTATTCAAGGCAGACAGCATGGTGGGGGGGGTTAAATGTTACACCCTGGGGGCGAGAGGCCGTATGCTATACACTGGGGCAAGATATTATACAGAGGCAGGGGCTAGTGGCCGGATGTTATACAGTGGGGCAAAGGGTCCAGGTGTTATGCACCAGGGGGAGCGAGGGGACGGATGTTACACAACAGGGATGTGGGGCCCAAATGTTGAACACCTGGTGGATGGGGGGGCTAGAAATTATACACCGTGTGGGTGTGATATCCCGGATGTTATACAACTGGGGACGAGGGTCTGGATGTTATGCAACGGGGGCTGGATATTACACCAGAGAGGGGGGGAGGGGAGGGGGGTGTCGAGGCACCAGATATTTTACACCAGTGGTATTGGGACTGAATGAGAAATTGGAATTCATTGATTAACATTTGTGTCCCTTCTCCATCACTCCAGATAGTTTGCTACAATGTATCAGGGCAGGCACAATGGGGGACATTAACTAACGCTGGGAGACAGTATAATGTAGTTCCAGCAATGTGAAAATGCACCCTTACCACTGTCGTGATCATAGTGTCATAGATTTGACACTTTGGTATAAAATTAATAAAAAAAAAAATAAAACTTTGTGCCAGAACTCCTTTGTGGGACAACATGTCACCCTGACGCCTGGGCTGTCTGGTTTACTGAAAGAAAAAAAACTACACAGACTGGATACAATTGTAGCAAACTCTCAGCTGTGAGAAGCTCCTGGCCTCCGGATATTTACACAGATGTGGAAGCCCCCTTTAATATCGTGGCAAGGAATCCTAATAGTTTTTCCGGCGTGCCCATCTCTTGCACACACACTGGTTCTGGAGGTTACGGTATTGCTGAAACTTTTCCTTTATTCTCGTTTTGCTTTGAGTGAATTGTACTGACCCTTCGCTGTGAAACGCCTTCTCCTCCATTTTTATTTAAAGCTGAAATGTTTAAGCCAAAATCTGAGACCTCCGGAGGACTGGAGCTACCGTTCTCCTGCAAAATGAGACAAGGATTAGTCTCGGCAACATTCAGCAAATGGATTTCTTTATTGTCCAACACTAGACCCTAACGATATTTACAGGGCGAACAACACGTCCCAGCAGTCTCAGGGGTACAGCGCGCCCGCCTGGTGATTTCAGATCCCCTCACCTGTCTGGAGATCTCTCTGGTCGATGCTTTCTCCGCCATCCTGGCGTGTGTCCTGGACACTGGGCGCTGGATGATATTATGGTTGGTGATTCTCGGCAGACCCTGGGAGGAATTACTGGCTGTTCTGGAAGAAAGGAGAGAAATGTAATGTCCAATCATTTCCCTAATATCCCAACTTCACGCTAAAATACTCTGTGCTGCTTCTGAATACATGAATACTGTGACTGAGCTACACATGTAACACGGTATGTGAGTAATGCTTCATGAGAGGCCATAACGAGCAGACTTACCTTCTCAATTTTCCTCCACTTCGAGGCTTTAGGAACACTTTACCATCTATTAAAAAAAAAAAGTTGCATTTTTCAGATTAATCTGTGACTATATATAAATGCAGTCATGGCCGAAAGTGTTGGCACCCTTGAAATTGTTCCAGAAAATGAAGTATTTCTCCCAGAAAATTATTGCAGTTACACATATTTTGTTATACACGTTTATTTTCTTTCTGTGTATTGGAAAAACACTAAAAAAAACTACGGAAAAAAAGGCAAATTGGACTTAATTTCACACAAAACCCAAAGATGGGCCGGACAAAATTGTTGGCACCCTCATCTTAATATTTGGCTGCACACCCTTTGGAATAAATAACTGCAATCAATGCCTTCCTATACCATCCACAAGCTTCTTACATCTCTCAGCTGGGATTTCGGATGACTCTTCTTTTGTAAACTGCTCCAGATCTCTCATATGTGAAGGCGCCTTCTCCCAGCAGCAACGTTAAGATCTCTCCACAGGTGATCAATGGGATTTCAGTCCGAACTCATTGCTGCCACTTCAGAACTCTACAGCACTTTGTTTCCATCCATTTCTGAGGGCTTCTTGAAGTATGTTTGAAGTCATTGTCCTGCTGGAATACCTTTAACCTAGGACGCAAACCCAGCTTTCGGATACTGGGCACTACATTGCGACCCAAAATCCTCCAGTAATATTCAGATTTCATAATGCCTTGCACACAGTCCAGTGCCAGAGGCAGCAAAACAACCCCAAAACATATTTGAACCTCCACCATATTTGACTGTAGGTACTGTGTTCTTTTCTTTGTAGGCCTCATTCTGTTTTTGCGTATTAATATTAGTCATAGAACCTTAAAACAGGTCACACTCCGTGAAATTGTAAGAAAAGCAGAACCAGAAAAAATCCAGAAAAAAAGGAGACTCTGTATCAACAAGTAGAATTCGAAAAAAAATTTATTAATAGATCCTCAAAAACACAATAATCAATAATTACAAAATAAATTAAAAGAGATGCCTCGTGTCAACAAGGAGATGCAGAGGAGGGTGTATATTAGACATAAAGCCATTTCTTGTAATTAAATAATCAAGGTAAAGTATGCACATGAAGCCTTCATTGGTCCTGAGAAGACAATTATGACTACTTGCAGAAGGTAAAGTTACTTTAAATAGGAATTGCAACAAACTATGAACCCATTTGGCTATATGCCTTTTACTGCAAGAGTCAGGAGCGTGCAGACTCACAGGATCATGAATAGTAACAGCTGCCTGTAATGTGCCTCAGTTCTTTTGTTTATTACATAGAAACTACATTCATTTGTATAAGAGTATTGGATTGGAATAATTAGA
This sequence comes from Dendrobates tinctorius, assembly GCF_039654945.1. Classification (NCBI taxonomy): domain Eukaryota; kingdom Metazoa; phylum Chordata; class Amphibia; order Anura; family Dendrobatidae; genus Dendrobates; species Dendrobates tinctorius. Next base: position 3,041,716 of record NW_027361753.1, read on the forward strand.
CCCAGCTTCCAAATACATAACATGTGCAGCTTTGTAATATCATAGAAGGATTAATGCATATGTTTTTTTTACCTGATAGGAGTCAAGTGCTAGGTGACCGCAGTGTCTCCAACCCGGTAAACAGAAAAATGATGTGCTTTACCAAAAAGCTCTATGTTGGTCTCATCTGTCCACAAGACGCTTTCCCAGAAGGATTTTGGCTTCCTCACATACATTTTGGCATACTGCAGTCTAGCTTTTTTATCTCTCTGTGTCAGCAGTGGGGCCCTCCTGAGTCTCCAGCCATAGTGTTTCATTTCATTCAAATGTCGACAGATAGGTCACGCTGACACTGATGCACCCTGAGCCTGCAGGACAACTTGAATTTCTTTGGAACTTGATTGGGGCTGCTTATCCACCATCCGCGGATTATCCTTTGTTATAACCTTTCATCAATTTTCCTCTGCCATCCACGTCCAGGGATATTAGCTGCAGTGCCTTGGGTTGTAAACTTCTTGATTATGTTGAGCACCATGGACAAAGGAACCTCAAGATCTCTGGAGATGGACTTGTAACCTTGAGATTGTTGCTATTGTACAACAATTTTGGTTCAAGTCCTCAGACAGTTCTCTTCTCCTTTTACTGTTCTCCATACTTAGTATGACACACAATGTAAAGATTGAGTTAACTTCTCTCCTTGTTATCTGCTTTCAGGTGTGATTTTCATATTGCTCGCACCTGTTACTTGCCACAGGTGAGTTTCAACCAGCATTACAAGCTTCAAACAAAGTTGTTTACCCACAATTTTGGAAAAGTGCCAACAATTTTGTCTGGCCCATTTTTGGGGTTTGTGCAAAATTATGTCCAATTTGCTTTTTTTTCTCTGTTTTTTTTTTTTTTTTTGTGTTGGTCCAATACACACAAAGGAATTAAACGTGCAAAGGGTGCAAAAGGGTTGACAATTTATCGCTGTCACTGGCCGTCTATCCATAGTATGGCAGATAACCACACAATTGATGGGGGTCTGACCACTGGGACCCCCACTGATCCCAAGAACATTGCAGCCTGAATGGGGTGGACATCAAGCATTCATTTTCTATGGGGCTGCCTATCACAGTAGAGTACAGTGCGCTCGACTATCTCCAGCAGTCCCATAGAGAATGAATGAAGATGTCAAGAATGCTCGACTTCTACTCTGTTTAGACGGGGGTCATTCTCAGCAACTGTGGATGTCCCAGTGGTCAGACCCCCCAGGGATTGTAAAGTCATCCCCTATATTATGGAAAGGGTATAACTTCAAATCTTTAAGGGTACAGTGGACACTCCATTACTGGGGCCCTACCACCAGTACTAGGTGGCTCACTCTCACGTGGAAGCACTACAGATGCTCTTCTTTTGTGAACTCTGTGGCGCCCGTAAATGTATTTTCTCGTCGACTGACCACCGGGTAGATTGTTTTTTTTGCATTGCAAGCTATAGTTTTCTTGGTACCATTTTAGGAAGACAAAAAAGAAAAGTGCCAGGAGGAACTGTAGAGGAACTAGTAAGCGCTACTAAGCAATGTACTCATAATAAAGCCAACCTCCACATGGACAGGAATGTGAATTAACACAAAACCTTTACTGGTGTAAGAGCGACGCGTTTCCACCTCGACTTGGGGTCTTCATCAGGCTCCATCTTCTTTTATTGGTACAATTTTGGAGCGCATGCAATGTTTTGATCACATTTTTGGGGGGGAAAGGAAAAAGGCATTTCTGTGTTTTTTGCTTTTTTTTTTTACTTTTTTTTCTCTTTATGGCATTCACTTTATCTGACTGTTGCTGAGGTGGCAATACTGACAATAAAAGTGCTTGTTTTTTTCAGTTATTTTTGTACTGGAAAAAGGAGGGATGATTCAGATTTTAAAAAAAAATAATTTTTTAAAAATTTTCTTTTAATATTTTTTTTTACTCACCCACCACCTTGAAACTTCAATGATTTGCGCGCTGATAGTAAATGCTTCAGGACTTTACTACTGCATTGTGTAATGAAACTAACGACTCTCCAATCATAGAATGGTAGACTTGGAAGGGACCTCCTGGGCCATCTGGTCCAACCCCCTGCTCAAAGCAGGATTCACTAAATCATCCCAGACAGATGTCTGTCCAGCCTCTGTTTGATGACTTCTATTGAAGGAGAACTCACCACCTATCGTGGCAGCGGACGGATAAATGATGAATGAAGGATGGTGGTAACGGTGCTGCCAGCTGGCATGGCACCCTCTGATGCCATAACTTGGGTAATTGACCCATAATCTTTGACCACACGGACCCCCGTTTGGATCTCCCTACATTGGCTAAGGCATGTTTCTACACAGCAGTGATCGGAGCTGGCTCCAGTTGCTGCTGTTGTAGCCAGGCGCCGGCAGTAAAACTCACCGTTTTCTCCAACTTTTTTGGTGATTTTCGGGTATTTCTGGAATTTGACATAATAGTAACTCTCATATTCCATGAGGATGGTTTCCAGGTCAATGTTATCGCAGACTTCAAATCTTCTCAGGGTTAGTTTGCTTTCCTGCTCTAGGGCATTCGCCGAGTCCACGTAACTTGAAGAAAGGTGAATAGGTCAGTGTCACTCATTGGATTACTTACTGTACATTCCTGCTTCGATTATCACTATGGGCGGACACATGACTGTGCTCTATTGAAGAAACTGCCCCATTGTCCTTCAATTCATCACCATTTTTATTTTTAGATCTTTTCTTGCTGTATCTGAATGGGAAAGGTCATGTTCACATCCAGTGGCTGAGACCCCTCTACAGACCTAACGCTTCTCACAGCTGAAGGTTTGGTACATTTGTACCCAATCAAGACAATCATCTGTGAGCTAAACCGGCTGGACCCCAATGACTGAACCATTGGGGAACGCTCACCGATATTTTACTATAAGATCTGCAGCTGAAGTCACTCGGATTGCTGCAGTGGCAGTGCAATGATGAGTGCCGCGCACCCGCATGAGGGTGCACAGGATTTTTTTTTTTTTTTTTGGAGAAGGGGAGTAATAACCACCTTCTAGATTTGGGGGAAGAAAATTGCCAACATTTCACAACAGCAGCACTGGGTTAATGCAAAAACCGAGATCTCTTGATAACACGCGAGGTCTCACTCTGATAGGAGAGTTGGTGCAAATTAGTTACCAGGGCTCGGTCCATTGGCGGCAACAGTAATCTGTAGGCCAGGGGCCCTGAGAACCCCTTGATGGCATCCAAGGTTCTGCATTTGATTAGCTGACCTGGTGCGACGTCATCGCTGTGGCGTGACGCACATGTCGAGTCAAGCAAGGCTGGGCAAACAAAAGACGGGCGCCCCGTCTTTTTTGTCATGTCTGTATATTCTATAGTGAAAGCAAAAAGGGAATGTGTCATCAAAAAATAAACTATTGATTAAATCAGGTACTTAAATTATTTTTTTCTTAGTTTTTGCAGATCACGATCAATATAAAAAAAGACAAAATCCCAAAGTTCCCACCCAGGACTCACATGATGAGAGCATTATATTGCCTCTGTACAAATCCCTGGTTAGACCGCACATGGAGTACTGTGCACAGTTTTGGGCACCGGTGCTCAGGAAGGATATAATGGAACTAGAGCGGGTACAAAGGAGGGCAACAAAATTAATAAAGGGGATGGGGGAACTACAATACTCAGAGAGATTAGCAAAATTAGGATTATTTAGTCTAGAAAAAGACGACTGAGGGGCGATCTAATAACCATGTAAAAGTGTCACGATCCATGCTGGATTGTGACAGATAAAAGCACATGTAACCTTTTTTTTCCTTTAAGCTGTTTGCTTAAAGTTAGTTTTGCCCCCGGTGGCCATTAGGGTCATTACACAGTGGTGTCTTTAGTTCTAGTTTTGCCCCCGGTGGTGACTAGTATTATTTCACGGGAATCACTAGCAGGTGTGATTGCTCTGGCTCTTTCCTATAAAGGAGAGTCAGGTGGTCTCACTCACTGTTGGTGATATTGTTCATTTCCAACCATCCTTGGTGGAGGACGGAGCTAGAGAAGAGTTCCTTGCAGCTCAGTCAGAGTCCTGGTGGTGAAGGAGCAACAGTGAGGAGTTCCTTGCAGCTCTGACAAAGCTTTGGTGAAGTAGCAGCTATTCAGGAGGAAAGCTGCACTCAGGTGCTGGACTCTGTTGCTGGGAGCAATAGCAACAGAGCAAAGCTAAGTGGTTTTTCCCTGTTTGTAACTTTCCTTATGCGTGTTTTAGTGCAGTGGTGGGATTAGTTTCTGCACCGTCCAACTCATTAGAAAGGGATAGGTGCAGGGCGAGCGAGGGTTTTTAAGTATCCTGCTCATCGCCAGGTGTGGAACCTGCCTAGGGACCGTCAGGTTTGTAGATACACTGACTCAGGGGAGTGCAGGAGGTCTCCACGTCCCCGTTCCCTATTGCAGGGCCCTCCATTGTATCGGTTTCCCTGGTGTTTCCCTTATCTCTGTAAATTCGCCCTGCTGGAGGCGGTGTATCCAGATACACGTGTAACTATTGAAATTCGCCTGCTGGAGGCGGTGTATCCGGCTGCACGTTTCATTGCTTAAATTCGCCCTGCTGGAGGCGGTGTATCCAGGGTCACGGGTGTCATAGAAATTCGCCCTGCTGGAGGCGGAGTATCCAGTCATCCGTGACATCACAATAAGTATATAAGGGGACAATACAAATATCTCTCCCAGGATCTGTTTATACCAAGGAAGGTTACGGTCACAAGGGGGCATTCTCTGCGTCTGGAGGAGAGAAGGTTTTCCCACCAGCATAGAAGAGGATTCTTTACTGTTAGGGCAGTGAGAATCTGGAGTTTCTTGCCTGAGGAGGTGGTGATGGCGAACTCAGTCGAGGGGTTCAAGAGAGGCCTGGATGTCTTCCTGGAGCATAACAATATTGTATCTTACAGTTATTAGGTTCTTTAGAAGGACGTAGATTTGGGGATTTATACTGACGGAATATAGGCTGAACTGGATGGACAAATGTCTTTTTTCGGCCTTGCTAACTATGGTACTAACTTAAGCAAAAGGATGCTTTCTGATGACACATTCTCTTTCCCATTTTTAGAAAATCCAGTGGAACATTTCTACAATTCAAAGTATCCTTAAAGTTGATTTCCATGATTACCATACAGATAGGTCATCAATACCATATCGGTGGGGGAATGACGCTGCACCAGGGTCTGGTTCTTGGACCCCAATGATAAGATATTACCGACCTATTCAAGGAAAACCGTAATGTTGGACAAGCCCTCCAAGAATCCGATCACATCATACCCTATATACCTGGACAATACTCACCCCTCCTGCAGCATGTAATGCATGATGAGTATGAGCAGGTTCTTCTTCCGAGCCTCCGCCCGCTGCTCATCCTAGAAGGACATGAGACATAGTTATGCAAAGTGGTTGAAGAAACCCATCGCCCAACTTATCTACTAGTCCTGGATTTATCACAACATGTCACCCCGTATTGAGGCTATTGTGGTGGTGGTCATATTCCAGAAAAACACAGTTTATACCAATCTGACCAGAGATGAAAGGCTAAAGGTTTCCCGTTACCGTAGCTTTAACTTTATATTTATCGAATTTGGAGACACTGTATAATCCGAGTGAGTAATGAGCACGAGGAGAGCGGCGAATATCACTCTACTGATAAAACGCCTGAGCGTTAACTAAGATAATATGCGTGAAAACTAATGAGTCCATTAAAAGAAACTGCTACAAATAATTAGTGTGCAAAAAAATAGGCAAAACAGGAATAAAAACTGTAAAAAGAAAAACAAGCAATTAACACCACTAAGTGCAGAAGTCATTAAGCAAAGCTTATTAACGAGAGAGAAGGCCGGAGAGTCTCCAATACATGTAAGGTAAGAGCAGAGCTGCTCCGAGGATTAGGGACCCCCTAAACTTACCTGCATCATGCGCTGCAAAAAAACAAATCAGATGTAACGACCTGAGCGGGCAGGACGCTGTGCAGCAAGTACAAGAACAAGTACAGCAGCACATTGGGCTCTCTAAGGCTATATGCGCACATTGAGTATTTGCTTACACAAATTTCTGCAAGGTTTCTGCATCTCTTGGCAGGAAAAACGCTACGGCAAATAAAACGCGTTTTTGACACTATTTGGTGCGTTTTTGTATGCATTTTTGTACAGCAATGAATGCTTTTTTGAGCTAAATATATTTTCTAAAAAAAAGTTTTGTAATGTAATTTCTTGGCTCAACACCACCTTTTTCATGCTGATGCAGTGTGGCATCAGTGTAATGGGATTAGGGCAGCAGCTGTCATTGACATGCAGCTCTAGGCTATTAGTAATGAAAAGATTTCAGCCCCACACTCTCATTACTAAGCCGATAAGTAAACTCAAACATACACACAAACCTACACACACAATGTCACCAGTTTATGTAGGAGCACTAACAGAACAATCCTACATAGGCTTTAACCAGAAAGAAACTGCTAATTTAAAAAAAAAAATTGAGTGTGCTCCCACGTAATTGTAATAACCAGCAGAGGGAAAGCCGACGGCTGGGGGCAGATGTTGGTAATAGCCATGGAGCTTCCCAGGCTATTAATATCAGTTCACAGCTATATACTTAGTGTCACAGTGTCACTGTCACGGTGTGACTTGACCCAATGGGTAGTGAGTCAGCGAACGGCACAACTCACAAACAACAGGGTTGAAAAGGAGAGAGGAATGCCCTACCCATAGGGAATGATGGCTGGTCACCACCTGAGCTCAAACCTGAGCCTGTCCCTGCACTCCCTTAACGCCCTATGTGGGTCCTTCCCCTGCCACCGTCACAAACCTAGCCCCTAGTAGTCACCTGTTACTGCCCTGGCTAGTGCACTGGCCTGCAAGGAGCAATAGCCTCACCTCTGCAGATAATACACACAGGGGAAAATGACGAACACCAAAGGGACAAGATGAAAAAACACCTCACTTAGCTTCCTGATGCTGCTACTCAGCTCTACTCCGCAGATGACACTGAAGCCTAATAAGACACCAGGACCTCTAGCAGCTGATACACGCAGGCACCAAAGAGCTCCTCACACATTGGCCGGTCGCCAGAGAAACTCTATCACCAACAATCAGCTGATGCATCAGGTGATCTTTTAAAGGATGGTGGGAGTGGTCACCACCCACATCAGCTCACCCAGCAGCACTGCAGTAACACCAAATTGCCAGCGGGGAAAAACTGACATTAACCCCCACTGGCCTGAAAGGAAAAAAAGGTTTAATTGAATGGAACCAGATCTGCCACAAATCCAAAAATGGATCGTGACACTTAGCCTTTACTGGCTATTAAAATAGGGGACCCCCCAAAAAAAATGACATGGGGTACCCTTAAAATTAATGACCAGCAAAGGGTATCCAGACAGCTACGGGCTGATATTAATAACCTAGGAAGGGGCCATGGATATTGGACCCTCCCAGACTAAAAACATCAGCTCTCATCCACCCCAGAAAAGGCACATCTACAGTTGTGGCCAAAAGTATTGACACCCCTGCTATTCTGTCAGATAATACTCAGTTTCTTCCTGAAAATGATTGCAAACACAAATTCTTTGGTATTATTATCTTCATTTAATTTGTCTTAAATGAAAAAACAAAAAGAATTGTCCTAAAGCCAAATTGGATATAATTCCACACCAAACATAAAAAAGAGGGTGGAGAAAAGTATTGGCACTGTTCGAAAAATCATGTGATGCTTCTCTAATTTGTGTAATTAACAGCACCTGTAACTTACCTGTGGCACCTAACAGGTGTTGGCAATAACTAAATCACACTTGCAGCCAGCTGACATGGATTAAAGTTGACTCAATCTCTGTCCTGTGTCCTTGTGTGTACCACATTGAGCATGGAGAAAAGAAAGAAGACCAAAGAACTGTCTGAGGACTTGAGAAACCAACTTGTGAGGAAGCATGAGCAATCTCAAGGCTACAAGTCCATCTCCAAAGACCTGAATGTTCCTGTGTCTACCGTGCGCAGTGTCATCAAGAAGTTTAAAGCCCATGGCACTGTGGCTAACCTCCCTAGATGTGGACGGAAAAGAAAAATTGACAAGAAATTTCAACGCAAGATTGTGCGGATGTTGGATAAAGAACCTCGACTAACATCCAAACAAGTTCAAGCTGCCCTGCAGTCCGAGAGTACAACAGTGTCAACCCGTACTATCCGTCGGCGTCTGAATGCAAAGGGATTGTATGGTAGGAGACCCAGGAAGACCCCACTTCTTACCCCGAGACATAAAAAAGCCAGGCTGGAGTTTGCCAAAACTTACCTGAAAAAGCCTAAAATGTTTTGGAAGAATGTTCTCTGGTCAGATGAGACAAAAGTAGAGCTTTTTGGGCAAAGGCATCAACATAGAGTTTACAGGAGAAAAAGAGGCATTCAAAGAAAAGAACACGGTCCCCACAGTCAAACATGGCTGAGGTTCCCTGATGTTTTGGGGTTGCTTTGCTGCCTCTGGCACTGGACTGCTTGACCGTGTGCATGGCATTATGAAGTCTGAAGACTGCCAACAAATTTTGCAGCATAATGTAGGGCCCAGTGTGAGAAAGCTGGGTCTCCCTCAGAGGTCATGGGTCTTCCAGCAGGACAATGACCCAAAACACACTTCAAAAAGCACTAGAAAATGGTTTGAGAGAAAGCACTGGAGACTTCTAAGGTGGCCAGCAATGAGTTCAGACCTGAATCCCATAGAACACCTGTGGAGAAATCTAAAAATGGCAGTTTGGAGAAGGCACCCTTCAAATATCAGGGACCTGGAGCAGTTCGCCAAAGAAGAATGGTCTAAAATTCCAGCAGAGCATTGTAAGAAACTCATTGATGGTTACCGGAAGCGGTTGGTCGCAGTTATTTTGGCTAAAGGTTGTGCAACCAAGTATTAGGCTGAGGGTGCCAATACTTTTGCCTGGCCCATTTTTGGAGTTTTGTGTGAAATGATCAATGTTTTGCCTTTTGCTTCATTCTCTTTTGTGTTTTTTCATTTAAGACAAATTAAATGAAGATAATAATACCAAAGAATTTGTGTTTGCAATCATTTTCAGGAAGAAACGGAGTATTATCTGACAGAATTGGAGGGGTGTCAATACTTTTGGCCACAACTGTGTAAGATGTGCCAAATCTAGTGCTTAGCCTTGCTCTTCCCACTTGCGCTATAGCAGTGGCAAGTGGGTTTCATATTTGTGGGGTTGATGTCCCCTTTGTATTGTCAGGTGACATCAAGCCCACTGGTTAGTAATGGAGAGGCATCTATAAAACACCTATCCATTAGTAACCCCATAGTGAAATTGTATAAAAACATAGACATCCAGAATAAAGTCCTTTATTTGAAATAGTGGCAGACTCCTTTAATGAATCTTAATTAAACCATACTCAATGAACGCCTAATCCACCGAAGCCAACGTCTCCTCCAACAAAAATAAAATAATAAACCACAATATTCCTCACCTGTCCGCTGAGAAGATAATCCATAGTGTCACACGACGATCCTGTGCACTTTGAGAGCAGTCACATCAGTGATGTGACTGCTCTCAAAGACAGCCTGCTCTCCCTTACGGCATCATTGCTGCGTGGGAAAGTTCTTACGCAGCAGTGCTGTAAGTAAGAGCACCGGAGCTGATGAACTCCGGTGAACTCTCACAGCAGCTCAGTGATACACTGCGGGAGCGATTACCTCCTGTCAGTATATCGCCGGCAGCCGGGTAGAGTGGTCACATCTCCCAATGTGACTGTTCTACACATGAGATCGCCATGGGAAAATCTTGATTACTGCAGAAAGGTGAGTATATGTTGGTTTATTATTTTACATTATTTCTAGAAGACAAGGGTATCAGGGATTTGGCATTAGGTGAGTGTATTTTTTTTAATTTTTATGTGAATATGTATGTAATTTTACTTTTTTTTTTTTTTTAACTGTGAGCAAAGGGGCCGGCAGATGATACTACTTCTCCCATCAGCGGCACCTGCTGTCACTGTTATCAATGATAGCAGATGTAGCCTGATGGGAGCAGTAGTCTCATCGGCCAGCGCCAGCTTTTTACTGCAGGTCACCACTGCGGGTCACAGTCAGCTGAGGGATCACACTGACATCTGACAGCATGATCCCGCAGAGCTCTGATCGACAGACTGCGGTAACGTTACCGCTGGTGACAGTCACAGCCAGTGCCAGTCACAGCTGCGGAATACCGCAGCGCTCTGACCGACGGACTTACAGGCGGTAGCGTTACTGTGGGTGACAGTCACAGCTGCGGGATCACACTAACCCATGACCGCATGATCCTGCAGCACTCTGACCAGTGGTAGTGTTACCGCCGATAAGAACCACCACACTGGTGTTTCACACGCTGTCACGCAGATGGCAGCATGGGAAACACCATAGAAAGACGGTAAAACACAATACAAAAACTCAGAAAATCCGCAAACATTTTTACACCTGCGTTTCAGCTGCGGATTTGACTGACTCAATTGAAGTCTGAGAGTGCGGAAAAGCTGCAGAATAGCAAAAAGAATTACATAGTTATTAAGGTTGAAGGAAGACTTTAAGTCCATCTAGTTCAACCCATATCCTGTCCTAACTTGCCCTAACATGTTGATCCAGAGGAAGGCAAAAAAAACCCATGTGGCAAACAGTAAGCTTTACATTGGGGAAAAAAATTCCTTCCCGACTCCACATACGGCAATCAGACTAGCTCCCTGGATCAACGCAATATTAAGGAAACTAGTGTATATACCCTGTAATATTATACTTTTCATGAAAGGCATCCAGTCCCTTCTTAAATTTTAGTAGGGAATCACTCATTACAACATCATATTGTCCCCGTCACAGGTCTAAGAGTAAAAAGATCATTAGAAAGGTCTTTGTACTGTCCCCGCATATATTTATACATTGTAATAAGATCACCCCTAAGCCTTCGATTCTCCAAACTAAATAACCCCAAGTGTAATAACCTGTCTTGGTATTGCAGACCCCCTAGTTCCCTAATAACCTTGGTCGCTCTTCTCTGCACCCGCTCCAGTTCAGCTATGTCTTTCTTATACACCGGAGACCAGAACTGTGCACAGTATTCTAAGTGTGGTCGCACTAGTGACTTATATAGAGGTAAAATTATGTTCTCCTCATGAGCATCTATGCCTCTTTTAATGCATCCCATTATTTTATTTGCCTTTGCAGCAGCTGCCTGACACTGGCCACTAAATGTGAGTTTGTTGTCCACCCATACACCCAGGTCTTTTTCAGTGACTGTTTTGCCCAGTGTTTTACAATTAAGCACATAATTATACAATCTGCTCGTTCTACCCAAGTGCATCACCTTACATTTATCCCCATTAAAGCTCATTTGCCATTTATCAGCCCAAGCTTCTAGTTTACATGAATCCTCCTGTAATATAAAATTGTCCTCCTCTGTATTGATTACCCTGCAGAGTTTAGTGTCATCTGCAAATATTGAAATTCTACTCTCTATGCCCCCTACAAGGTCATTAATAAATATGTTAAAAAGAAGCGGGCCCAATACTGACCCCTGTGGTACCCCACTGCTAACCGTGACCCAGTCCGAGTGTGCTCCATTAATAACCACCCATTGTTTCCTATCCCTGAGCCAGCTCTTAACCCACTTACACATATTTTCCCCTATCCCCATTGTTCTCATTTTATGTATCAACCTTTTGTGTGGCACCGTATCAAAAGCTTTTGAAAAGTCCATGTACACCACGTCCACTGCATTCCCTTAGTCCAGTCCAGAACTTACTTCTTCATAAAAGCTTATCAGATTAGTCTAACAGGAACGATCCCTCGTAAACCCATGTTGATAATGACATGCTGCAGAAAACACGCACTGCAAATACGCACCGAAATTTACGGATCATGTGCACAACACTTCAGGATCGTCATTGAATTACCTTGCATAAGGATTCCATTGCGTTTTTGGACCATTTCCGGGAGGATAAAAAAAAGGAACGGTCTCACCAATTAGACGGCTGTGGGAGGGGGGAGAGATGGTCTTGTACCAAGGCGAATCATGAGGCGATTACAGGACCGACAATACCCTGTCAATTCCTATGGGGCTAACAATAGTCTATCCCAAAAAGACTCCCGCCCTGACAAGGGCGGTCCATAGCTGCCCCTGTGCTAAACAACATCCTTGAAGATGCCATGTGCAAATAGACTCATCCATGCGGTAAGAGAATAGGCTCATGAGGATCATATGTGATACTTCCGGTTGGTGGAACGCACGTTGTGTTAATTTCCGGATTGGTGACCCGCATGAGAAATGCCCCTTCAGTAAATATTAGGCAAAATAATACGTATGGCCCTTGCGATTATTAAAGGTTCAAATTAGGGTTAGTTAGGGGCTGTCAGCCACAAAACAAAATGCCCCTTAGAACCTGTAAGGCGCACAGGAACTGGGATCATGTGGCCGCGACGAGCGGTAGCATCAGTGACGTCAGTACATCCTCGCAGCCTGACCCGCAGTGAACTCTTGAGCGAGGGAAAATGACAGTTCATTTTCCCACGCTGCCGAGTTCATCACAGGTCAGGCTGTGAGGCCGTGCTGACATCACTGATGCTGCCACCGGCAGCTTCTCATTCATTCATCAGAGGTTTACAGACGGGGCGGTCGCATTAGCACCGCTCCCGATTGTAAACTGTATATCCCCCAGATGTGGGTTACGCCGTGGGACTGTATGCCGGACAGTTATGGTACATTGTGTGACTAGTGTCAGCTTAAGTCGTTTTTCTTTGAATGAGTGGACCCTCTGGGCCGTGGCACCCACCCACCTAGGGCGAGCTGACCTAGTGAGGAACCACCCCCTATACAGGGAGTGTCAGGGGCAAGACCAAGGGGGTGAGCCACCAGGGCAGCTGGACCAGACGGCCGGCTCAGGGAGCAAGACAAGACGAGACAAGGCATTAGTTCAAGTAAACTTCATTCAGGAACACTTCAGGGAACAACAGGTGCAAAGGTGAACACACGAAGAACACAAAGCAAGATGCGTGCAAGAGCACGCCGAGGTCCAAGGCATCAGGAACTCTTCAGGGTATAACAGGTGCCAAACGTGAACACACAGAATCCATATAACAAGGTGCGTGCAAGGGTACGCCAAAGTCCAAGACAGGGTACGAGGAATCGGACTCCGGAAGGCTGGCAAGGGCTGACAGGGTCCAGGCATGAGGGTATAGACATCTGGCTCCAGACCTCCGGCAGTAGTCAGCAGGCTTCAGGAATCCGGCAGAAACACTAGGAGACAAAACAGGGTGCGTGCAAGGAGACACGCCAGGATCATATCCACAGAACGGAGACCTGCGCATGCCGAGGGGCATGCCAGGGATGGGTACAAGGACGGAGGCCTGCGCGTGCGAGGGCACGCCAGGGAGGAGCACAAGGACGGTGGCCTGCGCGTGCGAGGGCACGCCAGGGACAGGTTCAATAGCATCGGAATCCGGGGTGCTGGCATCAACCGACAGGGTCCAGGAATCAGGCTACGGACATCAGCTCCGGACATCAGGCCTAGGTCCGGACCTCTGGCAGCGATCGGCAGGTTACAGAATCCGGCAGACAAACTAGGGTTCAGAGCAGAGCAAAAGAGGCAAAAGGCTTTGTGCAAGAGTAGCACGAAAAGGCACAGTGCAAGAACCAGCGTGCGTGCAAGGGAGCACGGAGACCACAGCTGGGGGCACCGGCAGGTGGTACCGACGATGGCATATGCAGGTGGGCACGACTAGAGGCGGCACCGCTGCGGCCACGCAGCCGGGAACCACTATAGCACTGGACGGCGGGCACGGCTGAGGCACACAGGCAAGCATGGCTAGAGGGGGCACGGCTGAGGCACACCAGGCAGGCACAGGCGACCAGGCACGTGCACGGAGGCACGGAGCCACAAGGCAGGGCTAGGCAAAGATACAGGACAGAGACGCATGCAGACAGCACGGCAAAGCCTAGTACGAAAAGTGCAAGAGCGCACGAGGTAACAGAGACAAGGCATAGAGTAGTAGACAGGACCCTGCGCATGCAAAGGACATGCCAGGGGCAAAGTACAAGGCGAGGCCTGCGCGTACCGAGGGGCACACCAGGGACAGAGCACAGAATGGAGGCCTGCACGTGTAGACAGACACGTCAGGGATAGGGACAGAGTCTAGCAGCGGAGCGTAGGCCGAAGCCCAAAGCCGGGCCAAGGGAGAACCTTGGGACTAGACAGGGTACAGAGTGAGGCCTGCACGTGCAGAGAGGCACGTCAGGGACAGGGTACAGAGTGGTGATCTGCACGTGTAAAGACACGTCAGGGATAAGAACAGAATACACGAAGCGGCAAGGCAAGACAGGAAACCAGGCACAGAAACATAGACAGAAACACAGAACAGGATCAGAACAAAGAAGGACTACAAGACAAAGCAGAGCAGAGACAAAACATGGCACGAGGGACAAACATCAGACAAGAGCCGGAATACGAGCACAGAGCGTGTGCAGAGACGCACGTCAGAGCAGAGTATAAGGGCACAGAATAGTGGGAGCGACCCAGCAGACCAAGCAGCCATGCAGGGAAGCAACACAATACTCGGGCCCTGAGCATAGGAAGGGGCGGTCTAATATAGGGCATAGCACCATCACTTCCGGGTCAGACTCAGGGAAGAACTTCCAGTTCAGATCCTCTAGGATCACAGAGCGGTCACATGATCAGGATTCCAGACATGCAAGGATGATTGCAGAACCAGTGCTGAAACCTAGGCAGGTCACATGATCAGGGTTTCAGACATGTAGAAACGATTGCAGAACCGGACAATGCAGGATCCTAGGAAAGGTCACATGATCAGGGTTTCAGACATGCAGAGACGAATGCAGAACAAGCCTATGCTGGAACATAGGAAGGACACATGATCAGGGATTCTAGACATGCAGAGATGATAGCAGAACCAGCCTCTGCTGGAACATAGGAAGGACACATGATCAGGGGTTCTAGACATGACGAGACGATCACAGAAGGCAGAGCAGAAACGCAGGCATCCTGCAGCTCAACAGACATGAGGTGAGTGTGCACACTGCTCTAGGGAACATGCAAGATAGCAGACACGAGATGCGCGTGCACACCGCTCCAGGGGTTCTTGAGGCAAAACAGACAAGGCAGACATGGCGAACATGACACAGTGCCTGGCGAAAGTATTCGGCCCCCTGGAACTTTTCAACCTTTTCCCACATATCATGCTTCAAACAAAGATACCAAATGTAAATTTTTGGTGAAGAATCAACAACAAGTGGGACACAATTGTGAAGTTGAACAAAATGTATTGGTTAATTTAAATTTTTGTGGAAATACAAAAGCTGTGGGGCGTGCAATATTATTCGGCCCCTTTAACTTAATACTTTGTTGCGCCATCTTTTGCTGCGATTACAGCTGCAGTCGCTTGGGGTATGTCTCTATCAGTTTTGTACATCGAGAGACTGAAATTCTTGCCCATTCTTCCTTGGCAAACAGCTCGAGCTCAGTGAGGTTGGATGGAGATCGTTTGTGAACAGTAGTTTTCAGCTCTTTCCACAGATTCTCGATTGGATTCAGGTCTGGACTGTGACTTGGCCATTCTAACACCTGGATACGTTTATTTGTGAACCATTCCATTGTAGATTTTGCTTTATGTTTGGGATCATTGTCTTGTTGGAAGACAAATCTCCGTCCCAGTCTCAGGTCTTTTGCAGAGTCCAGCAGGTTTTCTTCAAGAATGGTCCTGTATTTGGCTCCATCCATCTTCCCATCAATTTTAACCATCTTCCCTGTCCCTGCTGAAGAAAAGCAGGCCCAAACCATGATGCTACCACCACCATGTTTGACAGTGGGGATGGTGTGTTCAGGGGGATGAGCTGTGTTGCCTTTACGCCAAACATATTGTTTGGCATTGTTGCCAAAAAGTTCGATTTTTGTTTCCTCTGACCAGAGCACCTTTTTCCACATGTTTGGTGTCTCCCAGGTGGCTTGTTGCAAACTTTAAATGACACTTTTTATGGATATCTTTGAGAAATGGCTTTCTTCTTGCCACTCTTCCATAAAGGACAGATTTGTGCAGTGTCCGACTGATTGTTGTCCTATGGACAGACTGTCCCACCTCAGCTGTAGATCTCTGCAGTTCATCCAGAGTGATCATGGGCCTCTTGGCTGCATCTCTGATCAGTCTTCTCCTTGTTTGAGATGAAAGTTTAGAGGGACGGCCGGGTCTTGGTAGATTTGCAGTGGTATGATACTCCTTCCATTTCATTATGATCGCTTGCACAGTGCTCCTTGGGATGTTTAACGTTTCAGAAATCATTTTGTATCCAAATCCGACTTTTTTTCTCCACAACAGTATCACAGACCTGCCTGTTGTGTTCCTTGGTCTTCATGATGCTCTCTGTGCTTCAAACAGAACCCTGAGACTATCACAGAGCAGATGTATTTATACGGAGACTTGATTACACACAGGTGGATTATATTTATCATCATTAGTCATTTAGGACAACATTGGGTCATTCAGAGATCCACAATGAACTTCTGGAGTGAGTTTGCTGCACTGAAAGTAAAGGGGCCGAATAATATTGCATGCCCCACTTTTCAGTTTTTGAATTTACACAAAAATTTAAAATAACCATTACATTTCGTTCAACTTCACAATTGTGTCCCACTTGTTGTTGATTCTTCACCAAAAATGTACATTTGGTATCTTTATGTTTGAAGCATGATATGTGGGAAAAGGTTGAAAAGTTCCAGGGGGCAGAATACTTTCGCAAGGCACTGTATATTGTTGTTTTTTTTTATTATTAATTTATCACAGGAGATCGAGGGCATCGTTTGGAGCAGCAGAATAAAGGTACTGTCACACTTAGCGATGTACCAGCGATCCCGACCAGT
Organism: Dendrobates tinctorius; assembly: GCF_039654945.1. Classification (NCBI taxonomy): domain Eukaryota; kingdom Metazoa; phylum Chordata; class Amphibia; order Anura; family Dendrobatidae; genus Dendrobates; species Dendrobates tinctorius. The sequence goes on from NW_027361753.1 coordinate 3,058,597, forward strand.
GATAAGACGCGGTCAGGATCGCTGGTGCATCGCTAAGTGGTCGCTAGTGAGCTGCCACACAGGCAGATCTCACCAGCGACATTGCAGGGGACGGGGGTCGCTACTTACCTGTCAGACGCGGCGATCCTGACGTCCTCCCGCCCGCGTATCGACGCGTCTCTCGTCGTCCCAGCAGGAAGCTGACGACGAGAAGCGGCCCTGGACGTTGTCGCGCGATCAGCGATAACCAGCGGGGGAGCGGTCGGAGGTAAGTATCAGACATAGCGATATCGCTAGCAATATCGCTATAACGTCACAAAAACCAGTGACGTTATAGCGATATCGCTTAGTGTGACGGGGCCTTTACTAAGCCAGGCTTAATGTCACCTTACAATACAAAGGTGACATTAACCCACTCCTACCCCATATGCCACCCGCTACAGGGCAGTGGGAAGAGAGAGGCTAAGTGACGGATTTGGCGCCTTTTCTGGGGTGTGTGGGGGTAGATGTTTTTAGCTGGGGGGGAGGGCAATAACCATGGTCCCTCTCTAGGCTATTAATATCTGCCCTCAGTCACTGGCTTGCCCTCTCTGGTGCAGAAAATTGCTCAGGAGCCCACGCCAGTTTTTTCTGTGAGAATACATTCTGTTAGTAAATAAATACAAGTCCCAAATTTTACACACAAATACTACTAACAGTATTAGACACTGACATCTATAAATCTAACTGTTCTGCATGGGTTTACTGTATGTAATCCATGTCTCCTATCCTGTCGGCTTCAGCAATGATTTTACAGAAGCCGACAAATGAATTACACTGGTCAACAGCATTTTTGGTGCCAAAGATATTTCATCGAATTTAGGGTATTTTTGGGGTGCTGATTCTGAATATGTCATCAGTTTTGCCAGATTGGCTCAAGTTTTTGAGATTTTTGGTATCTTATTTATAGCACTTGTTGGTAAATGCGACGCATCATCTCATTAATTTCTTTGGATTAGTACTTGAACTGAGCAGTTCTCAATATAGTTTTGTGTTAATTAGTGTTCTAAAAGTTTGTTCATAGCTTGATTTTTGCACTAACTTTATGTTGTTGTCTGTTTTCCAGTGAAAAGCATGAACTCATCAAGAAGAAGTTGTCTTAACGATCCAGACTCATTCTGTTACATTTGTGGTGAATACACACTGCCAAAACATAGAAGAAACATAACAGACTTCGTAAAAAAAGTGTATTTTGCCTATTTTGGGGTTATGCTTGGGGACCAAGACAAGTTTTGGGCACCACACATAGTGTGCAAAGCATGTATCGAATTATTACGAAAATGGAGCAAAGGACAAAGAAAAAGCTTCAAATTTGGTGTTCCAATGGTGTGGAGAGAGCCAAAAAATCATCATGATGACTGTTATTTATGGTAAACACAGGTACAGGCACATCTTCACAATGAGGGACAGGCCTTCTTGCAGATTCCATGTTACTCCCATTTTCGTTTCTTATGCTTATTGAATCCTTGCACTTGCACTGCACAGAAATAACAGTCATCATGATGATTTTTTGGCTCTCTCCACACCATTGGAACACCAAATTTGAAGCTTTTTCTTTGTCCTTTGCTCCATTTTCGTAATAATTCGATACATGCTTTGCACACTATGTGTGGTGCCCAAAACTTGTCTTGGTCCCCAAGCATAACCCCAAAATAGGCAAAATACACTTTTTTTACGAAGTCTGTTATGTTTCTTCTATGTTTTGGCAGTGTATATTCACCACAAATGTAACAGAATGAGTCTGGATCGTTAAGACAACTTCTTCATGATGAGTTCATGCTTTTCACTGGAAAACAGACAACAACATAAAGTTAGTGCAAAAATCAAGCTATGAACAAACTTTTAGAACACTAATTAACACAAAACTATATTGAGAACTGCTCAGTTCAAGTACTAATCCAAAGAAATTAATGAGATGATGCGTCGCATTTACCAACAAGTGCTATAAATAAGATACCAAAAATCTCAAAAACTTGAGCCAATCTGGCAAAACTGATGACATATTCAGAATCAGCACCCCAAAAATACCCCAAATTCATTAAAATATTTTGGACACCAGAAAAAAAATTTTTTTTCGTTGACCTGTGTTATCGGCTATTCTGCTATCTATCACTGTATGAAATATAAAGATATATATATGTGTGTCACTGACATCTATTCTGTCTATTCTATACTGTGCGCGGCATCTGCCGGCTTTTAATCTCTCTCTCTCTGTGTATATATATATATATAGTGTGTTGAAGATTATTTGGCATTAAAGCGATGTTTACAATTGTGTTTCACAATGTGATTCTAACATGAGCTTTACATAGAGAGAGCTGCTGTAGGTAAAAGCTCATGTTAGGATCGCATGGCACTCGTCCATTTTTTTTCCCCACATATGGGTATGAGACCTAACTGGCATGAGAGGGTGGAATTGAATAATCCCCCCCCCCGTGAGATCGCCTATCAATATCACATCTATATAATAACAGGACCGGTTAGTCCTTATCCTTGCAGGAACGTTACACTGCACCAGGAGGCGCTGCGGCCATCCTGTGTAACCGTCACCACAGGACACTAATACCTAATGTGGACTCGGTAGTATAAAGAGCACATCCTTATTATTACCGTTATGATCATTAAACATTATGTTTTATTCATCTCCTGATCTTTATTCAGGGTCTTTTTGCCATTCGGCAATTTGTAAATTATCGCATTAAACCCTGCGCTGATTCCGGTCGGTCTGTATTTGCAGCTTTAAACACTGAGGTCATGCTCATTTAAATGTTAGAAGAAAAATCCCCTTTTTCCACAGTTGTATGAAAACTACTTCAACCGCCCGTGTCATGACAATTTAAAATAATATTCCCGTCACACGCATTTTATTGATAGACGCAATCTGTGTAAAAAAAAAATTCTTAAAACGCCTTTATGTCCAAATTCCCGGTCTAGAGAAGAAGCGGTGACGGAGCGGCCATGTCTGGCTGCCTCGGTGACAACCAAGGAGTGTCACGTGACCGCAGCGCGCAGGCGCACGACGACAACCGGAAGTGCGGGAAATAAACGCCCCCCCCGTCCGCTCCGTTACCATGACAACCCTTGTAAACGTTAAGGAAAAAAAATAACAAAGATATAAAATGCCAATCATATGCGACTCGTAGAAACACCAGAGCGCTGCTGTACCCGAAGGACTACAAGTCCCAGCATTCCGTGGGAGGCACCGGCAGCGGACGTGCTGTGCTTTTTCCCGCAGTACTGCTCAGCCTGGCGTCATACCCGCCCGGTACTCACCGCCTCTCTGCTCTGAGCCGCCGTCTTCACCGCCTGATAGGAGAGCTCCATGTCCTGCACCGCAAATCATTCATAGAACAGGGAGGAGCGTCCGGACCCCGGAAGAATGACAAGTCCGCGGGCCAATAGGAGCAGAGTGTGCGGAGACGGCGGCACCTCATCAGCCAATCAGAGCGCAGATGCGGGAGGAGGGCGGGGCGCTTAACCTATTAATTGCTGAAATAATAAATTTTATTATCGCGTGTACAGTAATACCGGGACCCCGGATCGCACCGACCGCAGTCGTTCGACCAATCAGTTCTCACAAGGATGTACATTTTTTTAAAATAAATATTTTTTTTCTTCTTTATTTTTCAAGAACCAAAAGTTTTATTTTATTTTTTTTTTTAGTCCAGCTTGTATTTTTCAGAACAAGGTTTTTTTGTTTATTTTTTTTTTATGTCACAGTATTTTGTCTACCTGTAATGATGCAGCATTTTATATATTTATTGAGGCTGAAGCGGGGGAGGGGATGAAAAAAAATTCTATCAGGTTTTTTTTTTCTTTTTTTGCAGCGTCCCATGTAATGAACTGAGCAGAATACGCAGCGCTGCTGAATCTGTAAGGCTGTGTGCACACGTGCTGAACTGCCGTGGATTTTATGAGTTTTTGCTGCGAAAACGCATAAAATAAGCAACCCATTGTAGTCAATGGCATTCCGCACATGCTGTGCTAATGCTGCGTATTGTTCCGCGGTGGAATCGCATCGCGGGAAAATACGCAGCATGCTGATTCTTTTTGCGGAATCACGGCAATTCCGCCCACATAGGAATGCATTGTTCTGCTTACTTTCCGCATGTGGCTGTGCACACCATGCACAAAGTAAGCGGATCATATGCGGATGGTACCCAGGGGGTGGAAGAGAGGAGACTGTCCTCCAGGCTCTGGGTACCATAATCCTGTAAAATATAGAATTAAAATAAAAAAAACCCGTGATATTCTCACCTTCCGGCGTCCCCCGCAGCGTTCCCGCATGCGGATTTCCCGCGGCAGGGAATTGCGGAATTGCCACGGAAATTTCCACGGCAATTCCTCATGTGTGCACATAGCTTAAGGGAAAGAAGTGCTGGCGATTGGGGGGTGAGGGGGTCTCAGCGATTGGACCCCCACCAATCCACAGGACAGCTGATGACCTGATTCTTAGGTCGCTTGCACACGATGAGTTTTTTGCATTGCAGATTCTCTGCACCCATTATGTGAAATTGGTTACTTGCATTTTTCCCAAAAAAACTCATCGTGTGCATGCGGCCTTATTGTAATCAGTGCAATTTTGCTATTTTTCTTGCCCCCATTGCGCGACGGATGTTTCCTTGGAGTTAGTCGGTGAAGTATTAAATGCATTTTTTTTTAGGGATTTTTCAATTTTTTTTCTTTTTCCTTTTTCAAAATCACAACTTGCTATTGGTGCGAGGCTGTGTTCACGTTTATTTTGCTTAACACCTGAAAAAATAACAAAAAACCTCTGTGTGAACTCAGCCTTACTTAGGCCATGTGTGTACAGAAACCCTCCAAATTCTCCAAATCTCAAAACTCCTCAAAAACGCTGAGTTTCCGCTCTCAGGCCTAGTGCACATGACATGGGATGAGCCGACCATTGGAGGGTCAGGATTTGAAACACGGCCCAAACTGTATTCCAAAGAAGTGTGCCCAAACTAGAACCAGAACCCAAAACCCATTGAAAACAATGGAGACCCAAACTTTGGACGCTGGAAAATGTTTCTATTTCCCCTCCGTCTCTTTCTCTCTCTTCTCTCTTTGCTCTCTTCTCTCTTTCTTCCTTCTCTCTATCTCTTCCCTCTCTCTCCTCTCTCTTTGCTCTCTTCTCTCCTGCTTCTCTCTCTATCTTCTGTCTCTTCCTTCTCTTCTCTCTCTTGTCTCCTCTCTCTCTCTTCTATCTTTTCTCTCTTTCTTTGCTGTCTTCTCTTTCTTCTCTTCCTTTGCTCTCTTCTCTCACTCTCTATTTCTTCTCTCTGTCTTTCTCTCTCTCCTCGCTCTAATCTTTATTCTCTATCTTTCTCTTCTGTCTCTCCCTCTTCTGTCTCTCTTCATTCTTCTTTCTCTTCTCTCTCTTCTTTCTCTCTTCATTCTTCTTTCTCTTCTCTCTCTTCTTTCTCTCTGTCTCTTCTCTCTCTTGTCTCCTCTCTGTCTCTATCTTTTCTCTCTTTCTTTGCTGTCTTCTCTTCTCTCTTTCCTCTCTCTTCCTTCTCTCTATCTCTTCTCTCTCTTCCCTCGCTCTCCTCTCTCTTTGCTCTCTTCTCTCCTGCTTCTCTCTCTATCTTCTGTCTCTTCCTTCTCTTCTCTCTCTTGTCGCCTTTCTCTCTCTCCTCTATCTTTTCTCTCTTTCTTTGCCGTCTTCTCTTTCTTCTCTTCCTTCGCTCTCTTTCTTTGCTGTCTTCTCTTTCTTCTCTTCCTTCGCTCTCTTCTCTCACTCTCTCTGTCTTTCTCTCTCTCATCTTTATTCTCTCTATCTTTCTTTCTCTTCTGTCTCTCCCTCTTCTGTCTCACATCATTCTTCTTTCTCTTCTCTCTCTTCTTTCTCTCTTTATTCTTCTTTCTCTTCTCTCTCTTCTTTCTCTTCTCTCTCTCCTCTATCTTTTCTCTCTTTCTTTGCTGTCTTCTCTTTCTTCGCTCTCTTTCTTTGCTGTCTTCTCTTTCTTCTCTTCCTTTGCTCTCTTCTCTCACTCTCTATTTCTTCTCTCTGTCTTTCTGTCTCTCCTCTCATCTTTATTCTCTCTATCTTTCTTTCTTCTTTCTGTTCTGTCTCTCTTCATTCTTCTTTCTCTTCTCTCTCTCTTCTGTCTCTCATCATTCTTCTTTCTCTTCTCTCTCTCTTCTGTCTCTCATCATTCTTCTTTCTCTTCTCTCTCTCTTCTGTCTCTCTTCATTCTTCTTTCTCTTCTCTCTCTCTTTTTTCTCTCTGTCTCTTCTCTCTCTTTTTCTCTTCTCTCTTCCCCCAGAACTCCGAACTTTGCAACGGACTCCCAGGAGAAGTCTGTGTTCGTCGTTTAGCATTGGACACTAACCGTCGGGTACGAACTTCAAACTTTGAAGCTCAGTTTCGCTCATCTCTGCACGTGGCGTCTTCGGTGCAAGAGATCTCCTTCATGAAGCCAATTGAAGAACAAGCCGACGGCTGTTTTTTTATTCAACCAACTCCGCCAGCGGTTTTGCTGTTTTTTCGCCAGCGTTACCCTAAAGCAGCCAGAATCAAGACGTCATGTTCACGTTCCCCTAGTCTGGGTCTGTACGGCTGGGTGGGGTGTTTCCTCACATAAAAGTCGTATTTTAGTCACATGCTATGTCTCTTGGGGGTTTGGTGCAGAATCCATGTGGAAATTGTTTTTTGGTGCATTTTTTAATCAATTTCCGCTGCAGAAACGCTTCATCTTTATTCACTCATTTGTAAACTGAGCTGAGGTTCGATATCTGCAACACGTGAGTTTCTCTTGTGGGTACGCTGAGACGTCTGGGTAGAATTTCCCCACAGATTTCCATCAGATGTGGAAAATCTGCAGGTAAAAAACTCACATACGTTTTCAGCAGATTTCCAATGAGGAAACGCATAAAACCCGCATGTAATCCACACCTAAGCATGTCAATAAAGCTTTGTCAAAGCCAAATACCAGGAAGTATCAAATACAAAACAGCTTTATTTATAGCATGACACACCAAACAGAAACAAAGACCGCAGCGGCAAAAACGCGATAAAAACTCATGTTGAGAAATAACGCAAGTCACCTAATCTACATTATTATTCCCGGTTTTGGGTTACAAATACGGATGTAAAATACTGAGCGTGTGAACGTGACCTTAGTGCACTTAAAAAAATCATGAAGAAGTGCAGAAAATATGTGAATTTCTGTATGTAAAATCTACACGAAATACACGACGTGTCAATGGATTATTACAGGGAGGAGAAGGTCTTATCTATTCTGTGGATCGATGGGGATCTGGACATTGACACCCACTGATCACCAGATCTACTAAATAAGCCGCCGCTCTGTTCATTCTTTATGGGGCCGCCATACAGCGCTGTGCTCCACTATCTGTGACATTCCTGTGGTGCCCCTGAGGGTTCAGTCGCCACAGAGGTACTGCACCTCCTCCTGAGGTGTGGTACCCCACCATTCAGGTAAGGTGGAGACACCTGACCACGCTCCTACACCTGCATCCCACACAACACAGTAGTGTAGCAAAGCACCTTTGGTGGCTCCATGCTTGGAACACGAAGCGTGCTGGGAGGCGGGTGGAGTTTAGTTGGCACCAAAAGAGCGGGAAGAGTTTAGGATTTGGTCAGTCTGACAGAGTCAGTGGAAGAGTGAAGATCCCCTGAGTGGGATGGATGAGGGAAGTGCTGCAGCCGACCTCAGTGACCTGGGTCCACTGGCACAGGAGAGGAACATTGATGGAAAGCCTGACTCTCTCCATAAGAAGGATTAGTACTGAACGTGAGGAGAGGACTAAGGATTAGGGTTAGAGCAGAACCCTTCCCAAGTTCACAGCGCAAGGCCGGGGTCCGGTCCCCGAGGTTGTATGGATACTAATGGTCCTGCAGCAGATACCAGAGGAATAGAAGTTGTCACCGCTTTATTCCCACACCAGACTTGGGGGCACAACAGCGACATGAGTGAGCCGGGACTTAATAGCGAGGAGTCCCCGAAGCAGGCTACAGCTGTCTGCCGTCCAAGTGGAGTTCATAGGAACATCTAACAGGAGGAACTCCAGTGTAACTCAGTACTGAGAGTACTTCACTATAGGCGCAAAAGGGAGACGTTCAGAAAAGGCACATATGTTGGCGGAGTGTTGGAACGGAGTACTTCATCTTGCCTGGAAGTTGGCTGAGCCCCGGACCTGGAGGACACAGCATGGATGCGGGCACCTGTACCACAACAGACTGTGAGTAAAGCCCTGGTGTCCTCCGCTTATTCTTGCGCCAACCCACTCAGCACTGCTACATCTTTGTGCCCAACGCTGCACCATCCAAGTCTCTCCCCTCGCTGTCAATTTATCTACTCTGCCCTGAGACTACAGCCCTACCTGTGGAGGGCCACAACATCATTGCTGCACTACACCATCTGTCGCAGAGGATCTGCTTGCAGCATCGGCTTAACATCTCCATTGCCGAACACCACAGGTGGCGTTACGAATCATTCACTCATAAACTTTATTCTATCACACTCTACCCCTTTTACATTGGCCGCCTGAGGCCACGGACCGGGTCATTGCCGCTGGGACATCTCCCATTGTAATCAACAGGCCCAGCACCGAGTACCCCACGGCCTCTGGGGGCGAGTCATTCCCGTACAGAGGGAATATAGCGGCAGCTGACCAGGCACTATACCGCTCCATTCACAATGCACAGAAGTGCTGGAGGGGAGTCCTAGTGCTCGGACCCCATCACTCCACAGGAGAGCTGACACTGGTAACACCTTATTGGAATGTTTTGGCTTTTTTTCAGGCAACATTTTTAGGATCTAACAAACAGAATAAATGATCAGTTAGTGCAAAAAGAAGCAGAGGTTCCCCATCGATTATTATGGGGTCTTTCTGGCTATATTTCCTGCAGCAAAACGTGAGCAAGGAGCTCCAAAGAGGCGACGAATAGATCCACACACGATGTGATAAAAAGTATATAAATTTATTGACAATAATACATTAAAGAATCAAATACAGATCCATAAAAGAGGATGTTGGGACAATTAGTGTCAAATCCAAGACAAATGGGCTAAACAGCAAGGGGGACAGAACTGGAGAGCCAAACTGGTTTGCCAAATTGATGTAAAAAGATAGTGCGTTCAAAAAAAGGGCTCAAAATCTTGGGTATATATAGAGTGTCCACACTTATACACACAGCATAAAGACATCATATAACCACAGAGGGCGCAGTACAAAAATGTGAAAAATGTGGCAAAGGACACTCACCAGCGGCTAACAGTCTGTACACCCACCCCGACGCGCGTTTCGGAGGGTCAGTCCTTCATCAGGGGGCATGACATATGAGTAGAACAGGGCCAAATAAATACCGGCAAAAAACGGAAGTGGCGGCGTCAGCTGACCGGAAGTGACGCATGCACAATCTCAGCAGCCGCGGTCACGGCGTGACACCGACGCCGCTCGTGACCGCGGCTGCTGAGATTGTGCATGCGTGACGCCGCCACTTCCGTTTTTTGCCGGTATTTATTTGGCCCTGTTCTACTCATATGTCATGCCCCCTGATGAAGGACTGACCCTCCGAAACGCGCGTCGGGGTGGGTGTACAGACTGTTAGCCGCTGGTGAGTGTCCTTTGCCACATTTTTCACATTTTTGTACTGCGCCCTCTGTGGTTATATGATGTCTTTATGCTGTGTGTATAAGTGTGGACACTCTATATATACCCAAGATTTTGAGCCCTTTTTTTGAACGCACTATCTTTTTACATCAATTTGGCAAACCAGTTTGGCTCTCCAGTTCTGTCCCCCTTGCTGTTTAGCCCATTTGTCTTGGATTTGACACTAATTGTCCCAACATCCTCTTTTATGGATCTGTATTTGATTCTTTAATGTATTATTGTCAATAAATTTATATACTTTTTATCACATCGTGTGTGGATCTATTCGTCGCCTCTTTGGAGCTCCTTGCTCACGTTTTGTTTCATGTATTAGTGCGATAGGTCTATTTGTTTCCATGTATGTCTTGTTATGCGATTTTTATAATTGATGTAATCCTCAACTAGGATGACATTTGTCACGAGCATACTACTAATTTGTGTCTTTTCTGTGTTATGCACAGGTTCCGCTCTTGGCATCATGGATTTTAGAGCCAGGGATCAATCCTGGCTCGGACAGGTTGATCTGGTATTTGGGGGTGATGGGACTGATGTGCAACAGACAGCTGGTCATAGATGGGATGCTTTATGTGAAACTATACAGACCTTATTGATTAAACGTACAAAAATTTGGTGGAATCGGGCCTTCCTAGAAAAATATGTGACTCGTAAAATTATACCTAGAGGGCTCAGGATTCGCGTTATTCCTGCTTTTCCGATAGACGATGAGGACTTTAGGACAAGCTGGGAGGAAGCTTGTAATAACTGCTCAATGACGATAGGGGATTTAGATAAGACTATTGATACGGCACAGGCTGAGCTTAAAGCTGGCTGTCCTTCTGATTTATTACGTAAATTTGAACAAAATCTTGAGAAAACACTTGATGAGATTGTTAAAAAGATACAGGAATCACAATCTTCTAAGATAAATAGGGACAATAGAGATTTTTATCTCAAAAATGTATATCAATGGCGGAAGAAATCAGGAGCTGGTGCCCATTCTTTACATCGTGCTACATCAGTGACTTCAGTTTCCTCTTTGAGTGCACAATCTGAGGCCTCAACGTCATCCATGAACACCAGGGCAGGAAATAAGAAAAAGAGGAACTATGGATATCATCCTTATAAACGTCATAATAAAAGTTCCTTTGAGGATATGAATAATGACCACAAGGTGATTAATTTAAGTAATCATGAATTATCTAGTACTGACATGTCTCTATTATCACGAGGTCTCTCTTTTTCTCCAGCTGCTGGTATCGATACTTTCACTGTAATAAAAGACCTTCATCTTTTTGCACGGTCACTGCTGTTTAAACGGTTTTATTATAATGATAATTCCAATCAAATTTTTCCTACAGATGAGGAACAAGCAGCTCTAAGGATTTTGGAGGATCTGTCCAGTGAACACAATATGGTGGAGGGAGGTAAGATTCCTCCATCTATTCGGCCACGGTCTAGAAAGTTTCCCCCACTGACATCGTGTAGTAGCATTGATTTGTTTGTGAAGGTGGCTTCTCAGGAGTTATTACGTATTAAAAAACATATAGTGCATGACAATTTGACTAGTGATGAACGTCAACGCCTAAAATATCTTCAACATCTCCCTGATGTGGTGATCAAACCGGCGGACAAGGGGGGAAATATTGTAATGTGGCCAACGATAATGTATGAAAAGGAGGCTTACAGGCAATTAAATAACACCATTTGCTACAAAAAACTTACTTTCAACCCCTTGTCCGCCTATGAGACACAACTCAGGGGGATTATTACTAGGGCTGTAGATAATAACATAATCACTAAAGAATTGGCATCAGCACTTATTGTAGTTGAACCTATTATACCAACCTTTTATTTACTTCCCAAGATCCACAAGAACACCATTAATCCCCCCGGCCGCCCCATTGTATCGGGTGGGGGTAATTATCTTGAATGTGTGAATCGCTGGATCGACTCAACGTTACAGCCTTTGGTCGAGGACCTTCCATCATACCTTAAGGATACCAATCAGTTACTCCGTAGGATGGATGGTCTATCATTAGAGCCGGGGACCTTATTTGTTACTGCGGACGTTGAGTCGCTATATACAAACATTAGACATAGCGATGGTTTGAATGCTACAAGATACTTTTTGGAAATGTCCAAATTTGGCAGAAATATGAGGGCCTTTATACTTGAACTTTTAGAATTTGCTTTGACTCATAATTTTTTCGTTTTTAAGGGGTCCTTTTTCCTACAGCTCCAGGGGACAGCGATGGGCACGGCCTATGCGCTGGCCTATGCTAATCTGTTCCTGGGGCTGTGGGAAAGGGACCTCTTCCTGTCGGATCGGGATACGTCAATGGAGCGCGTCCTGTTGTGGACGCGCTACATCGACGATGTCCTTTTGATCTGGCAGGATACATCTATGGCCCTTGATCAATTTATAGTGCGGCTTAATCATAACGATCGTAATATACATCTTACTGTTAAATCTGACCCAGATAATATAGAATTTCTGGATGTGAAATTAAGCCGAGATCCATCTGGATATATACAGACTGATATCTATAGAAAACCTACTTCAACCAACATGTTACTCCATGCTACTTCTTCACACCCTGCCCATATGATACGAGCAGTAGCAACTGGTCAATTCCTTCGTTTGAGGCGTATTTGTTCAACGGATCATGATTTTGAACAGCGGTCACTCGAATTGAAATTGCGATTGGGCGAACGGGGTTATAGTCAGCGGATTATTAAAAAAGCCTATCATAAGGCCAAATATAACCCTAGGAATTCACTCCTATACAGACATTCTGAATGTGATACTATGGTGCAGCCCATTAGATTTGTAACCAGTTTTCATAGTCAATTTGAAGGACTACGTAGGATTCTCTCTGGATCGTGGCCGATCCTGATGGCTGATCCCATTCTATCGAAAATCTTGCCTGACCGTCCACTTATCACTTATCGCCGTGCCAGGAATCTCCGTGACCAATTAGTGCATAGTCATTATGCCCCTACTCCTCCATCAAATTTTTTTAGCCATCTTACAACCAGACGTGGTTGTATCCCTTGTGGTCATTGCGTGGCGTGTGTTAATATTGAACGTAGTTCTGTCTTCCGAGACAGCTCGGGATCACGTGAATTTAAAATACGCAAATATATAACTTGTACCACTAAGAATGTGATCTACTTTGCTACCTGCCCGTGTTCTCTAATATATATAGGGTTGACCACTAGACAATTAAAAATTCGGGTGAGGGAACATGTGCTGGGGATACAAGCCGCTATGGAACATGAAGATGCTTCCACTCTTAAGACCTTACCCCGTCACTTCAAATTACATCATCACTGTAATGCCAGTGTTTTGAAGGTCAGGGGTATCGATGTATTGGAGGTAGGTATTCAGGGAGGTGGAATTTCTCGGCGCCTGGCCCAAAAGGAGGCACATTGGATTTGGAGGCTTAATACTGTCCACCCAAATGGTCTCAATGAGAACCTTAGCTTTGCTCCCTTTCTGTGACTGCTTCTGTTGTACATCTGTGTCATCTTTCATGACGAATGGTGTGGTTTTATTATGTTTTTAACTGTTTCATTCTTATTCTATTCTAGTTTTGCGTATTTCTGATGTTGCCAAATATATATGTCAAGTGGCTTGGTGGATTTCAACGGGATGCTGACCTACTACCTCCATAACCTTATTTCCCCCCCCCCTCCCTCCCCCCCCTCCTTGGCCGCTTTCCCCTCCCTTTCCCTTTCCTTTATTTTTCATTTTGTTTATGTCTTTATTTTGTGCGGTTTTCATTTTTGTCTTATTTTTATTGTATTTTTATTTATTTTATTTATTTTTTTGTTTTTCTTGCATTTTTTGCATTTTTTGTATTCTTTGTATTTTTGTCATTTTTGTATGCATTGCATTTTTTGTTTTTGTATATCATCTATTATATGTATATATGATTATTGTATGTTATACTAGCATGAAGTATTACTGCGTATCGTCAGGGATATATTATTCTATGTGTACTATGTATGTATTATATGATTTTTTGTATCCTCTGATAAACTTACATTTTGTAGTTGTATACGTAATCACTCATGCTTATATTTAATGATTTAATTATTCATTGATGGTACCCCTTTTTTTCCCCGGTCCTCCTTTCCTCCTCCCTTCCCCCCCCCCCCTCTCCGTCCTACATAAACTGTTGTTATTATTAATATTGATTTACTGTAGTTTTCACCTTCTTGTATGTTCATCATTAATGATTGATTCCTTTCTCATCATTACCCTTGTGACCGTGTCACTGACGTGACGCATGCGCGTCTGGCTCCCCCGCTCCCGCGCGGCTTTCGGCGTCTCCAGCCCCTGTGGTTGCCATGGTGCGCCCTCGTGGCGTGACGCCGCTCGTGACCGCGGCTGCTGAGATTGTGCATGCGTCACTTCCGGTCAGCTGACGCCGCCACTTCCGTTTTTTGCCGGTATTTATTTGGCCCTGTTCTACTCATATGTCATGCCCCCTGATGAAGGACTGACCCTCCGAAACGCGCGTCGGGGTGGGTGTACAGACTGTTAGCCGCTGGTGAGTGTCCTTTGCCACATTTTTCACATTTTTGTACTGCGCCCTCTGTGGTTATATGATGTCTTTATGCTGTGTGTATAAGTGTGGACACTCTATATATACCCAAGATTTTGAGCCCTTTTTTTGAACGCACTATCTTTTTACATCAATTTGGCAAACCAGTTTGGCTCTCCAGTTCTGTCCCCCTTGCTGTTTAGCCCATTTGTCTTGGATTTGACACTAATTGTCCCAACATCCTCTTTTATGGATCTGTATTTGATTCTTTAATGTATTATTGTCAATAAATTTATATACTTTTTATCACATCGTGTGTGGATCTATTCGTCGCCTCTTTGGAGCTCCTTGCTCACGTTTTGTTTCATGTATTAGTGCGATAGGTCTATTTGTTTCCATGTATGTCTTGTTATGCGATTTTTATAATTGATGTAATCCTCAACTAGGATGACATTTGTCACGAGCATACTACTAATTTATATTTCCTGCAGGAACGGATCCCTTACTCCATTTATCTGTTCCAAAAATGGATCAGCGTGTCCAAACGACCATGTGAACACTGTATTATTCCGTCCCCTTTCAGCAATCTTCTGCCCGCAGGCTCAGTTGGTGTAAAAAAACAAACGGAGCTTTACTTACCATCCTCAGATGTAGAAAAAAGTAAGGCTACGTGCACACGGTGCGGATTCTGCTGCGGATCCGCAGCAGATTTGGCCCTGCGGATTCGCAGCAGAACTGCATGTAATGTTCAGTAGCATTAAAGGCTATGTAAAACAAAATCCGCAGTGCACATGCTGCAGATTTTTCCACCCAGATTTGGTGTGGAATGAAAAATGCAGTGGATCGCCCGCCAGGGCAGTGGGGTACTCGGTACCGGGACGGTATTTCACTGGGAAGTGTCACAGTAGAGGTGACCCGGTCCATGGCCCTGGGCATCCATGTAATGGAGTGAAGTGATGGAATAAAGTTTATGAATCGATGATTCGTGACGCCACCTGTGGTGTTCGGCAAATGTTAAGCCGACACTGCAGACAGATCCTCTGGGACAGATGGTGTAGTGCAGCAATGATGTTATAGCCCTCCACAGGCAGGGCTGTAGTCCTAGGGCAGTGTAGGTGGGTGTTGGGAAGGAAGGTGCAGTGTCTGGCACAGAGATGTAGCAGTGCCGGGGAGGTTGCAGCAAGAAGGCAAGGACATGATAGGTTGTAGTTTCTTTACCTTTACTTTTTATGCAGTCCAGGGTCCTGAGTACAGATGGCATAGGAGCTGGTTAGCCTGGAAGCAAATCAGGAATCACTCTGGCAGATGGGCTGTGCAGTCTCCTTACTAGCGCTCTCTATGAAGTACTCCCAGAACTGAGTTACACTGGAGTTCCTCCTTTCTGTCCTTTCTGATGTTATCCACACTCAACTCGCATGGCAGACAGCCGTAGCCTTCTATCTCTCTTGGCTCACTCGTCGCTGTTGTGCCTCCGAGGATTAGGTGGGAATAGGGCATTTACAGCTTCCTATTTCTCTGGTTTCTGGTGCAGGACCGTTAGTATCCATACACCCTCGGAGACCAGGCTCCAGATCATGCGCTATCACTGGGACTGAGCTCTCCACTTTCCTCAGTCTCCCCAGCTCTTCTCCTCCACGTCTGCACAGGATGCCCTCCTCACACTAACTGACTAATTTCCCCTCCTGGCCCCCAGAGAGAAGCTCTTCCCCTTAGTATTGGTTCAGAGCTCCCTCTGCTGGCCCCGAGTGGGAACTGTGTTGCATGTTATGGTTAACTGCCAGAGAGACCCTTCATTGCTTCCAGGCATGACATCACTCTCCCTGGGAGGAAGGCAATGCCACTGTGGCGACCATACTCCCGGGGGCGCCACAGCAGCATGTCACTTCTTTTGTGCGGTTTTGCTGCAGTTTTCCACCTGCTCCATTCTAGAAATTCGCAGGTGGAAAACAGCAGGGAAAACTGCACAAAACATGCAGTAAAACCACACAAAACATGCACTAAATCTGCAGGAAAAATGCAGGTCATTTGACCTGCGGATTTAGTAAATTCTGCGCAGAAAATTCCAAAGCAGAATACGCACCGTGTGCACATACCCTAATTCTGCACCGTTTGGCTGCAGTGGTAACATGCTGCAGTCAATCACTGAGCTCAGAGGTGAATGAAGTTTGGAGATCTTAAAGTTGAGGACTTTTATATTATCCCTGCTTATAAATGACTCCACTTTATACTCACTCTGTATATTTGGCCCATAAGCTTACAGAGAGATGATGAGGGTTGTGGGCCTCCCCCGATGGCAGTAGATGATCAGATCTCACATATGCACATGGCTATAAATCAGATTACAGTGCCCCCCCCCCCCCCGGCCACATTTAGCCCGGACTTCTGCAGCTTTAAGTACTTTACACTTGGAAGTTAAAACCCTTCTCAGCATAAACCGTAGTAAATAACTTGGCTGTAGAGTTGGAGGAGGCTCGGTAAATACTGGCATATGGCCGCCGCCGTCAGGTTATTACAGATTATATTTTATTCTGAGGAATAAACATTAGAGGGAAGAGCTCACAATTAATCTTTAAATGTTTTAAGCAAAACTAAGGCCCTTTCTGCGGATCTGTGGGCAGCGGCGTCCTCATCTCTTACCAAGGGAGATTGGAGGCGGCGAGGACGAACACCATGTCATCTGTGAACGAGAACGATGCAGAATGATTTCTAACTGGTGGAAATCGATAATATGAATTGTGAAGTGCTGCGGAATATGTTGACGCTATAGGAATAAAAATTATTATTATATACTTACTGATCACTTGAGTCAGTAGAACCATGAGGATCCATGAGATATACAGCTCTGGCAAAAATTAAGGGACCACTGTAAAATGTTCAGTTTGTCTGATTTTTCTCTTTATAGGTATATTTTTGAGTAAAATGTAAATTGCTCTTTTATTCTATAAATTACTGACAACATGTCTTCGAATTTCCAAGCACTAAAGTTTGTATTTATTTTCAGAAAATGAGAAATGGTCTTTCACACTGCTCTTGGGTGACCTTACACCACTCCTGGTACAAAAATGTAAGCAGTTCTTCTTTGTTTGATGGCTTGTGACTATCCATCTTCCTAATGATTACATTCCAGAGGTTTTCAATGGGGTTCAGGTCTGGAGATTTGGCTGGCCATGACAGGGATTTGATGTGGTGGTCCTTCATCCACACATTGATTGACCTCGCTGTGTGGCGTGGCGCATTGTCCTGCTGGAAAAACCAGTCCTCAGAGTTGGGGAACATTGCCTGAGCAGAAGGAATCCACTGTTTTTCCAGGATAACCTTGTATGCGGCTTGATTCATACGTCCTTCGCAAAGATTAACCTGCCCAATTCCAGCCTTGCTGAAGCATCCCCAGATCATCATCGATGCTCCACCAAATTTCACAGTGGGTGCAAGACACTGTGGCTTGTACGCATCTCCAGGTCTCCGTCTAACCATTAAACGACCAGGTGTTGGGCAAAGCTGAAAATTAGACTCATCAGGGAAGATTACCTTACTCCAGTCCTCTATGGTCCAATCCTTATGGTCTTTGGCAAACTTCAGCCTGGCTCTCCTTTGCTTCTCATTGATGAAAGGCTTTTTCTAGCTTTACATGACTTGAGCCCTGCCTCTAGGAGCCTGTTACGAATTGTCCTTGTCGTGCACTTCACCCTAGCTGCCATTTGTCACTCCTTTTGTAGGTCACTTGATGTCATCCTGCGGTTGCTGAGTGACATTCGAATAAGATCACTGTTATCCTGGTCAATTGAGAGTCGTTTTCACCCTCTGACGGTCTGTAGCTTTGTTGTTCCCAATGTTCCCAATGTCTGCTGCTTGACCTTGTTGTAATGGATTGCCAACTTAGAAATATTAAGGATGGAGGCAACATGACGCTCACTGTATCCCTCTGCTAGTAGAGCCAGAATTGACCCCTTCTTTTCCTCACTCATGACATTTCTTTTCAACTCCTTTGGCATGGTTAAAAGTTATTTTTTCTTATTCCTGTTACTTTTGGGATATTACTAGCACTTGTTTTGCCATCCAGCTTGTCCTATTGTAAGAGGATTGTGAACACCACAGCAGGGCTTTTTACTTTCGTTCGTTAAATAAGATTTGGTTCAGGTGATCACCTAATCAGAAGCACAGTAAGTAGAATGAGGTGTACTCTGGTTGGAATTCAACTGACACTGGAATGGAATGGCTGTCAGACATGGAGAGAAGCTGATTTTTATAACACTGTGCAGTGGTCTCTTAATTTTTGCCAGAGCTGTATATCCAGTACAGGAGCTCTCCGTCACCATCCACTTCTCCATCAGAAGTGAGCGGCGCTGATGACATTACGACCCATACGTTCCCCTTATTGCAGAAGGGCAAACATTTTTACTAGCCAAAGTTCTGCACTAGATTTATGCATCAATTATATTTTCATAAGACTTAAATTTAATGTCCACAATCAAGAAAGTGGTCACATTTTTTCCATTTTTTTCTGCTGTTTTGCTCGGAGTCATCATCAGAAATAATCAGGGGTGCAGTGCCACCTAGAGGGGAATTTTGGTTTTACTTAGTGCTATGACTCACCACCAAGTTTTCAAGAGGGAACAACTTTAGGAAACGCTCCTTCCCGGCCGTTCCACGTCAGCCTCGTATGATAAAGGTCACTTCTACTAGTTACAAGAACAGACAATTAATTACAAATAAATTAACACAATAAAATCATTATTAGTCTATACAAGATCACACAATAAACTTTTACCAGCAGATACTTATACCTTCAGCATGCCTGCCAACTTTTACGCACATTTTTTACCATTCCTCTAACCACACTCATTTACCATTTCTTTCTCTCTTGGCAGGAAGAGTTGTCAGAGGGGCGCTGGCAGTGAGGGACATTCAGCAGACACCCATGACTGTAGGGCGCAGTCCCAAATCCGGGACGGTCCGCTGTATCCAGGACATATGGGACCTTTAGATTTATTTATTATTATTTATTTTATTTTTTTTGTTAATTCATTCATAGCTGTAGCAGCCAGAACTTTGTATTTTTACATAAGCTTCAATATATGAGGTCTTGCTTTTTTTGCATCTCTGAGGCTGTGTTCACACATAGCGTAAATTCTGCATTTTTATGCTGCACGTTTCTTGTTGGTGTCTGCACCAAACTACGCAATAACTTCTCTGGTTTTTGCATTTTTTGCTGCAATTTTTTAACTGTTTTTCTCCCTTATTTGATGAATTTTAGTTGCAGATTTGATGCAGCTTTTTAATGTGTTTTTTTACAGGACAGAAAAGCTTTGATTTTGCACTTAAAGGTGTTGTCCACCCTTGGGATACACACAGAATGACTGCAGACTTGTGAATCCTCAGAGCGCGCAGTGGGCGCAATGTCTGGACTCTGGTGCTGTTGCTTGGGAATGGGCGAGTGTGTAACCATTAGTATGTGCCGCACCCGATAGGACCACGGGTACCCAGTATCAGGCCGGTCCGTTCTTCAGGGGATGTCACGTGCAATGGAAATAAAGATGATTTTGGGGAACAAAGAGGGGAATAATTCGTGATGCCATCCGTGGTGTTCGGCAATGATAATATGGCCGACACTGCAGTTCAGATCCACTGGGGCAGTTGGTGACGCAGCAGAGTTGGTACAGCTCTCCATGGGTAGAGCTAGGCCACAGGGCAGTTATGGTGTTAAATGTGATGGTGGTAGTTGTAGTGCAAGACAAGTGATGCTGTAAATAAATCGGAGGACACAATGGAGTACAGTCTTCACGCTTTTACTCACAGTTCTTCCAGTTACAATGCTCCGAGTCAGTGGTCCAGCCAGCTCTCAGGTAATTTGGGGTACCCTTAAGGGGTACACTGTACCAGAATCCCCTTCAGATGTTTATTCCCTGGCCTTCTCACTGCGCTGGCTCCCACCTCTTCTGCCCACACAGTGTCCCAAGCCAGCAGCCTTTGGATCCTGTCGGGGCGACATTTTCTTGGTCCCCTTGATCCTATCTGGCTGCCTTTTCAGCGAATGTGTGGGGATTTGGCTGTCGCACATACAGATCCTACAGCCTCCGATTTGCTAGTTGAGTCCTCAGTTTCTTCACTAGTCTGGGGCCGGTCTCCTACTGCGACCTGGTCCCTCCACCCAACCAGTCAGCGTGGATTTGGGCGCCATGGGTGGATTCTTCACTTCCAGTGCCCCTAGTACCCCTTCTTTCTCTTCTCTAGTCTAGGGACGAGCTCTTCACTGCTCCAGTCCCCAGCACCAACTGACCTCACACTCCTCTAAAGGGCCTGTCACACTAGGCGATATCGCTAGCAATATCGCTATAACTTGTGACGTTATAGCGATATTGCTAGCGATATCGCTGTGTCTGATATTCACATCCGATCGCTCCACTGCTGGTTATCGCTGATCGCGCGAGAACGTCCTGGACTGTTTCTCGTCGTCAGCTTCCTGCGGCGCTTCCTGTGGAGAGACGAGCGACGAGCGTGGAGCCGGGTGGGAGGACATCAGGATCGCCTAGTGTGACAGGTAAGTAGCAACCCCCATCCTCAGTGATGTCTCTGGTGAGATCTGCCTGTGTGGCAGCTCACTAGCGACCACTTAGCGATGCACCAGCGATCCTGACCGCGTCATATCGCTGGTCAGGATCGCTGGTGCATCGCTAAGTGTGACAGTACCTTAACTGTCACTCTCTTAAACTCCTCCCCTTCTCCACTTTCTCCACCCACACCTTCTACCCAGCTCCTCCCTAGCCTGGAGAGGTCTAGTGTTGGGTGCTAGTGTGTGGGTACTGGGTAGTGTCCCCTCCTTACCCGAGAGCGGAGTACCACACCTCTGGCTGAGGTGCAGTACCTCTGTGGCAACTGGTCCCTCAGGGGCGCCACATATGCGATTTCCATGCATGCAGTCACATGCCAACTAGACATGTGCGGTCGGACTCATCTAGTCGGAATGTGGCAGGAAGTATGCAAATTGCCTCCTTGCAGTCACATGACCGCTGGCTTCTGGTGCCGGAAGCGGAGAATATATGCTTCTTTAGGTATGCAGGGGGCGCACTTTTCATGAAATCACATCTAATTTGTTTGGACAGTTAAACCCAGCAGAATTTCAGTGCAAAAGATGCAGCAAAAAAACCCCGCAACATTTACGCTACATGTGAATACGGCCTAAATGTTCAAGGAAAGTGGATGTGATTTCATGAAATGATGGGTACGCCTTGTCGTGGTGGGATGGCTTTTATACTTTTTGATCAAAATAGCGTTAACTAAGTACCCTCTGTTATTTACATGTCCTATTACTATTTACTTGCTGTAGGGTATATGCTCATTTTGTTTTTCTCTATGGTTTTGTCTGTAGAATGGCCACAGTGTGAACATGCTCTTACTCTTTGTGCGTATACCAGCTTATACAGTAGTCCGGCTCATTTATTTGGTTTTGATAAAAATGTAACTGTGTTTTTTTTTTTTTATAAGTGCAGAATCAAAGCTTTTCTGGACATAAAAAATGCTGTTTCACATCTGCACCAAAAACGCATTAGATAAATGAGAAAAAGCAGAGGACAAAAACAGCAAAAACCCATTAACAATCGAAGATTTTTATTGTGTCATATGCTGCCGACACCTGGAGAAAACAAGCAGATAAAAAGCAGCAGAAAATAATGCAGCATTTATGCTACATGTGAACGCGGTGCGTTCTCAGTGTTATATTTTTATTCAAGAGAAAACAAACTTGAAGTTCCAGTTCCTTGGGGGTAAAATTCTTCAAATTTGTTGAGAAAAAAAGTCATGCAAAGAAAAAAGTGCTGGAATTTGGGCTTTTTTTTCTTTGCATGATATCACCTTCCAATGTAGAGATAACCTCAAGCATTTTTTTTTTTTTTGCAAGTTCTTCATAATTGGTTGTGCTTTTGAAGTTGTCCAATGTCTTTTTGGTGTTATCCTTTTCTTTTTGAATGTTAATTTGGATTCCTCATACTTGATAATCAAGCGCATTAAATTTAAGGAACACTCACTTAATATATTATTCCACTCTTCTGAGAATTTTGGACAAAATGTAGCTGTAGGTTTTTTTTTTTAATCTCAAACCCCTCGGTATCATTTTTTTAGGCACATAATTTTGTAGGGTAGTGAGATCCCACCAAATTTTGGTCTCCTGGATCATTACTTTTTCCAGCTGTGCCAGATTGTCAGGCATATCTCAAAAATCATTCATCTCATCAGGTTTGTCAGAAAAAAACATGCAGCTTTTTTCAACCTCTGGATAAGGGCGGGGTCAGACTTGCGAGAAACTCGCACGAGCCTCGCACGTCAATACCCTGCACTGCCTCCGGCACCCGGATCGGAGCGTTCAGCTGCATGTATTTTTATGAAGCTGGATGCTCTGTTCCCGAGTGCCGGAGGCAGTGTCGGGTATTGACGTGCGAGACTCGTGCGAGTTTCTCGCAAGTCTGACCTCGGCCTATGTCCGAGATGTTTAATTGATGTCAGGTATAGGTATAACAAATGGTAAAGTAAGGTGATGTCCACAGTAAGGTGCTTAATTGTTGGCCTAGAGCTCAGCCCTATGTTCAAGCTAGTCTACGTTCGAGCTAGTCTAGGTTCAAAAGGCTTTCCCAACCGTCTTCCGCCTCCCCAGCTGGACATTGTCAACCTCCAAGTTTTGTTCCTGTCCTTTAGGAAACTTCATATAAAGGCCAGAAAATTGCAGAAGGCCGGGGTCACACTTGCAAGAAACTCGCACGAGTCTTGCATCTCAACCCAGCACTGCCGCCGGCACTCGGGACCGGAGTGTGTGGCTGCATGTATTTCAATGCAGCTGAGAGCTTCGGTCTGAGTGCCGGCGGCAGTGCTGGGTTGAGATGCAAGACTCGTGCGAGTTTCTCGCAAATGTGACCCCGGCCTAAGGCTGGGGTCACACTACCGTAGAATACAGACGAGTGCCATGCATGAAAACATCACATAGCACTCAGACCAGTGTTAATCTATGGGGCAGCTCACATCACCGTATTTTTTATTTGGCGTATTCGACCATACTGCGATTGTGCGCGTATATTGTCCAAGACCTTCCAATGCAAGCCTATGTGTGCGAGAAAAACTCAGACACCACACGGACCATCCGTATAGCTTGCGACAAATACACACACATTTTCCTCATTTCAGCCCATTGAGCCATTAAATTCTGCAAATCGGATCACGCACACCCATACAAGTGTGTGGGTGCGTGTAAAACATCGGACTGCCCTCGGATGAGAGAGAGAGTTAAATTAAATGAAGAGAAATTGTTCCGGGCATGCTCAGTTTGAAAAAACGGAATCCAGCGACGGATTCCGTCTTTGACGGACAGAGACGGATCCTGTGCCCATAGGCTTCCATTATAGCCAACTATAGCTTGTTGATCGCCGTCCGGACTATGGAATCTATTGGACTATGTTCATAGCTTAAATCAAAATGTGGTTGTGACTATCTATTTGTTTCCTTTTATTAGCTTTTTCACGGGCCATATTTATGTTTTTTTTCCGGACAGGCACACGGCCGGAAATGCGCGCATCGCTGACCCCCGTCACGTGATCAGGGGTCAGCGATACACTGGCATAACAACCAGAGGTCTGCTGTAGGCCTCTATGGTTGTTGAAGCCGCATTGCGGTGGTCGGCGCTCATAGCAATGCAGTAATTCTGCTACATATAGGCGATCTGCTCATCGCCTATATGTGGCAGAGCGAATCGAGTATGGGAAGCTTCTAGCCTCCCATGGAGGCTATTGAAGCATGCCAAAATAAAAAATAAAATGTTTTAAAAAATATGAAAAAAAAAATATATAAAAGTTCAAATCATCCCCCTTTCACGCCATTCAAAGTAAAACAATTAAAAAAAAAAAAAATCACACCTACACATATTAGGTATCGCCGCTTTCAGAATCGCACAAACACCCAAGAAAAAAACAAAATACTGTAAGCATATACCCTGCAGTAAATACATAAGTAAAAAGTAATAGTAAATCTAAATAACATAGGGTACTTAGTTTACACTCATTTGATCAAACAAGAGTAAAAGCCATCCCACCGCGTCAAGGTGACCCAGTCGGGACAGTCATATCCTCTAGTATTAAAACCTCACCCTGTGTCAGCCGAGGTCAATGTAGATGGGGCAGAGAAGGCCCTGGCCCCGACTGTACAAATACTTGAACTAGGGAGGCTATATAGATGAAATGCCTAGCTCAAAAGAAGGTGCCATGCTCCTGTTTGTACAAAGGGTGTGTGCACACGCTGCGGATTCTGCCGCGGATCCGCAGTGGAATTGGCCCTGTGGATCCGCAGCAGTTTTAGCTGCGGTGTACGGTACCATTAAAATCAATGCAAATCAAAAACCACAGTGCAGACACTGTGGAATTTTCCACGCGGATTTGCGGCGGTTTCTAAACCGCAGCATGTCACTTCTTTGTGCGGATTCCGCAGCGGTTTGGCACCTGCTCCATGACAGGTGTCAAACCGCAGGGGAAAACCGCACACCAAACCGCAGATAATCTGCAGATAAACCACAGGTCTTTTGACCTGCGGATTTACCTGCGGATTTTGTCAAATCTGCGCTGAAAATTCCGCAGGGCAATCTGCAGTGTGTGCACGCACCCTCAGGGTATGTGCACACGCTGCGGATTCTGCTGCGGATTTGACCCTGCGGATCCGCAGCAGTTCCGCAGACAGCGTACATTACAGTGCAAGTCAATGGGTTTTCCAAATCGCAGTGCCCACGGTGCAGATTTTTCCATGTGGATTTGCTGCGGTTTTAAAACCGCAGCATGTCAATTCTTTCTGCGGATTCCGCAGCGGTTTGTCACCTGTTCCATTGTCCAGGTGTCAAACCGCAAGCAAATTCGCAGATAAACCGCAGGTCACTTTACCAGCGGTTTTATCTGCGGATCCGCGCGGAAAAATCCGGAGGTGAATCCGCAGCGTGTGCACATAGCCTTAGGGTGTATGCACACGCTGTGGATTCTGCTGCGGATCCACAGTGGATTTGGCCCTGCGGATCCGCAGCAGTTTCTGCTGCATTGTACTGTACCTTTATTTTCAATGGAAAATTAAAACCGCAGTGCACACGCTGCAGATTTTTCCGTGCGGATTTGCTGCAGCTTTAAATCCGCGGCATGTCACTTCTTTGTGCGGAATCCACAGCGGTTTCAAACCTGCTCCATTGTACAGGTGTCAAACCGCAGGAGAAAACCGCAGGCTAATCTGCAGATAAACCGCGGACCTGCGGATTTAGACAAATCCGCACGGAAAATTCTGCAGCAGAATCCGCAGCGTGTGCACAAACCCTTAACCATTCTTGGGTGTTTTTAGCTGTGTGTTTCGGGTCATTATCCTGTTGCAAGACCCATGACTTGCGACAGACACCAAGCTTTCTGACACTGGGCAGCACATTTCTCTCTAGAATCCCTTGATAGTCTTGAGATTTCATTGTACCCTGCACAGATTCTATAACCCTGTACCAGATGCAGCAAAGCAGCCCCTGAACATAACAGAGCCTCCTCCATGTTTCACAGTAAGGACAGTGTTTTTTTCTTGATATGCTTCATCAGACAAACACCCAAGGCAAAAACAAAATACTGTAAGCATATACCCTGCAGTAAATACATAATTAAAAAGTAATAGTAAATCTAAATAACATAGGGTACTTAGTTTACACTCATTTGATCAAACAAGAGTAACCCAGTCGGGACAGTCATATCCTCTAGTATTAAAACCTCACCTTGTGTCAGACGAGGTCATTGTAGATGGGGCAGAGAAGGCCCAGGCCCCAACTGTACAAATACTTGAACTAGGGAGGCTATATAGATGAAATGCCTAGCTCAAAAGAAGGTGCCATTAACCGGTGTTAATACTCGCGCTATGCAAAAATGTTGTGACTTTTCAAAATTTTAATTACTAGGGCCCTAAAAGATTTACATCATCACCTAACCACTTTTGGCACGTGTTGTGTTTTTTTCTATAGTTTTTCATGCACTTTTACTTCCCATTGGAGGGATCCCCCTAGGGCTTGTGCCCATTACCGATTTCTCTCATGAGCAGTATCCATGGTTTTCACAGATGGCATTTGTACCCAGGCTATTTTATTGGGCCATGAACATGTACAGTTTTTCCATCAAACCGAGTGGTCCACGGACAAACATCTCAGACATGTCCGATTTTGACTTGAGGGGTCGGCTCAAAATTAATGTAAGTCTACAGGTCCGTGAAAAAAATCTTACCTCACTCAGATTACATAACGGAGAACGGAGAAGGTGGAGAATTTTTTTTTTTCCTCTTCACATCCGAGAAAAACTGAAGCCCCTCAAAATAATCGGACCGTTTTTTTCTCGGATGTGGAGGCATCAGTCGTGTGACCCTTACAGTGATGAAACTGGTTTGTTGAATGTTTCTAATTTGTTAATTATTTGTTGCTTATTTTCCATTACTGGTCTACAATCCATATAGAGGTTTATAATATCCATTCTTCCTTTTGATGTTTCCTTGATGTTTCTTTCTACTCAGATGTAAAATGCTGCAGAATATGTTGCTACTATTAAAATAAAATTGTTAATAATTTTTAAACCTTTTATACACTGCATCTGTCTTTGGATAACACTGGATATTTTGTAGGATTTTGTCTGGTTGACTTCATTGCTTTTACATTAATCATTGCTTAAACTGATGTTTACAAAAGGCTTCACAAACACAGAGTAAAAGAAAAGGACAAAGGTGAATTTAGACAACGAAAAAATAAAAACAGACAAGTATAAAAATACGACAAAACTGTCAAGTTGATGTTGGTATTTTTACTTCATATTACTTTGGAATTTTTAGAATACTTTTAGGCTTGCATGCACAGCTTTTAGTGAACTTTTATGAAAGTTAAATTCTAGCACATCATTAGAAGGATTTTTTTTCAACTTGCTGGACAAAGTCTGTAGCCATCTGCAGGCTTTGCAAACAGTGGGGCAGCTTTTGGATATCACATTATAATATGTCCTGTTAACACCAACAAGAAAACAAAAACAGGTTATTTGTGTTCCTTCATCATTTTATGCTGATGTTCTGCTATAATGAGTGATGCATCAATCCACCAGTTTCAACCATCTCAAGTCAACATCAACCATCTACAGGACAATATCGCCTGCAAACAGCAGTCTTGTCACCTGTAGCTTCACCTGCTCGCATGGTTGGTCATGCAGTCCCTTCCTATTGGATTCTGTAGCCTTACGCAAGTTCATGATGATTGCCCAGCCAAGGTGAAAAATACCCGGAGGCTACAATTTTTGTTTTCCAAAGGTCTTTCTAGCTTTGCGGCAAACCTAGAATAGCTTTTCGCGTTCAGTAGGACACAAAACAACCTGTATGAGACTGAAGCAATTTTTTTAACCTACAAACAGAGAAAAAACAATGCTTAACCGTGGGTCAATGGCAAAGACCTACTCTAAGCAACAGTTGGTTCCTGACGAAGGCAGGACCGAAACGTGCGTTGGGGCAGGCGCACACTTCTCAGTGATCCCTGCTGTTCCGTGCATAGGTATTGTTTCTTACTATATGGTTGCCTACACATGGCTATTATATGTCTGCCTGCACATGGCTGTATATGTCTTTATATTATTGTGCTATTTAACATTACCTACTATGCAGAGATTTAACTGTTATGCTATCATGTTTCATGCCATTACTGTTTTTGACTGATTGTATACTATAATGATTGTCAGTTTTGTCATGCTATACATCATGTTGTAATGATACACAGCGAGTGTTTATCCAAAAGGGAAGCTTAGGGGCGCTAGCAGAGAGTATGTGCCAGCAAGGGAGTAGTGAGAGCACCGCAAGGTGCTGTGCACACCGGACCGGAGCCCAGCGGAGCGTGCAAAGTCAGAGGGAGCGATGAGGGCAGAGCCAACCACCACCCGAGGGAACGGGGCCGGCTGGATGTGGTAACAGGGACGTAGATAGGAGTGAGCAGGGTCGGAAGCCAGACGGGGATAGCGGATGCCAAAGGGAGAGACCAGAGAGTAGTCAGTAGCAAGCCGGGGGTCAGAGAATAGGAGGGAGCACAATACCTGAAGGGCAGGATAGGAGAATGGTCCCTCCTGGGTGCGATGTTTAATGGGTGTTATTACTTTGACACATGCCTTCCCAAGGGCTGCTCCATTTCGTGCTATTATTTCAAAATTTTTAGCACCTATTTGGAATGGGTTGTCCGATGGGGCATGCATCTTCCTTCCATTACGCATTACCTAGACGATTTTTTGTTTGTTGGTCCAGCCAATTCGATGATTTGCTCCCAGGCTTTGGAGCAATTTAAGGCGCTTATGACGCTTTTTGGCATTCCTTTGTCTCTGGAGAAAACAGTCAGCCCAGTCCCTGTTATCACTTTTCTGGGCATTGTCATTGATTCAGAGGCCATGGAATTCAGGCTACTGAGCGAGAAAATTGATGGATTGATATTGTTAATTGACGGTGGCCTCTCGGTCGGCAAAGTGACCCTTACCCAGACGCAATCCCTACTGGGATCTCTAAATTTCGCCTGCAGGGTCATGCCCAATGGTAGAGTTTTTTCGCGCAGGTTGTCTCTCGCCACAAGAGGCGTAAAACAACCTCACCATAAGATTAGAATTACTTCGCAACTTCAGGGAGACCGGGAAATATGGGAATTCTTTTTAATTAACTACAATGGGCGAACTTGCTTTCAGGAAGACGAGTGCGAAAGCGGTAAACTAAACTTGTTGGGCCTGCTGGCTTCAGTGTCCGTCTTGGCACACAATGATGTGCGCTAAATGGCCCAAATATTGGTCCCCCAGGGGTTGGACAAAGAACCTAACCCTCCCTGAGTTGTTTCCTTTAGCAGTGGTTTTAGAAAATTGGCGGCACGTTCTAGGCAATAAACGGATCAGTTTTCAACTGAGGAACACCAGTGCTGTGCCCGTGATGAATTGTTTAACATCTTCATCACCGCCAGTAATCAAATTAATCAGATTTTTAGTTCTAAAATGTCTATTCTTGAACATATGTTTAGAGCCAGGCTTTTACCAGATTGCGACAATATGTCTAACGTTATTCACTGGCGTAATTTACAGGAACAGAAAGGACTACAGTTACCAGAACATTTGGAAGATTTGGGCTGTCCGCCTTCAATATGGGATGTCCTGGAGAGTTAATGCCTTTAATACGGTCGCCACTTGGAGAGCTTACGGTAAGGTGTGGGACGAGTGGTGTGCTTTGGTGGCAGATAATCAGGTAGGTTCCTCCAATGCATCGAGGCTACATGTCACTATGGCATATGTAATGCAAATGTATATTAACAGGGTGTCGGGGCCGCGGCACGGAACCGCCTATCGGGTGTGGCATTCCATTACAAATTTAATGGTTGGGCTGACTTAACAAAGCATTTTCTTATCGGACAAGCGCTTAAGAGTTGGCATCGTGGCGACATTCCAGCTTAAAACATGCGCCCCATTACTTTTCAGTTATTATCCCGCTTAGTGGAAGGGACCAAATTGATTTGCGATTCGGATTACGAGTCCATTTTCCTATCGGCTGCCTTCGGTATGGCACCAATAATTTATAATATCCGTGTATTCGTACTGAATAACGAATCCAATGCAAGTCAATGGGAAAGCCGAATATTTTTCTGCCATACCCAACAAACAGGTGTGTGGGCCTTAGAAAAAAACTGAAATGGATGGGAAAGTGCTAAAACTAAATGGGAACAGCAAGGAGAAGATGCCTGCATGCCTTTCTGACTCACATATGGCATCTGGTAATAATGTTGTCAGACTATTGCCATGCTTTTATGGATTTTTAAAAATACCTCAGTTTTCTCACGCAGTGTTCACTTGTTCCTGCCCTAGACGTTTAATAGAAAGCAGAAATGTAGACCAACCCACCCACAGGCCCAAATGCTAAACACCCACATAGCTAGATTGGTAGCCCTGGAAATGTTGCCGTCTCGACTTGAGGGAACTGAGTCTTTCTGCAAACCCTTGCCGGTGGCAGCCCCATGTTACTTGATTACCATCCAACACTATTTTTCCCAGTGTGTCATCAACGCGTTACATAAGTTACGTGTTACACAATATCAGCCATGCTCTGGCCAACACAGCCACAGGGAAGGTCTACTTTACCACAGACATGTGGCCAAGTTCTTGTGGACAGGGATGCTATATTTTCCTTATGGCATACTGGCTGAACCTGGTGAGTTTGGGACAGAGTCAGAGGCTGGGACATCACACGTTACCTACACCAAGAATATCAGTCCCAACTTCCATCAGGGTTTCAGTCTCCTCAGTTCCTGTCTCTCCTCCTCACCAAAAGTCGCCTCCCCATCACTCCCCAGCTGGGAGGTCTGCCACACTGCCTTGTTAAAGCGGCAGCATGCTCTGCTAAAGCTCATCTGTTTAGGTGATAAAGCTTACAGCGCAGCCGAGCTGATAAAAGAACAGATCGATCAGTGGCTCTCCCCACTGAACCTCCAACCAGGTCTGGTTGTGTGTGATAATGGGTGTTACTTGGTGGCGACTTTAAAGCTGGGCAAGCTGGTACACGTTCCATTCATGGGCCATGTGCTGAACTTGGTTGTACAGAGTTTTTTAAAAACATACCCTGACTTACTGGACCTACTTGCCAAGGAACGGCGTGTCAGCGCACATTTCCAAAAGTCATCTCAGGCTTTTGGCGGACTACCTTTGCTGCAGCAGCACTTTAATTTGCCTCATCACTGACTGATTTGTGACCTGACCACAAGCTATAATTCGACCTATAATAATAATTTTACTTCTATAGTGCCAACATATTCCACAGCACTTTACATTTTAGAGGGGACTTATAGAGACAAAAAAAGATATTACAGATTAAGAATAATCACATAAGCAACAAATACCAAGAGGAATGAGGGCCCTGCTCACAAGCTTACAATCTATGCGGAAATAGGGTATACACAAAAGGTGGGTGGTAACAATTGCTTTCATTGTTCTGACCAGCCATAATGTAAAATCGGGTGTTCATGTAATGCTGCATGAAAAGTTCACAGACAGGGAAAAAGGACTTAAAAATCCAGTAAAATTTTTTAGCAAAAACACATCATAAAAAGGAGCCTCACCAAACCTTGACCAATGCACTAGCAGTACGCAGCAGGCTCCCACCGATAAAGGCTGGAGCAGCACAGGTGCCCTCCGCTGATGAGAAAAGCCACCCTATCACTAAAATAGTGTTAGCTGCCTAGTGGAAAAACGCACACAGATAGGGCTTGCTTAGGACATAAGTCACACAGGAAAGTGTGATGCAGCAGTTTCTTCGGTAAGAGCTATAGCTTGCCGAATAAGGAGGGAGCCGAAGATATTCGCTCATCTCTAATCACTAATACCTAAATGAAGTAAGAGTAATGTAATGTGGCAATAATATATTTCAGTCGGTAAAACTAACTGCAGATTTTTTTTATTTCAGCCTGGACAACCCATTTTAAGGCTCAAATTTAAACTATGAAATTGTCCTGGTTCTTGAGAAGTTAATGTATTGCATTGCCAAAAGGATGAAATTGAAAAAATCTGGACAGAATGCAATGAATTGCTTTAGCTGGGGAGGTGCTTACTAGAGGGAGGAACTTTTTGGAAGTCAGTGCATTTACCGGAATTTGAGAGAATGTTTAACTAGTATTGTCTTCATCCCTCCCAATATCGTTCTGTGAATCTGGCTGATAAATATATGCTCTGTGCTTTTTGGGACAACACCTAAAGAACATGCCTGACAAAGAGACCTAAGGATTCGGAATCTTGAAAACTCGCGTTGTAACATCACTTGTTCTATCTTTTTTAGTCATTTAAAGGTTATCAACAGGATTATTTTTTGTTTCTTTTTCCAAGAGCAATCAAACTTCTAGAGGTAAGAGACAACTAGAGGACTGCAGAGGACCACAAAGCTCAACATCGTAGGAGGTGAGAAAATGAATCAAAACCATCCAACTGTTGTTATTTTACTTTATGTTGCATTGAAATGGAAACATTTTTTGTTTTTCAGCTACTTTAATATCTACAATGCAACTTATGATCTACACGGTTTTCCTTTTTGCGACTGCAATGTGCAAGAACAACGGGTCTCGCTCCCATCAACCCAAGTCTGAGGTTAGAGAAATATAAGCAATCAGAACTGTATAGCGCATCTGTCCAATGGGCATTGTCTGTATGTTACATGTGTACTGTGCCCTTTATTTGCAGGTCATGATGCTGAGATAGTGTGCCTTCCATCTGTTAACATTTTAGAACATTGGGGCAGATTTACTAATTCTTTCTAATATTGAGACTGCACGGAATGTAGGGTATGTGCTCATGACTTTTTTTTTCAGGAGGGTAGGCTCTGGCTTTGAAAGATGCAAAGCTGTTAAAAGAAATGGCCATGCGAATCTGCAGACAGCTTCATTTTGGAATCAGCTCAATTTTTTCTATATGTACAAGTTTAAAAAAAAAAAAGAGTCAAGAAAAAACCTTAGAAAAACACAGCTGACCTTATCCTGAAGCGTCTTCCTGTTGCTGAAAGACACTGTGCAAATACTCTTAAAATAAACCATATGTATCACAGTGGATCATAAATATGGCCCCATTTTTGGCACATCTTGTACATTGACAATAATTCTTAAAGGGAACTTGTCGATAGGATCAAATCTCCTAAGCCATCTATATGGGCATGTAGATCATAGGAAGCTGAATAACGTGATTCCGTGATCCGATGTCTTATTCCAGAGAAATCCACATTTTTCTTAATAAGTAAATGAGCTGTTAAGATCTATGGGCCGGATAAAGATGTCTCTGAGAATCTGCCTCCAGAGATTATTGCAATTGAAAGGAGAAGTTACCAGTGTGAGACATGTAGATCAGGAGATAAAACTTTCAGTCATTACAAGTCTCACCCTGGTAATGCTCCTTTCATCTATAAAATAATGCTGGGAGCGTCACTCTGTCTGAATCCTTTATAGACTGCGCAAGCGCAGTCTGGCTCCGGACAGAATGACGCATCCAGGGTTTCAGGTAACGGGTATGGCGCCGGACATGGCGGTACGCGTAGACACAGCATACCGTGATCTCCGGCGTCGTACTTACATACTTACCTCAACAGGAGGATCGTTGCCGCGACGCTTCTCTTCTTCCGGAGACCGGGGCAGGAATGCGCGTGAGAATCGCGCATGCGCATAGCGCTATCTGACGCCATTTTACTGAAGATACATATGCAATGTGTCTTCAGCAATATGGCGCCGGACAGCGCGGTATGGGCTTGCGCGTACTCCGGCGCCACACTCCTCCCCTGGCCTCTGACAGAACGGGACAACGCTGGAACACAGGAAAGAAGGGTGAGTATAAATGTTTTTTATTTTTGTATGTGTGCAGTTTAAGGGGTAATGGGGACCATGTTTACCAGGATAGGGGGGTGAGAGGTAGTATGCATACACAGATAGGGGGTGAGGGGACCATGAATACCAGGAAAGGGGGGTGAGGGGACCATGAATACCAGGAAAGGGGGGTGAGGGGACCATGTATACCAGGAAAGGGGTTGAGAGGACCATGCATACCAGGAAAGGGGGGTGAGGGGACCATGTATACCAGGAAAGGGGGGTCAGGGGACCATGTATACCAGGAAAAGGGGGTGAGAGGACCATGCATACCAGGATAGGGGGGTGAGAGGAAGCATGCATACACAGATAGGGGGTGAGGGGACCATGAATACCAGGAAAGGGGGGTGAGGGGACCATGTATACCAGGAAAGGGGTTGAGAGGACCATGCATACCAGGAAAGGGGGGTGAGGGGACCATGTATACCAGGAAAGGGGGTGAGAGGACCATGTATACCAGGATAGGGGGGTGAGAGGAAGCATGCATACACAGATAGGGGGTGAGGGGACCATGAATACCAGGAAAGGGGGGTGAGGGGACCATGTATACCAGGAAAGGGGTTGAGAGGACCATGCATACCAGGAAAGGGGGGTGAGGGGACCATGTATACCAGGAAAGGGGGTGAGAGGACCATGCATACCAGGAAAGGGGTTGAGAGGACCATGCATACCAGGAAAGGGGGGTGAGGGGACCATGTATACCAGGAAAGGGGGTGAGGGGACCATGCATACCAGGAAAGGTGGGTGAGAGGACCATGTATACCAGGAAAGGTGGGTGAGAGGACCATGTATACCAGGAAAGGGGGGGAGAGGGCCATGCTTACCAGGATAGAGGGGTGAGAGGACCATGCATATCAGGACTGGGGGGTGAGAGGACCATGCATACCAGGATAGGGGGTGAGAGGACCATGCATATCAGGACTGGGGGGTGAGAGGACCATGCATACCAGGATAGGGGGGTGAGCGGGACAATGCATACCAGGATAGGGGGGTGAGAGGACCATGCATACTAGGAAAGGGGGTGAGAGGACCATGCATACCAGGAAAGGGGGGGTGAGAGGACCATGCATACCAGGATTGGGGAGTGAGGGGACCATACATACCAGCATAGGGATGAGGGTTACATGCATACCAGGATACGAGGTGGGCAGCACATACCAGGATGGGAGACCATATACCAATAAAAATTCTCGCCACCCGGGCGTAGAACGGGTTCATAGCTAGTTTAATATAAGCTCAGGAGACAGATTCTCAGGCAGTTTGCCTGTTTTTGAATTTTTTTATATGCTCACCATTGTCGGCAGAGATTGGGGTCTTCAGATGTTTTCAGCTGATCCATAAATTGCAACTTTTTTTAAAAAACAAAGTAGCAAAACTTTGGCTCACATATACTTTAGTTCCTCTCATCTCTAACCCCTGAGTGATTTTAAGTAATGTATATCTGAAATTTGGCAAAAAAATAATTTGTGGCTTATGGAATTTTTTTTGCTAAAGTTGCAGAAAAAAAAGGATAAAGATCATAGAATCCTAGAATGTAAGAGTTGGAATAGACCTCCAGGGTTGTCATGTCCAACTCCACTGCTCAATGCAGGATTCACTAAACCATCTCAGACAGATGTCTATCCAGCCTCTGTTTGAAGACTTCCATTGATGGAGAACTCACCACCTCTTGAGGCAGCCTGTTCCACTCATTGATCACCCTCATTGTCAAAAAATTTTCTAATATCTAATCTGACTGTAACGTCTCCCTTTCAGTTTTATTCCATTGTTTCTCGTATTTCCTTGTGCAAATGAGAATAATGATGATCCCTCTACACTGTGACATCCCATCAGATATTTGTAGACAGCTATTAAGTCTCCTCTTAGCCTTTTTTTTGCAAGCTAAACATTCCCAGATCCTTTAATCGTTCCTCGTAGCACATACTTTGCAGTCCGCTCACCATCCTGGTAGCTCTGCTCTGAACTTGTATTTTTCATTTTCATGAACACGTGCCCTTTTGAAAAATTTGCCTAAGAAAAACCCAAAAAACTCCTCATTGAATATCACAAGAAAGAAAAGAAAACTGACTTAAAGATCACCATAATTGATGAATCGGAGCCCATATGATTAAGATATGCTGATAAACAATATAGTGTACAGTATTTCAACATACTATTAATATTTTCTCGCCGAAACAAAACCTTTTTTTGGGCAGATGTGACATGAACTTCTCTGTTTTGCTTATAATTCAGGAATTCATTACTGTTCCGGACGCAAATTCGGTAGAAAAAGGTCTCAATCAAGAGACTCCTCCAGACGTACATAATGTCGGAAACCCGCAGGAATCATCAGAGAGTATAAATAGAGTTCCTATAAGTCAGAAGGATCCGCCAACAGGAACCGAAAGGATAAAAGGAGCAGTAAGTTCTTCAGCTCATTCTCCCGTTAAAGATAGTGAAAAGAATTTGGAAAATAATTTAGAAGCTGATGCTGAAGCAATGAATAGCGTTCCGTCTGAACAGGACCAATCTGCCACCGAAAGTAACCAAACCCAAGATGAGGAAGATATGGAAAAACTTCTGACAACAGTGCAAACATCAACAGCAACTCCAGAGTTTAATTGTTCTTCGATGTGGCCAGAATGTGCAAATCCTCACAATGCCACCGAGGAGGTGTCGAGACAACTGGGCAGATTCACCCTGGATATGTACAAAACGCTGTCACAACGTGACGAAACATCAAATCTCGTGATTGCTCCAATAAGCGTTGCACTGGCGCTGTCACAGCTAATGCTGGGTAAGGAACGCAGAGGTTTCTTATGATTAATGAAAATTATTTTTTTTAAGTAAAATTCCCTTTTTTAATCATGTTTCATTAAAAATGTTGCATCATTTGCCTTCTATAGCCTCTACAGAATGAGTTATCTGGGAATCCGTCAGTGAGCTCATTCTGACAGTCCATTTGGAGAGTTTCTAACGGCTCATTCAAAGTCAGTTTTTCACGTACGAGTGCGATCCATTTTTTTTTTCACAGATAGAACTTGTACATATAGGTGTTGTACAGGGTTGGCAAAGGCCCACCAGTAATATTGATTCTTCAGGCCAACTGTTCTGCTACATGCAAAAATAGGAATCAAAAATAGGAAAAGAAGCTATATGGCAGGAAGTTTCCTTTAAGGCTATGTGCACACGCTGCGGTTTTGGCCGCAGCAGAACTGCAGCAGTTCTGCAGACAATGTATAGCAGCATGTTATCCTATGGGATTTACAATTTGCTGCGGATTTTTAACTGCGGAAAAGCTGTGGTTTTGAATCTGCAGAAAGAAATTACATGTCATTCTTTTCTGCGGATTCTGCTGCGGTTTACCATCTCCTCCATTGTAGAGATGATAGACCGCAGGGAAAACCGCAGACCAATCCGCAGGTAAAACCGCAGGTCATTTTACCTGCGGTTCCGCAGATAAAAAATCCGCAGACCAATCCGCAGCGTGTGCACATAGCATAAAATTACAAGATTTTACTGAAATAATGTTAAAAAAATAACAATAAAAAACATATACAAAATAGGGACAAATGTGCAATAAAAGCCACACAATTAAGGTAAGCAGATCAATCAATATCACAAAAAATAATAGGCTCATTTTAGTCATAAAAAATACCAAATTAAGTCCTAAACGTTAGGAAAAAAAACACCTCCTCATACAGATTTGTATTAATATGGGTCCAAAAATATGATAATAGAGGCAGAATGCAAAAGACGGGGTCAAAATGATGCCCAGATATCGAAAAAGGCTATAGCTTAAAAGAGCAATAATGATCAAATATCAATCCATAAAGCAAACAGCCTAAAGTGCATATAAGGGATGGAGATGACCAAACGGTAAAGAAGTTATGTATGAAAGAGGTGCATTTACCTTGAGTAGTGGCAGTACCCCGATGCGCGTTTCGCGTGCTGCTTTCTCGAGGGGAGTAACATGCAAAAATAACCTGACTCTAGTATACAAATTTACTTTTGTTTTTTATGTAATATTAACTGGGCTAGCTAGTTTAATTTTCTGCAAATTGTCAATCAAGTGTAATGGTACTACAGATTAGTACTCCTTTACAGGAGCGGCCGGCCAGAGGATTCTCCTGTTCTTCTATGGGCCAGTCCGAGCCTGCCTATGATATTCTATGGGACTGTGCATATGTCCAATTTTTTCCTTGCACCGAGCAGTACTCGGAAAATATCAGAGACATGTTAAATTTTTGATCCGAGCATCAGATCAAAATCTGCAGTGCAAGTTTTTCGGACCGTGAAAACCATTGGACCGCACTCAGATGACAAAGGAGAAGGTAGAGAAACATTGCCTTTTTCTACATTTATGAATAGAGATGGGCGGACTCCTGGATGTTTAGTTCTGGCAGGTTTGGCCGAACAGTTACAAAAAGTTCGGGTTCGGGTACCAGAACAGTACCCGGACCCGAAGCCGATCCCGGACCCCATTCACTTGAATTGGGGGCCTGAACATCCAGTGTGTGCCATGCTGTCATGTGCATGATAGCGTGGTAAACACAGCTTCTGATCGGTCGGTGAAATCCTCCCCGCCGGTCAGAGACCCTCGGTTCCCATGCTGTCAGAAGACAGAGTGAGCGCTCAGCTGTGATCAGAGGTATAACATTTACCTCCGGTCACTGGTGTCTGCTGATGGGACTACCGCTCCCATCATCTGACACCTGCAGCCGCTAATAACAGTGAGAGCAGGAGCAGCGGATGGGAGTATTCATAAGCCGTTCCTGCGCTGTACATAAATAATTTAAAGAAAACCCGGTGTGGGTCCCCCTGTATTTTTGATAACCAGCCAGACAAAACTCACAGCTGGGGGCTGTAACCCTCAGCTGTCAGCTTCAACAAGGCTGGTTTTCAAGAATAGAGGGGTGCCCATGCTGTTTTTTTAAATTTTTTAAATAAATAATTAAAAAAAACAAACGGTGTGGGGTCCCCTCCATTTTTGACAAACAGCCTTGCTAAAGCAGACAGCTGGGGCCTGGTTTTCTCAGGCTGGTAAGGGGCCGTGGATATTGCCCCCTGGCCTAAAAATAGCAGCCCGCAGCTGCCCAGAAAAGGCACATCTATTAGATGCGCCAATTCTGGCGCTTTGCCCGGCTCTTCCCACTTGTCCTGTAGCAGTGGCAAGTGAGGTTAATATTTGTGGGGATGATGTCACCTTTGCATTGTCAGGTGACATTATGCCCACTCTGTCTTTTGACAGCGTTGGAACTGCGGGTCTTTGACCGGTGGGGGAGAATTTTCATGCAGATAACAGCGCGACAAACACCCAGTGTTCAGACAGCCAAAACCGAACAGTAACAAGGACTTCCTGGTGAAGTCCATGTTCGGTGTCCATGCCCGAACAGTAGGTGAATGCTGAACTTTCCTGTTCGGGTTTGCCCATCTCTGTTTATGAGTAAAACTAATAACACTCAGACTACAGTCTGATGAGAATAATCTTTCCATCTTTCTTGTACGTGGAAAATATTGACATCTGAATAAGGCCTTACTCTTATCTGTCTTATTTTAGCTCCTCTCATCTGATTTATGACTACAAAACACATCAAAGTTGTATGTGCATGGAAGCAAAGTGTTTACAAAAGACAAAAGATGCAAAATTGTTTAATAAAATTGAATTGTAAAAATTATTTTTTTTTTGTCTCAAATACTTGCATTGAAATAAATAAAAAAATAAATAAATACAAATTGTCCCCAAAGGTGGAAAACCCTTTTAGTTAAAAATGTTTACCCAGTGCAGAAGGGATTTGTGCATTCATTGTTTAAAACTAATGCTGGCATTCGATGAATTGGGGTAGGTGCATTAGGTAGTTGGTTCAGAAATTTCTGCACCATTTCTGTATCTCTTGTCAAAAAAAAAAATTATGAATGTTTTTTGCTGTGCTTTTGGTGTAGATTTTTCCCAACTCATTAGTACGGATGAAATCTGCAGCAAAAACTGAAAGAATTGATAAGCTGGAGATTTAAACCTGCAAAGAAAAAGATAAGCAAATCCGTGCAGGATTCTCATTCGCTTTGCTGGTATCAGGAAATCTGTGACAAAACTGAGCAGGAAAAAAAGGCGACAAAACATAACGTGTGCACATGGCCTTAAGCCTCCTTCACACGTCCTTTTCTTTATGCCCGTATGTGGTCCGTTTTTTTAAGGACCGCAAGTACGGACACACTCTCACCCAATGGTGGTGTAAGATAACAAGCAGGAACGCAGGCTGCAGTGACGGGACGCAGGCAGAGCAAGGGTTAACAGGTTTATTTACAGGGGAATACTCCACGCAGGGCGGTAAAGGGTTAAAGAGCATGAATAGAAAAGAATGTAGGAAGACAAAGGGTTATACAGGGGAGACAAAGCGTACATTAAATCAAAGGATATTCTTAAGGTGAAGAACAACGGTTCAAAATAACGGTGGTCCAATAGCACAGTTGTCAGGAAGTCCTTAAACTGCAGCTCCTGCTGCGAAATCAATGGTGCCGGCAACGGAATATGCGGTGTCCTTATTAATGGGGTCCAGCAAGCAAACAATACCCCGTCTTCTGGTGACAGTGGTCGGTCTCCGGTACCTTCCACTGCCCTTAGTCCAGATACTGTAGCTGCCTACAAGATTACGGGCCACGGTACTATCTAAGCCCGACGTGTCTCCTGCACAACTCTCCTGACAGTCTCGGTCAAACGGGCCCAAAGTGGCTGACGGTAATGTGGGTCACAGTCTTGTATGATCCCAACGTGGCCGCGCAGGTGTTTACTGGCACAGTCAGGATACAAGTGTCTGTCTTGTCCCCAATCACTCTTATGGGGCACGTGTGTTGTACTCACGGACATGGTACATTCTGCATCTTGCTTTCTGGTAGTCACCAGCACACCCTGCACGTTCCTATCACCCTCTGGTCTCCGCTGCTGGTGACGGGGAATGGCGGTCGCTGGCCTGCACAATGCTAGTGCTCCCCGGACAGAACACTTCTCTCTCTGTGGCTGCTGCACGGCAGGCTCTGCTCTGTCCTGTGTGCACAGCTCTGCTCTGTCCTGTGTGCGCAGCTCTGCTCTGTCCTGTGTGCGCAGCTCTTCTCTGTCCTCACCCGGCATCTCTCCTGGCAGCGGTCCCTCTGTGGCCGGTCGGACCCTGCCATAGGCCATAGTGCCTGTACTCGGTGGTGGAAGGGACAGCGGAGCGCTCCGCTCACTGCTCTGCGTGCTGCTCTGCGTTCGCACTAAACTTCAGTCCTTCGTGCGCTTTTCCTTTTTATATCCCGGCTGCTGCTCGCGCTTTCTACGTGTCTCTCCCCGCCTCTCTGGGTCTGCAGGTAGGTTCCTCCCACTCCGGCTTCCCTCAGACTCCAGGGGAAGGTCCGCCTCCTCAAAGCTGTCCCCTGGGAACAGAGGATGCAGCCTTTCTAGTTCCGGACCTGTCATGCAGGTACCCGCGGTCCGGTCAACCTCCTTCCAGTGGTGCGCATGTCAGGTTTTTCACATGGACTGTGTCCTTGTAAAAAACCCGCAGACATGTCAGTTTTTTTTGCGCAGCATGGACAAAATGCGTGTTGCAAATGTTCACACTGATGACATCCGTGTGTCATCAGCGTGACATGTACCGACACCTGGCAAGAAGTGGTATTTTTCTTGCTGTTCCCAGGCGCCGCTGGCTTAAGGCAGCCCTCATCATTGTCTCCTGCTCGCACTGAGATCAGCGTGACCAGGCAACAATGATGTGAGTTATGTTCAGCAGCAGCTGTGTACCTCCTGTGTAAAATAAAGAATTAAATAAAAAATGGCATGGGCTCCTGTGCAATTTTT